>NC_092732.1:10778682-11494192 GCF_047496885.1 Scyliorhinus torazame
CAGGGCAGGCTGTGTCAGTATTTGGGATGTGGGCAGGGCAGGCTGTGTCAGTATTTGGGATGTGGGCAGGGCAGGCAGTGCCAGTATTTGGGATGTGGGCAGGGCAGGCAGTGCCAGTATTTGGGATGTGGGCAGGGCAGGCTGTGCCAGTATTTGGGATGTGGGCAGGGCAGGCTGTGCCTGTATTTGGGATGTGGGCAGGGCAGGCAGATGCAGTATTTTGGGATGTGGGCAGGGCAGGCTGTGCCAGTATTTGGGATGTGGGCAGGGCTGGCTGTGCCAGTATTTGGGATGTGGGCAGGGGCAGGCAGTGCCAGTATTTGGATGTGGGCAGGCAGGCTGTGCCCAGTATTTGGGATGTGGGCAGGGCAGGCAGGTGCCAGTATTTGGGATGTGGGCAGGGCAGGCAGTGCCAGTATTTGGGATGTGGGCAGGGCAGGCTGTGCCAGTATTTGGGATGTGGGCAGGGGCAGGCTGTGCCAGTATTTGGGTATGTGTGGCAGGGCAGGCTGTGCCAGTATTTGGGATGTGGGCAGGGGCAGGCTGTGCCAGTATTTGGGATGTGGGCAGGGCAGGCTGTGCCAGTATTTGGGATGTGGGCAGGGCAGGCTTGTGCCAGTATTTGGGATGTGGGCAGGGCAGGCTGTGCAGTATTTGTGATGTGGGCAGGGCAGGCTGTGCCAGTATTTGGGATGTGGGCAGGGCAGGCTGTGCCAGTTATTTGGGATGTGGGCAGGGCAGGCTGTGCCAGTATTTGGGATGTGGGCAGCGCAGGTTGTGCCAGTATTTGGGATGTGGGCAGGGCAGGCTGTGCCAGTATTTGGGATGTGGGCAGGGCAGGCTGTGCCAGTATTTGGGATGTGGGCAGGCAGGCTGTGCCAGTATTTGGGATGATGTGGCAGGGCAGGGCTGTGCCAGTATTTGGGATGTGGCAGCGCAGGTTGTGCCAGTATTTGGGATGTGGGCAGCGCAGGCTGTGCCAGTATTGGGATGTGGCAGCGCAGGCTGTGCCAGTATTTGGGATGTGGGCAGCGCAGGCTGTGCCAGTATTTGGGATGTGGGCAGGGCAGGCTGTGCCAGTATTTGGGATGTGGGCAGGGCAGGCTGTGCCAGTATTTGGGATGTGGGCAGGGCAGGCTGTGCCAGTATTTGGGATGTGGGCAGGGCAGCTGTGCCAGTATTTGGGATGTGGGCAGGGCAGGCTGTGCCAGTATTTGGGATGTGGGCAGGGCAGGCTGTGCCAGTATTTGGGATGTGGGCAGGGCAGGCTGTGCCAGTATTTGGGATGTGGGCAGGCAGCTGTGCAGTATTTGGGATGTGGGCAGGGCAGGCTGTGCCAGTATTTGGGATGTGGGCAGGGCAGGCTGTGCCAGTAATTTGGGATGTGGGCAGGGCCAGGCTGTGCCAGCATTTGGGATGTGGGCAGGGCAGGCTGTGCCAGTATTTGGGATGTGGGCAGGGCAGGCTGTGCCAGATTTTTGGGATGTGGGCAGGGCAGGCTGTGCCAGTATTTGGGATGTGGGCAGGGCAGGCTGTGCCAGTATTTGGGATGTGGGCAGGGCAGGCTGTGCCAGTATTGGGATGTGGGGCAGGCTGTGCCAGTAGGCTGTGCCAGTATTTGTGATGTGGGCACCGCAGGCCTGTGCCAGTATTTGTGATGTGGGCACCGCAGGCTGTGCCAGTATTTGGGATGTGGGCACCGCAGCTGTGGCCAGTATTTGGGATGTGGGCACCGCAGGCTGTGCCAGTATTTGGGATGTGGGCACCGCAGGCTGTGCCAGTATTTGGGATGTGGGCACCGCAGGCTGTGCCAGTATTTGGATGTGGGCAGGGACAGGGCTGTGCCAGTATTTGGATGTGGGCAGGGCAGGCTGTGCCAGTATTTGGGATGTGGCAGGGCAGGCTGTGCCAGTATCTGGTATGTGGGCAGGGCAGGCTGTGCCAGTATTTGGGATGTGGGCATGGAAGGCTGTGCCAGTATCTGGGATGTGGGCATGGCAGGCTGTGCCAGTATTTGGTATGTGGGGCATGGCAGGCTGTGCCAGTATTTGGGATGTGGGCAGCGCAGGCTGTGCAGTATTTGGGATGTGGGCAGGGCAGGCTGTGCCAGTATTTGGGATGTGGGCAGGGCAGGCTGTGCCAGTATTTGGGATGTGGGCAGGCAGGCTGTGCCAGTATTTGGGATGTGGGCAGGGCAGGCTGTGCCAGTATCTGGGATGTGGGCAGGGCAGGCTGTGCCAGTATTTGGGATGTGGGCAGGGCAGGCTGTGCCAGTATTTGGGATGTGGGCAGGGCAGGCTGTGCCAGTATTTGGGATGTGGGCACCGCAGGCTGTGCCAGTATTTGGGATGTGGGCAGGGCAGGCTGTGCCAGTATTTGGGATGTGGGCAGGGCAGGCTGTGCCAGTATTTGGGATGTGGGCAGGGCAGGCTGTGCAGCATTTGGGATGTGGGCAGGGCAGGCGGTGCCAGCATTTGGGATGTGGGCAGGGCAGGCTGTGCAGCATTTGGGATGTGGGCAGGGCAGGCGGTGCCAGTATTTGGGATGTGGGCAGGGCAGGCGGTGCCAGTATTTGGATGTGGGCAGGGCAGGCTGTGCCAGCATTTGGGATGTGGGCAGGGCAGGCGGTGCCAGCATTTGGGATGTGGGCAGGGCAGGCTGTGCCAGCATTTGGGATGTGGGCAGGGCAGGCGGTGCCAGTATTTGGGATGTGGGCAGGGCAGGCTGTGCCAGTATTTGGGATGTGGGCAGGCAGGCTGTGCCAGTATTTGGGATGTGGGCAGCGCAGGCGGTGCCAGTATTTGGGATGTGGGCAGGGCAGGCTGTGCAGTATTTGGGATGTGGGCAGGGCAGGCTGTTCCAGTATTTGGGATGTGGGCAGGGCAGGCTGTGCCAGTATTTGGGATGTGGGCAGGGCAGGCTGTGCCAGAATTTGGGATGTGGGCAGGGCAGGCTGTGCCAGAATTTGGGATGTGGGCAGGGCAGGCTGTGCCAGTATTTGGGATGTGGGCAGGGGCAGGCTGTGCCAGTATTTGGATGTGGGCAGGCAGGCTGTGCCAGTATTTGGGATGTGGGCAGGGCAGGCTGTGCCAGTATTTGGGATGTGGGCAGGGCAGGTTGTGCCAGTATTTGGGATGTGGGCAGGGCAGGTTGTGCCAGTATTTGGGATGTGGGCAGCGCAGGCTGTGCCAGGTATTTGGGATGTGGGCAGCGCAGGCTGTGCCAGTTTTGGGATGTGGCAGGGCAGGCTGTGCAGTATTTGGGATGTGGGCAGGGCAGGCTGTGCCAGTATTTGGATGTGGGCAGGGCAGGCTGTTGCCAGTATTTGGGATGTGGGCAGGGCAGGTTGTGCCAGTATTTGGGATGTGGGCAGGGCAGGCTGTGCCAGTATTTGGGGATGTGGGCAGCGCAGGCTGTGCCAGTATTTGGGATGTGGGCAGCGCAGGCTGTGCCAGTATTTGGGATTGTGGGCAGGGCAGGCTGTGCCAGTATTTGGGATGTGGGCAGGGCAGGTTGTGCCAGTATTTGGGATGTGGGCAGGGCAGGCTGTGCCAGTATTTGGGATGTGGGCAGGGCAGGCTGTGCCAGTATTTGGGATGTGGGCAGGGCAGGCTGTGCCAGTATTGGGATGAGGGCAGGTTGTGCCAGTATTTGGGATGTGGGCAGGGCAGGTTGTGCCAGTATTTGGGATGTGGGCAGGGCAGGTTGTGCCAGTATTTGGGATGTGGGCAGGGCAGGCTGTGCCAGTATTTGGGATGTGGGCAGGGGCTGGCTGTGCCAGTATTTGGGATGTGGGCAGGTTGTGCCAGTATTTGGATGTGGGCAGGGCAGGCTGTGCCAATATTTGGGATGTGGGCAGGGCAGGCTGTGCAGTATTTGGGATGTGGGCAGGGCAGGTTGTGTCAGTATTTGGGATGTGGGCAGGGCAGGCTGTGCCAGTATTTGGGAAGTGGGCAGGGCAGGTTGTGCCAGTATTTGGATGTGGGCAGGGCAGGTTGTGCCAGTATTTGGGATGTGGGCAGGGCAGGCTGTGCCAGTATTTGGGATGTGGGCACCGCAGGCTGTGCCAGCATTTGGGATGTGGGCACCGCAGGCTGTGCCAGTATTTGGGATGTGGGCAGGGCAGGCTGTGCCAGTATTTGGGATGAGGGCAGGCTGTGCCAGTATTTGGGATGTGGCACCGCAGGTTGTGCCAGTATTTGGGATGTGGGCACCGCAGGCTGTGCCAGCATTTGGGATGTGGGCACCGCAGGCTGTGCCAGTATTTGGGATGTGGGCACCGCAGGCTGTGCCAGTATTTGGGATGTGGGGCAGGGCAGGCTGTGCCAGTATTTGGGATGAGGGCAGGCTGTGCCAGTATTTGGGATGAGGGCAGGGCTGTGCCAGTATTTGGGATGTGGGCACCGCAGGTTGTGCCAGTATTTGGGATGTGGCACCGCAGGTTGTGCCAGTATTTGGGATGTGGGCAGCGCAGGCTGTGTCGGTATTTGGGATGTGGGCAGGGCAGGCTGTGCCAGTATTTGGGATGTGGGCAGGACAGGCTGTGCCAGTATTTGGGATGTGGGCAGGGCAGGTGGTGCCAGTATTTGGGATGTGGGCAGTGCAGGCGGTGCCAGTATTTGGGATGTGGGCAGGGCAGGCTGTGCCAGTATTTGGGATGTGGGCAGGGCAGGTTGTGCCAGTATTTGGATGTGGGCAGGGCAGGCTGTGCCAGTATTTGGGATGTGGGCAGGGCAGGCTGTGCCAGTATTTGAGATGAGGGCAGGCTGTGCCAGTATTTGGGATGTGGGCAGCGCAGGCTGTGCCAGTATTTGGGATGTGGGCACCGCAGGTTGTGCCAGTATTTGTGATGTGGGCAGGGCAGGCTGTGCCAGTATTTGGATGTGGGCACCGCAGGCTGTGCCAGTATTTGGGATGTGGGCAGGGCAGGGCTGTGCCAGTATTTGGATGTGGGCAGGGCAGGCTGTGCCGTATTTGGGATGAGGGCAGGGCAGGTTGTGCCAGTATTTGGGATGTGGGCAGGGCAGGCTGTGCCAGTATTTGGAATGTGGGCAGGGCAGGCTGTGCCAGTATTTGAGATGAGGGCAGGCTGTGTCAGTATTTGGGATGTGGGCAGGACAGGCTGTGCCAGTATTTGGGATTTGGCACCGCAGGCTGTGCCAGTATTTGGGGTGTGGGCAGGCAGGCTGTGCCAGTATTTGGGATGAGGGCAGGGCAGGCTGTGCCAGTATTTGGGATGTGGGAACCGCAGGCTGTGCGGTATTTGGGATGTGGGCAGGGCAGGCTGTGCCAGTATTTGGGATGTGGGCAGGGCAGGCTGTGCCAGTATTTGGGATGTGGGCTGGGCAGGTTGTGCCAGTATTTGGGGGATGTGGGCAGGGCAGGCTGTCCCAGTATTTGGGATGTGGGCAGGGCAGGCTGTGCCAGTATTTGGGATGTGGGCAGGGCAGGCTGTGCCAGTATTTGGGATGTGGGCAGGGCAGGCTGTGCCAGTATTTGGGATGTGGGCAGGGCAGGCTGTGCCAGTATTTAGGATGTGGGCAGGGCAGGCTGTGCCAGTATTTGGGGATGTGGGCAGGCAGGCTGTGCCAGTATTTGGATGTGGGCAGGGCAGGCTGTGCCAGTATTTGGGATGTGGGCAGCGCAGGCTGTGCCAGTATTTGGGATGTGGGCAGCGCAGGCTGTGCCAGTAGTTGGGATTTGGGCAGGGCAGGCTGTGCCAGTATTTGGGATGTGGGCAGGGCAGGTTGTGCCAGTATTTGGGATGTGGGCAGGGCAGGTTGTGCCAGTATTTGGGATGTGGGCAGGGCAGGCTGTGCCAGTATTTGGATGTGGCAGGGCAGGCTGTGCCAGTATTTGGGATGAGGGCAGGTTGTGCCAGTATTTGGGATGTGGGCAGGGCAGGTTGTGCCAGTATTTGGGGATGTGGGCAGGGCAGTTGTGCCAGTATTTGGGATGTGGGCAGGGCAGGCTGTGCAGTATTTGGGATGTGGGCAGGGCAGGCTGTGCCAGTATTTGGGATGTGGGCAGGTTGTGCCAGTATTTGGGATGTGGGCAGGGCAGGCTGTGCCAATATTTGGGATGTGGGGCAGGGCAGGCTGTGCCTGTATTTGGGATGTGGGCAGGGCAGGTTGTGTCAGTATTTGGGATGTGGGCAGGGCAGGCTGTGCCAGTATTTGGGAAGTGGGCAGGGCAGGTTGTGCCAGTATTTGGGATGTGGGCAGGGCAGGTTGTGCCAGTATTTGGGATGTGGGCAGGGCAGGCTGTGCCAGTATTTGGGATGTGGGCACCGCAGGCTGTGCAGCATTTGGGATATGGGCACCGCAGGCTGTGCCAGTATTTGGGATGTGGGCAGGGCAGGCTGTGCCAGTATTTGGGATGAGGGCAGGCTGTGCCAGTATTTGGGATGTGGGCACCGCAGGTTGTGCCAGTATTTGGGATGTGGCACCGCAGGCTGTGCCAGCATTTGGGATGTGGGCACCGCAGGCTGTGCCAGTATTTGGGATGTGGGCACCGCAGGCTGTGCCAGTATTTGGGATGTGGGCAGGGCAGGCTGTGCCAGTATTTGGGATGAGGGCAGGCTGTGCCAGTATTTGGGATGAGGGCAGGCTGTGCCAGTATTTGGGATGTGGGCACCGCAGGTTGTGCCAGTATTTGGGATGTGGGCACCGCAGGTTGTGCCAGTATTTGGGATGTGGGGGCAGGGCAGGCTGTGCCAGTATTTGGGATGTGGGCAGGACAGGCTGTGCCAGTATTTGGGATGTGGGCAGGGCAGGTGGTGCCAGTATTTGGGATGTGGGCAGTGCAGGCGGTGCCAGTATTTGGGATGTGGGCAGGGCAGGCTGTGCCAGTATTTGGGATGTGGGCAGGGCAGGTTGTGCCAGTATTTGGGATGTGGGCAGGGCAGGCTGTGCCAGTATTTGGGATGTGGGCAGGGCAGGCTGTGCCAGTATTTGAGATGAGGGCAGGCTGTGCCAGTATTTGGGATGTGGGCAGCGCAGGCTGTGCCAGTATTTGGGATGTGGGCACCGCAGGTTGTGCCAGTATTTGTGATGTGGGCACGGCAGGCTGTGCCAGTATTTGGGATGTGGGCACCGCAGGCTGTGCCAGTATTTGGGATGTGGGCAGGGCAGGCTGTGCCAGTATTTGGGATGTGGGCAGGGCAGGCTGTGCCGGTATTTGGGATGAGGGCAGGGCAGGTTGTGCCAGTATTTGGGATGTGGGCAGGGCAGGCTGTGCCAGTATTTGGGATGTGGGCAGGGCAGGCTGTGCCAGTATTTGAGATGAGGGCAGGCTGTGTCAGTATTTGGGATGTGGGCAGGACAGGCTGTGCCAGTATTTGGGATTTGGCACCGCAGGCTGTGCCAGTATTTGGGATGTGGGCAGGGCAGGCTGTGCCAGTATTTGGGATGAGGGCAGGGCAGGCTGTGCCAGTATTTGGGATGTGGGAACCGCAGGCTGTGCCGGTATTTGGGATGTGGGCAGGGCAGGCTGTGCCAGTATTTGGGATGTGGGCAGGGCAGGCTGTGCCAGTATTTGGGATGTGGGCAGGGCAGGTTGTGCCAGTATTTGGGGATGTGGGCAGGGCAGGCTGTGCCAGTATTTGGGATGTGGGCAGGGCAGGCTGTGCCAGTATTTGGGATGTGGGCAGGGCAGGCTGTGCCAGTATTTGGGATGTGGGCAGGGCAGGCTGTGCCAGTATTTGGGGTGTGGGCAGGGCAGGCTGTGCCAGTATTTAGGATGTGGGCAGGGCAGGCTGTGCCAGTATTTGGGGATGTGGGCAGGGCAGGCTGTGCCAGTATTTGGGATGTGGGCAGGGCAGGCTGTGCCAGTATTTGGGATGTGGGCAGGGCAGGTTGTGCCCGTATTTGGGGATGTGGGCAGGGCAGGCTGTGCCAGTATTTGGGATGTGGGCAGGGCAGGCTGTGCCAGTATTTGGGATGTGGGCAGGGCAGGCTGTGCCAGTATTTGGGATGTGGGCAGGGCAGGCTGTGCCAGTATTTGGGATGTGGGCAGCGCAGGCTGTGCCAGTATTTGGGATGTGGGCAGGGCAGGTTGTGCCAGTATTTGGGATGTGGGCACCGCAGGCTGTGCCAGTATTTGGGATGTGGGCAGGGCAGGCTGTGCCAGTATTTGGGATGTGGGCAGGGCAGGCTGTGCCAGTATTTGGGATGTGGGCAGGGCAGGTTGTGCCAGTATTTGGGATGTGGGCAGGGCAGGCTGTGCCAGTATTTGGGATGTGGGCAGGGCAGGCTGTGCCAGTATTTGGGATGTGGGTACCGCAGGCTGTGCCAGTATTTGGGATGTGGGCAGGGCAGGCTGTGCCAGTATTTGGGAGGTGGGCAGGGCAGGCTGTGCCAGTATTTGGGAGGTGGGCAGGGCAGGCTGTGCCAGTATTTGGGAGGTGGGCAGGGCAGGCTGTGCCAGTATTTGGGAGGTGGGCAGGGCAGGCTGTGCCAGTATTTGGGAGGTGGGCAGGGCAGGCTGTGTCAGTATTTGGGATGTAGGCAGGGCAGGCTGTGCCAGTATTTGGGATGTGGGCAGGGCAGGCTGTGCCAGTATTTGGGATCTGGGCAGCGCAGGCTGTGCCAGTATTTGGGATGTGGGCAGCGCAGGCTGTGCCAGTATTTGGGATGTGGGCACCGCAGGCTGTGCCAGTATTTGGGATGTGGGCAGGGCAGGTTTACCCAGTATTTGGGATGTGGGCAGGGCAGGTTGTGCCAGTATTTGGGATGTGGGCAGGGCAGGCTGTGCCAGTATTTGGGATGTGGGCAGGGCAGGCTGTGCCAGTACTTCGGAAGTGGGCAGGGCAGGCTGTGCCAGTATTTGGGATGTGGGCACCGCAGGCTGTGCCAGTATTTGGGATGTGGGCAGGGCAGGCTGTGCCAGTATTTGGGATGTGGGCAGGGCAGGCTGTGCCAGTGTTTGGGATGTGGGCAGGGCAGGCTGTGCCAGTATTTGGGATGTGGGCAGGGCAGGCTGTGTCAGTATTTGGGATGTGGGCAGGGCAGGCTGTGCCAGTATTTGGGATGTGGGCAGGGCAGGTTGTGCCAGTATTTGGGATGTGGGCAGGGCAGGTTGTGTCAGTATTTGGGATGTGGGCAGGGCAGGCTGTGCCAGTATTTGGGATGTGGGCAGGGCAGGCTGTGCCAGTATTTGGGATGTGGGCAGGGCAGGCTGTGCCAGTATTTGGGATGTGGGCAGGGCAGGCTGTGCCAGTATTTGGGATGTGGGCAGGGCAGGTTGTGCCAGTATTTGGGATGTGGGCAGGGCAGGTTGTGCCAGTATTTGGGATGTGGGCAGGGCAGGTTGTGCCAGTATTTGGGATGTGGGCAGGGCAGGCTGTGCCAGTATTTGGGATGTGGGCAGGGCAGGCTGTGCCAGTATTTGGGATGTGGGCAGGGCAGGCTGTGCCAGTATTTGGGATGTGGGCACCGCAGGCTGTGCCAGTATTTGGGATGTGGGCAGGGCAGGTTGTGCCAGTATTTGGGATGTGGGCAGGGCAGGCTGTGCCAGTATTTGGGATGTGGGCAGGGCAGGTTGTGCCAGTATTTGGGATGTGGGCAGGGCAGGCTGTGCCAGTATTTGGGATGTGGGCAGCGCAGGCTGTGCCAGTATTTGGGATGTGGGCAGGGCAGGCTGTGCCAGTATTTGGGATGTGGGCAGGGCAGGCTGTGTCAGTATTTGGGATGTGGGCAGGGCAGGCTGTGCCAGTATTTGGGATGTGGGCAGGGCAGGCAGTGCCAGTATTTGGGATGTGGGCAGGGCAGGCTGTGCCAGTATTTGGGATGTGGGCACCGCAGGCTGTGCCAGTATTTGGGATGTGGGCAGCGCAGGCTGTGCCAGTATTTGGGAAGTGGGCAGGGCAGGTTGTGCCAGTATTTGGGATGTGGGCAGCGCAGGCTGTGCCAGTATTTGGGATGTGGGCAGGGCAGGCTGTGCCAGTATTTGGGATGTGGGCAGGGCAGGCTGTGCCAGTATTTGGGATGTGGGCAGGGCAGGCTGTGCCAGTATTTGGGATGTGGGCAGGGCAGGCTGTGCCAGTATTTGGGATGTGGGCAGGGCAGGCTGTGCCAGTATTTGGGATGTGGGCAGGGCAGGCTGTGCCAGTATTTGGGATGTGGGCAGGGCAGGCTGTGCCAGTATTTGGGATGTGGGCAGGGCAGGCTGTGCCAGTATTTGGGATGTGGGCAGCGCAGGCTGTGCCAGTATTTGGGATGTGGGCAGGGCAGGCTGTGCCAGTATTTACTGCCCAGCCTAACTGCACTTGATGGGGCAGTTAAGAGTCCCATTGTTGTGGGTCTGGAGTCACATGTGGGCGAGACTGGTAAGGACGGCAGATTTCCTTCCCTAAAGGACATCAGTGAACCAGATGGGTTTTTACCACAATCGGTAATGGTTTAAGTCATTAGACTTTTAATTCCAGATTCCTTTAAAATTCTAATTTCACCATCTGCCGAGGTGGGATTTGAACAAGAGACCCCAGAGCATTACTCCAGTGACAATAGCATTTCGCCACCGCCTCCCCTTGTGTCTCCCCATTCCGAGGATTGCCTGGAGTCTCGTTCAGGGACAGAGGGCAATTTCTGTCACACACAGGGTGGGAGTGTCTGGAGCGAGCTGCCAGAGGCAGTGATGGAGACGGGTACATTTTTGTCTTTTAAAAAGCAGTTAGTTCCATGGGCAGGGTGGGTATTTAAAAAGCAGTTAGTTCCATGGGCAGGGTGGGTATAGAGGGACATGGGCCAATGGCGGGCAAGTGGGATTAGCGTAGTGGTAGAAACTGGGCAGCACGGACAGGCTGGGTGAAGGGCCTGTTTCCATGATAGAAACTGGGCAGCACGGACAGGCTGGGTGAAGGGCCTGTTTCCATGCTGTGAACATCTCTGACTCGATGAGTTCACCGTGTTAAAGGCTGCAGACAGATCGCGAGGGAGTTGGCAGAAGTGACAGAGGCTGTCTTTGTGACCGAGAAGACAAACGTCGGTACTTTGGCAGGAGTGACGGATGGAATCAAACGGGAGTTTCAGGAATTTGGGAGCTGACAAACGAAACAAAACAGGTGTCAGAGATATTAAAAAAAAAGACTTGGCAAGGAACTGCTGAGGGTTTTGGCAAAGGTTGGTACCATGACCAGGACAGGCTTGGAGGGCCGAATGGCCTGTTCCTGTGCTGGATTGTTCTTCGTTCTTTGTCCCACTAAAATTTTAACACAAATCTTTGACGTTCCCCAAAACGGTGCTGGGGTCTATTAACATCTGCACAAACTGACCCCAATTGGCAGAGTTCAGTCCTGACTCTGATGGAATCCCGAAAGAATGAGGACATCCAACACATCAAGTGTGCACCTATCCTCTGAAAGAACACCCTGCCTAGGCCCATACTCCTACCCCGTCACCGCAACTCCAACTAACTTTTTTGAGACACAAAGGGACAATTTTGCATGGCCTATCTACCTAACCTGCACATCTCTGGACTGTGGGAGGAAACCGGAGCACCCGGAGGAAACCCACGCACACACGGGGAGAACGTGCAGACTCCACACAGACAGTGACCCAAGGCCAGAATTGAATCTGCTCCCTGTCGATGAGAGGCAGCAGTGTTAATCACTGTGCCACCCACATTAACAGCAAAATGCAATGGCTGTGTTATTTGTGAACTTGCTGGTGACTGATCAGGTGCGACGACCGAGTGAATCCTTTGCCACAATCCGGGCAGGTGAATGGCCTCTCCCCGGTGTGAATCCGCTGGTGTCTCAGCCGGTGCGATGAGTTAATGAATCCCTTCCCGCACTCATAGCAAATGAACGGCCTCTCCCCGGTGTGAACCCTCTGGTGATCCAGCAGGTGGGAGTGTACCGTGAATCCTTTCCCGCACATGGAGCACATAAACGGCCTCTCCCCCGTGTGAACCCGCTGGTGAGTCAGCAGGTTAGCAAACTGCGTGAATCCCTTGCCACATTCGGAGCAGGTGAACGGCCTCTCCCCCGTGTGAACCCGCTGGTGTGCCCGCAGGTCAGACGACACCGTGAATCCCTTGCCACACTCCAGGCAGGTGAATGGCCTCTCCCCGGTGTGTACCCGCTGGTGGATCAGCAAGGTGGACGATTGAGTGAATTCCTTCCCACACACCGAACAGGTAAAGGGCTTCTCACCGGTGTGAATGCGTCGATGAATTTCCAGCACGGACGGGTAACTGAATCCCTTCCCACAGTCGCCACATTTCAGGGGTTTTTCCTTCGAGTGATTGCGCTCGTGTCTCCACAGGGCAGCTGATTGGCTGAAGCCGCGCCCACACACAGAACACTTGTACGGTTTCTCCGCACTGCGAATGGTGCTCTCTCCTTCCATGTCCAAACCAGTTATAGTCAGGCATCAAAAAACCCACCGGCTCCTTCAGATCCTGAAGTGATGTCAGAGCTTCCCGATCGCATATCCTGCCATTCCAACGCCCTGCGAAATTGATCGAAAACAGGAAAATAAAAGGGGAGTGTGAAGGAACCCACGATAGCATCAACGACACTGAGCTGAATCAAGCGGCTCATTTCTGGAGCTGGTTCATTGGGTGATGAATCGGGTCAAGTGTTAGATTTGTTTGTGGGAGAGCACTTTGGAGATAGTGACCACAATTTGGATTCTTTCACTATTGCAATGGAGAGGGATAGGGCCATACGGCAGGCCAAGGTGTATACTTGGGGGAGGGGCAATTCTGATGCAATTAGGCAAGAATTAGGGAGCATAAGATGGGAACAGAAACTGTCAGGAAAAGGCACAAATGAAAAGTGGAGCTTGTTCAAGGAACAAATACTGCGTGTCCTTGATAGGTATGTCCCGGTCAGGCAGGAAGGAAATGGCCGTGTGAGGGAACCATGGTTCACAAAAGAGGTTGAATGTCTTGTCAAGAGGAAAAAGGAAGAGTATGTAAGGATGAGAAAACAAGGTTCTGTTGGGTCGCTTGAGGGTTACAAGGTAGCAAGGAATGAGCTAAAAAAAAGGACTTAGGCGAGCTAGGAGGGGGCATGAGAAGTCCTTGGCGGGTCGGATCAAGGAAAACCCCAAGGCTTTTTACTCTGATGTGAGAAATGAAAGAATGACCAGGGTGTGGTTAGGGCCGGTCAAGGACAGTAGTGGGAACTTGCGCATGGAGTCAGAAGAGATAGGAGAGGCGTTGAATGAATACTTTTCTTCAGTGTTCACCAAGGAGAGGGGCCATGTTTTTGAGGATGAGAGTGTGATAGAGGCGGGCAGGCTGGAGGAGGTAGATGGTTCTGAGGGAGGATGTATTCACAATTTTGAAAAACCTGAGGGTCGACAAGTCCCCTGGGCCAGATGGGATATATCCTAGGATTCTTTGGGAGGCAAGGGATGAGATTGCAGAGCCTTTGGCTTTGATCTTTGGGTCCTCACTGTCCACGGGGATAGTGCCAGAGGACTGGAGAGTGGCGAATGTTGTTCCTCTGTTCAAGAAAGTGAATAGGAATGACCCTGGTAATTATAGGCCGGTTAGTCTTACTTCGGTGGTCGGTAAGATAATGGAAAAGTTCCTGAAGGATAGGATTTATGACCATTTGGAAAGATGCTGGTTAATTCGGGAAAGTCAACACGGATTCGTGAAGGGCAAGTCCTGCCTCACAAATTTGATTGAATTCTTTGAGGAGGTAACCAAGTGTGTAGATGAAGGGAGAGAAGTTGATGTCGTATACATGGATTTTAGGAAGGCGTTTCATAAGGTTCCCCATGGTCGGCTGATGAAGAAAGTAAGGATGTGGGATAGAGGGAAATTTGGCCAATTGGATAAATAACTGGCTATCACATAGAAGACAGAGGGTGGTGGTGGATGGAAAATTTTCAGACTGGAGACCAGTCACCAGCGGTGTACCACAGGGATCAGTGCTGGGTCCTCTGCTATTTGTGATTTTTATCAATGACTTGGAGGAGGGGGCTGAAGGGTGGGTCAGTAAATTTTCTGATGACACCAAGATTGGTGGAGTAGTGGATGAGGAGGAGGGCTGTGTAGGCTGCAAAGAGACATTGATAGGATGCAGAGCTGGGCCGAAAAATGGCAGATGGAGTTTAACCCTGATAAGTGCGAGGTGATTCATTTTGGTAGGAAAAATATGAATGCGGATTACAGGGTTCAACGGCAGGGTTCTGAGGAATGTGGAGGAACAGGGAGATCTTGGGGTTCATGTCCACAGATCTCTGAAGGTTGCCACTCAAGTGGATAGAGCCGTGAAGAAGGCCTACAGTGTGTAAGCGTTTATTAACAGGGGGCTTGAGTTTAAGAGCCGTGAGGTTATGCTGCAACTATACAGGACCCTGGTGAGACCACATTTGGAGTATTGTGTGCAGTTCCGGTCACCTCATTATAGGAAGGATGTGGAAGCATTCGAAAGAGTGCAGAGATTTACCAGGATGCTACCTGGTTTGGAGGATAGGTCTTATGCGGAAAGGTTGAGGGAGCTAGGGCTTTTCTCTTTGGAGCGGAGGAGGAAGAGAGGTCACTTTCGACGTTTATAAGATGATGAGGGGGATAGATAGAGTGGACGTTCTGAGACTATTTCCTCGGGTGGATGTGGCTGTTACAAGGGGGCATAACTATAAGGTTCAGGGTGGGAGATATAGGAGGGATGTCCGAGGTAGGTTCTTTACTCAGAGAGTGGTTAGGGTGTGGACTGGACTGCCTGCTGTGACGGTGGAGTTGCGATAGGGAGACACTGAGAGAGCGAGGGCGAGAGGGGGAGGGGAGGGAGCGAGGGGGGGATGGGAGGGAGCGAGGGGGGGATGGGAGAGAGCGAGGGGGGGATGGGAGAGAGCGAGGGGGGGATGGGAGGGAGCGAGGGGGGGATGGGAGGGAGAGAGGGGGGATGGGAGGGAAGCGAGGGGGGATGGGAGGGAAGCGAGGGGGGATGGGAGGGAAGCGAGGGGGGATGGGAGGGAAGCGAGGGGGGATGGGAGGGAAGCGAGGGGGGATGGGAGGGAAGCGAGGGGGGATGGGAGGGAAGCGAGGGGGGATGGGAGGGGAGCGAGGAGGCGAGGGAGCGAGAGGGCGAGGGAGCGAGGGGGCGAGGGAGCGAGGGGGCGAGGGAGCGAGAGGGCGAGGGAGCGAGAGGGCGAGGGAGCGAGAGGGCGAGGGAGCGAGAGGGCGAGGGAGCGAGAGGGCGAGCGAGGGAGCGAGGGGGCGAGGGAGCGAGAGGGCGAGGGAGCGAGAGGGCGAGGGAGCGAGAGGGCGAGGGAGCGAGAGGGCGAGGGAGCGAGAGGGCGAGCGAGCGAGAGGGCGAGGGAGCGAGAGGGCGAGGGAGCGAGAGGGCGAGGGAGCGAGAGGGCGAGAGGGCGAGGGGGCGAGAGGGCGAGGGAGCGAGAGGGCGAGGGAGCGAGAGGGCGAGGGAGCGAGAGGGCGAGGGAGCGAGAGGGCGAGGGAGCGAGAGGGCGAGGGAGCGAGAGGGCGAGGGAGCGAGAGGGCGAGGGAGCGAGAGGGCGAGGGAGCGAGAGGGCGAGGGAGCGAGAGGGCGAGGGAGCGAGAGGGCGAGGGAGCGAGAGGGCGAGGGAGCGAGAGGGCGAGGGAGCGAGAGGGCGAGGGAGCGAGAGGGCGAGGGAGCGAGGGAGCGAGAGGGCGAGGGAGCGAGAGGGCGAGGCGAGGGAGCGAGAGGGCGAGGCGAGGGAGCGAGAGGGCGAGGCGAGGGAGCGAGAGGGCGAGGCGAGGGAGCGAGAGGGCGAGGCGAGGGAGCGAGAGGGCGAGGCGAGGGAGCGAGAGGGCGAGGGAGCGAGAGGGCGAGGGAGCGAGAGGGCGAGGGAGCGAGAGGGCGAGGGAGCGAGAGGGCGAGGGGGGGATGGGAGGGAAGCGAGGGGGGGATGGGAGGGAAGCGAGGGGGGGATGGGAGGGAAGCGAGGGGGGGATGGGAGGGAAGCGAGGGGGGGGATGGGAGGGAAGCGAGGGGGGGGATGGGAGGGAAGCGAGGGGGGGGATGGGAGGGAAGCGAGGGGGGGGATGGGAGGGAAGCGAGGGGGGGGATGGGAGGGAAGCGAGGGGGGGGTGGGTGGGGAGTGAGGGGGGGATGGGAGGGAAGCGAGGGGGGATGGGAGGGAAGCGAGGGGGGATGGGAGGGAAGCGAGGGGGGATGGGAGGGGAGCGAGGAGGCGAGGCAGCGAGAGGGCGAGGGAGCGAGGAGGCGAGAGGGCGAGGGAGCGAGAGGGCGAGGGAGCGAGAGGGCGAGGGAGCGAGAGGGCGAGGGAGCGAGAGGGCGAGGGAGCGAGAGGGCGAGCGAGCGAGAGGGCGAGCGAGAGGGCGAGCGAGCGAGAGGGCGAGCGAGAGGGCGAGGGAGCGAGAGGGTGAGGGAGCGAGAGGGCGAGGGAGCGAGAGGGCGAGGGAGCGAGAGGGCGAGCGAGCGAGAGGGCGAGGGAGCGAGAGGGCGAGCGAGCGAGAGGGCGAGCGAGCGAGAGGGCGAGCGAGCGAGAGGGCGAGAGGGCGAGCGAGAGGGCGAGCGAGAGGGAGCGAGAGGGCGAGAGGGCGAGGGAGCGAGGGAGCGAGAGGGCGAGGGAGCGAGAGGGCGAGGGAGCGAGAGGGCGAGGGAGCGAGAGGGCGAGGGAGCGAGAGGGCGAGGGAGCGAGAGGGCGAGGGGGCGAGGGAGCGAGAGGGCGAGGGAGCGAGAGGGCGAGGGAGCGAGAGGGCGAGGGAGCGAGAGGGCGAGGGAGCGAGAGGGCGAGGGAGCGAGAGGGCGAGGGAGCGAGAGGGCGCGAGGGAGCGAGAGAGCGAGGGAGCGAGGGAGGCGAGGGAGCGAGGGAGGCGAGGGAGCGAGAGGCCGAGAGAGGCGGGGGAGCGAGAGGCCGAGGGAGCGAGAGGCCGAGGGAGCGAGAGGCCGAGGGAGCGAGGGGGCGAGGGGGCGAGGGAGCGAGGGAGCGAGGGAGGCGAGGGAGCGAGAGGCCGAGGGAGGCGAGGGAGCGAGAGGCCGAGAGAGGCGAGGGAGCGAGGGGGCGAGGGAGCGAGAGGCCGAGGGAGCGAGAGGCCGAGGGAGCGAGGGGGCGAGGGAGCGAGGGGGCGAGGGAGCGAGGGGGCGAGGGAGCGAGGGGGCGAGGGAGCGAGGGGGCGAGGGAGCGAGAGGGCGAGGGAGCGAGAGGGCGAGGGAGCGAGAGGGCGCGAGGGCGAGGGAGCGAGAGGGCGAGGGAGCGAGAGAGCGAGGGAGCGAGAGGGCGAGGGAGTGAGAGGGCGAGGGAGTGAGAGGGCGAGGGGGCGAGGGAGCGAGGGAGCGAGAGCGAGGGAGCGAGGGAGCGAGAGCGAGGGAGCGAGAGGGCGAGGGAGGCTAGAGAAGGAGAGGGCGAGGGAGCGAGAGGGCGAGGGGGCGAGGGCGAGGGGGCGAGAGAGGCTAGAGAAGGAGAGGGCGAGGGAGCGAGAGGGCGAGGGGGCGAGAGGCCGAGGGAACGAAAGGGCGAGGGGGAGAGGGAGCGAGAGGGCGAGGGGGAGAGGGAGCGAGGGGGCGAGAGGGCAAGACAGAGCGGAGCGCCGACCCAGACAGAGCGGAGCGCCGACCCAGACAGAGCGGAGCGCCGACCCAGACAGAGCGGAGCGCCGACCCAGACAGAGCGGAGCGCCGACCCAGACAGAGCGGAGCGCCGACCCAGACAGAGCGGAGCGCCGACCCAGACAGAGCGGAGCGCCGACCCAGACAGAGCGCCGACCCAGACAGAGCGGACCGCCGACCCAGACAGAGCGGAGCGGCGACCCAGACAGAGCGGAGCGCCGACCCAGACAGAGCGGAGCGCCGACCCAGACAGAGCGGAGCGCCGACCCAGACAGAGCGGAGCGCCGACCCAGACAGAGCGGAGCGCCGACCCAGACAGAGCGGAGCGCCGACCCAGACAGAGCGGAGCGCCGACCCAGACAGAGCGGAGCGCCGACCCAGACAGAGCGGAGCGCCGACCCAGACAGAGCGGAGCGCCGACCCAGACAGAGCGGAGCCCCGACCCAGACAGAGCGGAGCCCCGACCCAGACAGAGCGGAGCCCCGACCCAGACAGAGCGGAGCCCCGACCCAGACAGAGCGGAGCGCCGGCCCAGACAGAGCGGAGCGGCGACCCAGACAGAGCGGAGCGGCGACCCAGACAGAGCGGAGCGCCGACCCAGACAGAGCGGAGCGCCGACCCAGACAGAGCGGAGCGCCGACCCAGACAGAGCGGAGCGCCGACCCAGACAGAGCGGAGCGCCGACCCAGACAGAGCGGAGCGCCGACCCAGACAGAGCGGAGCCCCGACCCAGACAGAGCGGAGCGCCGACCCAGACAGAGCGGAGCGCCGACCCAGACAGAGCGGAGCGCCGACCCAGACAGAGCGGAGCGCCGACCCAGACAGAGCGGAGCGCCGACCCAGACAGAGCGGAGCGCCGACCCAGACAGAGCGGAGCGGCGACCCAGACAGAGCGGCGACCCAGACAGAGCGGCGACCCAGACAGAGCGGAGCGCCGACCCAGACAGAGCGGAGCGCCGACCCAGACAGAGCGGAGCCCCGACCCAGACAGAGCGGAGCGCGACCCAGACAGAGCGGAGCGCGACCCAGACAGAGCGGAGCGGCGACCCAGACAGAGCGCCGCGGCGACCCAGACAGAGCGGAGCGCCGACCCAGACAGAGCGGAGCGCCGACCCAGACAGAGCGCCGCAGCGACCCAGACAGAGCGGAGCGCCGACCCAGACAGAGCGGAGCGCCGACCCAGACAGTGCGGAGCGCCGACCCAGACAGAGCGGAGCGCCGACCCAGACAGAGCGGAGCGCCGACCCAGACAGAGCGGAGCGCCGACCCAGACAGAGCGGAGCGCCGACCCAGACAGAGCGGAGCGCCGACCCAGACAGAGCGGAGCGCCGACCCAGACAGAGCGGAGCGCCGACCCAGACAGAGCGGCGACCCAGACAGAGCGGAGCACCGACCCAGACAGAGCGCCGACCCAGACAGAGCGGAGCGCCGACCCAGACAGAGCGGAGCGCCGACCCAGACAGAGCGGAGCGCCGACCCAGACAGAGCGGAGCGCCGACCCAGACAGAGCGGAGCGCCGACCCAGACAGAGCGGCGACCCAGACAGAGCGGAGCGTCGACCCAGACAGAGCGGAGCGCCGACCCAGACAGAGCGGAGCGCCGACCCAGACAGAGCGGAGCGCCGACCCAGACAGAGCGGAGCGCCGACCCAGACAGAGCGGAGCGGCGACCCAGACAGAGCGGAGCGGCGACCCAGACAGAGCGGAGCGCCGACCCAGACAGAGCGGAGCGCCGACCCAGACAGAGCGGAGCGCCGACCCAGACAGAGCGGAGCGCCGACCCAGACAGAGCGGAGCGCCGACCCAGGCAGAGCGGAGCGCCGACCCAGACAGAGCGGAGCGCCGACCCAGACAGAGCGGAGCGCCGACCCAGAGAGAGCGGAGCGCCGACCCAGAGAGAGCGGAGCGCCGACCCAGACAGAGCGGAGCGCCGACCCAGACAGAGCGGAGCGCCGACCCAGACAGAGCGGAGCGGCGACCCAGACAGAGCGGAGCGCCGACCCAGACAGAGCGGAGCGCCGACCCAGACAGAGCGGAGCGCCGACCCAGACAGAGCGGAGCGCCGACCCAGACAGAGCGGAGCGGCGACCCAGACAGAGCGAAGCGGCGACCCAGACAGAGCGGAGCGCCGACCCAGACAGAGCAGAGCGCCGACCCAGACAGAGCAGAGCGCCGACCCAGACAGAGCAGAGCGCCGACCCAGACAGAGCGGAGCGCCGACCCAGACAGAGCGGAGCGCCGACCCAGACAGAGCGGAGCGCCGACCCAGACAGAGCGGAGCGCCGACCCAGACAGAGCGGAGCGCCGACCCAGACAGAGCGGAGCGCCGACCCAGACAGAGCGGAGCGCCGACCCAGACAGAGCGGAGCGCCGACCCAGACAGAGCGGAGCGCCGACCCAGACAGAGCGGAGCGCCGACCCAGACAGAGCGGAGCGCCGACCCAGACAGAGCGCCGACCCAGACAGAGCGGAGCGCCGACCCAGACAGAGCGGAGCGCCGACCCAGACAGAGCGGAGCGCCGACCCAGACAGAGCGGAGCGTCGACCCAGACAGAGCGGAGCGTCGACCCAGACAGAGCGGAGCGCCGACCCAGACAGAGCGGGGCGCCGGCCCAGACAGAGCGGAGCGCCGACCCAGACAGAGCGGAGCGTCGACCCAGACAGAGCGGAGCGCCGACCCAGACAGAGCGGAGCGCCGACCCAGACAGAGCGGAGCGCCGACCCAGACAGAGCGGAGCGCCGACCCAGACAGAGCGGGGCGCCGACCCAGACAGAGCGGAGCGCCGACCCAGACAGAGCGGAGCGCCGACCCAGGCAGAGCGGAGCGCCGACCCAGACAGAGCGGAGCGCCGACCCAGGCAGAGCGGAGCGCCGACCCAGACAGAGCGGAGCGCCGACCCAGACAGAGCGGAGCGCCGACCCAGACAGAGCGGAGCGCCGACCCAGACAGAGCGGAGCGCCGACCCAGACAGAGCGGCAACCCAGACAGAGCGGAGCGGCGACCCAGACAGAGCGCCGACCCAGACAGAGCGGAGCGCCGACCCAGACAGAGCGGAGCGGCGACCCAGACCGAGCGCCGACCCAGACAGAGCGCCGACCCAGACAGAGCGCCGACCCAGACAGAGCGGAGCGCCGACCCAGACAGAGCGGAGCGGCGACCCAGACAGAGCGGAGCGCCGACCCAGACAGAGCGCCGACCCAGACAGAGCGGAGCGCCGACCCAGACAGAGCGGAGCGCCGACCCAGACAGAGCGGAGCGCCGACCCAGACAGAGCGGAGCGGCGACCCAGACAGAGCGGAGCGCCGACCCAGACAGAGCGCCGACCCAGACAGAGCGGAGCGCCGACCCAGACAGAGCGGAGCGCCGACCCAGACAGAGCGGAGCGCCGACCCAGACAGAGCGCCGACCCAGACAGAGCGGAGCGCCGACCCAGACAGAGCGCCGACCCAGACAGAGCGCCGACCCAGACAGAGCGGAGCGCCGACCCAGACAGAGCGGAGCGGCGACCCAGACAGTGCGGAGCGCCGACCCAGACAGTGCGGAGCGGCGACCCAGACAGAGCGGAGCGCCGACCCAGACAGAGCGGAGCGCCGACCCAGACAGAGCGGAGCGCCGACCCAGACAGAGCGGCGACCCAGACAGAGCGGAGCGCCGACCCAGACAGAGCGGAGCGCCGACCCAGACAGAGCGGAGCGCCGACCCAGACAGAGCGGAGCGCCGACCCAGACAGAGCGGAGCGGCGACCCAGACAGAGCGGAGCGCCGACCCAGACAGAGCGGAGCGCCGACCCAGACAGAGCGGAGCGCCGACCCAGACAGAGCGGAGCGCCGACCCAG
Source organism: Scyliorhinus torazame (assembly GCF_047496885.1). NCBI lineage: Eukaryota > Metazoa > Chordata > Chondrichthyes > Carcharhiniformes > Scyliorhinidae > Scyliorhinus > Scyliorhinus torazame. The sequence continues at coordinate 10,800,034 of NC_092732.1, forward strand.
ACAGAGCGGAGCGCCGACCCAGACAGAGCGGAGCGCCGACCCAGACAGAGCGGAGCGCCGACCCAGACAGAGCGGAGCGCCGACCCAGACAGAGCGGCGACCCAGACAGAGCGGAGCGCCGACCCAGACAGAGCGGAGCGGCGACCCAGACAGAGCGGAGCGGCGACCCAGACAGAGCGGAGCGGCGACCCAGACAGAGCGGAGCGCCGACCCAGACAGAGCGGCGACCCAGACAGAGCGGAGCGCCGACCCAGACAGAGCGGAGCGCCGACCCAGACAGAGCGGAGCGCCGACCCAGACAGAGCGGAGCGCCGACCCAGACAGAGCGGAGCGCCGACCCAGACAGAGCGGAGCGCCGACCCAGACAGAGCGGAGCGTCGACCCAGACAGAGCGGAGCGCCGACCCAGACAGAGCGGAGCGCCGACCCAGACAGAGCGGAGCGCCGACCCAGACAGAGCGCCGACCCAGACAGAGCGCCGACCCAGACAGAGCGGAGCGCCGACCCAGACAGAGCGGAGCGCCGACCCAGACAGAGCGGAGCGCCGACCCAGACAGAGCGGAGCGCCGACCCAGACAGAGCGGAGCGCCGACCCAGACAGAGCGGAGCGCCGACCCAGACAGAGCGGAGCGTCGACCCAGACAGAGCGGAGCGCCGACCCAGACAGAGAGGAGCGCCGACCCAGACAGAGCGGAGCGCCGACCCAGACAGAGCGGAGCGCCGACCCAGACAGGGCGGAGCGCCGACCCAGACAGAGCGGAGCGCCGACCCAGACAGAGGGGAGCGCCGACCCAGACAGAGCGGAGCGCCGACCCAGACAGAGCGCCGACCCAGACAGAGCGCCGACCCAGACAGAGCGGAGCGCCGACCCAGACAGAGCGGAGCGCCGACCCAGACAGAGCGGAGCGCCGACCCAGACAGAGCGGAGCGCCGACCCAGACAGAGCGGAGCGCCGACCCAGACAGAGCGGAGCGCCGACCCAGACAGAGCGGAGCGCCGACCCAGACAGAGCGGAGCGCCGACCCAGACAGAGCGGAGCGCCGACCCAGACAGAGCGGAGCGCCGACCCAGACAGAGCGGAGCGCCGACCCAGACAGAGCGGAGCGCCGACCCAGACAGAGCGGATCGCCGACCCAGACAGGGCGGAGCGCAGACCCAGACAGAGCGGAGCGCAGACCCAGACAGAGCGGAGCGCCGACCCAGACAGAGCGGAGCGCCGACCCAGACAGAGCGGAGCGCCGACCCAGACAGAGCGGAGCGCCGACCCAGACAGAGCGGAGCGCCGACCCAGACAGAGCGGAGCGCCGACCCAGACAGAGCGGAGCGCCGACCCAGACAGAGCGGAGCGCCGACCCAGACAGAGCGGAGCGCCGACCCAGACAGAGCGCCGACCCAGACAGAGCGGAGCGCCGACCCAGACAGAGCGGAGCGCCGACCCAGACAGAGCGGAGCGCCGACCCAGACAGAGCGGAGCGCCGACCCAGACAGAGCGGAGCGCCGACCCAGACAGAGCGGAGCGCCGACCCAGACAGAGCGGAGCGCCGACCCAGACAGAGCGGAGCGCCGACCCAGACAGAGCGGAGCGCCGACCCAGACAGAGCGGAGCGCCGACCCAGACAGAGCGGAGCGCCGACCCAGACAGAGCGGAGCGCCGACCCAGACAGAGCGCCTACCCAGACAGAGCGGAGCGCCGACCCAGACAGAGCGCCGACCCAGACAGAGCGTCGACCCAGACAGAGCGTCGACCCAGACAGAGCGGAGCGCCGACCCAGACAGAGCGCCTACCCAGACAGAGCGGAGCGCCGACCCAGACAGGGCGGAGCGCCGACCCAGACAGAGCGGAGCGCCGACCCAGACAGAGCGGAGCGCCGACCCAGACAGAGCGGAGCGCCGACCCAGACAGAGCGGAGCGCCGACCCAGACAGAGCGGAGCGCCGACCCAGACAGAGCGGAGCGCCGACCCAGACAGAGCGGAGCGCCGACCCAGACAGAGCGGAGCGCCGACCCAGACAGAGCGGAGCGCCGACCCAGACAGAGCGGAGCGCCGACCCAGACAGAGCGCCGACCCAGACAGAGCGCCGACCCAGACAGAGCGCCGACCCAGACAGAGCACCGACCCAGACAGAGCACCGACCCAGACAGAGCACCGACCCAGACAGAGCACCGACCCAGACAGAGCACCGACCCAGACAGTGCACCTTTTTCAAAGCTTCCACATCCTTCCTAAAATGAGGCGACCAGAACTGTACACAGTACTCCAAATGTGGCCTTACCAAGGTTTTGTACAGCTGCATCATCACCTCACGGCTCTTAAATTCAATCCCTCTGTTAATGAACGCGAGCACACCATAGGCCTTCTTCACAGCTCTATCCACTTGAGTGGCAACTTTCAAAGATGTATGAACATAGACCCCAAGATCTCTCTGCTCCTCCACATTGCCAAGAACTCTACCGTTAACCCTGTATTCCGCATTCATATTTGTCCTTCCAAAATTGACAACCTCACACTTTTCAGGGTTAAACTCCATCTGCCACTTCTCAGCCCAGCTCTGCATCCTATCTATGTCTCTTTGCAGCCGACAACAGCCCTCCTTACTATTCACAGCTCCACCAATCTTCCTATCATCTGCAAATTTACTGACCCACCCTTCAACTCCCTCATCCAAGTCGTTAATGAAAATCACAAACAGCAGAGGACCCAGAACTGATGCCTGCGATACGCCACTGGTAACTGGGATCCAGGCTGAATATTTGCCATCCACCACCACTCTCGGACTTCTATCGGTTAGCCAGTTCGTTATCCAACTGGCCAAATTTCCCACTATCCCATGCCTCCTTACTTTCTGCATAAGCCTACCATGGGGAACCTTATCAAATGCCTTCCTAAAATCCATGTACACTACATCCACTGCATTACCTTCATCCACATGCTTGGTCACCTCCTCAAAGAATTCAATAAGATTTGTAAGGCAAGACCTACCCCTCACAAATCCGTGCTGACTATCCCTAATCAAGCAGTGTCTTTCCAGATGCTCAGAAATCCTATCCTTCAGTCCCCTTTCCATTACTTTGCCTACCACCGAAGTAAGACTAACTGGCCTGTAATTCCCAGGGTTATCCCTAGTCCCTTTTTTGAACAGGGGCACGACATTCGCCACTCTCCAATCCCCTGGTACCACCCCTGTTGACAGTGAGGACGAAAAGATCATTGCCAACAGCTCTGCAATTTTGTCTCTTGCTTCCCATAGAATCCTTGGATATATCCCGTCAGGCCCAGGGGATGTCTATCCTCAAGTTTTTCAAAATGCCCAACACATCTTCCTTCCTAACAAGTATTTCCTCGAGCTTACCAATCTGTTTCACACTGTCCTCTCCAACAATATCGCCCCTCTCATTTGTAAATACAGAAGAAAAGTACTCGTTCAAGTCCTCTCCTATCTCTTCAGATTCAATACACAATCGCCCGCTACTGTCCTTGATCGGACCTAACCTCACTCTAGTCATTCTCATATTTCTCACATATGTGTAAAAGGCCTTGGGGTTTTCCTTGATCCTACCCGCCAAAGATTGTTCATGCCCTATCTTAGCTCTCCTCATCCCTTTCTTCAGTTCCCTCCTGGCTATCTTGTATCCCTCCAACGCCCTGTCTGAACCTTGTTTCCTCAGCCTTACATAAGTCTCCTTTTTCCTCTGAACAAGACATTCAACCTCTCTTGTCAACCATGGTTCCCTCACTCGACCATCTCTTCCCTGCCTGACAGGGACATACATATTAAGGACACGTAGTACCTGTTCCTTGAACAAGTTCCACATTTCACTTGTGTCCTTCCCTGACAGCCTATGTTCCCAACTTATGCACTTCAATTCTTGTCTGACAACATCGTATTTACCCTTTCCCCAATTGTAAACCTTTCCCTGTTGCACGCACCTATCCCTCCCCATTACTAAAGTGAAAGTCACAGAATTGTGGTCACTATCTCCAAAATGCACCCCCACTAACAAATCTATCACTTGTCCTGGTTCATTACCCAGTACTAAATCCAATATTGCCTCCCCTCTGGTCGGACAATCTACATACTGTGTCAGAAAAGCTTCCTGGACACACTGCACAAACACGACCCCATCCAAACTATTTGATCTAAAGAGTTTCCATTCAATGTTTGGGAAGTTAAAGTCACCCATGACTACTACCCTGTGTCTTCTGCACCTTTCCAAAATCTGTTTCCCAATCTGTTCCTCCACATCTCTGCTACTATTGGGGGGCCTATAGAAAACTCCTAACAAGGTGACTGCTCCTTTCCTATTTCTGACTTCAACCCATACTACCTCAGTAGACAGATACTCCTCGAACTGCCTTTCTGCAGCTGTTATACTATCTCTAATTAACAATGCCACCCCCCCATCTCTTTTACCACCCTCCCTAATCTTATTGAAACACCTATAACCAGGGACCATTTCTGCCCCTCTTCTATCCAAGTTTCCGTGATGGCCACCACATCGTAGTCCCAAGTACCGATCCATGCATTAAGTTCACCCACCTTATTCCTGATGCTTCTTGCGTTGAAGTATACACACTTCAACCCATCTCCGTGCCTGCAAGTACTCTCCTTTGTCAGTGTTCCCTTTCCTACTGCCTCACTACACGCTTTGGCGTCCTGAGTATCCGGTACCTTAGTTGCTGGACTACAAATCCGGTTCCCATTCACCTGCCAAATTAGTTTAAACCCTCCCGAAGAGTACTAGAAAACCTCCCTCCCAGGATATTGGTGCCCCTCTGGTTCAGATGCAACCCGTCCTGCTTGTACAGGTCCCACCTTCCCCAGAATGCGCTCCATAGAACATAGAACAATACAGCGCAGTACAGGCCCTTCGGCCCACGATGTTGCACCGAAACAAAAGCCATCTAACCTACACTATGCCATTATCATCCATATGTTTATCCAATAAACTTTTAAATGCCCTCAATGTTGGCGAGTTCACTACTGTAGCAGGTAGGGCATTCCACGGCCTCACTACTCTTTGCGTAAAGAACCTACCTCTGACCTATATATATTACCCCTCAGTTTAAAGCTAAGTCCCCTCGTGCCAGCCATTTCCATCCGCGGGAGAAGGCTCTCACTGTCCACCCGATCTAACCCCCTGATCATTTTGTATGCCTCTATTAAGTCTCCTCTTAACCTTCTTCTCTCCAACAAAAAAGTCCATCAGCCTTTCCTCATAAGATTTTCCCTCCATACCAGGCAACACCCTGGTAAATCTCCTCTGCACCCGCTCCAAAGCCTCCACGTCCTTCCTATAATGCGGTGACCAGAACTGTACGCAATACTCCAAATGCGGCCGTACCAGAGTACTGTACAGCTGCAACATGACCTCCTGACTCCGGAACTCAATCCCTCTACCAATAAAGGCCAACACTCCATAGGCCTTCTTCACAACCCTATCAACCTGGGTGGCAACTTTCAGGGATCTATGTACATGGACACCTAGATCCCTCTGCTCATCCACACTTCCAAGAACTTTACCATTAGCCAAATATTCCGCATTCCTGTTATTCCTTCCAAAGTGCATCACCTCACACTTCTCTACATTAAACTCCATTTGCCACCTCTCAGCCCAGCTCTGCAGCTTATCTATATCCCTCTGTAACCTGCTACATCCTTCCACACTATCGACAACACCATCGACTTTAGTATCGTCTGCAAATTTACTCACCCACCCTTCTGCACCTTCCTCAAGGTCATTGATAAAAATGACAAACAGCAACGGCCCCAGAACAGATCCTTGTGGTACTCCACTTGTAACTGAACTCCATTCTGAACATTTCCCATCAACCATCACCCTCTGTCTTCTTTCAGCTAGCCAATTTCTGATCCACATCTCTAAATCACCCTCAATCCCCAGCCTCCGTATTTTCTGCAATAGCCTACCGTGGGGAACCTTATCAAACGCTTTGCTGAAATCCATATACACCACATCAACTGCTCTACCCTCGTCTACCTGTTCAGTCACCTTCTCAAAAGAACTCGATAAGGTTTGTGAGGCATGACCTACCCTTCACAAAGCCATGCTGACTACCCCTGATCATATTATTCCTATCTAGATGATTATAAATCTTGTCTCTTATAATCCCCTCCAAGACTTTACCCACTACAGACGTGAGGCTCACCGGTCTATAGTTGCCGGGGTTGTCTCTGCTCCCCTTTTTGAACACAGGGACCACATTTGCTATCCTCCAGTCCTCTGGCACTATTCCTGTAGCCAATGATGACATAAAAATCAAAGCCAAAGGTCCAGCAATCTCTTCCCTGGCCTCCCAGAGAATCCTAGGATAAATCTCATCAGGACCCGGGGACTTATCTATTTTCAGCCTGTCCAGAATTGGCAACACCTCTTTCCTACGTACCTCAATGCCATCTATTCTATTAGCCTGGGTCTCAGCATTCTCCTCCACAACATTATCTTTTTCCTGAGTGAATACTGACGAAAAATATTCATTTAGTATCTCGCCTATCTCTTCAGACTCCACACACAACTTCCATCCATGTCCTTGACTGGTCCTACTCTTTCCCTAGTCATTCGCTTATTCCTGACATACCTATAGAAAGCCTTTGGGTTTTCCTTGATCCTACCTGCCAAATACTTCTCATGTCCCCTCCTTGCTCGTCTTAGCTCTCTCTTTAGATCCTTCCTCGCTACCTTGTAACTATCCATCGCCCCAACTGAAACTTCACACCTCATCTTCACATAGGCCTCCTTCTTCCTCTTAACAAGAGATTCCACTTCTTTGGTTAACCACGGTTCCCTCGCTCGACGCCTTCCTCCCTGCCTGACCGGTACATACTTATCAAGAACACGCAGTAGCTGATCCTTGAACAAGCTCCACTTATCCAGTGTGCCCAACACTTGCAGCCTACTTCTCCACCTTATCCCCCCCAAGTCACGTCTAATGGGTGATAATTTTTCCCCGGGTGGAACAAACCATTACAAGGGGACATAAATTTAAGGTGAAAGGTGGAAGATATAGGAGGGATATCAGAGCTAGGTTCTTTACCCAGAGAGTAGTGGGGGCATGGAATGCACTGCCTATGGAAGTAGTTGAGTCGGAAACATTCAGGACCTTCAAGCAGCTATTGGATAGGTACATGGATTACGGTAAAATGATATAGTGTAGATTTATTTGTTCTTGAGGGCAGCACGGTAGCATTGTGGATAGCACAATTGCTTCACAGCTCCAGGGTCCCAGGTTCGATTCCGGCTTGGGTCACTGTCTGTGCGGAGTCTGCACGTCCTCCCCGTGTCTGCGTGGGTTTCCTCCGGGTGCTCCGGTTTCCTCCCACAGTCCAAAGATGTGCAGGGTAGGTGGATTGGCCATGATAAATTGCCCTCAGTGTCCAAAATTGCCCTTGGTGTTGGGTGGAGGTGTTGAGTTTGGGTAGGGTGCTCTTTCCAAGAGCCGGTGCAGACTCAGGGGGCCGAATGGCCTCCTTCGGCACTGTAAATTCAATGATAATCTATGATTAATCTAGGACAAAGGTTCGGCACAACATCGTGGGCCGAAGGGCCTGTTCTGTGCTGTATTTTCTATGTTCTAATGGCATCATAATTGCCCTTCCCCCAGCTATAACTCTTGCCCTGCGATGTATACTTATCCCTTTCCATCATTAACGTAAACGTCACCGAATTGTGGTCACTGTCCCCAAAGTGCTCTCCTACCTCCAAATCCAACACCTGGCATGGTTCATTACCCAAAACCAAATCCAACGTGGCCTCGCCTCTTGTTGGCCTGTCAACATATTGTGTCAGGAAACCCTCCTGCACACACTGTCCAAAAAACGACCCATCTAATGTACTCGAACTATATCTTTTCCAGTCAATATTTGGAAAGTTAAAGTCTCCCATAATAACTACCCCGTTACTTTCGCTCTTATCCAGGATCATCATCGCCATCCTTTCCTCCACATCCCTAGAACTATTTGGAGGCCTATAGAAGACTCCCAACAGGGTGACCTCTCCTTTCATGTTTCTAACCTCAGCCCATACTACCTTGGAGGATGAGTCCCCATCTAGCATCCTCTCCGCCACCGTAATACTGCTCTTGACTAGCAGCGCCACACCTCCCCCTCTTTTTGCCTCCTTCTTGGAGCTTACTAAAACACCTAAACCCCGGAACCTGCAACATCCATTCCTGTCCCTGCTCTATCCATGTCTCCGAAATGGCCACAACATCGAAGTCCCAGGTACCAACCCATGCTGCCAGTTCCCCCACCTTGTTTCGTATACTCCTGGCATTGAAGTAGACACACTTCAAACCACCTACCTGAACACTGGCCCCCCTCCTGCGACGTCAAATTGGTGCTCCTGACCTCTATACTCTCATTCTCCCTTACCCTAAAACTACAATCCAGGTTCCCATGCCCCTGCTGCATTAGTTTAAACCCCCCCAAAGAGCACTAACAAATCTCCCCCCCAGGATATTTGTGCCCCTCAGGTTCAGAAGTAGACCATCCTGTCTGTAGAGGTCCCACCTTCCCCAGAAAGAGCCCCAGTTATCCAGAAATCTGAATCCCTCCCGCCTGCACCATCCCTGTAGCCACGTGTTTAATTGCTCTCTCTCCCTATTCCTCATCTCACTATCACGTGGCACGGGCAACAACCCAGAGATAACAACTCTGTTTGTTCTAGTTCTGAGCTTCCATCCTAGCTCCCTGAAAGCCTGCCTGACATCCTTGTCCCCTTTCCTACCTATGTCGTTAGTGCCAATGTGGACCACGACTTGGGGCTGCTCCCCCTCCCCCCTAAGGACCCGGAAAACACGATCCGAGACATCACGTACCCTTGCACCTGGGAGGCAACATACCAAACGTGAGTCTCTCACGCTCCCACAAAATCTCCTATCTGTGCCCCTGACTATCGAGTCCCCAATTACTAATGCTCTGCTCCTCTCCCCCCTTCCCTTCTGAGCAACAGGGACAGACTCCGTGCCAGAGGCCCGTACCCCATGGCTTACCCCTGGTAAGTCCCCCCCCCCACAAGTATCCAAAGCGGTATACTTGTTTCTCAGGTGAACGACCGCAGGGGGTCCCTGCACTGACTGCTTCTTCCCAGTCCCTCTTACAGTTACCCATCTATCTCCAATCTTTGGTGTAACTAATTCCCTGAAGCTGCTATCTCTGACCCCCTCTGCCTCCCGAATGATCCGAAGTTCTTCCAACTCCAGCTCCAGTTCCCTAACTCGGTCTTGGAGGAGCTGGAGATGGCAGCACTTCCTGCAGGTAAAATCAGCAGGGACACTAACGGCATCCCTCACCTCAAACATCCTGCAGGAGGAACATTGCACTCCCTTCCCTGCCATCCCTCTAACTTTCTACCAAGATCCAATTATCCAAATACCTGAAGCCCTCCCTCCTACACCATTCCTGCAGCCACGGGTTCATTTGCACTCTCTCCCTATTCCTAGCCTCGCTATCATGTCGCACCGGCAACAAACCAGAGATGACAACTCTGTCTGTCCTGGCTTTTAACTTCCAGCCTAACTTCCTAAACTTGTTTATTACCTCCACACCCCTTTTCCTACCTACGTCGTTGGTACCAATGTGCACCACGACTTCTGGCTGCTCCCTCTCCCCCTTAAGGATCCTGAAGATACGACCCGAGACATCCCTGGCCCTGGCACCCGGGCGGCAACATACCTTCCGGGAGTCTCGCTCGCGACCACAGAATCTCCTATCTATTCCCCTAACCATTGAATCTCCTACAACTATTGCTTTTCTATTCTCCCCCCTTCCCTTCTGAGCCCCAGAGACAGACTCAGTGCCAGAGACCTGGCCGCTAGGGCCTTCCCCCAGTAGGTCATCACCCCCAACAGCATCCAAAACGGTATACTTGTTTTGAAGGTGAACGGCCACGAGGGCTCCCTGCGCTGTCTGCCTGTTTGTTTTTTTCCCCCTGACTGTAACCCAGCTACTCTTGTCCTGTACCTTGTGTGTGGTTACCTCCCTGTAACTCTTCTCAATCACCCCCTCTGCCTCCCGGATGATCCGAAGTTCATCCAGCTTCAGCTCCAGTTCCCGAACACGGTCTTGGAGGAGCTGGGGTTGGGTGCACTTCCCGCAGGTATAGTCAGCGGGGACACCAGGGGTATCCCTCACCACCCACACCCTACAGGAGGAGTAAGCAACTGGCCTAGCCTCCATCCCCTTTTACCTTACAGAATATAGCTGCCCTGTGGACCAACTGGATCTCCGCCCTCCGACTCTGCTCCCAGTCAGCTACACTTTCTGTAAACTCCCGGCTCCCTTCTCGCTCTTGCGGAAATGTAGGAAACAAAATGAATAAGCGCCTTACTCCCTCCTCACCTAACTCCCTCAGTCACCAAACTCTCACTATAGCACTCAAATGCACCAAATTCAGCACTCCCTCAGTCACCAAACTCTCACTATAGCACTCAAATGCACCAAATTCAGCACTCCCTCAGTCACCAAACTCTCACTATAGCACTCAAATGCACCAAATTCAGCACTCAGTGCAAACAAAGTCTGCACTGTAGGGGATCACTTTTATACTCTGAATCTAGCCTCTGAAAACTGGCCTAATCCAATTAACTAATTTACAAGCTCCAGCTGCAAGTGCCTAGAAGTAGAACCTTTGTTTAAAGCTGATTGAAAATTCACCTTCTTCTAAACAGCAACTTTTAAGTTAATTAACTAAATAAAAGAGTAGACTTTAGATAAAAATGAAGCCTTATACTCCCTCAGTCACCAAACTCTCACTATAGCACTCAAATGCACCAAATTCAGATAGAGAGACAGAGAGAGAGAGAGAGAGAGAGACAGACATAGAAAACAGGAGGGATCCATTTGGCCCTTCGAGCCTGCTCTGCTATTCATTATGATCATGGCTGATCATCCAACACAATAGCCTCCTTCCATATCCTTTGATTGCGTTTGCCCCAAGTGCTGTATCTAACTGCTTTCTGAAAACATGCGATGTCTTGACCTCAACTAATGAATTCCACAGGCCGACTACTTTTTGGGTGAAGATATTTCTCATCTCTGTCCTAAATTTGATTTGATTTATTGACACATGTACCGAGGTACAGTGAAAAGTATTTTTCTGCGGCCAAGGGAACGTTGACAGTACATACATAATAGACAAAAAGAATAATCAACAGAGAACATTGACAACTGGTGACAAATGGTGATTGGTTACAGTGCGGAAAAGGGGCCAAACAAAGCAAATACATGAGCAAGAGCAGCATTGGGCGTCGTGAATAGTATTCTTACAGGGAACACATCAGTCCGAGGGGGAGTCGTTGAGGAGTCTAGTAGCTTGGGGAAGAAGCTGTTCCCATGTCTGGAAGCGCGGGTCTTCAGACTTCTGTACCTTGTGCCTGATGGAAGGGTCTGGAAGAAGGCAATGCCTGGGTGGGAGGGGTCTCTGATAATGCTGTCTGCCTTCCTGAGGCAGCGGGAGGTGTAGACAGAATCAATTTGGAGGTGGCAAGCTGGTGTGATGCGTTGGGCTGAGTTCACCACAGTCTGCAGCTTCTTGCGATCTTGGACCGAGCAGTTGCCATACCAGGCTGTGATGCAGCCGGATAGGATGCTCTATATCGCACATCTGCACAAGTTTGAGAGAGTCGATGCAGACATGCCAAATTTCTTTAGCTTCCGTCGGAAGTAGAGACGTTGTTGGGCTTTTTAAATGGTTTACCCCTTATCCTCAGACAGTGCCCCCTGGTTCTGGACACCCCCCATTGGGAACATCCTTCTTGCATCTACCCGGTCTAACCCTGTTCAAATTTTTTAGATTTCTGTTAGAACATAAAAACACAGGAACGAGGAGCAGGAGTCGGCCATCTGGCCCCTCGAGCCTGCTCCGCCATTCATGGAGATCATGGCTAATCTTTTGTGGAATAACCCCCACTTTCCCGCCCGCTCACCGTAACCCTTAATTCTTTTACCATTCAAAAATATAACTACCTTTGCCTCAAAGACATTCAACGAGATAGCCTCAACTGCTTCACTGGGCAGGGAATTCCACTGATTCACAACCCTTTGGGTGAAGAAGTTCTTCCTCAACTCAGACGTAAATCTACTTCCCCTTATTTTGAGGCTCTTCCCCCCAGGTCTAGGTTCACCCGCCAGTGGAAACAACCTCCCTGCTTCTATCTTATCTATTCCCGACATGATTTTATATGTTTCTATAAGATACCACCTCATTCTTCTAAATTCCAATGAGTATAATCCCAATCAACTTAGTCTCTCCTCAGGAGCCAATCCTCTCACCTCCGGAATTAACCTAGTGATTAGGGGCTGCTTTACACAGTGGGCTGAACAATTGGCTTGCAATGCAGAACAATGCCAGCAGCGTGGGTTCAATTCCCGTACCGGCCTCCCTGAACAGGCGCCGGAATGTGGTGACAACGGGCTTTTCACAGTAACTTCATTGAAACCTACTTGTGACAATAAGTGATTATTATTATTAAATCTCCTCTGCACCCTCTCCAGTGCCAGCACATCCTTCCTTAAGGAGAAACCAAAACTGTCCACAGTACTCCAGATGTGGCCTCACCAGCACCCTATACAGCTGCAGCATAACCTCCCTGTTCTTATACTCCGTACTTCTTGCAGTGAAAGACAAAATTCCATTTGCCTTCTTAATTACCTGCTGCACCTGCACACCAACGTTTTGTGATTCATGCACAAGGAGCACAAGTGGATAGCACGGTGGCCTCACAGCGCCAGGGTCCCAGGTTCGATTCCCCACTGCGTCACTGTCTGTGCAGAGTCTGCACGTTCTCCCAGTGTCTGCGTGGGTTTCCTCCGGGTGCCCCGGTTTTCTCCCACAGTCCAAAGACGTGCAGGTTAGATGGATTGGCCATGATAAATTGCCCTTAGTGACCAAAAAGGTTAGATGGGGTTATTGGGTTACGGGGATAGGGTGGAAGTGAGGGCTTTAAGTGGGTCGGTACAGATCCGATGGGCCGAATGGCCTCCTTCTGCACTGTATGTTCTATGTTCTAAGGACACCCAGGTCCCTCTGCACAGCAGCATGCTGCAATTTTTTGCCATTTAAATAATAGTCCATTTTGCTGTTATTCCTCCCAAAATGGATAACCTGACCCTTGCCCGCTCACGTAAACTATCTATATCCCTCTGCAGACTTTCAGTCTAGTCCACTGCACACTTGGCTCTACCACTCATCTTAATGTCATCAGCGAACTTTCACACATTACACTTGGTCCCCAACTCCATATCATCTGTGTGAATTGTAAACAATTGTGGTAGCAACACTGATCCCAGAGGCCAAGGATCGCCAACCAGAGAAACACCCATTTATCCCCAATCTTTGCTTTCTGTCAGTTAACCAATCCTCTCTCCATGCTAATACACAACCCGTAATGCCATGCACCCTTATCTTATGCAGCAGCCTTTTGTATGCACCTTGTCGAATGCATTCTGGAAATCCAGATACACCACATCCACCAGTTCCCCGTTATCCACCGCGCTTGTAATGTCCTCAAAGGAATTCCACTAGATTAGTTAAACATGACCTGCCTCTCATGAACCCATGCTGCGTCTTCCCAATCGGACAATTTCTATCCAGATGTCTCAGTATTTTTCCTCGATTATAGATTCAAGCATTTTCTCCACTACAGAAGTTAAGCTAACCGGCCTATAATTACCCACCTTTTATCTACCTCCTTTTTTAAACAGTGGTGCCACACTTACTAATTTCCAATCTGCCGGAACCGCCCCACAGTCCAGCGAATTTTGGTAAATAACCACAAACGCATTTGCAATATCCCCCGTCACCACTTAGTACCCTGGGATGCATTCCATCAGGGCCAGGAGACTTGTCTACCTTTAGCCCCATTAGCTTGCCCAACACCATCTCCTTAGTGATAATGATAATTTCTAGGTCTTCACCTGCCATAGCCTCCCTGCCAACAATTATTGGCACATTATTTGTGTCTTCCACTGTGAAGACCGACAAGAAATACCTGTTCAATGCCTCAGCCATTTTCTCATTTCCCATTATTACATCCTCCTTATCCTCTAAAGGACCAATGTGTACCTTAGCCATTGTTTATTTGTTTTATACATATGTGGAAACTTTTGCTATGTTTTTATATTCTGCACTAGTTCACTGTCATAATCTATCTTAATTTTCTTCATGGCTTTTTTGCGGCTTTCGGTTGACCTTTACAGGTTTCCCAATCGTCTAGTTTCCCACTAAACAAATGTCTCCTCACCTCTGAGTGAGGTTTACCCTGAATCCTCAGGCTGTGACCCCTGGTTCTGGACACACCCATCATTGGTAACATCTTCCCTGTGTCTACCCTGTCTAGTCCGGTTAGAATTTTGTAAGTCTCTATGAGATTCCCCCTCATTCTTCAGAACTCCAGCGAGAACAATCCCAACGAGTCAATCTCTCCTCGTATATGGCAGTCCCGCCATCCCCGGAATCAGTCTGGTGAACCTTCGCTGCTCTCCCTCGAGAGCAAGAACGTCCTTCCTCAGAGAAGGAGACCAAAACTGCTCACAATGCTCCAGGTGTGGCCTCACCAAGGCCCTGTACAATTGCAGCAACACATCTCTGCTTCTATACTCGAAACCTCTCGCAATGAAGGCCAACATACCATTAGCCTTCTCTACCACCTGCTGCACCTTCAGCAAATGGTGCACACGGACACCCAGGACCCGCTGCACAGTCCCCTCTCCCAATTTACAACCATTCTGCTAGGAATGTGCCTTCCTGTTTATGCTTCCAAAGTGAATAACCTCACACTTATCCAAATTTTACTGCATCTGCCATTGGTTTGCCCACTCGCCCAACCTGTCCCGATCTCGCTGCGGGATCCCTACATCCTCATCGCCATTCACCCTCCATCTTCTGCAAACTTTGAGAGGTTACATTTTGTTCCCTCATCCACATGATTGACGAGGACAGGTTTGGAAAGAGGTTCACAGCTGCAGCAACTCACCCACAGGTGGGCCTTTGTCCCCGAACATCCAGAACAGGCCTAACTGCGCATTCTCAGTTCACACAGGCTTCACCGCGCATGCTCACTTTATCCAGCCCGTCAGCCGTTCTGCGCATGCCCGGTTTCAGCCAGCCAGTCAATCTCTCCGCAGCTCCCAGCTCACACTGACCAGCCAGAGTCTGCGCGCATGCTCAACTCACGCCGCCCGTCAGCCTGCCTGCGCATGCTCGGTTCGCGCAGCGCACTCGGCCTCTCTGCGCACGCCCAGCTCACAATTGTACGGTCGGTCTCACTGCGCATGCCCCAACCCCACCTGCCCGAGGGGGACGCATTCACGCATGCCCAGCCTCGGCAGGAAGGCGAAGCCGGCAGCCTCCTCTAAGCATGCGCAGTGGGGCAGTTTGGGCAGTGTGAATTGAGCATGCGCCGGGGCAGAGGTCACTGGGGACTGAGCATGCGTGGATGCTGTCTGGCCTGTGAGAGCTGGGAGTGAGGGGGGCGCTGATCAGACCGCAGCGCATTCAGGCTGCAGAGACTCTCACTGCAACCGTGAGTCACAGTTAGTAACAACAGCCATTGATCCGCCATCTGCTCCATCCCGACACGGAACAGAGTGGCCTGCCGACTGGAGCGCATGCGCCAACCTCCAGCGCGCACATCAACTGAGGGAGCGTCTCTAAATCAGACAGGATTGGCGAGGGAGCGTGTCTAAATCTGGCAGGTGGTGAGGGAGCGTCTCTAAATCAGGCTGGAGTGGCGAGGGAGCGTGTCTAAATCTGGCAGGAGTGGCGAGGGAGCGTGTCTAAATCTGGCAGGTGGTGAGGGAGCGTCTCTAAATCAGGCTGGAGTGGCGAGGGAGCGTGTCTAAATCTGGCAGGAGTGGCGAGGGAGCGTGTCTAAATCTGGCAGGTGGTGAGGGAGCGTCTCTAAATCAGGCTGGAGTGGCGAGGGAGCGTGTCTAAATCTGGCAGGAGTGGTGAGGGAGCGTGTCTAAATCTGGCAGGTGGTGAGGGAGCGTCTCTAAATCAGGCTGGAGTGGCGAGGGAGCGTGTCTAAATCTGGCAGGAGTGGCGAGGGAGCGTGTCTAAATCTGGCAGGAGTGGTGAGGGAGCGTCTCTAAATCAGGCTGGAGTGGCGAGGGAGCGTGTCTAAATCTGGCAGGAGTGGCGAGGGAGCGTGTCTAAATCTGGCAGGAGTGGTGAGGGAACACCTTGTAATCAAGCAGGTGGCGAGGGAGCGTGTCTAAATCAGGCTGGTGGTGAGGGGGCGTTTAAATCAGAGTGGTGAGGGAGCGTCTCTAAATCTGGCAGGAGGTCTCTAAATCAGGCAGGAGTGCTGAGGGAGCTTCTCTGAATCAGACAGTAGTGGTGAGGGAGCGTGTCTAAATCAGGCAGGATTGGTGAGGCAGCGTCTAAATCAAGGAGGAGTGGTGAGGGAGCATCTCTAAATCAGGCAGGAGTGGTGAGGGACCGTCTCTAAATCAGGCAGGAGTGGTGAGGGACCGTCTCTAAATCAGACAGGATTGGCGAGGGAGCGTCTCTAAATCAGGCTGGAGTGGCGAGGGAGCGTTTCTAAATCAGGCTGGAGTGGCGAGGGAGCGTGTCTAAATCTGGCAGGAGTGGTGAGGGAACACCTTGTAATCAAGCAGGTGGCGAGGGAGCGTGTCTAAATCAGGCTGGTGGTGAGGGGGCGTTTAAATCAGAGTGGTGAGGGAGCGTCTCTAAATCTGGCAGGAGGTCTCTAAATCAGGCAGGAGTGCTGAGGGAGCTTCTCTGAATCAGACAGTAGTGGTGAGGGAGCGTGTCTAAATCAGGCAGGATTGGTGAGGCAGCGTCTAAATCAAGGAGGAGTGGTGAGGGAGCATCTCTAAATCAGGCAGGAGTGGTGAGGGACCGTCTCTAAATCAGGCAGGAGTGGTGAGGGACCGTCTCTAAATCAGACAGGATTGGCGAGGGAGCGTCTCTAAATCAGGCTGGAGTGGCGAGGGAGCGTTTCTAAATCAGGCTGGAGTGGCGAGGGAGCGTGTCTAAATCTGGCAGGAGTGGTGAGGGAACACCTTGTAATCAAGCAGGTGGCGAGGGAGCGTGTCTAAATCAGGCTGGTGGTGAGGGGGCGTTTAAATCAGAGTGGTGAGGGAGCGTCTCTAAATCTGGCAGGAGGTCTCTAAATCAGGCAGGAGTGCTGAGGGAGCTTCTCTGAATCAGACAGTAGTGGTGAGGGAGCGTGTCTAAATCAGGCAGGATTGGTAAGGCAGCGTCTAAATCAAGGAGGAGTGGTGAGGGAGCATCTCTAAATCAGGCAGGAGTGGTGAGGGACCGTCTCTAAATCAGGCAGGTGTGGTGAGGGACGATCTCTAAATCAGGGAAGAGTGATGAGGGAGCGTCTCTAAACCAGCCATGAGTCTTGAGGGAGCATCCCTAATCCAGGCAACAGTGGTGAGGGAGCATCTCTAACAGGCAGGAGTGGTGAAGGAGCATCTCTAAATCAGGAAGGAGTGGTTAGGGAGCATCTCTAAATCAGGTAGGTGGTGAGTAAGCCTCTCAAACAGGAAGGATGTGGTGAGGGAGCATCTCTAACTCAGGAAGGAGGTGGTGAGGAAACATCTCTAAATCAGGAAGGTGGTGAGGGAGCGACTCCTAACCAGGCATGTTGTGAGGGAGTGTCTCTGAACCAGGCAGATGGTGAGGGATCATCCCTAACTCGAGAATGAGTGGTGAGGGAGCGTCTCTAAATCAGGCAGGAGTGGTGAGGTAGTGTCTCAAAACTAAGGAGTGGTGTGGGAGCATCTCTAAATCAGGAAGGAGGTGGTGAGCGAGCGTCAAGCCAGAGTCAGCTTGTTCAGGGAGGGAGCAGGGATAGGATCCTGTCAGTGTGATGCTGATTATTTAGAAAAATATAGTTTGATTAAAGATAGTCAGCATGGCTTTGTGAGGGGCAGGTGATGCCTCACAAGCCTCATTGAATTCTTTGAGGATGTGACGAGACACATTGTTGAAGGTCGGACAGTTGATGAGGTGTATGTAGATTTCAGGAAGGCTTTTGATAAGGTTCCCCATGGTAGGCTCATTCAGAAAGTTAGGGGGCATGGGATACAGGGAAATTTGGCTGTCTAGAGCCAGAATTGGCTGGTCGAAAGCAGACAGTGAGTGGTAATGGATGGAAAGTATTCCGCCTGGAGATCGGTGACCAGTGGTGTCCCGCAGGGATCCGTTTTGGGACCTCTGCTCATTGTGGTATTTATAAATGACTTGGATGAGGAAGTGGAAGGGCGGGTTAGTAAGTATTCCGATGGCACCAAGGTTGGGGGAGGTGTTGAGGGCTGTTGCAGGTTACAACAGGACATTGACTGGATGCAGAGCTGGTCAGAGAAGTGGCAGATGGAGTTCAACCTTGATAAATGTGAAGTGATTCATTTTGGAAGGTCGAATTTGAATGCTGAATACAAGGATAAAGGCAGGATTCTAGGAAGTGTGGAGGAACAGAGGGATCTTGGGGTCTACGTACATAGATCCCTCAAAGTTGCCACGCAGGTTGATAGGGTTTACGAAGGCATATGGTGTGTTGGCTTTCATTAACAGGGGGATTGAGTTTAAGAGCTGTGAGGTTTTGCTGAAGCTTGGTGAGACCACACTTGGAATATTGTGTCCAGTTCTGGTCGCCTCATCATAGGAAGGATGTGGATGCTTTGGAGGGGCTGCAGAGGAGATTTACCAGGATGCTGCCTGGACTGGAGGGCATGTCTCATGAAGAAAGGTTGAGGGAGCTCGGGCTTTTCTCACTGGAGCAAAGAAGGAAGAGAGGTGACTTGATAGAGTGGTAGAAGGTGATGGGAGACATGGATAGAGTGGATAGCCAGAGATCTTTCCCCAGGGTGGAAGTGGCAGTCACGAGGGGACATCATTTTAAGGTGATTGGAGGAAGGTATCGGGGAGATGTCAGAGGTCGGTTCTTTACACAGAGAGTGGTGGGTGTGTGGAATGCACTGCCAGCAGAGGTGGTGGAGTCAGTGTCATTAGTGACATTTAAGCAACTCTTGGACAGGCACATGGACAGCAGTAAATTGAAGGGGTGGAGGTTAGGTTGATCTTAGATTAGGATAAATGGTCGACACAACATCGTGGGCTGAAGGGCCAGTACTGTGCTGTACTTTTCTATGATGTGGAGATGCCGGCGTTGGACTGGGGTGAGCACGGTACGAAGTCTTACAACACCAGGTTAAAGTCCAACAGGTTTGTTTCGATGTCACTAGCTTTCGGAGCGCTGCTCCTTCCTCAGGTGAGGAAGGAGCAGCGCTCTGAAAGCTAGTGACATCGAAACAAACCTGTTGAACTTTAACCTGGTGTTGTAAGACTTCGTACTTTTCTATGTTCTAACTCAGCCATTTGTTGTGGCCATTTTGGAGACATGGATAGAGCAGGGACAGGAATGGATGTTGCAGGTTCCGGGGTTTAGGTGTTTTAGTAAGCTCAGAGAAGGAGGCAAAAGAGGGGGAGGTGTGGCGCTGCTAGTCAAGAGCAGTATTACGGTGGCGGAGAGGATGCTAGATGGGGACTCATCTTCCGAGGTAGTATGGGCTGAGGTTAGAAACAGGAAAGGAGAGGTCACCCTGTTGGGAGTTTTCTATAGGCCTCCAAATAGTTCTAGGGATGTAGAGGAAAGGATGGCGAGGATGATCCTGGATAAGAGCGAAAGTAACAGGGTAGATATTATGGGAGACTTTAACTTTCCAAATATTGACTGGAAAAGATATAGTTCGAGTACATTAGATGGGTCGTTTTTTGTACAGTGTGTGCAGGAAGGTTTCCTGACACAATATGTTGACAGGCCAACAAGAGGCGAGGCCACGTTGGATTTGGTTTTGGGTAATGAACCAGGCCAGGTGTTGGATTTGGAGGTAGGAGAGCACTTTGGGGACAGTGACCACAATTCGGTGACGTTTACATTAGTGATGGAAAGGGATACGTATACACCACAGGGCAAGAGTTATAGCTGGGGGAAGGGCAATTATGATGCCATTAGATGTGACTTGGGGGGGATAGGTTGGAGAAGTAGGCTGCAAGTGTTGGGCACACTGGATAAGTGGAGCTTGTTCAAGGATCAGCTACTGCGTGTTCTTGATAAGTACGTACCGGTCAGGCAGGGAGGAAGGCGTAGAGCGAGGGAACCGTGGTTTACCAACGAAGTGGAAATCTCTTGTTAAGAGGAAGAAGGAGGCCTACGTGAAGATGAGGTGTTAAGTTTCAGTTGGGGCGATGGATAGTTACAAGGTAGCGAGGAAGGATCTAAAGAGAGAGCTACGACGAGCAAGGAGGGGACATGAGAAGTATTTGGCAGGTAGGATCGAGGAAAACCCAAAAGCTTTCTATAGGTATGTCAGGAATAAGCGAATGACTAGGGTAAGAGTAGAACCAGTCAAGGACAGGGATGGGAAGTTGTGTGTGGAGTCTGAAGAGATAGGCGAGATACTAAATGAATATTTGTCGTCAGTATTCACTCAGGAAAAAGATAATGTTGTGGAAGAGAATGCTGAGCCCCAGGCTAATGGAATAGATGGCATTGAGGTACGTAGGGAAGAGGTGTTGGCAATTCTGGACAGGCTGAAAATAGATACGTCCCCGGGACCTGATGGGATTTATCCTAGGATTCTCTGGGAGGCCAGGGAAGAGATTGCTGGGCCTTTGGCTTTGATTTTTATGTCATCATTGGCTACAGGAATAGTGCCAGAGGACTGGAGGTTAGCAAATGTGGTCCCTTTGTTCAAAAAAAGGGGAGTAGAGACAACCCCGGCAACTATAGACTGGTAAGCCTCACGTCTGTTGTGGGTAAAGTCTTGGAGGGGATTATAAGAGACAAGATTTATAATCATCTAGATAGGAATAATATGATCAGGGATAGTCAGCATGGCTTTGTGAAGGGTAGGTCAAGCCTCACAAACCTTATCGAGTTCTTTGAGAAGGTGTCTGAACAGGTAGACGAGGGTAGAGCAGTTGATGTGGTGTATATGGATTTCAGTAAAGCGTTTGATAAGGTTCCCCACGGTAGGCTATTGCAGAAAATACGGAGGCTGGGGATTGAGGGTGATTTAGAGATGTGGATCAGAAATTGGCTAGCTGAAAGAAGACAGAGGGTGGTGGTTGATGGGAAATGTTCAGAATGGAGTTCAGTTACAAGTGGCGTACCGCAAGGATCTGTTCTGGGGCCGTTGCTGTTTGTCATTTTTATCAATGACCTAGAGGAAGGCGCAGAAGGGTGGGTGAGTAAATTTGCAGACGACACTAAAGTCGGTGGTGTTGTCGACAGTGTGGAAGGATGTAGCAGTTTACAGAGGGACATAGATAAGCTGCAGAGCTGGGCTGAGAGGTGGCAAATGGAGTTTAATGTCGAGAAGTGTGAGGTGATTCACTTTGGAAGGAATAACAGGAATGCGGAATATTTGGCTAATGGTAAAGTTCTTGGAAGTGTGGATGAGCAGAGGGATCTAGGTGTCCATGTACATAGATCCCTGAAAGTCGCCACCCAGGTTGATAGGGTTGTGAAGAAGGCCTATGGAGTGTTGGCCTTTATTGGTCGAGGGATTTAGGGAGTCAGGAGGTCATGTTGCAGCTGTACAAAACTCTGGTACGGCCGCATTTGGAGTATTGCGTACAGTTCTGGCCACCGCATTATAGGAAGGACGTGGAGGCTTTGGAGCGGGTGCAGAGGAGATTTACCAGGATGTTGCCTGGTATGGAGGGAAAATCTTATGAGGAAAGGCTGATGGACTTGAGGTTGTTTTCGTTGGAGAGAAGGAGGTTAAGAGGAGACTTAATAGAGGCATACAAAATGATCAGGGGGTTAGATAGGGTGGACAGTGAGAGCCTTCTCCCGCGGATGGAAATGGCTGGCACGAGGGGACATAGCTTTAAACTGAGGGGGAATAGATATAGGACAGAGGTCAGAAGTAGGTTCTTTACGCAAAGAGTGGCGAGGCCATGGAATGCCCTACCTGTAACAGTAGTGAACTCGCCAACATTGAGGGCATTTAAAAGTTCATTGGATAAACATATGGATAATAATGGCATAATGTAGGTTTGATGGCTTTTGTTTCGGTGCAACATCGTGGGCCGAAGGGCCTGTACTGCGCTGTATCGTTCTATGTTCAGCCAAATTAGAACACGGTAGAAAACGGAGAGTTGGAAAAATCAGATGGTGTGCTGGGTTTTGAGTTGAGGCAAAGGCAGAGGGAATGTGGGACAGGGAGCAGCTTTGTGGGGAGCAAGGCAGGAAAAGAATGTTCCATTGAATCCGGAATTTTCTGGACTGGATTTCTGTCCTGTACTCACCGTGATTACAAGCATGATCCCTGGAATGAAGAACTTGCCGTATGAGGAATGGTTCAGGACTCTGGGTCTGTACGCGTTGGAGTTTAGAAGGATGAGGGGGGATCTTATTGAAAGTTACAGGATACTGCGAGGCCTGGATAGAGTGGAAATGGAGAGGATGTTTCCACTTGTAGGAATAACTAGAACCAGAGAACACCATCTCAGACTGAGCGGCATGGTAGCACTGTTGCTTCACAGCTCCAGGGTCCCAGGCTCGATTCTCGGCTTGGTCACTGTCTGTGTGGAGTCTGCATGTTCTCCCCGTGTCTGTGGTAGTTCCTCCGAGTGCTCCGGTTTCCTCCCACAAGTCTCAAAAAATGTGTGACATAATTTGGACATTCTGAATTCTCCCTCTGTTTTTTGATTTGATCTGATTTATTATTGTCACATGTACTGGTATACAGTGAAAAGTGTTGTTTCTTGTATGCTGTACAAACAATACATACCGTACGTAAGGAAGGAAGAAGAGACTGCAGAATATAATGTTACAGTTATAGCAAGGTGTAGAGAGAAGATCAATTTAATACGAGGTAGGTCCATTCAAAAGTCTGATGGCAGTCGGGAAGAAGCTGTTCTTGAGTCGGTTGATTCGTGACCTCCAACTTTTGTATCTTTTTCCTGACGGAAGAAGGTGGAAGAGAGTATGTCCGGGGTGCGTGGGGTCCTTAATTATGCTGGCTGCCTTTCTGAGGCAGCAGGAATTATAGACAGAGTCAATGGATGGGAGGCTGGTTTGCATGATGGACTGGGCTACATTCACGACTTTTTGTAATTTCCTGCGGTCTTGGGCAGAGCAGGCTCCATACCAAGCTCTGATACAACCAGAAAGGATGCTTTCTCTGGTGCATCTGTAGAAGTTGGTGAGTGTTGTAGGTGACATGCCAAATTTCCTTAGCCTTCTGAGAAAGTAGAGTCGTTGGTGGGCTTTCTTAACTATGGTGTCGGCATGGGGGGACCAGGATTGTTGGTGATCTGGACACCTAAAAACTTGAACCTCTCGACCCTTTCTACTTCGTTCCCATTGATGTAGACAGGGGCATGTTCTCCACTACGCTTCCTGAAGTCGATGACAATCTCCTTTGTTTTGTTGACATTGAGGGAGAGATTATTGTCGTCGCACCAGTTCACCAGATTCTCTATCTCATTCCTGTACTCTGTCTCATCATTGTTTGAAATCCGACCCACTACGGTGGTGACATCAGCAAATTTGAAAACCGAGTTGGAGG
Source organism: Scyliorhinus torazame (assembly GCF_047496885.1). Taxonomy (NCBI): domain Eukaryota; kingdom Metazoa; phylum Chordata; class Chondrichthyes; order Carcharhiniformes; family Scyliorhinidae; genus Scyliorhinus; species Scyliorhinus torazame. The sequence continues at coordinate 10,823,609 of NC_092732.1, forward strand.
GGAATTTGGCCACACAGTCATAGGTGTATAAGGAGTATAGTAGGGGGCTGAGGACACAGCCTTGTGGGGCACTGGTGTTGAGGATGATCGAGACAGAGGTGTTGTTGCCTATCCTTACTGATTGTGGCCTGGGGGTTACATTGTTCAGGATCCAGTCGCAGAGGGAGGAGCCGAGGCCAAGGCCATGGAGTTTGGAGATGAGTTTCGTAGGAAAAATGGTCTTGAAGGCTGAGCTGTAGTCGATAAATAGGAGTCTGACATAGGTGTCTTTGTTATCTAGGTGTGCCAGGGTAGAGTGCAGGGCCAGGGAGATGGCGTCTGCTGTGGTCCTGTTGCAGCGTTGGGAGAACTATAGCGGATCAAGGCAATCTGCGAGGCTGGAGTTGATTCGTGCCATGACTAAACTTTCGAAGCACTTCAGGATGATGGATGTCAGAGCCACTGGACGATAGTCATTAAGGCACGCTGCTTGTCTTTTTTTTGGTGCAGGGATGATGGTCGTCTTCATGAAGCAGATAGGGACCTCAGATCTCCTTAGATCATATCTGGCTTTCTTGTATAGGTCAGGGTCGCCTGACTGGAACGCCTCAGACCTCGACTTCAGCGAGCAGTGGATATCCCTGTTCATTTGGCACACAATCTTCTACACACTTACTAATGAAGTCAGTTACTGTAGTGGCGTACTCATTCAGGCTGGTCGCAGAGTTTTTAAATACTGACCAGTCCACTGACTAAGCTGTCCCGTAGGAGATCATCCGATTCCTCAGACCAACAATGCACGGCTTTCTTTGACGGATTTTCCCGCTTCAGTTTTTGCTTCTAAGCCGGGAGCAGGAGCACAGCCTTGTGGTCAGATTTGCCAACGTGTGAGCGGGCGATAGAGCTGTCGGCATGTCTGATCTTTGTGTAGCAGTGGTCCAGGATGTTTGGACCTCTGGTGGAGCAGGAGGCGTGTTGGTGGTAACTTGGTCGTACGCTCTTGAGCTTGGCCTGATTGAAGACCCAGCTACAATGAACAAGGCCTCAGGATGTTTCGTTTCAAGGCTATTTGTGGTGTTGAACATTTCGTCCAGTTCGCTTTTTGACGTTCGGATGGGATGGGATGTAAACTGCCGTCAGGATAACTGAGCTGAACTCCCGCAGAAGGTAGTAGGGGCGACATTTTAGCATCAGGTATTCTAGGTCTGGGGATCAGAAATTCGCCAGTGTTACTACTTCTAGGCACCAGGAGGTGTTGATTAGGAGGCAGACCCCACCTCCCCTTTCCTTGCCTGAGGCTCCCATACGGTCCATTTGGTGGATTGAGAAGCCCTCTGGTTGTAGGGCTCTGTGCACCTGAACAGGTGCCGGAATGTGGCGACTCGGGACTTTTCACAGTAACTTCATTGTAGTATTAATGTGAGCCTACTTGTGACAATAAAACATTACAAAAGACTTAAGAGACGATCCTTTAAAACAGAGATGAGGAGACATTTCTTCAGCCGGAGGGTGGTGAATCTGTGGAACTCTTTGCAGCAGAAGGCTGTGGAGCCCAATTCACTGAGTGTCTTTCAGACAGGGATAGATAGATTCTTGATTAATGGGAGGATCAGGGGTTATGGGGAGAAGGCAGGAGAATGGGGATGAGAAAAATATCAGCCATGATTGAATGGCGGAGCAGACTCGATGGGCCGAGTGGCCTAATTCTGCTCCTGTGTCTAATGGCTTCCTGGTGATTTCTTTTCTAAACTCTTTTGACAGAGGATATTGGAAGGAGAGAATTCATCGGAAACTCAACCCTGTGAAGATCCGACAGTCCCTCGATTCATCGGGACCTGAATAGCATCAGCATTTGAGTGTGGAGGGAGAAAGGTTTGGCTGTTCAGTGACCGGGGATAGATTTCAACATCAGTGACTGACATATCGCCGACACAGCGGGAAATTGCTCCAGCTGAGTGTGGGAAAGGGTGTTAACCAGTTTCACAGCCTAAAGCAAACATCACGCTCTTCACAGTGGGGAGAAACCGTACACCTGTCCTGTGTGAGGACGAGGGTTCGACAGAACTATCCAACCCGGAGAGACACGAGGAGACCCGAGCCATGGAGAAACCGTGGAAATGTGGAGACTGTGGGAAGGGATTCCGATCCCCATCAGATCTGGAAATCCATTGGCGCAGTCACACAGGGGAGCGGCCGTTCCTGTGCTCCGTGTGTGGGAAGGGATTCACTCAGTCCTCAGGCTTGCATAAGCACCAGAGAACTCACTCCGGGGAGAAACCCTTCGTCTGCTCCGAGTGTGGGAAGGGATTCAGTCAGTCAGCCCACCTGCTGACAGACCAGCGCATTCACACTGTGGAGAAACCTTTTAACTGCTCGGATTGTGGGGCCCGCTTTAAAAGCTGTGAGGAACTGAGTACCCACCAGCTTGTCCACACCGACAAACCGTTCTGTTGCTCCCAGTGCGGAGAGAGATTCGGGCAATCGTTTCAGCTTCTGAAACACCAGCGGGTGCAAGCCCGTTCATCTGCTCCCTGTGCGGGCAAGGGTTCTCTCGTTCAGCTGAGCTACGAACACACCAGCGAGATGACGCCAATGCGAGGCCATTCACCTGCACTGTGTGCAGCAAGGCCTTCCTGAATTCGAGCCACCTGTTCAGACATCAGCGCGCTCACTCGCTGAAGAAGCCATTTCCCTGCTGCCGTTGTGGCAAAGGATTCATTTACCCCTCTCAGCTGGAAGGTCACATGCGCAGTCACACTGGGGAGAGGCCGTTTGTTTGCCCTGTGTGCGGGAAGGGCTTTACCCGGTTATCCAGTCTGCAGGCACACCAGCGGATTCACAAGAGGGAGAAGCCGTTTCGATGCTCTGACTGTGAACGCACCTTTCCCAGCTCTGCAGGACTCGGCAAACACCGTCAGGGACTGCACACTAGCGGGAAACCATTCCGCTGTTCTCACTGCGGGAAGAGGTTTGGGCAGTCATTCCGCCTGACTGAGCACGAGCGTGTTCACACCAGCGAGAGACTCTTCGCCTGCGCTGCGTGTGGCAAGGAACTCAGTCAGAAATCCAGCCTGCTGAGGCATCAACGCATCCACACCGGGGAGCGGCCATTCGCCTGCCTGGTGTGTGCGAAAACATTCACAAACTCGTCCAACCTTCTTACTCATCGACGTGTTCACACCGGCGAGAGACCCTACAGCTGCTCCAAGTGCGGGAAGCTCTTCACCCGCTCCTCCAGCCTCGCTGCGCACCACAGTGTTCACACTGGGCAGCGGCCGTTCACCTGCTCAGTGTGTCGGAAAGGATTCACCAAGTTATCCAACCTGCTGAGACACCGGCAACTTCACCCGTGACTGCGGCGACTTCACCCGTGACTGCGGCGACTTCACCCGTGACTGCGGCGACTTCACCCGTGACTGCGGCGACTTCACCCGTGACTGCGGCGACCTCCCCCGTGACTGCGGCGACTTCACCCGTGACTGCGGCGACCTCCCCCGTGACTGCGGCGACTTCACCCGTGACTACGGCGACTTCACCCGTGACTGCGGCGACCTCCCCCGTGACTGCGGCGACCTCACCCGTGACTGCGGCGACCTCCCCCGTGACTGCGGCGACCTCCCCCGTGACTGCGGCGACCTCCCCCGTGACTGCGGCGACTTCACCCGTGACTGCGGCGACCTCCCCCGTGACTGCGGCGACTTCACCCGTGACTGCGGCGACTTCACCCGTGACTGCGGCGACCTCCCCCGTGACTGCGGCGACTTCACCCGTGACTGCGGCGACTTCACCCGTGACTGCGGCGACCTCCCCCGTGACTGCGGCGACTTCACCCGTGACTGCGGCGACTTCACCCGTGACTGCGGCGACTTCACCCGTGACTGCGGCGACCTCCCCCGTGACTGCGGCGACTTCACCCGTGACTGCGGCGACTTCACCCGTGACTGCGGCGACTTCACCCGTGACTGCGGCGACCGCACCCGTGACTGCGGCGACCTCACCCGTGACTGCGGCCGCCTCCCCCGTGACTGCGGCGCCCTCGCCCGTGACTGCGGCGACCTCCCCCGTGACTGCGGCGACTTCCCCCGTGACTGCGGCGACTTCACCCGTGACTGCGGCGACTTCACCCGTGACTGCGGCGACTTCACCCGTGACTGCGGCGACTTCACCCGTGACTGCGGCGACCTCCCCCGTGACTGCGGCGACCTCCCCCGTGACTGCGGCGACCTCCCCCGTGACTGCGGCGACCTCCCCCGTGACTGCGGCGACCTCCCCCGTGACTGCGGCGACCTCCCCCGTGACTGCGGCGACCTCACCCGTGACTGCGGCGACCTCGCCCGTGACTGCGGCGACCTCCCCCGTGACTGCGGCGACCTCCCCCGTGACTGCGGCGACTTCACCCGTGACTGCGGCGACTTCACCCGTGACTGCGGCGACCTCCCCCGTGACTGCGGCGACCTCCCCCGTGACTGCGGCGACTTCACCCGTGACTGCGGCGACTTCACCCGTGACTGCGGCGACTTCACCCGTGACTGCGGCGACCTCGCCCGTGACTGCGGCGACTTCGCCCGTGACTGCGGCGACCTCGCCCGTGACTGCGGCGACCTCGCCCGTGACTGCGGCGACCTCCCCCGTGACTGCGGCGACCTCCCCCGTGACTGGGGCGACCTCCCCCGTGACTGCGGCGACCTCCCCCGTGACTGCGGCGACCTCCCCCGTGACTGCGGCGACCTCCCCCGTGACTGCGGCGACCTCCCCCGTGACTGCGGCGACCTCCCCCGTGACTGCGGCGACCTCCCCCGTGACTGCGGCGACCTCCCCCGTGACTGCGGCGACCTCCCCCGTGACTGCGGCGACCTCCCCCGTGACTGCGGCGACCTCACCCGTGACTGCGGCGACCTCCCCCGTGACTGCGGCGACTTCGCCCGTGACTGCGGCGACTTCGCCCGTGACTGCGGCGACCTCCCCCGTGACTGCGGCGACTTCACCCGTGACTGCGGCGACTTCACCCGTGACTGCGGCGACCTCGCCCGCGACTGCGGCGACCTCGCCCGCGACTGCGGCGACCTCCCCCGTGACTGCGGCGACCTCGCCCGTGACTGCGGCGACCTCGCCCGTGACTGCGGCGACCTCGCCCGTGACTGCGGCGACCTCCCCCGTGACTGCGGCGACCTCCCCCGTGACTGCGGCGACCTCCCCCGTGACTGCGGCGACCTCACCCGTGACTGCGGCGACTTCACCCGTGACTGCGGCGACCTCCCCCGTGACTGCGGCGACCTCACCCGTGACTGCGGCGACCTCCCCCGTGACTGCGGCGACCTCCCCCGTGACTGCGGCGACCTCGCCCGTGACTGCGGCGACCTCCCCCGTGACTGCGGCGACCTCTCCCGTGACTGCGGCGACCTCCCCCGTGACTGCGGCGACCTCCCCCGTGACTGGGGCGACCTCGCCCGTGACTGCGGCGACCTCCCCCGTGACTGCGGCGACCTCGCCCGTGACTGCGGCGACCTCGCCCGTGACTGCGGCGACCTCCCCCGTGACTGCGGCGACCTCGCCCGTGACTGCGGCGACCTCCCCCGTGACTGCGGCGACCTCGCCCGTGACTGCGGCGACCTCCCCCGTGACTGCGGCGACCTCCCCCGTGACTGCGGCGACCTCCCCCGTGACTGCGGCGACCTCCCCCGTGACTGCGGCGACCTCCCCCGTGACTGCGGCGACTTCGCCCGTGACTGCGGCGACCTCGCCCGTGACTGCGGCGATCTCCCCCGTGACTGCGGCGACCTCCCCCGTGACTGCGGCGACTTCACCCGTGACTGCGGCGACTTCACCCGTGACTGCGGCGACTTCACCCGTGACTGCGGCGACTTCACCCGTGACTGCGGCGACTTCACCCGTGACTGCGGCGACCTCCCCCGTGACTGCGGCAACCTCCCCCGTGACTGCGGCGACCTCCCCCGTGACTGCGGCGACTTCACCCGTGACTGCGGCGACCTCCCCCGACTGCGGCGACCTCCCCCGTGACTGCGGCGACCTCCCCCGTGACTGCGGCGACCTCCCCCGTGACTGCGGCGACCTCGCCCGTGACTGCGGCGACCTCCCCCGTGACTGCGGCGACCTCGCCCGTGACTGCGGCGACCTCGCCCGTGACTGCGGCGACCTCCCCCGTGACTGCGGCGACCTCGCCCGTGACTGCGGCGACCTCCCCCGTGACTGCGGCGACCTCCCCCGTGACTGCGGCGACCTCCCCCGTGACTGGGGCGACCTCCCCTGTGACTGCGGCGACCTCGCCCGTGACTGCGGCGACCTCCCCCGTGACTGCGGCGACCTCCCCCGTGACTGCGGCGACCTCGCCCGTGACTGCGGCGACCTCCCCTGTGACTGCGGCGACCTCGCCCGTGACTGCGGCGACCTCGCCCGTGACTGCGGCGACCTCGCCCGTGACTGCGGCGACCTCCCCCGTGACTGCGGCGACCTCCCCCGTGACTGCGGCGACCTCCCCCGTGACTGCGGTGAATTCACCCGTGACTGCGGCGACTTCACCCGTGACTGCGGCGACCTCCCCCGTGACTGCGGCGACCTCCCCCGTGACTGGGCGACCTCTCCCGTGACTGCGGCGACCTCCCCCGTGACTGCGGCGACCTCCCCCGTGACTGCGGCGACCTCCCCCGTGACTGCGGCGACCTCCCCCGTGACTGGGGCGACCTCCCCCGTGTCTGCGGCGACCTCGCCCGTGACTGCGGCGACCTCCCCTGTGACTGCGGCGACCTCGCCCGTGACTGCGGCGACGTCACCCGTGACTGCGGCGACTTCACCCGTGACTGCGGCGACGTCACCCGTGACTGCGGCGACGTCACCCGTGACTGCGGCGACCTCCCCCGTGACTGCGGCGACCTCGCCCGTGACTGCGGCGACTTCACCCGTGACTGCGGCGACTTCACCCGTGACTGCGGCGACCTCCCCCGTGACTGCGGCGACCTCCCCCGTGACTGCGGCGACCTCCCCCGTGACTGGGGCGACCTCTCCCGTGACTGCGGCGACCTCGCCCGTGACTGCGGCGACCTCCCCCGTGACTGCGGCGACCTCCCCCGTGACTGCGGCGACCTCCCCCGTGACTGCGGCGACCTCCCCCGTGACTGCGGCGACTTCACCCGTGACTGGGGCGACCTCCCTCGTGTCTGCGGCGACCTCGCCCGTGACTGCGGCGACCTCTCCCGTGACTGCAGCGACCTCCCCCGTGACTGCGGCGACCTCCCCCGTGACTGCGGCGACCTCCCCCGTGACTGCGGCGACCTCCCCCGTGACTGCGGCGACCTCCCCCGTGACTGGGGCGACCTCCCCTGTGACTGCGGCGACCTCCCCCGTGACTGCGGCGACCTCGCCCGTGACTGCGGCGACTTCACCCGTGACTGCGGCGACCTCCCCCGTGACTGGGGCGACCTCTCCCGTGACTGCGGCGACCTCCCCCGTGACTGCGGCGACCTCGCCCGTGACTGCGGCGACCTCCCCCGTGACTGCGGCGACTTCACCCGTGACTGCGGCGACGTCACCCGTGACTGCGGCGACCTCCCCCGTGACTGCGGCGACCTCCCCCGTGACTGCGGCGACTTCACCCGTGACTGCGGCGACGTCACCCGTGACTGCGGCGACCTCGCCCGTGACTGCGGCGACCTCCCCCGTGACTGCGGCGACCTCGCCCGTGTCTGCGGCGACCTCCCCCGTGACTGCGGCGACCTCCCCCGTGACTGCGGCGACCTCCCCCGTGACTGGGGCGACCTCTCCCGTGACTGCGGCGACCTCGCCCGTGACTGCGGCGACCTCGCCCGTGACTGCGGCGACTTCACCCGTGACTGCGGCGACCTCCCCCGTGACTGGGGCGACCTCTCCCGTGACTGCGGCGACCTCCCCCGTGACTGCGGCGACCTCGCCCGTGACTGCGGCGACTTCACCCGTGACTGCGGCGACCTCCCCCGTGACTGCGGCGACCTCGCCCGTGACTGCGGCGACCTCCCCCGTGACTGCGGCGACTTCACCCGTGACTGCGGCGACGTCACCCGTGACTGCGGCGACTTCACCCGTGACTGCGGCGACCTCCCCCGTGACTGCGGCGACTTCACCCGTGACTGCGGCGACCTCCCCCGTGACTGCGCCGACCTCTCCCGTGACTGCGGCGACCTCCCCGTGACTGGGGCGACCTCGCCCGTGACTGCGGCGACCTCGCCCGTGACTGCGGCGACCTCGCCCGTGACTGCGGCGACCTCCCCCGTGACTGCGGCGACCTCCCCCGTGACTGCGGCGACCTCCCCGTGACTGCGGCGACCTCCCCCGTGACTGCGGCGACCTCGCCCGTGACTGCGGCGACCTCTCCCGTGACTGCGGCGACCTCCCCGTGACTGGGGCGACCTCGCCCGTGACTGCTGCGACCTCCCCCGTGACAGCGGCGACCTCGCCCGTGACTGCGGCGTACTCCCCCGTGACTGCGGCGACCTCGCCCGTGACTGCGGCGACCTCGCCCGTGACTGCTGCGACCTCCCCCGTGACAGCGGCGACCTCGCCCGTGACTGCGGCGACCTCGCCCGTGACTGCTGCGACCTCCCCCGTGACAGCGGCGACCTCGCCCGTGACTGCGGCGACCTCGCCCGTGACTGCGGCGACCTCCCCCGTGACTGCGGCGACCTCCCCCGTGACTGCGGCGACCTCCCCCGTGACTGCGGCGACTTCACCCGTGACTGCGGCGACCTCCCCCGTGACTGCGGCGACCTCCCCCGTGACTGCGGCGACCTCGCCCGTGACTGCGGCGACCTCCCCCGTGACTGCGGCGACCTCCCCCGTGACTGCGGCGACCTCCCCCGTGACTGCGGCGACTTCACCCGTGACTGCGGCGACTTCACCCGTGACTGCGGCGACCTCCCCCGTGACTGCGGCGACCTCCCCCGTGACTGCGGCGACCTCCCCCGTGACTGCGGCGACCTCCCCCGTGACTGCGGCGACTTCACCCGTGACTGCGGCGACCTCCCCCGTGACTGCGGCGACCTCCCCCGTGACTGCTGCGACCTCCCCCGTGACTGCGGCGACCTCGCCCGTGACTGCGGCGACCTCGCCCGTGACTGCGGCGACCTCGCCCGTGACTGCTGCGACCTCCCCCGTGACAGCGGCGACCTCGCCCGTGACTGCGGCGACCTCGCCCGTGACTGCGGCGACCTCGCCCGTGACTGCTGCGACCTCCTCCGTGACTGTGGCGACCTCCCCCGTGACTGCGGCGACCTCCCCCGTGACTGCGGCGACCTCGCCCGTGACTGCTGCGACCTCCCCCGTGACAGCGGCGACCTCGCCCGTGACTGCGGCGACCTCGCCCGTGACTGCGGCGACCTCGCCCGTGACTGCGGCGACCTCCCCCGTGACTGCGGCGACCTCCCCCGTGACTGCGGCGACCTCCCCCGTGACTGCGGCGACTTCACCCGTGACTGCGGCGACCTCCCCCGTGACTGCGGCGACCTCCCCCGTGACTGCGGCGACTTCACCCGTGACTGCGGCGACCTCCCCCGTGACTGCGGCGACTTCACCCGTGACTGCGGCGACCTCCCCCGTGACTGCGGCGACTTCACCCGTGACTGCGGCGACCTCCCCCGTGACTGCGGCGACCTCCCCCGTGACTGCGGCGACCTCCCCCGTGACTGCGGCGACCTCCCCCGTGACTGCGGCGACCTCCCCCGTGACTGCGGCGACTTCACCCGTGACTGCGGCGACCTCCCCCGTGACTGCGGCGACTTCACCCGTGACTGCGGCGACCTCCCCCGTGACTGCGGCGACCTCCCCCGTGACTGCGGCGACCTCCCCCGTGACTGCGGCGACCTCCCCCGTGACTGCGGCGACCTCGCCCGTGACTGCGGCGACCTCCCCCGTGACTGCGGCGACCTCCCCCGTGACTGCGGCGACCTCCCCCGTGACTGCGGCGACCTCCCCCGTGACTGCGGCGAGCTCCCCCGTGACTGCGGCGACCTCCCCCGTGACTGCGGCGACCTCGCCCGTGACTGCGGCGACCTCCCCCGTGACTGCGGCGACCTCGCCCGTGACTGCGGCGACCTCCCCCGTGACTGCGGCGACCTCACCCGTGACTGGGGCGACCTCCCCCGTGACTGCGGCGACCTCCCCCGTGACTGCGGCGACCTCCCCCATGACTGCGGCGACCTCCCCCGTGACTGCGGCGACCTCCCCCGTGACTGCGGCGACCTCGCCCGTGACTGCGGCGACCTCGCCCGTGACTGCGGCGATCTCCCCCGTGACTGCGGCGACCTCCCCCGTGACTGCGGCGACCTCCCCGTGACTGCGGCGACCTCCCCCGTGACTGCGGCGACTTCACCCGTGACTGCGGCGACTTCACCCGTGACTGCGGCGACTTCACCCGTGACTGCGGCGACCTCTCCCGTGACTGCGGCGACCTCCCCCGTGACTGCGGCGACCTCGCCCGTGACTGCGGCGACCTCTCCCGTGACTGCGGCGACCTCGCCCGTGACTGCGGCGACCTCTCCCGTGACTGCAGCGACCTCCCCCGTGACTGCGGCGACCTCCCCCGTGACTGCGGCGACCTCGCCCGTGACTGCGGCGACCTCCCCCGTGACTGCGGCGACCTCGCCCGTGTCTGCGGCGACCTCCCCCATGACTGGGGCGACCTCGCCCGTGACTGCGGCGACCTCCCCCGTGACTGCGGCGACCTCCCCCGTGACTGCGGCGACTTCACCCGTGACTGGGGCGACCTCGCCCGTGACTGCCGCGACCTCGCCCGTGACTGCCGCGACCTCCCCCGTGACTGGGGCGACCTCCCCGTGACTGCGGCGACCTCCCCCGTGACTGCGGCGACCTCGCCCGTGTCTGCGGCGACCTCGCCCGTGTCTGCGGCGACCTCCCCCGTGACTGCGGCGACCTCGCCCGTGACTGCGGCGACCTCGCCCGTGACTGCGGCGACCTCGCCCGTGACTGCGGCGACCTCGCCCGTGACTGCGGCGACCTCCCCCGTGACTGCGGCGACTTCACCCGTGACTGCGGCGACCTCGCCCATGTCTGCGGGGACCTCCCCCGTAACTTGGTCGATTGGAGTTTCTTTAATCATGATTGAACCAGGATCGATGTTCGAAGCATTGATCTTTATCAAAGTTGAATAGAGTTTTGCGTTTGAAATCTTGGGTAAATATCAAATAAATTAACTTTGTTCTCCATGCAGTGTTGGGAATTTGAATATCTGAGGGAAGAGGTGACAAATTGACATCCTGTTCTGCTTCCCGCTCTCTTCTTCCTTCCAGGTTTAGATCAGCGTTTCCCGAAACGACCGGACACCGAGGATTCCCTCTGACCGCCCATCAGTCCTGACGGAATCCTGCAGAAACATTCTTATCCCACTGAACACTTCAACCAATTGCACAATAGGTACACACATACCAAAGCAAATTGAGAAAGGTTTTTTCATTTCTGATCTATTCATTTATTATAATGAATTATGTTCCCTCGTTTCACAAAACACATTAGATTTGCTGCCATCTTATTCTTTGAAATAAGAGGGGTGACACTGCCGGTTTTACTCCAATTCATCGTGTTGCTGGAGAGCACGATTCTCGTATCAGTCATGCCCTGCCTCGCGCGCCCTGTCTCGGGCACCCTGCCTCGCGTGCCCTGTCTCGGGCACCCTGCCTCGCGCGCCCTGTCTCGGGCACCCTGCCTCGCGCGCCCTGTCTCGGGCACCCTGCCTCGCGAGCCCTGTCTCGGGCACCCTGCCTCGCGCGCCCTGTCTCGGGCACCCTGCCTCGCGCGCCCTGTCTCGGGCACCCTGCCTCGCGCGCCCTTCTCGGGCACCCTGCCTCGCGCGCCCTGTCTCGGGCACCCTGCCTCGTGCAACATGTGTCACGCGCCCTGCCTCGCGCGCCCTGTCTTCGGGTACCCTGTCTTGCGCGGCCTGTCTTGAGCACCCTGCTTGGCGCGCTCTGTCTCGGGCACCCTGTGTTGCGTGCCCTGAATCGGGCACCCTGCCTCGCGCATCTGTGTTCGGGTACCCTGTCTCGGGTACCGCGCCTTGCGCGCCCTGACTCTGGCACCCTGCCTTGCACGCCCTGTCTCGGGTACCCTGTCTTGGGCACCCTGCATTGTGCGCCCTGTCTCGTGTACCCTGCCTTGCGTGCCCTGTCTCGGGCACCCTGCCTTGCGTGCCCTTTCTCGGGCACCCTGTCTTGGGCACCCTGCCTTGCGTGCCCTGTCTCGGGCACCCTGCCTCGCGCGCCCTCTCTCGGGTATCCTATCTCGGGCACCCTGCCTTGCGTGCCCTGTCTCGGGCACCCTGCCTCGCGTGCTCTGTCTCGGGCACCCTGCCTTGCGCGCCCTGTCTCGCGTGCTCTGTCTCGGGCACCCTGCCTTGCGCGCCCTGTGTCGAGTACCCTGCGTCTCGCACCATGGCTCGGGCACCCTGTCTCAGGCACTCTGCCTCGCGCGCCCTGTCTCGGGTACCCTGTCTCGGGCACCCTGCGTCGCACGCCCTGTCTCGGGCAACCTGCCTTGCGCGCCCTGTCTCGATACCCTGCCCTGCGCGCCCTGCCTCGGGCACCCTGCCTCGCGTGCCCAGTCTCGGGCACCCTGCCTTGCGCGCCCAGTCTCGGGCACCCTGCCTTGCGCGCCCTGTCTCGGGCACCCTGCCTCGCGTGCCCTGTCTCGGGCACCCTGCCTTGCGCGCCCTGTCTCGGGCACCCTGCCTTGCGTGCCCTGTCTCGGGCACCCTGCCTTGCGTGCCCTGTCTCGGGCACCCTGCCTCGCGCGCCCTGTCTCGGGCACCCTGCCTCGCGTGCCCTGTCTCGGGCACCCTGCCTTGCGTGCCCTGTCTCGAGCACCCTGCCTTGCGCGCCCTGTCTCGGGCACCCTGCCTCGCGAGCCCTGTCTCGGGCACCCTGCCTTGCGCGCCCTGTCTCGGGCACCCTGCCTCGCGAGCCCTGTCTCGAGCACCCTGCCTTGCGTGCCCTGTCTCGGACACCCTGCCTTGCGCGCCCAGTCTCGGACACCCTGCCTTGCGCGCCCTGTCTCGGGCACCCTGCCTCGCGTGCCCTGTCTCGGGCACCCTGCCTCGCGAGCCCTGTCTCGAGCACCCTGCCTTGCGTGCCCTGTCTCGGACACCCTGTCTCGGGTACCCTGCCTTGCGCGCCCTGTCTCGGGCACCCTGCCTCGCGTGCCCTGTCTCGGGCACCCTGCCTCGCGAGCCCTGTCTCGAGCACCCTGCCTTGCGTGCCCTGTCTCGGACACCGTGTCTCGGGTACCCTGCCTCACGCATGCTGCCTCGTGCACCCTGTCTCGGGTACCCTGCCTCGCGCGCCCTGTCTCGGGTACCCTGTCTCGGGAACCCTGCCTTGCGAACCCTTTCTCGGGTACCCTGTCTCGGACACCCAGTCTCGCACACCCTGTCTCGGACACCCTGTCTCGGGTACCCTGCCTTGCGAGCCCTGCCTCGGGCACCGTGTCTCGGGTACCCTGCCTCACGCATGCTGCCTCGTGCACCCTTTCTCGGGTACCCTGCCTCGCGCGCCCTGTCTCGGGTACCCTGTCTCGGACACCCTGCCTTGCGTGCCCTGTCTCGGGCACCCTGCTTTGCGTGCCCTGTCTCGGGCAACCTGCCTTGCGCGCCCTGTCTCGATACCCTGCCTTGCGCGCCCTGCCTCGGGCACCCTGCCTCGCGCGCCCTGTCTCGGGCACCCTGCCTCGCACGCCCTGCCTCGGGCACCCTGCCTCGGGCACCCTGCCTCGCGTGCCCTGTCTCGGACACCCTGCCTCGCGCGCCCTGTCTCGGGCACCCTGCCTCGGGCACCCTGCCTCGCGTGCCCTGTCTCGGGCACCCTGCCTCGGGCACCCTGCCTCGCGTGCCCTGTCTCGGACACCCTGCCTTGCGTGCCCTGTCCCGGGCACCCTGCCTTGCGCGCCCTGTCTCGGGCACCGTGTCTCGGGTACCCTGCCTCACGCATGCTGCCTCGTGCACCCTGTCTCGGGTACCCTGCCTCGCGCGCCCTGTCTCGGGTACCCTGTCTCGGGAACCCTGCCTTGCGAACCCTTTCTCGGGTACCCTGTCTCGGACACCCAGTCTCGCACACCCTGTCTCGGACACCCTGTCTCGGGTACCCTGCCTTGCGAGCCCTGCCTCGGGCACCGTGTCTCGGGTACCCTGCCTCACGCATGCTGCCTCGTGCACCCTTTCTCGGGTACCCTGCCTCGCGCGCCCTGTCTCGGGTACCCTGTCTCGGACACCCTGCCTTGCGTGCCCTGTCTCGGGCACCCTGCTTTGCGTGCCCTGTCTCGGGCAACCTGCCTTGCGCGCCCTGTCTCGATACCCTGCCTTGCGCGCCCTGCCTCGGGCACCCTGCCTCGCGCGCCCTGTCTCGGGCACCCTGCCTCGCACGCCCTGCCTCGGGCACCCTGCCTCGGGCACCCTGCCTCGCGTGCCCTGTCTCGGACACCCTGCCTCGCGCGCCCTGTCTCGGGCACCCTGCCTCGGGCACCCTGCCTCGCGTGCCCTGTCTCGGGCACCCTGCCTCGGGCACCCTGCCTCGCGTGCCCTGTCTCGGACACCCTGCCTTGCGTGCCCTGTCCCGGGCACCCTGCCTTGCGCGCCCTGTCTCGGGCACCCTGCCTTGCGTGCCCTGTCCCGGGCACCCTGCCTTGCGTGCCCTGTCTTGGGCACCCTGCCTCGCGCGCCCTGTCTCGGGCACCCTGCCTCGCGCGCCCTGTCGCGGGCACCCTGCCTTGCGTGCCCTGTCCCGGGCAGCCTGCCTTGCGTGCCCTGTCTCGGGCACCCTGCCTCGCGCGCCCTGTCTCGGGCACCCTGTCTCGGGCACCCTGCCTTGCGTGCCCTGTCTAGGGTACCCAGCCTTGCGAGCCCTGCCTCGCGCGCCCTGTCTCGGGCATCCTGCCTCGCGCGCCCTGTCTCAGGTAACCTGCCTCGCGCGCCCTGTCTCAGGTAACCTGCCTCGCGCGCCCTGTCTCAGGTAACCTGCTTGGCGTGCCCTGTCTCGCACACCCTGTCTCGAGCACCCTGTCTCGCACACCCTGTCTCAGGTCACCTGCTTGGCGCGCCCAGTCTCGCACACCCTGTCTCGCACACCCTGTCTCGGGCACCCTGTCTCGGGTACCCTGCCTTGCGAGCCCTGCCTCGGGCACCGTGTCTCGGGTACCCTGCCTCACGCATGCTGCCTCGTGCACCCTGTCTCGGGTACCCTGCCTCGCGCGCCCTGTCTCGGGAACCCTGTCTCGGGAACCCTGCCTTGCGAACCCTTTCTCGGGTACCCTGCCTTGCGTGCCCTGTCTCGGGCAACCTGCCTTGCGCGCCCTGTCTCGATACCCTGCCTTGCGCGCCCTGCCTCGGGCACCCTGCCTCGCGCGCCCTGTCTCGCGCACCCTGCCTTGCGTACCCTGTCTCGGACACCCTGCCTCGCGCGCCCTGTCCCGGGCACCCTGCCTTGCGCGCCCTGTCTCGGGCACCCTGCTTTGCGTGCCCTGTCTCAGGCACTCTGCCTTGCGCGCCCTCCCTCGGGTACCCTGCCTTGCGCGCCCTGTATCGGGCACCCTGCCTTGCGTGCCCTGTCTCGGGCACCCTGCCTTGCGCACCCTGTCCCGGCACCCTGCCTTGCGTGCCCTGTCTCGGGCACCCTGCCTCGCGCGCCCTGTCTCGGGCACCCTGCCTTGCGTGCCCTGTCCCGGGCACCCTGTCTCGGGCACCCTGCCTTGCGCGCCCTGTCTAGGGTACCCAGCCTTGCGAGCCCTGACTCGCGCGCCCTGTCTCGGGCATCCTACCTCGCGCGCCCTGTCTCAGGTAACCTGCCTCGCGCACCCTGTCTCAGGTAACCTGCTTGGCGCGCCCTGTCTCTGGTACCCAGCCTTGCGAGCCCTGCCTTGCGCGCCCTTTCTCGGGCACCCTGTCTCGCACACCCTGTCTCGGGCACCCTGTCTCGCACACCCTGTCTCAGGTAACCTGCTTGGCGCGCCCTGTCTCGGGCACCCTGCCTTGCGTGCCCTGTCTCGGACACCCTGCCTCGCGTGCCCTGTCTCGGGCAACCTGCCTTGCGCGCCCTGTCTCGCGCGCCCTGTCTCGATACCCTGCCTTGCGTGCCCTGTCTCGGGCAACCTGCCTTGCGTGCCCTGTCTCGGACACCCTGCCTTGCGCGCCCTGCCTCGGGCGCCCTGCCTCGCGCGCCCTGTCACGGGCACCCTGCCTTGCGTGCCCTGTCTCGGGCACCCTGCCTCGCGCGCCCTGTCTCGGGCACCCTGCCTTGCGTGCCCTGTCCCGGGCACCCTGCCTTGCGTGCCCTGTCTCCGGCACCCTGCCTCGCGCGCCCTGTCTCGGGCACCCTGCCTCGCGTGCCCTGTCTCGGGCACCCTGCCTTGCGCGCCCTGTCTCGGGCACCCTGCCTTGCGCGCCCTGTCTCGGGCACCCTGCCTTGCGTGCCCTGTCCCGGGCACCCTGCCTCGCGCGCCCTGTCTCGGGCACCCTGCCTCGCGTGCCCTGTCTCGGGCACCCTGCCTTGCGCGCCCTGTCTCGTGCACCCTGCCTTGCGTGCCCTGTCTCGGGTACCCTGCCTTGCGTGCCCAGTCTCGGACACCCTGCCTTACGTGCCCTGTCTCGGGCACCCTGCCTTGCGTGCCCTGTCCCGGGCACCCTGCCTCGCGCGCCCTGTCTCGGGCACCCTGCCTCGCGCGCCCTGTCTCGGGCACCCTGCCTCGCGTGCCCTGTCTCGGGCACCCTGCCTCGCGCGCCCTGTCTCGGGCACCCTGCCTCGCGCGCCCTGTCTCGGGCACCCTGCCTCGCGTGCCCTGTCTCGGGCACCCTGCCTCGCGTGCCCTGTCTCGGGCACCCTGCCTCGCGCGCCCTGTCTCGGGCAACCTGTATTGGGCACCCTGTCTCGGGCACCCTGCCTTGCGTGCCCTGTCTCGGGCACCCTGCCTTGCGTGCCCTGTCTCGGGCACCCTGCCTTGCGTGCCCTGTCTCGGGCACCCTGCCTTGCGCGCCCTGTCTCGCACACCCTGTCTCAGGTAACCTGCTTGGCGCGCCCAGTCTCGCACACCCTGTCTCGGGCAACCTGCCTTGCGCGCCCTTTCTCGATACCCTGCCTTGCGTGCCCTGTCTCGGGCACCCTGCCTTGCGCGCCCTGTCTCGGACACCCTGCCTCGCGCGCCCTGTCTCGGGCACCCTGTCTCGTGCACCCTGCCTTGCGCGCCCTGTCTCGGGTACCCAGCCTTGCGAGCCCTGCCTCGCGCGCCCTGTCTCGGGCATCCTGCCTCGCGCGCCCTGTCTCAGGTAACCTGCCTCGCGCACCCTGTCTCGGGTAACCTGCTTGGCGCGCCCTGTCTCGCACACCCTGTCTCGGACACCCTGTCTCGGGCACCCTGCCTTGCGTGCCCTGTCTCGGGCACCCTGCCTTGCGTGCCCTGTCTTGGACACCCTGCCTTGCGTGCCCTGTCTCGGGCACCATGCCTTGCGCGCCCTGTCTCGGACACCCTGCCTCGCGCGCCCTGTCTCGGGCACCCTGTCTCGTGCACCCTGCCTTGCGCGCCCTGTCTCGGGTACCCAGCCTTGCGAGCCCTGCCTCGCGCGCCCTGTCTCGGGCATCCTGCCTCGCGCGCCCTGTCTCGCACACCCTCTCTCGGACACCCTGTCTCGGGTACCCTGCCTTACGAGCCCCGCCTCGGGCACCCTGTCTCGGGTACCCTGCCTCGCGCACCCTGTCTCGGGAACCCTGCCTGGCGCGCCCTGTCTCGGGAACCCTGTCTCGGGAACCCTGCCATGCGAACCCTGTCTCGGGCACCCTGCCTTGCGAACCCTGTCTCGGGTACCCTGCCTCGCGCGCCCTGTCTCGATACCCTGCCTTGCGCGCCCTGCCTCGGGCACCCTGCCTCGCGCGCCCTGTCTCGCGCACCCTGCCTTGCGTACCCTGTCTCGGACACCCTGCCTCGCGCGCCCTGTCCCGGGCACCCTGCCTTGCGCGCCCTGTCTCGGGCACCCTGCTTTGCGTGCCCTGTCTCAGGCACTCTGCCTTGCGCGCCCTCCCTCGGGTACCCTGCCTTGCGCGCCCTGTCTCGGGCACCCTGCCTTGCGTGCCCTGTCTCGGGCACCCTGCCTTGCGCACCCTGTCCCGGCACCCTGCCTTGCGTGCCCTGTCTCGGGCACCCTGCCTCGCGCGCCCTGTCTCGGGCACCCTGCCTTGCGCGCCCTGTCTCGGGCACCCTGCCTTGCGTGCCCTGTCCCGGGCACCCTGTCTCGGGCACCCTGCCTTGCGCGCCCTGTCTAGGGTACCCAGCCTTGCGAGCCCTGACTCGCGCGCCCTGTCTCGGGCATCCTGCCTCGCGCGCCCTGTCTCAGGTAACCTGCCTCGCGCACCCTGTCTCAGGTAACCTGCTTGGCGCGCCCTGTCTCTGGTACCCAGCCTTGCGAGCCCTGCCTTGCGCGCCCTTTCTCGGGCACCCTGTCTCGCACACCCTGTCTCGGGCACCCTGTCTCGCACACCCTGTCTCAGGTAACCTGCTTGGCGCGCCCTGTCTCGGGCACCCTGCCTTGCGTGCCCTGTCTCGGACACCCTGCCTCGCGTGCCCTGTCTCGGGCAACCTGCCTTGCGCGCCCTGTCTCGCGCGCCCTGTCTCGATACCCTGCCTCGCGCGCCCTGTCTCGGACACCCTGCCTTGCGCGCCCTGCCTCGGGCGCCCTGCCACGCGCGCCCTGTCACGGGCACCCTGCCTTGCGTGCCCTGTCTCGGGCACCCTGCCTCGCGCGCCCTGTCTCGGGCACCCTGCCTTGCGTGCCCTGTCCCGGGCACCCTGCCTTGCGTGCCCTGTCTCCGGCACCCTGCCTCGCGCGCCCTGTCTCGGGCACCCTGCCTCGCGTGCCCTGTCTCGGGCACCCTGCCTTGCGCGCCCTGTCTCGGGCACCCTGCCTTGCGTGCCCTGTCCCGGGCACCCTGCCTCGCGCGCCCTGTCTCGGGCACCCTGCCTCGCGTGCCCTGTCTCGGGCACCCTGCCTTGCGCGCCCTGTCTCGTGCACCCTGCCTTGCGTGCCCTGTCTCGGGTACCCTGCCTTGCGTGCCCAGTCTCGGACACCCTGCCTTACGTGCCCTGTCTCGGGCACCCTGCCTTGCGTGCCCTGTCTCAGGCACCCTGCCTTGCGTGCCCTGTCCCGGGCACCCTGCCTCGCGCGCCCTGTCTCGGGCACCCTGCCTCGCGCGCCCTGTCTCGGGCACCCTGCCTCGCGTGCCCTGTCTCGGGCACCCTGCCTCGCGTGCCCTGTCTCGGGCACCCTGCCTCGCGCGCCCTGTCTCGGGCAACCTGTATTGGGCACCCTGTCTCGGGCACCCTGCCTTGCGTGCCCTGTCTCGGGCACCCTGCCTTGCGTGCCCTGTCTCGGGCACCCTGCCTTGTGTGCCCTGTCTCGGGCACCCTGCCTTGCGCGCCCTGTCTCGCACACCCTGTCTCAGGTAACCTGCTTGGCGCGCCCAGTCTCGCACACTCTGTCTCGGGCAACCTGCCTTGCGCGCCCTTTCTCGATACCCTGCCTTGCGTGCCCTGTCTCGGGCACCCTGCCTTGCGCGCCCTGTCTCGGACACCCTGCCTCGCGCGCCCTGTCTCGGGCACCCTGTCTCGTGCACCCTGCCTTGCGCGCCCTGTCTCGGGTACCCAGCCTTGCGAGCCCTGCCTCGCGCGCCCTGTCTCGGGCATCCTGCCTCGCGCGCCCTGTCTCAGGTAACCTGCCTCGCGCACCCTGTCTCGGGTAACCTGCTTGGCGCGCCCTGTCTCGCACACCCTGTCTCGGACACCCTGTCTCGGGCACCCTGCCTTGCGTGCCCTGTCTCGGGCACCCTGCCTTGCGTGCCCTGTCTTGGACACCCTGCCTTGCGTGCCCTGTCTCGGGCACCATGCCTTGCGCGCCCTGTCTCGGACACCCTGCCTCGCGCGCCCTGTCTCGGGCACCCTGTCTCGTGCACCCTGCCTTGCGCGCCCTGTCTCGGGTACCCAGCCTTGCGAGCCCTGCCTCGGGCACCGTGTCTCGGGTACCCTGCCTCACGCATGCTGCCTCGTGCACCCTGTCTCGGGTACCCTGCCTCGCGCGCCCTGTCTCGGGTACCCTGTCTCGGGAACCCTGCCTTGCGAACCCTTTCTCGGGTACCCTGTCTCGGACACCCAGTCTCGCACACCCTGTCTCGGACACCCTGTCTCGGGTACCCTGCCTTGCGAGCCCTGCCTCGGGCACCGTGTCTCGGGTACCCTGCCTCACGCATGCTGCCTCGTGCACCCTTTCTCGGGTACCCTGCCTCGCGCGCCCTGTCTCGGGTACCCTGTCTCGGACACCCTGCCTTGCGTGCCCTGTCTCGGGCACCCTGCTTTGCGTGCCCTGTCTCGGGCAACCTGCCTTGCGCGCCCTGTCTCGATACCCTGCCTTGCGCGCCCTGCCTCGGGCACCCTGCCTCGCGCGCCCTGTCTCGGGCACCCTGCCTCGCACGCCCTGCCTCGGGCACCCTGCCTCGGGCACCCTGCCTCGCGTGCCCTGTCTCGGACACCCTGCCTCGCGCGCCCTGTCTCGGGCACCCTGCCTCGGGCACCCTGCCTCGCGTGCCCTGTCTCGGGCACCCTGCCTCGGGCACCCTGCCTCGCGTGCCCTGTCTCGGACACCCTGCCTTGCGTGCCCTGTCCCGGGCACCCTGCCTTGCGCGCCCTGTCTCGGGCACCCTGCCTTGCGTGCCCTGTCCCGGGCACCCTGCCTTGCGTGCCCTGTCTTGGGCACCCTGCCTCGCGCGCCCTGTCTCGGGCACCCTGCCTCGCGCGCCCTGTCGCGGGCACCCTGCCTTGCGTGCCCTGTCCCGGGCAGCCTGCCTTGCGTGCCCTGTCTCGGGCACCCTGCCTCGCGCGCCCTGTCTCGGGCACCCTGTCTCGGGCACCCTGCCTTGCGTGCCCTGTCTAGGGTACCCAGCCTTGCGAGCCCTGCCTCGCGCGCCCTGTCTCGGGCATCCTGCCTCGCGCGCCCTGTCTCAGGTAACCTGCCTCGCGCGCCCTGTCTCAGGTAACCTGCCTCGCGCGCCCTGTCTCAGGTAACCTGCTTGGCGTGCCCTGTCTCGCACACCCTGTCTCGAGCACCCTGTCTCGCACACCCTGTCTCAGGTAACCTGCTTGGCGCGCCCAGTCTCGCACACCCTGTCTCGGGCACCCTGTCTCGGGTACCCTGCCTTGCGAGCCCTGCCTCGGGCACCGTGTCTCGGGTACCCTGCCTCACGCATGCTGCCTCGTGCACCCTGTCTCGGGTACCCTGCCTCGCGCGCCCTGTCTCGGGAACCCTGTCTCGGGAACCCTGCCTTGCGAACCCTTTCTCGGGTACCCTGCCTTGCGTGCCCTGTCTCGGGCAACCTGCCTTGCGCGCCCTGTCTCGATACCCTGCCTTGCGCGCCCTGCCTCGGGCACCCTGCCTCGCGCGCCCTGTCTCGGGCACCCTGCCTTGCGTACCCTGTCTCGGACACCCTGCCTCGCGCGCCCTGTCCCGGGCACCCTGCCTTGCGCGCCCTGTCTCGGGCACCCTGCTTTGCGTGCCCTGTCTCAGGCACTCTGCCTTGCGCGCCCTCCCTCGGGTACCCTGCCTTGCGCGCCCTGTCTCGGGCACCCTGCCTTGCGTGCCCTGTCTCGGGCACCCTGCCTTGCGCACCCTGTCCCGGCACCCTGCCTTGCGTGCCCTGTCTCGGGCACCCTGCCTCGCGCGCCCTGTCTCGGGCACCCTGCCTTGCGCGCCCTGTCTCGGGCACCCTGCCTTGCGTGCCCTGTCCCGGGCACCCTGTCTCGGGCACCCTGCCTTGCGCGCCCTGTCTAGGGTACCCAGCCTTGCGAGCCCTGACTCGCGCGCCCTGTCTCGGGCATCCTGCCTCGCGCGCCCTGTCTCAGGTAACCTGCCTCGCGCACCCTGTCTCAGGTAACCTTCTTGGCGCGCCCTGTCTCTGGTACCCAGCCTTGCGAGCCCTGCCTTGCGCGCCCTTTCTCGGGCACCCTGTCTCGCACACCCTGTCTCGGGCACCCTGTCTCGCACACCCTGTCTCAGGTAACCTGCTTGGCGCGCCCTGTCTCGGGCACCCTGCCTTGCGTGCCCTGTCTCGGACACCCTGCCTCGCGTGCCCTGTCTCGGGCAACCTGCCTTGCGCGCCCTGTCTCGCGCGCCCTGTCTCGATACCCTGCCTTGCGTGCCCTGTCTCGGGCAACCTGCCTTGCGTGCCCTGTCTCGGACACCCTGCCTTGCGCGCCCTGCCTCGGGCGCCCTGCCTCGCGCGCCCTGTCACGGGCACCCTGCCTTGCGTGCCCTGTCTCGGGCACCCTGCCTCGCGCGCCCTGTCTCGGGCACCCTGCCTTGCGTGCCCTGTCCCGGGCACCCTGCCTTGCGTGCCCTGTCTCGGGCACCCTGCCTCGCGCGCCCTGTCTCGGGCACCCTGCCTCGCATGCCCTGTCTCGGGCACCCTGCCTTGCGCGCCCTGTCTCGGGCACCCTGCCTTGCGTGCCCTGTCCCGGGCACCCTGCCTCGCGCGCCCTGTCTCGGGCACCCTGCCTCGCGTGCCCTGTCTCGGGCACCCTGCCTTGCGCGCCCTGTCTCGTGCACCCTGCCTTGCGTGCCCTGTCTCGGGTACCCTGCCTTGCGTGCCCAGTCTCGGACACCCTGCCTTACGTGCCCTGTCTCGGGCACCCTGCCTCGCGCGCCCTGTCACGGGCACACTGCCTTGCGTGCCCTGTCTCGGGCACCCTGCCTCGCGCGCCCTGTCCCGGGCACCCTGCCTTGCGTGCCCTGTCTCGGGCACCCTGCCTCGCGCGCCCTGTCTCGGGCACCCTGCCTCGCATGCCCTGTCTCGGGCACCCTGCCTTGCGCGCCCTGTCTCGGGCACCCTGCCTTGCGTGCCCTGTCCCGGGCACCCTGCCTCGCGCGCCCTGTCTCGGGCACCCTGCCTCGCGTGCCCTGTCTCGGGCACCCTGCCTTGCGCGCCCTGTCTCGTGCACCCTGCCTTGCGTGCCCTGTCTCGGGTACCCTGCCTTGCGTGCCCAGTCTCGGACACCCTGCCTTACGTGCCCTGTCTCGGGCACCCTGCCTTGCGTGCCCTGTCTCAGGCACCCTGCCTTGCGTGCCCTGTCCCGGGCACCCTGCCTCGCGCGCCCTGTCTCGGGCACCCTGCCTCGCGCGCCCTGTCTCGGGCACCCTGCCTCGCGTGCCCTGTCTCGGGCACCCTGCCTCGCGTGCCCTGTCTCGGGCACCCTGCCTCGCGCGCCCTGTATCGGGCAACCTGTATTGGGCACCCTGTCTCGGGCACCCTGCCTTGCGTGCCCTGTCTAGGGCACCCTGCCTTGCGTGCCCTGTCTCGGGCACCCTGCCTTGCGTGCCCTGTCTCGGGCACCCTGCCTTGCGCGCCCTGTCTCGCACACCCTGTCTCAGGTAACCTGCTTGGCGCGCCCAGTCTCGCACACCCTGTCTCGGGCAACCTGCCTTGCGCGCCCTTTCTCGATACCCTGCCTTGCGTGCCCTGTCTCGGGCACCCTGCCTTGCGCGCCCTGTCTCGGACACCCTGCCTCGCGCGCCCTGTCTCGGGCACCCTGTCTCGTGCACCCTGCCTTGCGCGCCCTGTCTCGGGTACCCAGCCTTGCGAGCCCTGCCTCGCGCGCCCTGTCTCGGGCATCCTGCCTCGCGCGCCCTGTCTCAGGTAACCTGCCTCGCGCACCCTGTCTCGGGTAACCTGCTTGGCGCGCCCTGTCTCGCACACCCTGTCTCGGACACCATGTCTCGGGCACCCTGCCTTGCGTGCCCTGTCTCGGGCACCCTGCCTTGCGTGCCCTGTCTCGGACACCCTGCCTTGCGTGCCCTGTCTCGGGCACCATGCCTTGCGCGCCCTGTCTCGGACACCCTGCCTCGCGCGCCCTGTCTCGGGCACCCTGTCTCGTGCACCCTGCCTTGCGCGCCCTGTCTCGGGTACCCAGCCTTGCGAGCCCTGCCTCGCGCGCCCTGTCTCGGGCATCCTGCCTCGCGCGCCCTGTCTCGCACACCCTCTCTCGGACACCCTGTCTCGGGTACCCTGCCTTACGAGCCCTGCCTCGGGCACCCTGTCTCGGGTACCCTGCCTCGCGCACCCTGTCTCGGGAACCCTGCCTGGCGCGCCCTGTCTCGGGAACCCTGTCTCGGGAACCCTGCCATGCGAACCCTGTCTCGGGCACCCTGCCTTGCGAACCCTGTCTCGGGTACCCTGCCTCGCGCGCCCTGTGTCGAGTACCCTGCGTCTCGCACCATGGCTCGGGCACCCTGTCTCGCGCGCCCTCTCTCGGGCACACTGCGCCGCACGCCCTCTCTCGGGCACCCTGCGTCGCACGCCCTGTCTCGGGTACCCTGTCTGGGTTACCCTGCCTCACACACGCTGCCTCGTGCACCCTGTCTTGGGTACCCTGTCTCGGGTACCCTGCCTAGGACTCCCTGCCTCGCGCACCCTGCCTTGCGTTTGTGTCCTGGGCACCCTGCGTCGCACGCCCTGTCTCGGGTACCCTGCCTCGAGCACCCTGCGTCGCGCACCCTGTCTCGGGCACCCTGCCTTGCGTGCCCTGTCTCGGACACCCTGCGTCGCGCACCCTAGCTCAGGTTCCCTGCCTCGTGCACCCTCTCTCTGGTACCCTGTCTCGGGCACCCTGTCTCAGACACCCTGCCTTGCGCGCCCTGTCTCGGGTACCCTGCCTTGCGAGCCCTCTCTCTGGTACCCTGTCTCGGACACCCTGTCTCGGACACCCTGCCTGGCGCGGCCTGTCTCGGGAACCCTGTCTCGGGCACCCTGCCTTGCGAACCCTGTCTCGGACACCCTGTCTCGGACACCCTGTCTCGGGCACCCTGCCTTGCGCGGCCTGTCTCTGGTACCCTGCCTCGCGTACCCTGTCTCGGACACCCTGCCTGGCACGCCCTGTCTCGGGAACCCTGTCTCGGGCACCCTGCCTTGCGAACCCTGTCTCGGGTACCCTGCCTCGCGCGCCCTGTCTCGGGTACCCAGCCTTGCGCGCCCTGCCTCGCGCGCCCTGTCTCGGGCACCCTGTCTCGGGAACCCTGTCTCGGGCACCCTGCCTCGCGCGCCCTGTGTCGAGTACCCTGCGTATCGCACCATGTCTCGGGCACCCTGCCTCGCGCGCCCTGTCTCGGGAACCCTGTCTCGGGCACACTGCGCCGCAAGCCCTCTCTCGCGCGACCTGTCTCGGACACCCTGCGTCGCGCGCCCTGTCTCGGGTACCCTGTCTCGGTTACCCTGCCTCGGGCACCCTGTCTCGAGTAACCTGTGTCGTGCACACTGCCTCGGGCACCCTGCCTCGGGCACTCTGCCTCGCGCACCCTGCCTCGCGCACCCTGTCTCGGGTACCCTGTCTCGGGTACCCTGCCTCACGCATGCTGCCTCGTGCACCCTGTCTAGGGTACCCTGTCTAGGACACCCTGCCTTGCGCTTTGTGTCCTGGGCACCCTGCGTCGCACGCCCTGTCTCGGGTACCCTGTCTCGGGTACCCTGCCTCACGCATGCTGCCTCGTGCACCCTGTCTCGGGTACCCTGTCTAGGACACCCTGCCACGCGCACCCTGCCTTGCGCTTTGTGTCCTGGGCACCCTGCGTCGCGCACCCTGTCGCGGGCACCCTGCCTTGCGTGCCCTGTCTCGGACACCCTGCGTCGCGTGCCCTATCTCGGGTACCCTGCCTCGTGCAACCTCCCTCGCGCGCCCTGTCTCGGGCACCCTGCCTTGCGCGCCCTGTCTCGGGCACCCTGCCTGGCGCGCCCTGGCTCGGGAACCCTGTCTCGGGCACCCTGTTATGCGAACCCTGTCTCGGGCTCCCTGCCTTGCGAACCCTGTCTCGGGTACCCTGCCTCGCGCGCCCTGTGTCGAGTACCCTGCGTCTCGCACCATGGCTCGGGCACCCTGCCTCGCGCACCCTCTCTCGGGTATCCTATCTCGGGCACCCTCCTTGCACGCCCTGTCTCGGGCACCCTGCCTTGCGCGCCCTGTCTCGGGCACCCTGCCTTGCGTGCCCTGTCTCGGGCACCCTGCCTCGCGTGCCCTGTCTCGGGCAACCTGCCTCGCGCGCCCTGTGTCGAGTACCCTGCGTCTCGCACCATGGCTCGGGCACCCTGCCTCGTGCGCCCTCTCTCGGGTATCCTATCTCGGGCACCCTGCCTTGCACGCCCTGTCTCGGGCACCCTGCCTTGCGCGCCCTGTCTCGGGCACCCTGCCTTGCGTGCCCTGTCTCGGGCACCCTGCCTCGCGTGCCCTGTCTCGGGCAACCTGCCTCGCGCGCCCTGTGTCGAGTACCCTGCTTCTCGCACCATGGCTCGGGCACCCTGCCTCGTTCGCCCTCTCTCGGGTATCCTATCTCGGGCACCCTGCCTTGCACGCCCTGTCTCGGGCAACCTGCCTTGCGTGCCCAGTCTCGGACACCCTGCTTTGCGCGCCCTGTCTCGGGCAACCTGCCTTGCGCGCCCTGTCTCGATACCCTGCTTTGCGCGCCCTGTCTCGGGCACCCTGCCTCGCGCGCCCTGTCTCGGGCACCCTGCCTCGCGCGCCCAGTCTCGGGCACCCTGCCTTGCGTGCCCTGTCTCGGGCACCCTGCCTCGCGCGCCCTGTCACGGGCACCCTGCCTCGCGCGCCCTGTCTCGGGCACCCTGCCTCGCGTGCCCTGTCTCGGGCACCCTGCCTCGCGTGCCCTGTCTCGGGCACCCTGCCTTGCGCGCCCTGTCTCGGGCACCCTGCCTTGCGCGCCCTGTCTCGGACACCCTGCCTCGCGCGCCCTGTCTCGGGCACCCTGTCTCGGGCACCCTGCCTTGCGCGCCCTGTCTCTGGTACCCAGCCTTGCGAGCCCTGCCTTGCGCGCCCTGTCTCGGGCACCCTGTCTCGCACACCCTGTCTCGGGCACCCTGTCTCGCACACCCTGTCTCAGGTAACCTGCTTGGCGCGCCCAGTCTCGCACACCCTGTCTCGGACACCCTGTCTCGGGTACCCTGCCTTGCGAGCCCTGCCTCGGGCACCGTGTCTCGGGTACCCTGCCTCACGCATGCTGCCTCGTGCACCCTGTCTCGGGTACCCTGCCTCGCGCGCCCTGTCTCGGGAACCCTGTCTCGGGAACCCTGCCTTGCGAACCCTGTCTCGGTACCCTGCCTTGCGCGCCCTGTCTCGGGCACCCTGCTTTGCGTGCCCTGTCTCGGGCACCCTGCCTTGCGTGCCCTGTCTCGGGCACCCTGCCTTGCGTGCCCTGTCTCGGGCACCCTGCCTTGCGTGCCCTGTCTCGGGCACCCTGCCTTGCGTGCCCTGTCTCGGGCACCCTGCCTTGCGTGCCCTGTCTCGGGCACCCTGCCTTGCGAGCCCTGTCTCGGGCACCCTGTCTCGGACACCCTGCCTCGCGCGCCCTGTCTCGGGCACCCTGTCTCGTGCACCCTGTCTTGTGTGCCCTGTCTCGGACACCCTGCCTCGCGCGCCCTGTCTCGGGCACCCTGCCTCGCGCGCCCTGTCTCGGGCACCCTGCCTCGCGTGCCCTGTCTCGGGCACCCTGCCTCGCATGCCCTGTCTCGGGCACCCTGCCTCACGCGCCCTGTCTCGGGCACCCTGCCTAGCGTGCCCAGTCTCGGGCACCCTGCCTCGCGAGCCCTGTCTCGGGCACCCTGCCTTGCGCGCCCTGTCTCGGACACCCTGCCTCGCGCGCCCTGTCTCGGGCACCCTGTCTCGGGCACCCTGCCTTGCGCGCCCTGTCTCTGGTACCCAGCCTTGCGAGCCCTGCCTTGCGCGCCCTGTCTCGGGCACCCTGTCTCGCACACCCTGTCTCGGGCACCCTGTCTCGCACACCCTGTCTCAGGTAACCTGCTTGGCGCGCCCAGTCTCGCACACCCTGTCTCGGACACCCTGTCTCGGGTACCCTGCCTTGCGAGCCCTGCCTCGGGCACCGTGTCTCGGGTACCCTGCCTCACGCATGCTGCCTCGTGCACCCTGTCTCGGGTACCATGCCTCGCGCGCCCTGTCTCGGGAACCCTGCCTTGCGAACCCTGTCTCGGTACCCTGCCTTGCGCGCCCTGTCTCGGGCACCCTGCTTTGCGTGCCCTGTCTCGGGCACCCTGCCTTGCGTGCCCTGTCTCGGGCACCCTGCCTTGCGTGCCCTGTCTCGGGCACCCTGCCTTGCGTGCCCTGTCTCGGGCACCCTGCCTTGCGCGCCCTGTCTCGGACACCCTGCCTCGCGCGCCCTGTCTCGGGCACCCTGTCTCGGGCACCCTGTCTTGTGTGCCCTGTCTCGGACACCCTGCCTCGCGCGCCCTGTCTCGGACACCCTGCCTCGCGCGCCCTGTCTCGGGCACCCTGTCTCGTGCACCCTGCCTTGCGCGCCCTGTCTCGGGTACCCAGCCTTGCGAGCCCTGCCTCGCGCGCCCTGTCTCGGGCATCCTGCCTCGCGCGCCCTGCCTCAGGTAACCTGCCTCGCGCACCCTGTCTCAGGTAACCTGCTTGGCGCGCCCTGTCTCGCACACCCTGTCTCGGACACCCTGTCTCGGGCACCCTGCCTTGCGTGCCCTGTCTCGGGCACCCTGCCTTGCGTGCCCTGTCTCGGACACCCTGCCTTGCGTGCCCTGTCTCGGGCACCCTGCCTTGCGTGCCCTGTCTCGGACACCCTGCCTTGCGCGCCCTGTCTCGGACACCCTGCCTCGCGCGCCCTGTCTCGGGCACCCTGCCTCGCGCACCCTGTCTCAGGTAACCTGCTTGGCGCGCCCTGTCTCGCACACCCTGTCTCGGACACCCTGTCTCGGGTACCCTGCCTTACGAGCCCTGCCTCGGGCACCCTGTCTCGGGTACCCTGCCTCGCGCACCCTGTCTCGGGAACCCTGCCTGGCGCGCCCTGTCTCGGGAACCCTGCCTCGCGCACCCTGTCTCGG
The DNA here is from genome assembly GCF_047496885.1 of Scyliorhinus torazame. NCBI lineage: Eukaryota > Metazoa > Chordata > Chondrichthyes > Carcharhiniformes > Scyliorhinidae > Scyliorhinus > Scyliorhinus torazame. The sequence continues at coordinate 10,852,510 of NC_092732.1, forward strand.
GCACCCTGCCTCGCGCACCCTGTCTCAGGTAACCTGCTTGGCGCGCCCTGTCTCGCACACCCTGTCTCGGACACCCTGTCTCGGGTACCCTGCCTTACGAGCCCTGCCTCGGGCACCCTGTCTCGGGTACCCTGCCTCGCGCACCCTGTCTCGGGAACCCTGCCTGGCGCGCCCTGTCTCGGGAACCCTGCCTGGCGCGCCCTGTCTCGGGAACCCTGTCTCGGGAACCCTGGCTCGGGCACCCTGCCTTGCGAACCCTGTCTCAGGTACCCTGCCTCGCGCGCCCTGTGTCGAGTACCCTGCGTCTCGCACCATGGCTCGGGCACCCTGCCTCGCGCGCCCTCTCTCGGGCACACTGCGCCGCACGCCCTCTCTCAGGCACCCTGCGTCGCACGCCCTGTCTCGGGTACCCTGTCTGGGTTACCCTGCCTCACGCACGCTGCCTCGTGCACCCTGTCTTGGGTACCCTGTCTCGGGTACCTTGTCTCGCGCACCCTGCCTTGCGTTTGTGTCCTGGGCACCCTGCGTCGCACGCCCTGTCTCGGGTACCCTGCCTAGGACACCCTGCCTCGCGCACCCTGCCTTGCGTTTGTGTCCTGGGCACCCTGCGTCGCACGCCCTGTCTCGGGTACCCTGCCTCGGGCACCCTGCGTCGCGCACCCTGTCTCGGGCACCCTGCCTTGCGTGCCCTGTCTCGGACACCCTGCGTCGCGCGCCCTATCTCAGGTTCCCTGCCTCGTGCACCCTCTCTCTGGTACCCTGTCTCGGGCACCCTGCCTTGCGCGCCCTGTCTCGGGTACCCTGCCTTGCGAGCCCTGCCTCGTGCACCCTCTCTCTGGTACCCTGTCTCGGACACCCTGTCTCGGACACCCTGTCTCGGGCACCCTGCCTTGCGCGGCCTGTCTCTGGTACCCTGCCTCGCGCACCCTGTCTCGGACACCCTGCCTGGCACGCCCTGTCTCGGGAACCCTGTCTCGGGCACCCTGCCTTGCGAACCCTGTCTCGGGCACCCTGCCTTGCGAACCCTGTCTCGGGTACCCTGCCTCGCGCGCCCTGTCTCGGGTACCCAGCCTTGCGCGCCCTGCCTCGCGCGCCCTGTCTCGGGCACCCTGTCTCGGGAACCCTGTCTCGGGTACCTGCCTCGCGCGCCCTGTGTCGAGTACCCTGCGTCTCGCACCATGTCTCGGGCACCCTGCCTCGCGCGCCCTGTCTCGGGTACCCGGTCTCGGGCACACTGCGCCGCAAGCCCTCTCTCGCGCGACCTGTCTCGGACACCCTGCGTCGCGCGCCCTATCTCGGATACCCTGCCTCGGGCACCCTGCGTCGCGCGCCCTGTGTCGAGTACCCTGCGTCTCGTACCATGTCTCGGGCACCCTGCCTCGCGCGCCCTGTCTCGGGTACCCGGTCTCGGGCACACTGCGCCGCAAGCCCTCTCTCGCGCGAACTGTCTCGGACACCCTGCGTCGCGCACCCTATCTCGGGTACCCTGCCTCGGGCACCCTGCGTCGCGCGCCCTGGCTGGGGCACCCAGCCTTGCGAACCCTGCCTCGGGCACCGTGTCTCGTGTACCCTGCCTCGCGCACCTTGCCTTGCGAGCCCTGCGTCGCGCGCCCTGGCAAGTCCTGTCTCGGGTCCCCTGTCTCTGTTACCCTGCCTCGAGCGCCCTGTCTCGAGTACCCTGCGTCGCGCGCCCTGACTCGGGTACCCTGTCTCGGTTACCCTGCCTCGGGCACCCTGTCTCGAGTAACCTGTGTCGTGCACACTGCCTCGGGCACCCTGCCTCGGGCACTCTGCCTCGCGCACCCTGCCTCGCGCACCCTGTCTCGGGTACCCTGTCTCGGGTACCCTGCCTCACGCATGCTGCCTCGTGCACCCTGTCTAGGGTACCCTGTCTAGGGTACCCTGTCTCGGGTACCCTGCCTAGGACACCCTGCCTCGCGCACCCTGCCTTGCGCTTTGTGTCCTGGGCACCCTGCGTCGCACGCCCTGTCTCGGGTACCCTGCCTCACGCATGCTACCTCGTGCACCCTGTCTCGGGTACCCTGTCTAGGACACCCTGCCACGCGCACCCTGCCTTGCGCATTGTGTCCTGGGCACCCTGCGTCGCGCACCCTGTCGCGGGCACCCTGCCTTGCGTGCCCTGTCTCGGACACCCTGCCTCGCGCGCCCTGTCTCGGGCACCCTGCCTCGCGTGCCCTGTCTCGGGCACCCTGCCTCGCGTGCCCTGTCTCGGGCACCCTGCCTCACGCGCCCTGTCTCGGGCAACCTGTATTGGGCACCCTGTCTCGGGCACCCTGCCTTGCGTGCCCAGTCTCGGGCACCCTGCCTCGCGAGCCCTGTCTCGGGCAACCTGCCTTGCGCGCCCTGTCTCGGACACCCTGCCTCGCGCGCCCTGTCTCGGGCACCCTGTCTCGGGCACCCTGCCTTGCGCGCCCTGTCTCTGGTACCCAGCCTTGCGAGCCCTGCCTTGCGCGCCCTGTCTCGGGCACCCTGTCTCGCACACCCTGTCTCGGGCACCCTGTCTCGCACACCCTGTCTCAGGTAACCTGCTTGGCGCGCCCAGTCTCGCACACCCTGTCTCGGGTACCCTGCCTTGCGAGACCTGCCTCGGGCACCGTGTCTCGGGTACCCTGCCTCACGCATGCTGCCTCGTGCACCCTGTCTCGGGTACCCTGCCTCGCGCGCCCTGTCTCGGGAACCCTGTCTCGGGAACCCTGCCTTGCGAACCCTGTCTCGGGTACCCTGCCTTGCGCGCCCTGTCTCGGGCAACCTGCCTTGCGTGCCCTGTCTCGGGCACCCTGCCTTGCGTGCCCTGTCTCGGACACCCTGCCTTGCGTGCCCTGTCTCGGGCACCCTGCCTTGCGCGCCCTGTCTCGGACACCCTGCCTCGCGCGCCCTGTCTCGGGCACCCTGTCTCGTGCACCCTGTCTTGTGTGCCCTGTCTCGGACACCCTGCCTCGCGCGCCCTGTCTCGGGCACCCTGTCTCGTGCACCCTGCCTTGCGCGCCCTGTCTCGGGTACCCAGCCTTGCGAGCCCTGTCTCGGGCACCCTGTCTCGGGCACCCTGCCTCGCGCGCCCTGTCTCGGGCACCCTGTCTCGTGCACCCTGCCTTGTGCGCCCTGTCTCAGACACCCTGCCTCGCGCGCCCTGTCTCGGGCACCCTGTCTCGGGCACCCTGCATCGCGTGCCCTGTCTCGGACACCCTGCCTTGCGTGCCCTGTCTCGGGCACCCTGTCTCGTGCACCCTGCCTTGCGCGCCCTGTCTCGGACACCCTGCCTCGCGCGCCCTGTCTCGGGCACCCTGTCTCGGGCACCCTGCCTCGCGTGCCCTGTCTCGGGCACCCTGCCTTGCGTGCCCTGTCTCGGGCAACCTGCCTTACGCGCCCTGTCTCGATACCCTGCTTTGCGCGCCCTGTTCGGGCACCCTGCCTCGCGCGCCCTGTCTCGGGCACCCTGCCTCGCGTGCACTGTCTCGGGCACCCTGCCTTGCGTGCCCTGTCTCGGGCACCCTGCCTCGCGTGCCCTGTCTCGGGCACCCTGCCTCGCGCGCCCTGTCTCGGGCACCCTGCCTCGCGCGCCCTGTCACGGGCACCCTGCCTCGCGTGCCCTGTCTCGGGCACCCTGCCTCGCATGCCCTGTCCCGGGCACCCTGCCTCACGCGCCCTGTCTCGGGCAACCTGTATTGGGCACCCTGTCTCGGGCACCCTGCCTTGCGTGCCCAGTCTCGGGCACCCTGCCTCGCGAGCTCTGTCTCGGGCACCCTGCCTTGCGCGCCCTGTCTCGGACACTCTGCCTCGCGCGCCCTGTCTCGGGCACCCTGTCTCGGGCACCCTGCCTTGCGCGCCCTGTCTCTGGTACCCAGCCTTGCGAGCCCTGCCTTGCGCGCCCTGTCTCGGGCACCCTGTCTCGCACACCCTGTCTCGGGCACCCTGTCTCGCACACCCTGTCTCAGGTAACCTGCTTGGCGCGCCCAGTCTCGCACACCCTGTCTCGGACACCCTGTCTCGGGTACCCTGCCTTGCGAGCCCTGCCTCGGGCACCGTGTCTCGGGTACCCTGCCTCACGCATGCTGCCTCGTGCACCCTGTCTCGGGTACCCTGCCTCGCGCGCCCTGTCTCGTGAACCCTGTCTCGGGAACCCTGCCTTGCGAACCCTGTCTCGGGTACCCTGCCTTGCGTGCCCTGTCTCGGACACCCTGCCTTGCGTGCCCTGTCTCGGGCACCCTGCCTTGCGCGCCCTGTCTCGGAGACCCTGCCTCACGCACCCTGTCTCGGGCACCCTGTCTCGTGCACCCTGTCTTGTGTGCCCTGTCTCGGACATGCTGCCTCGCGCGCCCTGTCTCGGGCACCCTGTCTCGTGCACCCTGCCTTGCGCGCCCTGTCTCGGGTACCCAGCCTTGCGAGCCCTGTCTCGGGCACCCTGTCTCGGGCACCCTGCCTCGCGCGCCCCGTCTCGGGCACCCTGTCTCGTGCACCCTGCCTTGCGCGCCCTGTCTCGGACACCCTGCCTCGCGCGCCCTGTCCCGGGCACCCTGTCTCGGGCACCCTGCCTCGCGTGCCCTGTCTCGGACACCCTGCCTTGCGTGCCCTGTCTCGGGCACCCTGTCCCGGGCACCCTGTCTCGGGCACCCTGCCTTGCGTGCCCTGTCTCGGACACCCTGCCTTGCGTGCCCTGTCTGGGGCACCCTGCCTTGCGCGCCCTGTCTCGGACACCCTGCCTCGCGCGCCCTGTCTCGGGCACCCTGTCTCGTGCACCCTGTCTTGTGTGCCCTGTCCCGGACACCCTGCCTCGCGCGCCCTGTCTCGGGCACCCTGTCTCGTGCACCCTGCCTTGCGCGCCCTGTCTCGGGTACCCAGCCTTGCGAGCCCTGCCTCGCGCGCCCTGTCTCGGGCATCCTGCCTCGCGCGCCCTGTCTCAGGTAACCTGCCTTGCGCACCCTGTCTCAGGTAACCTGCTTGGCGCGCCCTGTCTCGCACACCCTGTCTCGGACACCCTGTCTCGGGCACCCTGCCTCGCGCGCCCTGTCTCGGGCACCCTGTCTCGTGCACCCTGCCTTGCGCGCCCTGTCTCGGGTACCCAGCCTTGCGAGCCCTGCCTCGCGCGCCCTGTCTCGGGCACCCTGCCTCGCGCGCCCTGTCTCGGGCACCCTGCCTCGCGCGCCCTGTCTCAGGTAACCTGCCTCGCGCACCCTGTCTCAGGTAACCTGCTTGGCGCGCCCTGTCTCGCACACCCTGTCTCGGACACCCTGTCTCGGGTACCCTGCCTTACGTGCCCTGTCTCGGACACCCTGCCTTGCGTGCCCTGTCTGGGACACCCTGCCTCGCGTGCCCTGTCTCGTGCACCCTGCCTTGCGCGCCCTGTCTCGGGCACCCTGCCTTGCGCGTGCTGTCGCGGACACCCTGCCTCGCGCGCCCTGTCTCGGGCACCCTGCCTCGCGTGCCCTGTCTCGGGCACCCTGCCTCGCATGCCCTGTCTCGGGCACCCTGCCTCGCGCGCCCTGTCTCGGGCACCCTGCCTTGCGCGCCCTGTCTCGGGCACCCTGCCTCGCGCGCCCTATCTCGGGCACCCTGCCTCGCGAGCCCTGTCTCGGGCACCCTGTCTCGGGCACCCTGCCTTGCGCGCCCTGTCTCGGGCACCCTGTCTCGAACGCCCAGTCTCGGGCACCCTGCCTCGCGAGCCCTGTCTCGGGCACCCTGTCTCGGACACCCTGCCTTGCGCGCTCTGTCTCTGGTACCCAGCCTTGCGAGCCCTGCCTTGCGCGCCCTTTCTCGGGCACCCTGTCTCGCACACCCTGTCTCGGGCACCCTGTCTCGCACACCTTGTCTCAGGTAACCTGCTTGGCGCGCCCAGTCTCGCACACCCTGTCTCGGACACCCTGTCTCGGGTTTCCTGCCTTGCGAGCCCTGCCTCGGGCACCGTGTCTCGGGTACCCTGCCTCACGCATGCTGCCTCGTGCACCCTGTCTCGGGTACCCTGCCTCGCGCGCCCTGTCTCGGGAACCCTGTCTCGGGAACCCTGCCTTGCGGACCCTGTCTCGGGTACCCTGCCTTGCGTGCCCTGTCTCGGGCACCCTGTCCCGGGCACCCTGTCTCGGGCACCCTGCCTTGCGTGCCCTGTCTCGGACACCCTGCCTTGCGCGCCCTGTCTCAGGTAACCTGCTTGGCGCGCCCTGTCTCGCACACCCTGTCTCGGGCACCCTGTCTCGGGCACCCTGCCTCGCGCGCCCTGTCTCGGGCACCCTGTCTCGTGCACCCTGCCTTGCGCGCCCTGTCTCGGGCACCCTGCCTTGCGTGCCCTGTCTCGGGCACCCTGCCTTGCGTGCCCAGTCTCGGGCACCCTGCCTTGCGCGCCCTGTCTCGGACACCCTGCCTCGCGAGCCCTGTCTCGGGCACCCTGTCTCGTGCACCCTGTCTTGTGTGCCCTGTCTCGGACATGCTGCCTCGCGCGCCCTGTCTCGGGCACCCTGTCTCGTGCACCCTGCCTTGCGCGCCCTGTCTCGGACACCCTGCCTCGCGCGCCCTGTCTCGGACACCCAGCCTTGCGAGCCCTGTCTCGGGCACCCTGTCTCGTGCACCCTGCCTTGCGCGCCCTGTCTCGGACACCCTGCCTCGCGCGCCCTGTCTCGGGCACCCTGTCTCGGGCACCCTGCCTCGCGTGCCCTGTCTCGGACACCCTGCCTTGCGTGCCCTGTCTCGGGCACCCTGTCCCGGGCACCCTGTCTCGGGCACCCTGCCTTGCGTGCCCTGTCTCGGACACCCTGCCTTGCGTGCCCTGTCTGGGGCACCCTGCCTTGCGCGCCCTGTCTCGGACACCCTGCCTCGCGCACCCTGTCTCGGGCACCCTGTCTCGTGCACCCTGTCTTGTGTGCCCTGTCTCGGACACCCTGCCTCTCGCGCCCTGTCTCGGGCACCCTGTCTCGTGCACCCTGCCTTGCGCGCCCTGTCTCGGGTACCCAGCCTTGCGAGCCCTGCCTCGCGCGCCCTGTCTCGGGCACCCTGCCTCGCGCGCCCTGTCTCGGGCACCCTGCCTCGCGCGCCCTGTCTCAGGTAACCTGCCTCGCGCACCCTGTCTCAGGTAACCTGCTTGGCGCGCCCTGTCTCGCACACCCTGTCTCGGACACCCTGTCTCGGGTACCCTGCCTTGCGTGCCCTGTCTGGGACACCCTGCCTCGCGTGCCCTGTCTCGTGCACCCTGCCTTGCGTGCCCTGTCTCGGGCACCCTGCCTTGCGCGCCCTGTCTCGGACACCCTGCCTCGCGCGCCCTGTCTCGGGCACCCTGCCTCGCGTGCCCTGTCTCGGGCACCCTGCCTCGCATGCCCTGTCTCGGGCACCCTGCCTCGCGCGCCCTGTCTCGGGCACCCTGCCTTGCGCGCCCTGTCTCGGGCACCCTGCCTCGCGCGCCCTATCTCGGGCACCCTGCCTCGCGAGCCCTGTCTCGGGCACCCTGTCTCGGGCACCCTGCCTTGCGCGCCCTGTCTCGGGCACCCTGTCTCGAACGCCCAGTCTCGGGCACCCTGCCTCGCGAGCCCTGTCTCGGGCACCCTGCCTGGCGCGCCCTGTCTCGGGAACCCTGTCTCGGGCACCCTGCCTTGCGAACCCTGTCTCAGGCACCCTGCCTTGTGAACCCTGTCTCGGGTACCCTGCCTCGCGCGCCCTGTCTCGGGTACCCAGCCTTGCGAGCCCTGCCTCGCGCGCCCTGTCTCGGGCACCCTGTCTCGGGAACCCTGTCTCGGGTACCTGCCTCGCGCGCCCTGTGTCGAGTACCCTGCGTATCGCACCATGTCTCGGGCACCCTGCCTCGCGCGCCCTGTCTCGGGTACCCGGTCTCGGGCACACTGCGCCGCAAGCCCTGTCTCGGGTACCCTGCCTTGCGAGCCCTGCCTCGTGCACCCTCTCTCTGGTACCCTGTCTCGGACACCCTGTCTCGGACACCCTGTCTCGGGCACCCTGTCTCGGGCACCCTGCCTTGCGAACCCTGTCTCAGGCACCCTGCCTTGCGAACCCTGTCTCGGGTACCCTGCCTCGCGCGACCTGTCTCGGGTACCCAGCCTTGCGAGCCCTGCCTCGCGCGCCCTGTCTCGGGCACCCTGTCTCGGGAACCCTGTCTCGGGTACCTGCCTCGCGCGCCCTGTGTCGAGTACCCTGCGTATCGCACCATGTCTCGGGCACCCTGCCTCGCGCGCCCTGTCTCGGGTACCCGGTCTCGGGCACACTGCGCCGCAAGCCCTGTCTCGGGTACCCTGCCTTGCGAGCCCTGCCTCGTGCACCCTCTCTCTGGTACCCTGTCTCGGACACCCTGTCTCGGACACCCTGCCTGGCGCGGCCTGTCTCGGGAACCCTGTCTCGGGCACCCTGCCTTGCGAACCCTGTCTCGGGTACCCTGCCTCGCGCTCCCTGTCTCGGGTACCCGGTCTCGGGCACACTGCGCCGCAAGCCCTCTCACGGGTACCCTGCCTCGGGCACCCTGCGTCGCGCGCCCTGTATCGAATACCCTGCGTCTCGTACCATGTCTCGGGCACCCTGCCTCGCGCGCCCTGTGTCGAGTACCCTGCGTCTCGTACCATGTCTCGGGCACCCTGCCCTGCGCGCCCTGTCTCGGGTACCCGGTCTCGGGCACACTGCGCCGCAAGCCCTCTCTCGGGTACCCTGCCTCGGGCACACTGCGTCGCACGCCCTGTCTCGGGCACCCTGCCTCGCGCGCCCTGTCTCGGGCACCCTGCCTCGCGTGCCCAGTCTCGGGCACCCTGCCTTGCGCGCCCTATCTCGGGCACCCTGCCTCGCGTGCCCTGTCTCGGGCACCCTGCCTTGCGCGCCCTGTCTCGGACACCCTGCCTTGCGCGCCCAGTCTCGGGCACCCTGCCTCGCGAGCCCTGTCTCGGGCACCCTGCCTTGCGCGCCCTGTCTCGGGTACCCTGCCTTGCGCGCCCTGTCTCGGGCACCCTGTCTCGGACACCCTGCCTTGCGCGCCCTGTCTCGGACACCCTGCCTCGCGCGCCCTGTCTCGGGCACCCTGTCTCGGGCACCCTGCCTTGCGCGCCCTGTCTCGGGCACCCTGTCTCGCGCGCCCTGTCTCGGGCACCCTGTCTCGGGCACCCTGCCTTGCGCACCCTGTCTCGGGCACCCTGTCTCGCACACCCTGTCTCAGGTAACCTGCTTGGCGCGCCTAGTCTCGCACACCCTGTCTCGGACACCCTGTCTCGGGTACCCTGCCTTGCGAGCCCTGCCTCGGGCACCGTGTCTCGGGTACCCTGCCTCACGCATGCTGCCTCGTGCACCCTGTCTTGGGTACCCTGCCTTGCGAACCCTGTCTCGGGTACCCTGCCTCGCGCGCCCTGTCTCGGGAACCCTGTCTCGGGAACCCTGCCTTGCGCGCCCTGTCTCGGGCACCCTGCCTTGCGTGCCCTGTCTCGGGCACCCTTCCTTGCGTGCCCTGTCTCGGGAACCCTGCCTTGCGCGCCCTGTCTCGGTCACCCTTCCTTGCGTGCCCTGTCTCGGGCACCCTGCCTTGCGTGCCCTGTCTCGGCCACCCTGCCTTGCGTGCCCTGTCTCGGGCACCCTGTCTCAGACACCCTGCCTTGCGCGCCCTGTCTCGGGTACCCTGCCTTGCGAGCCCTGCCTCGTGCACCCTCTCTCTGGTACCCTGTCTCGGACACCCTGTCTCGGACACCCTGCCTGGCGCGCCCTGTCTCGGGAACCCTGTCTCGGGCACCCTGCCTTGCGAACCCTGTCTCAGGCACCCTGCCTTGCGAACCCTGTCTCGGGTACCCTGCCTCGCGCGCCCTGTCTCGGGTACCCAGCCTTGCGAGCCCTGCCTCGCGCGCCCTGTCTCGGGCACCCTGTCTCGGGAACCCTCTCTCGGGTACCCTGCCTCGGGCACCCTGCGTCGCGCGCCCTGTCTCGGGTACCCTGCCTCGCGCTCCCTGTCTCGGGTACCCGGTCTCGGGCACACTGCGCCGCAAGCCCTCTCACGGGTACCCTGCCTCGGGCACCCTGCGTCGCGCGCCCTGTATCGAATACCCTGCGTCTCGTACCATGTCTCGGGCACCCTGCCTCGCGCGCCCTGTGTCGAGTACCCTGCGTCTCGTACCATGTCTCGGGCACCCTGCCCTGCGCGCCCTGTCTCGGGTACCCGGTCTCGGGCACACTGCGCCGCAAGCCCTCTCTCGGGTACCCTGCCTCGGGCACACTGCGTCGCACGCCCTGTCTCGGGCACCCTGCCTCGCGCGCCCTGTCTCGGGCACCCTGCCTCGCGTGCCCAGTCTCGGGCACCCTGCCTTGCGCGCCCTATCTCGGGCACCCTGCCTCGCGTGCCCTGTCTCGGGCACCCTGCCTTGCGCGCCCTGTCTCGGACACCCTGCCTTGCGCGCCCAGTCTCGGGCACCCTGCCTCGCGAGCCCTGTCTCGGGCACCCTGCCTTGCGCGCCCTGTCTCGGGTACCCTGCCTTGCGCGCCCTGTCTCGGGCACCCTGTCTCGGACACCCTGCCTTGCGCGCCCTGTCTCGGACACCCTGCCTCGCGCGCCCTGTCTCGGGCACCCTGTCTCGGGCACCCTGCCTTGCGCGCCCTGTCTCGGGCACCCTGTCTCGCGCGCCCTGTCTCGGGCACCCTGTCTCGGGCACCCTGCCTTGCGCACCCTGTCTCGGGCACCCTGTCTCGCACACCCTGTCTCAGGTAACCTGCTTGGCGCGCCTAGTCTCGCACACCCTGTCTCGGACACCCTGTCTCGGGTACCCTGCCTTGCGAGCCCTGCCTCGGGCACCGTGTCTCGGGTACCCTGCCTCACGCATGCTGCCTCGTGCACCCTGTCTTGGGTACCCTGCCTTGCGAACCCTGTCTCGGGTACCCTGCCTCGCGCGCCCTGTCTCGGGAACCCTGTCTCGGGAACCCTGCCTTGCGCGCCCTGTCTCGGGCACCCTGCCTTGCGTGCCCTGTCTCGGGCACCCTTCCTTGCGTGCCCTGTCTCGGGAACCCTGCCTTGCGCGCCCTGTCTCGGGCACCCTGCCTTGCGTGCCCTGTCTCGGCCACCCTGCCTTGCGTGCCCTGTCTCGGGCACCCTGTCTCAGACACCCTGCCTTGCGCGCCCTGTCTCGGGTACCCTGCCTTGCGAGCCCTGCCTCGTGCACCCTCTCTCTGGTACCCTGTCTCGGACACCCTGTCTCGGACACCCTGCCTGGCGCGCCCTGTCTCGGGAACCCTGTCTCGGGCACCCTGCCTTGCGAACCCTGTCTCAGGCACCCTGCCTTGCGAACCCTGTCTCGGGTACCCTGCCTCGCGCGCCCTGTCTCGGGTACCCAGCCTTGCGAGCCCTGCCTCGCGCGCCCTGTCTCGGGCACCCTGTCTCGGGAACCCTCTCTCGGGTACCCTGCCTCGGGCACCCTGCGTCGCGCGCCCTGTCTCGGGTACCCTGCCTTGCGCGCCCTGTCTCGGACACCCTGCCTCGCGCGCCCTGTCTCGGGCACCCTGTCTCGGGCACCCTGCCTTGCGCGCCCTGTCTCGGGCACCCTGTCTCGCGCGCCCTGTCTCGGGCACCCTGTCTCGGGCACCCTGCCTTGCGCACCCTGTCTCGGGCACCCTGTCTCGCACACCCTGTCTCAGGTAACCTGCTTGGCGCGCCTAGTCTCGCACACCCTGTCTCGGACACCCTGTCTCGGGTACCCTGCCTTGCGAGCCCTGCCTCGGGCACCGTGTCTCGGGTCCCCTGCCTCACGCATGCTGCCTCGTGCACCCTGTCTCGGGTACCATGCCTCGCGCGCCCTGTCTCGGGAACCCTGTCTCGGGAACCCTGCCTTGCGGACCCTGTCTCGGGTACCCTGCCTTGCGTGCCCTGTCTCGGGCACCCTGTCCCGGGCACCCTGTCTCGGGCACCCTGCCTTGCGTGCCCTGTCTCGGACACCCTGCCTTGCGTGCCCTGTCTCAGGTAACCTGCCTCGCGCGCCCTGTCTCAGGTAACCTGCCTCGCGCACCCTGTCTCAGGTAACCTGCTTGGCGCGCCCTGTCTCGCACACCCTGTCTCGGGCACCCTGTCTCGGGCACCCTGCCTCGCGCGCCCTGTCTCGGGCACCCTGTCTCGTGCACCCTGCCTTGCGCGCCCTGTCTCGGGCACCCTGCCTTGCGTGCCCTGTCTCGGGCACCCTGCCTTGCGTGCCCAGTCTCGGGCACCCTGCCTTGCGCGCCCTGTCTCGGACACCCTGCCTCGCGAGCCCTGTCTCGGGCACCCTGTCTCGTGCACCCTGTCTTGTGTGCCCTGTCTCGGACATGCTGCCTCGCGCGCCCTGTCTCGGGCACCCTGTCTCGTGCACCCTGCCTTGCGCGCCCTGTCTCGGACACCCTGCCTCGCGCGCCCTGTCTCGGACACCCAGCCTTGCGAGCCCTGTCTCGGGCACCCTGTCTCGTGCACCCTGCCTTGCGCGCCCTGTCTCGGACACCCTGCCTCGCGCGCCCTGTCTCGGGCACCCTGTCTCGGGCACCCTGCCTCGCGTGCCCTGTCTCGGACACCCTGCCTTGCGTGCCCTGTCTCGGGCACCCTGTCCCGGGCACCCTGTCTCGGGCACCCTGCCTTGCGTGCCCTGTCTCGGACACCCTGCCTTGCGTGCCCTGTCTGGGGCACCCTGCCTTGCGCGCCCTGTCTCGTACACCCTGCCTCGCGCACCCTGTCTCGGGCACCCTGTCTCGTGCACCCTGTCTTGTGTGCCCTGTCTCGGACACCCTGCCTCTCGCGCCCTGTCTCGGGCACCCTGTCTCGTGCACCCTGCCTTGCGCGCCCTGTCTCGGGTACCCAGCCTTGCGAGCCCTGCCTCGCGCGCCCTGTCTCGGGCATCCTGCCTCGCGCGCCCTGTCTCAGGTAACCTGCCTCGCGCACCCTGTCTCAGGTAACCTGCTTGGCGCGCCCTGTCTCGCACACCCTGTCTCGGACACCCTGTCTCGGGCACCCTGCCTCGCGCGCCCTGTCTCGGGCACCCTGTCTCGTGCACCCTGCCTTGCGCGCCCTGTCTCGGGTACCCAGCCTTGCGAGCCCTGCCTCGCGCGCCCTGTCTCGGGCACCCTGCCTCGCGCGCCCTGTCTCGGGCACCCTGCCTCGCGCGCCCTGTCTCAGGTAACCTGCCTCGCGCACCCTGTCTCAGGTAACCTGCTTGGCGCGCCCTGTCTCGCACACCCTGTCTCGGACACCCTGTCTCGGGTACCCTGCCTTGCGTGCCCTGTCTGGGACACCCTGCCTTGCGTGCCCTGTCTCGGGCACCCTGCCTTGCGCGCCCTGTCTCGGACACCCTGCCTCGCGCGCCCTGTCTCGGGCACCCTGCCTCGCGTGCCCTGTCTCGGGCACCCTGCCTCGCATGCCCTGTCTCGGGCACCCTGCCTCGCGCGCCCTGTCTCGGGCACCCTGCCTTGCGCGCCCTGTCTCGGGCACCCTGCCTCGCGCGCCCTATCTCGGGCACCCTGCCTCGCGAGCCCTGTCTCGGGCACCCTGTCTCGGGCACCCTGCCTTGCGCGCCCTGTCTCGGGCACCCTGTCTCGAACGCCCAGTCTCGGGCACCCTGCCTCGCGAGCCCTGTCTCGGGCACCCTGCCTGGCGCGCCCTGTCTCGGGAACCCTGTCTCGGGCACCCTGCCTTGCGAACCCTGTCTCAGGCACCCTGCCTTGCGAACCCTGTCTCGGGTACCCTGCCTCGCGCGCCCTGTCTCGGGTACCCAGCCTTGCGAGCCCTGCCTCGCGCGCCCTGTCTCGGGCACCCTGTCTCGGGAACCCTGTCTCGGGTACCTGCCTCGCGCGCCCTGTGTCGAGTACCCTGCGTATCGCACCATGTCTCGGGCACCCTGCCTCGCGCGCCCTGTCTCGGGTACCCGGTCTCGGGCACACTGCGCCGCAAGCCCTGTCTCGGGTACCCTGCCTTGCGAGCCCTGCCTCGTGCACCCTCTCTCTGGTACCCTGTCTCGGACACCCTGTCTCGGACACCCTGTCTCGGGCACCCTGTCTCGGGCACCCTGCCTTGCGAACCCTGTCTCAGGCACCCTGCCTTGCGAACCCTGTCTCGGGTACCCTGCCTCGCGCGACCTGTCTCGGGTACCCAGCCTTGCGAGCCCTGCCTCGCGCGCCCTGTCTCGGGCACCCTGTCTCGGGAACCCTGTCTCGGGTACCTGCCTCGCGCGCCCTGTGTCGAGTACCCTGCGTATCGCACCATGTCTCGGGCACCCTGCCTCGCGCGCCCTGTCTCGGGTACCCGGTCTCGGGCACACTGCGCCGCAAGCCCTGTCTCGGGTACCCTGCCTTGCGAGCCCTGCCTCGTGCACCCTCTCTCTGGTACCCTGTCTCGGACACCCTGTCTCGGACACCCTGCCTGGCGCGGCCTGTCTCGGGAACCCTGTCTCGGGCACCCTGCCTTGCGAACCCTGTCTCGGGTACCCTGCCTCGCGCTCCCTGTCTCGGGTACCCGGTCTCGGGCACACTGCGCCGCAAGCCCTCTCACGGGTACCCTGCCTCGGGCACCCTGCGTCGCGCGCCCTGTATCGAATACCCTGCGTCTCGTACCATGTCTCGGGCACCCTGCCTCGCGCGCCCTGTGTCGAGTACCCTGCGTCTCGTACCATGTCTCGGGCACCCTGCCCTGCGCGCCCTGTCTCGGGTACCCGGTCTCGGGCACACTGCGCCGCAAGCCCTCTCTCGGGTACCCTGCCTCGGGCACACTGCGTCGCACGCCCTGTCTCGGGCACCCTGCCTCGCGCGCCCTGTCTCGGGCACCCTGCCTCGCGTGCCCAGTCTCGGGCACCCTGCCTTGCGCGCCCTATCTCGGGCACCCTGCCTCGCGTGCCCTGTCTCGGGCACCCTGCCTTGCGCGCCCTGTCTCGGACACCCTGCCTTGCGCGCCCAGTCTCGGGCACCCTGCCTCGCGAGCCCTGTCTCGGGCACCCTGCCTTGCGCGCCCTGTCTCGGGTACCCTGCCTTGCGCGCCCTGTCTCGGGCACCCTGTCTCGGACACCCTGCCTTGCGCGCCCTGTCTCGGACACCCTGCCTCGCGCGCCCTGTCTCGGGCACCCTGTCTCGGGCACCCTGCCTTGCGCGCCCTGTCTCGGGCACCCTGTCTCGCGCGCCCTGTCTCGGGCACCCTGTCTCGGGCACCCTGCCTTGCGCACCCTGTCTCGGGCACCCTGTCTCGCACACCCTGTCTCAGGTAACCTGCTTGGCGCGCCTAGTCTCGCACACCCTGTCTCGGACACCCTGTCTCGGGTACCCTGCCTTGCGAGCCCTGCCTCGGGCACCGTGTCTCGGGTACCCTGCCTCACGCATGCTGCCTCGTGCACCCTGTCTTGGGTACCCTGCCTTGCGAACCCTGTCTCGGGTACCCTGCCTCGCGCGCCCTGTCTCGGGAACCCTGTCTCGGGAACCCTGCCTTGCGCGCCCTGTCTCGGGCACCCTGCCTTGCGTGCCCTGTCTCGGGCACCCTTCCTTGCGTGCCCTGTCTCGGGAACCCTGCCTTGCGCGCCCTGTCTCGGTCACCCTTCCTTGCGTGCCCTGTCTCGGGCACCCTGCCTTGCGTGCCCTGTCTCGGCCACCCTGCCTTGCGTGCCCTGTCTCGGGCACCCTGTCTCAGACACCCTGCCTTGCGCGCCCTGTCTCGGGTACCCTGCCTTGCGAGCCCTGCCTCGTGCACCCTCTCTCTGGTACCCTGTCTCGGACACCCTGTCTCGGACACCCTGCCTGGCGCGCCCTGTCTCGGGAACCCTGTCTCGGGCACCCTGCCTTGCGAACCCTGTCTCAGGCACCCTGCCTTGCGAACCCTGTCTCGGGTACCCTGCCTCGCGCGCCCTGTCTCGGGTACCCAGCCTTGCGAGCCCTGCCTCGCGCGCCCTGTCTCGGGCACCCTGTCTCGGGAACCCTCTCTCGGGTACCCTGCCTCGGGCACCCTGCGTCGCGCGCCCTGTCTCGGGTACCCTGCCTCGCGCTCCCTGTCTCGGGTACCCGGTCTCGGGCACACTGCGCCGCAAGCCCTCTCACGGGTACCCTGCCTCGGGCACCCTGCGTCGCGCGCCCTGTATCGAATACCCTGCGTCTCGTACCATGTCTCGGGCACCCTGCCTCGCGCGCCCTGTGTCGAGTACCCTGCGTCTCGTACCATGTCTCGGGCACCCTGCCCTGCGCGCCCTGTCTCGGGTACCCGGTCTCGGGCACACTGCGCCGCAAGCCCTCTCTCGGGTACCCTGCCTCGGGCACACTGCGTCGCACGCCCTGTCTCGGGCACCCTGCCTCGCGCGCCCTGTCTCGGGCACCCTGCCTCGCGTGCCCAGTCTCGGGCACCCTGCCTTGCGCGCCCTATCTCGGGCACCCTGCCTCGCGTGCCCTGTCTCGGGCACCCTGCCTTGCGCGCCCTGTCTCGGACACCCTGCCTTGCGCGCCCAGTCTCGGGCACCCTGCCTCGCGAGCCCTGTCTCGGGCACCCTGCCTTGCGCGCCCTGTCTCGGGTACCCTGCCTTGCGCGCCCTGTCTCGGGCACCCTGTCTCGGACACCCTGCCTTGCGCGCCCTGTCTCGGACACCCTGCCTCGCGCGCCCTGTCTCGGGCACCCTGTCTCGGGCACCCTGCCTTGCGCGCCCTGTCTCGGGCACCCTGTCTCGCGCGCCCTGTCTCGGGCACCCTGTCTCGGGCACCCTGCCTTGCGCACCCTGTCTCGGGCACCCTGTCTCGCACACCCTGTCTCAGGTAACCTGCTTGGCGCGCCTAGTCTCGCACACCCTGTCTCGGACACCCTGTCTCGGGTACCCTGCCTTGCGAGCCCTGCCTCGGGCACCGTGTCTCGGGTACCCTGCCTCACGCATGCTGCCTCGTGCACCCTGTCTTGGGTACCCTGCCTTGCGAACCCTGTCTCGGGTACCCTGCCTCGCGCGCCCTGTCTCGGGAACCCTGTCTCGGGAACCCTGCCTTGCGCGCCCTGTCTCGGGCACCCTGCCTTGCGTGCCCTGTCTCGGGCACCCTTCCTTGCGTGCCCTGTCTCGGGAACCCTGCCTTGCGCGCCCTGTCTCGGGCACCCTGCCTTGCGTGCCCTGTCTCGGCCACCCTGCCTTGCGTGCCCTGTCTCGGGCACCCTGTCTCAGACACCCTGCCTTGCGCGCCCTGTCTCGGGTACCCTGCCTTGCGAGCCCTGCCTCGTGCACCCTCTCTCTGGTACCCTGTCTCGGACACCCTGTCTCGGACACCCTGCCTGGCGCGCCCTGTCTCGGGAACCCTGTCTCGGGCACCCTGCCTTGCGAACCCTGTCTCAGGCACCCTGCCTTGCGAACCCTGTCTCGGGTACCCTGCCTCGCGCGCCCTGTCTCGGGTACCCAGCCTTGCGAGCCCTGCCTCGCGCGCCCTGTCTCGGGCACCCTGTCTCGGGAACCCTCTCTCGGGTACCCTGCCTCGGGCACCCTGCGTCGCGCGCCCTGTCTCGGGTACCCTGCCTTGCGAGCCCTGCCTCGTGCACCCTCTCTCTGGTACCCTGTCTCGGACACCCTGTCTCGGACACCCTGCCTGGCGCGCCCTGTCTCGGGAACCCTGTCTCGGGCACCCTGCCTTGCGAACCCTGTCTCGGGTACCCTGCCTCGCGCGCCCTGTCTCGGGTACCCGGTCTCGGACACACTGCGCCGCAAGCCCTCTCACGGGTACCCTGCCTCGGGCACCCTGCGTTGCGCGCCCTGTGTCGAGTACCCTGCGTCTCGTACCATGTCTCGGGCACCCTGCCCTGCGCGCCCTGTCTCGGGTACCCGGCCTCGGGCACACTGCGCCGCAAGCCCTCTCTCGTGCGATCTGTCTCGGACACCCTGCGTCGCGCGCCCTATCTCGGGTACCCTGCCTCGGGCACCTTGCCTTGCGAGCCCTGTGTCGAGTACCCTGCGTCTCGTACCATGTCTCGGGCACCCTGCCTCGCGCGCCCTGTCTCGGACACCCTGCGTCTCGTACCATGTCTCGGGCACCCTGCCTCGCGCGCCCTGTGTCGAGTACCCTGCGTCTCGTACCATGTCTCGGGCACCCTGCCCTGCGCGCCCTGTCTCGGGTACCCGGTCTCGGGCACACTGCGCCGCAAGCCCTCTCTCGGGTACCCTGCCTCGGGCACACTGCGTCGCACGCCCTGTCTCGGGTACCCTGCCTCGCGCACCCTGCCTTGCGCTTTGTGTCCTGGGCACCCTGCGTCGCACGCCCTGTCTCGGGTACCCTGCCTCGGGCACCCTGCGTCGCGCACCCTGTCTCGGGTACCCTGCCTCGGGTACCCTGCGTCGCGCACCCTGCCTCGGGCACCCTGTCTCGGACACCCTGCGTCGAGCACCCTGTCTCGGGCACCCTGCCTTGCGTGCCCTGTCTCGGGCACCCTGCCTTGAGCGCCCTGTGTCGAGTACCCTGCGTCTCGCACCATGTCTCGGGCACCCTGCCTCGCGCGCCCTGTCTCAGGCACTCTGCCTCGCGCGCCTTCCCTCGGGTACCCTGTCTCGGGCACCCTGCGTCGCACGCCCTGTCTCGGGCACCCTGTCTCGGGCACCCTGCTTTGCGCGCCCTGTCTCGGGCACCCTGCTTTGCGCGCCCTGTCTCGGGCACCCTGCCTCGCGCGCCCTGTCTCGGGCACCCTGCCTCGCGTGCCCAGTCTCGGGCACCCTGCCTTGCGCGCCCTGTCTCGGGCACCCTGCCTCGCGTGCCCTGTCTCGGGCACCCTGCCTCGCGCACCCTGTCTCAGGCACTCTGCCTCGCGCGCCCTCCCTCGGGTACCCTGTCTCGGGCACCCTGCGTCGCACGCCCTGTCTCGGGCACCCTGTCTCGGGCACCCTGCCTCGCGTGCCCTGTCTCGGGCACCCTGCCTTGCTCGCCCTGTGTCGAGTACCCTGCGTCTCGCACCATGTCTCGGGCACCCTGCCTCGCGCGGCCTGTCTCAGGCACTCTGCCTCGCGCGCCCTCCCTCGGGTACCCTGTCTCGGGCACCCTGCGTCGCACGCCCAGTCTCGGGCACCCTGCGTCGCACGCCCAGTCTCGGGCACCCTGCCTTGCGTGCCCAGTCTCGGGCACCCTGCCTTGCGTGCCCAGTCTCGGGCACCCTGCCTCGCGCGCCCTGTCTCGGGCACCCTGCCTCGCGTGCCCAGTCCCGGGCACCCTGCCTCGCGTGCCCTGTCTCGGGCACCCTGCCTTGCGTGCCCTGTCCCGGGCACCCTGCCTCGCGTGCCCTGTCTCGGGCACCCTGCCTTGCGCGCCCTGTGTCGAGTACCCTGCGTCTCGCACCATGTCTCGGGCACCCTGCCTCGCGCGCCCTGTCTCAGGCACTCTGCCTCGCGCGCCCTGTCTCGGGTACCCTGTCTCGGGCACCCTGCGTCGCACGCCCTGTCTCGGGCACCCTGTCTCGTGCACCCTGCCTCGCGTGCCCTGTCTCGGGCACCCTGCCTTGCGCGCCCAGTCTCGGGCACCCTGCCTTGCGTTCCCTGTCTCGGGCACCCTGCCTTGCGCGCCCTGTCTCGGACACCCTGCCTTGCGCGCCCAGTCTCGGGCACCCTGCCTCGCGCGCCCTGTCTCGGGCACCCTGTCTCGTGCACCCTGCCTTGCGCGCCCTGTCTCGGGTACCCTGCCTTGCGCGCCCTGTCTCGGGCACCCTGTCTCGGACACCCTGCCTTGCGCGCCCTGTCTCGGACACCCTGCCTCGCGCGCCCTGTCTCGGGCACCCTGTCTCGGGCACCCTGCCTTGCACACCCTGTCTCGGGCACCCTGTCTCGCACACCCTGTCTCAGGTAACCTGCTTGGCGCGCCCAGTCTCGCACACCCTGTCTCAGACACCCTGTCTCGGGTACCCTGCCTTGCGCGCCCTGTCTCGGGCACCCTGTCTCGGGCACCCTGTCTCGGGCACCCTGCCTCACGCACCCTGTCTCAGGTAACCTGCTTGGCGCGCCCAGTCTCGCGCATCCTGCCTTGCGCGCCCTGTCTCGGGCACCCTGCCTGACGCGCCCTGTCTCGCGCACCCTGCCTTGCGCGCCCTGTCTCGGTACCTGGCGTTGCGCGCCCTGTCTCGGGCACCCTTCCTTGCGCGCCCTGTGTCGAGTACCCTGCTTCTCGCACCCTGTCTCGGGCACCCTGCCTTGCGCGCCCTGTCTCGGGCACCCTGCCTGACGCGCCCTGTCTCGGGAACCCTGTCTCGGGCACCCTGTTATGCGAACCCTGTCTCGGGTACCCTGCCTCGCGCGCCCTGTCTCGGGCTCCCTGCCTTGCGAACCCTGTCTCGGGCACCCTGCCTCGCGTGCCCTGTCTCGGGCACCCTGCCTCGCGTGCCCTGTGTCGAGTACCCTGCGTCTCGCACCATGGCTCGGGCACCCTGCCTCGCGCGCCCTCTCTCGGGTATCCTATCTCGGGCACCCTGCCTTGCGCGCCCTGTCTCGGGCACCCTGCCTCGCGTGCCCTGTCTCGGGCACCCTGCCTCGCGTGCCCTGTCTCGGGCACCCTGCCTCGCGCGCCCTGTCTCAGGCACTCTGCCTCGCGCGCCCTCTCTCTGGTACCCTGTCTCGGGTACCCTGCTTTGCGCGCCCTGTCTCGATACCCTGCCTTGCGCGCCCTGTGTCGAGTACCCTGCGTCTCGCACCATGGCTCGGACACCCTGCCTCGCGCGCCCTGTCTCAGGCACCCTGCCTCGCGCGCCCTCTCTCGGGTATCCTATCTCGGGTACCCTGCCTCGCGCGCCCTGTGTCGAGTACCCTGCGTCTCGCACCATGGCTCGGACACCCTGCCTCGCGCGCCCTCTCTCGGGTATCCTATCTCGGGCACCCTGCCTTGCGCGCCCTGTCTCGGGCACCCTGCCTCGCGTGCCCTGTCTCGGGCACCCTGCCTCGCGTGCCCTGTCTCGGGCACCCTGCCTCGCGCGCCCTGTCTCAGGCACTCTGCCTCGCGCGCCCTCTCTCTGGTACCCTGTCTCGGGCACCCTGCCTTGCGTGCCCTGTCTCGGGTACCCAGCCTTGCGAGCCCTGCCTCGCGCGCCCTGTCTCGGGAACCCTGTCTCGGGTACCCGGTCTCGGGCACACTGCGCCGCAAGCCCTCTCTCGGGTACCTGCCTCGCGCGCCCTGTGTCGAGTACCCTGCGTATCGCACCATGTCTCGGGCACCCTGCCTCGCGCGCCCTGTCTCGGGTACCCGGTCTCGGGCACACTGCGCCGCAAGCCCTCTCTCGGGTACCCTGTCTCGGGTACCCTGCCTCACGCATGCTGCCTCGTGCACCCTGTCTCGTGCACCCTGTCTCGGGTACCCTGCCTAGGACACCCTGCCACGCGCACTCTGCCTTGCGCTTTGTGTCCTGGGCACCCTGCGTTGCGCACCCTGTCGCGGGCACCCTGCCTTGCGTGCCCTGTCTCGGACACCCTGCGTCGCGCGCCCTACCACGGGTACCCTGCCTCGTGCAACCTCTCTCTGGTACCCTGCCTCGTGCACCCTGTCTCAGACACCCTGCCTTGCGCGCCCTGTCTCAGGTAACCTGCCTCGCGCATCCTGTCTCAGGCACTCTGCCTCGCGCGCCCTCTCTCTGGTACCCTGTCTCGGGCACCCTGCCTTGCGTGCCCTGTCTCGGGTACCCAGCCTTGCGAGCCCTGCCTCGCGCGCCCTGTCTCGGGCACCCTGTCTCGGGAACCCTGTCTCGGGTACCCGGTCTCGGGCACACTGCGCCGCAAGCCCTCTCTCGGGTACCTGCCTCGCGCGCCCTGTGTCGAGTACCCTGCGTATCGCACCATGTCTCGGGCACCCTGCCTGACGCGCCCTGTCTCGCGCACCCTGCCTTGCGCGCCCTGTCTCGGTACCTGGCGTTGCGCGCCCTGTCTCGGGCACCCTTCCTTGCGCGCCCTGAGTCGAGTACCCTGCTTCTCGCACCCTGTCTCGGGCACCCTGCCTTGCGCGCCCTGTCTCGGGCACCCTGCCTGACGCGCCCTGTCTCGGGAACCCTGTCTCGGGCACCCTGTTATGCGAACCCTGTCTCGGGCACCCTGCCTCGCGCGCCCTGTCTCGGGCTCCCTGCCTTGCGAACCCTGTCTCGGGCACCCTGCCTCGCGTGCCCTGTCTCGGGCACCCTGCCTCGCGTGCCCTGTGTCGAGTACCCTGCGTCTCGCACCATGGCTCGGGCACCCTGCCTCGCGCGCCCTCTCTCGGGTATCCTATCTCGGGCACCCTGCCTTGCGCGCCCTGTCTCGGGCACCCTGCCTCGCGTGCCCTGTCTCGGGCACCCTGCCTCGCGTGCCCTGTCTCGGGCACCCTGCCTCGCGCGCCCTGTCTCAGGCACTCTGCCTCGCGCGCCCTCTCTCTGGTACCCTGTCTCGGGTACCCTGCTTTGCGCGCCCTGTCTCGATACCCTGCCTTGCGCGCTCTGTGTCGAGTACCCTGCGTCTCGCACCATGGCTCGGACACCCTGCCTCGCGCGCCCTGTCTCAGGCACCCTGCCTCGCGCGCCCTCTCTCGGGTATCCTATCTCGGGTACCCTGCCTCGCGCGCCCTGTGTCGAGTACCCTGCGTCTCGCACCATGGCTCGGGCACCCTGCCTCGCGCGCCCTCTCTCGGGTATCCTATCTCGGGCACCCTGCCTTGCGCGCCCTGTCTCGGGCACCCTGCCTCGCGTGCCCTGTCTCGGGCACCCTGCCTCGCGTGCCCTGTCTCGGGCACCCTGCCTCGCGCGCCCTGTCTCAGGCACTCTGCCTCGCGCGCCCTCTCTCTGGTACCCTGTCTCGGGCACCCTGCCTTGCGTGCCCTGTCTCGGGTACCCAGCCTTGCGAGCCCTGCCTCGCGCGCCCTGTCTCGGGCACCCTGTCTCGGGAACCCTGTCTCGGGTACCCGGTCTCGGGCACACTGCGCCGCAAGCCCTCTCTCGGGTACCTGCCTCGCGCGCCCTGTGTCGAGTACCCTGCGTATCGCACCATGTCTCGGGCACCCTGCCTCGCGCGCCCTGTCTCGGGTACCCGGTCTCGGGCACACTGCGCCGCAAGCCCTCTCTCGGGTACCCTGTCTCGGGTACCCTGCCTCACGCATGCTGCCTCGTGCACCCTGTCTCGTGCACCCTGTCTCGGGTACCCTGCCTAGGACACCCTGCCACGCGCACTCTGCCTTGCGCTTTGTGTCCTGGGCACCCTGCGTTGCGCACCCTGTCGCGGGCACCCTGCCTTGCGTGCCCTGTCTCGGACACCCTGCGTCGCGCGCCCTACCACGGGTACCCTGCCTCGTGCAACCTCTCTCTGGTACCCTGCCTCGTGCACCCTGTCTCAGACACCCTGCCTTGCGCGCCCTGTCTCAGGTAACCTGCCTCGCGCATCCTGTCTCAGGCACTCTGCCTCGCGCGCCCTCTCTCTGGTACCCTGTCTCGGGCACCCTGCCTTGCGTGCCCTGTCTCGGGTACCCAGCCTTGCGAGCCCTGCCTCGCGCGCCCTGTCTCGGGCACCCTGTCTCGGGAACCCTGTCTCGGGTACCCGGTCTCGGGCACACTGCGCCGCAAGCCCTCTCTCGGGTACCTGCCTCGCGCGCCCTGTGTCGAGTACCCTGCGTATCGCACCATGTCTCGGGCACCCTGCCTCGCGCGCCCTGTCTCGGGTACCCGGTCTCGGGCACACTGCGCCGCAAGCCCTCTCTCGGGTACCCTGTCTCGGGTACCCTGCCTCACGCATGCTGCCTCGTGCACCCTGTCTCGTGCACCCTGTCTCGGGTACCCTGCCTTGCGTGCCCTGTCTCGGACACCCTGCGTCGCGCGCCCTGTCGCGGGCACCCTGCCTTGCGTGCCCTGTCTCGGACACCCTGCGTCGCGCGCCCTACCACGGGTACCCTGCCTCGTGCAACCTCTCTCTGGTACCCTGCCTCGTGGGCCCTGTCTCGGGTACCCTGCCTTGCGAGCCCTGCCTCGCGCGCCCTGTCTCGGGTACCCTGCCTTGCGAGCCCTGTCTCGGGCACCCTGTCTCAGACACCCTGCCTTGCGCGCCCTGTCTCGGGTACCCTGCCTTGCGAGCCCTGCCTCGCGCGCCCTGTCTCGGGCACCCTGCCTCGCGCACCCTGTCTCAGGTAACCTGCCTCGCGCATCCTGTCTCAGGTAACCTGCTTGGCGCGCCCTGTCTAGCACACCCTGTCTCGGGCACCCTGCCTTGCCCGCCCTGTCTCGGGTACCCTGTCTTGGGCACCTGTGTCGTGCACCCTGTCTCGGGTACCTGGCGTTGCGCGCCCTGTCTCGGGCACCCTGCCTTGCGCGCCCTGTCTCGGGCACCCTTCCTTGCGCGCCCTGTCTCGGGCACCCTGCCTGGCGCGCCCTGTCTCGGGAACCCTGTCTCGGGCACCCTGCCATGCGAACCCTGTCTCGGGCTACCTGCCTTGCGAACCCTGTCTCGGGTACCCTGCCTCGCGCGCCCTGTGTCGAGTACCCTGCGTCTCGCACCATTGCTCGGGCACCCTGCCTCGCGCGCCCTCTCTCGGGTATCCTATCTCGGGCACCCTGCCTTGCGCGCCCTGTCTCGGGCACCCTGCCTCGCGTGCCCTATCTCGGGTACCCTGCCTCGCGCGCCCTGTGTCGAGTACCCTGCGTCTCGCACCATGGCTCGGGCACCCTGCCTCGCGCGCCCTCTCTCGGGTATCCTATCTCGGGCACCCTGCCTTGCGCGCCCTGTCTCGGGCACCCTGCCTCGCGTGCCCTGTCTCGGGCACCCTGCCTCGCGTGCCCTGTCTCGGGCACCCTGCCTCGCGCGCCCTGTCTCAGGCACTCTGCCTCGCGCGCCCTCTCTCTGGTACCCTGTCTCGGGCACCCTGCCTTGCGTGCCCTGTCTCGGGCACCATGCCTCGCGCGCCCTGTCTCAGGCACTCTGCCTCGCGCGCCCTCTCTCTGGTACCCTGTCTCGGGCACGCTGCTTTGCGCGCCCTGTCTCGATACCCTGCCTTGCGCGCACTGTGTAGAGTACCCTGCGTATCGCACCATGGCTCGGACACCCTGCCTCGCGCGCCCCGTCTCAGGCACCCTGCCTCGCGCGCCCTCTCTCGGGTATCCTATCTCGGACACCCTGCATTGCGTGCCCTGTCTCGGACACCCTGCCTCGCGCGCCCTCTCTCGGGCACCCTGCGTCGCACGCCCTGTCTCGGGCACCCTGTCTCGTGCACCCTGCCTTGCGTGCCCTGTCTCGGGCACCCTGCCTCGCGTGCCCTGTCTCGGGCACCCTGCCTCGCGCGCCCTGTCTCGGGCACCCTGCCTTGCGTGCCCTGTCTCGGGCACCCTGCGTCCCGCACCATGGCTCGGGCACCCTGCCTCGCGCGCCCTGTCTCGGGCACCCTGCGTCGCACGCCCTGTCTCGGGCACGCTGTCTCGTGCACCCTGCCTCGCGTGCCCTGTCTCGGGCACCCTGCCTTCCGCGCCCTGTCTCGATACCCTGCCTTGCGCGCCCTGTCTCAGGCACCCTGCCTCGCGTGCCCTGTCTCGGGCACCCTGCCTTGCGCGCCCTGTCTCGATACCCTGCCTTGCGTGCCCTGTCTCGGGCAACCTGCCTTGTGCGCCCTGTCTCGGACACCCTGCCTTGTGTGCCCTGTCTCAGGCACCCTGCCTTGTGCGCCCTGTCTCGGGCAACCTGCCTTGTGTGCCCTGTCTCAGGCACCCTGCCTTGCGTGCCCTGTCTCGGGCACCCTGCCTCGCGTGCCCTGTCTCGGGCACCCTGCCTCGCGTGCCCTGTCTCGGGCACCCTGCCTCGCGTGCCCTGTCTCGGGCACCCTGCCTCGCGTGCCCTGTCTCGGGCACCCTGCCTCGCGCGCCCTGTCTCGGGCACCCTGCCTTGCGCACCCTGTCTCGGGCACCCTGCCTCGCGTGCCCTGTCTCGGGCACCCTGCCTTGCGTGCCCTGTCTCGGGCACCCTGCCTTGCGCGCCCTGTCTCGGGCACCCTGCCTTGCGCACCCTGTCTCGGGCACCCTGCCTCGCGTGCCCTGTCTCGGGCACCCTGCCTTGCGTGTCCTGTCTCAGGCACTCTGCCTTGCGCGCCCTGTCTCGGACACCCTGCCTTGCGCGCCCAGTCTCGGACACCCTGCCTTGCGTGCCCTGTCTCTTGCACCCTGCCTTGCGTGCCCTGTCTCGGGCACCCTGCCTTGCGTGTCCTGTCTCGGACACCCTGCCTCGCGAGCCCTGTCTCGGACACCCTGCCTTGCGTGCCCTGTCTCGCGCACCCTGCCTTGCGTGCCCTGTCTCGGGCACCCTGCCATGCGTGCCCTGTCTCGGACACCCTGCCTCGCGCGCCCTGTCTCGGGCACCCTGCGTCGCGCGCCCTATCTCAGGTTCCCTGCCTCGTGCACCCTCTGGTACCCTGTCTCGGGCACTCTGCCTTGCGAACCCTGTCTCGGGTACCCTGTCTCGGACACCCTGCCTGGCGCGACCTGTCTCGGGTACCCTGTCTCGGGCACCCTGCCTTGCGAACCCTGTCTCGGGCACCCTGCCTTGCGAACCATGTCTCGGGCACCCTGCCTCGCGCGCCCTGTGTCGAGTGCCCTGCGTCTCGTACCATGTCTCGGGCACCCTGCCTCGCGCGCCCTGTCTCGGGTACCCGGTCTCGGGCACACTGCGCCGCAAGCCCTCTCTCGCGCGACCTGTCTCGGACACCCTACGTCGCGCGCCCTATCTCGGGTACCCTGTCTCGGGCACCCTGCCTCGCACACCCTGCCTCGCGCGCCCCGTCTCGGGCACCCTGCCTCGCCCGACCTGTCTCAGGTATCCTGCCTTGCGAGCCCTGCCTCGCGCGCCCTGTCTGGGCACCCTGCGTCGCGCGCCCTGCCTTGCGCTTTGTGTCCTGGGCACCCTGTGTCGCACGCCCTGTCTCGGGTACCCTGTCTCGCGCACCCTGTCTTGGGCACCCTGCCTGGCGCGCCCTGTCTCGGGAACCCTGTCTCGGGTACCCTGCCTCGCGCGCCCTGTGTCGAGTGCCCTGCGTCTCGTACCATGTCACAGGCACCCTGCCTCGCGCGCCCTGTCTCGGACACCCTGCCTCGCGAGCCCTGTCTCGAGCACCCTGCCTTGCGCGCCCTGTCTCGGGCACCCTGCCTTGCGTGCCCTGTCTAGCGCACCCTGCCTTGCGCGCCCTGTCTCGGACACCCTGCCTTGCGCGCCCTGTCTCGGACACCCTGCCTCGCGCGCCCTGTCTCGGACACCCTGCCTCGCGCGCCCTGTCTCGGACACCCTGCCTCTCGTGTCCTGTCTCGGACACCCTGCCTTGCGCGCCCTGTCTCGGACACCCTGCCTTGC
This sequence comes from Scyliorhinus torazame, assembly GCF_047496885.1. Classification (NCBI taxonomy): domain Eukaryota; kingdom Metazoa; phylum Chordata; class Chondrichthyes; order Carcharhiniformes; family Scyliorhinidae; genus Scyliorhinus; species Scyliorhinus torazame. Next base: position 10,879,710 of record NC_092732.1, read on the forward strand.
GCGCCCTGTCTCGGACACCCTGCCTCGCGCGCCCTGTCTCGTGCACCCTGCCTTGCGCGCCCTGTCTCGGGTACCCAGCCTTGCGAGCCCTGCCTCGCGCGCCCTGTCTCGGGCACCCTGCCTCGCGCGCCCTGTCTCAGGTAACCTGCCTCGCGCACCCTGTCTCAGGTAACCTGCTTGGCGCGCCCTGTCTCGCACATCCTGTCTCGGACACCCTGTCTCGGGTACCCTGCCTTGCGAGCCCTGCCTCGGGCACCGTGCCTCGCGTGCCCTATCTCGGGTACCCTGCCTCGCGCGCCCTGTGTCGAGTACCCTGCGTCTCGCACCATGTCACAGGCACCCTGCCTCGCGCGCCCTGTCTCGGACACCCTGCCTCGCGAGCCCTGTCTCGGGCACCCTGCCTTGCGCGCCCTGTCTCGGGCACCCTGCCTTGCGTGCCCTGTCTCGCGCACCCTGCCTTGCGTGCCCTGTCTCGGGCACCCTGCCTTGCGTGCCCTGTCTCGGACACCCTGCCTTGCGCGCCCTGTCTCGGACACCCTGCCTTGCGCGCCCTGTCTCGGACACCCTGCCTCGCGCGCCCTGTCTCGGGCACCCTGCCTCGCGCGCCCTGTCTCGTGCACCCTGCCTTGCGCGCCCTGTCTCGGGTACCCAGCCTTGCGAGCCCTGCCTCGCGCGCCCTGTCTCGGGCACCCTGCCTCGCGCGCCCTGTCTCAGGTAACCTGCTTGGCGCGCCCCGTCTCGCACACCCTGTCTCGGACACCCTGTCTCGGGTACCCTGCCTTGCGAGCCCTGCCTCGGGCACCGTGCCTCGCGCGCCCTGTCTCGGACACCCTGCCTCGCGCGCCCTGTCTCTGGAACCCTGTCTCGGACACCCTGCCTCGCGAGCCCTGTCTCGGGCACCCTGCCTCGCGTGCCCTATCTCGGGTACCCTGCCTCGCGTGCCCTGTGTCGAGTACCCTGCGTCTCGCACCATGGCTCGGGCACCCTGCCTCGCGCGCCCTCTCTCGGGTATCCTATCTCGGGCACCCTGCCTTGCGCGCCCTGTCTCGGGCACCCTGCCTCGCGTGCCCTGTCTCGGGCACCCTGCCTCGCGTGCCCTGGCTCGGGCACCCTGCCTCGCGCGCCCTGTCTCAGGCACTCTGCCTCGCGCGCCCTCTCTCTGGTACCCTGTCTCGGGCACCCTGCCTCGCGTGCCCTGTCTCGGGCACCCTGCCTCGCGTGCCCTGTCTCGGGCACCCTGCCTCGCGCGCCCTGTCTCAGGCACTCTGCCTCGCGCGCCCTCTCTCTGGTACCCTGTCTCGGGCACCCTGCCTCGCGCGCCCTGTCTCAGGCACTCTGCCTCGCGCGCCCTCTCTCTGGTACCCTGTCTCGGGCACGCTGCTTTGCGCGCCCTGTCTCGATACCCTGCCTTGCGCGCACTGTGTCGAGTACCCTGCGTCTCGCACCATGGCTCGGACACCCTGCCTCGCGCGCCCCGTCTCAGGCACCCTGCCTCGCGCGCCCTCTCTCGGGTATCCTATCTCGGACACCCTGCATTGCGTGCCCTGTCTTGGACACCCTGCCTCGCGCGCCCTCTCTCGGGCACCCTGCGTCGCACGCCCTGTCTCGGGCACCCTGTCTCGTGCACCCTGCCTTGCGTGCCCTGTCTCGGGCACCCTGCCTCGCGTGCCCTGTCTCGGGCACCCTGCCTCGCGCGCCCTGTCTCGGGCACCCTGCCTTGCGTGCCCTGTCTCGGGCACCCTGCGTCCCGCACCATGGCTCGGGCACCCTGCCTCGCGCGCCCTGTCTCGGGCACCCTGCGTCGCACGCCCTGTCTCGGGCACCCTGCCTTGCGCGCCCTGTCTCGATACCCTGCCTTGCGCGCCCTGTCTCGGGCACCCTGCCTGGCGTGCCCTGTCTCGGGCACCCTGCCTTGCGCGCCCTGTCTCGATACCCTGCCTTGCGCACCCTGTCTCGATACCCTGCCTTGCGTGCCCTGTCTCGGACACCCTTCCTTGCGTGCCCTGTCTCGGGCACCCTGCCTCGCGCGCCCTGTCTCGGGCACCCTGCCTCGCGAGCCCTGTCTCGGGCACCCTGCCTCGCGCGCCCTGTCTCGGGCACCCTGCCTCGCGCGCCCTGTCTCGGGCAACCTGTATTGGGCACCCTGTCTCGGGCACCCTGCCTTGCACGCCCTGTCTCGGGCACCCTGCCTTGCACGCCCTGTCTCTTGCACCCTGCCTTGCGTGCCCTGTCTCGGGCACCCTGCCTTGCGTGCCCTGTCTCGGACACCCTGCCTCGCGAGCCCTGTCTCGGGCACCCTGCCTTGCGCGCCCTGTCTCGCGCACCCTGCCTTGCGTGCCCTGTCTCGGGCACCCTGCCTTGCGCGCCCTGTCTCGGGCACCCTGCCTTGCGCGCCCTGTCTCGGGCACCCTGCCTTGCGTGCCCTGTCTCGGGCACCCTGCCTTGCGCGCCCTGTCTCGGGCACCCTGCCTTGCACGCCCTGTCTCTTGCACCCTGCCTTGCGTGCCCTGTCTCGGGCACCCTGCCTTGCGCGCCCTGTCTCGGGCACCCTGCCTTGCACGCCCTGTCTCTTGCACCCTGCCTTGCACGCCCTGTCTCTTGCACCCTGCCTTGCGTGCCCTGTCTCGGGCACCCTGCCTTGCACGCCCTGTCTCGGACACCCTGCCTTGCGTGCCCTGTCTCGGGCACCATGCCTTGCGTGCCCTGTCTCGGACACCCTGCCTCGCGAGCCCTGTCTCGGGCACCCTGCCTTGCGCGCCCTGTCTCGGGCACCCTGCCTTGCGTGCCCTGTCTCGGACACCCTGCCTTGCGTGCCCTGTCTCGGACACCCTGCCTTGCGCGCCCTATCTCAGGTTCCCTGCCTCGTGCACCCTCTGTCTGGTACCCTGTCTCGGGCACCCTGCCTTGCGCGGCCTGTCTCTGGTAACCTGCCTCGCGCACCCTGTCTCGGACACCCTGCCTGGCGCGCCCTGTCTCAGGAACCCTGTCTCGGGCACCCTGCCTTGCGAACCCTGTCTCGGGTACCCTGTCTCGGACACCCTGCCTGGCGCGACCTGTCTCGGGTACCCTGTCTCGGGCACCCTGCTTTGCGAACCCTGTCTCGGGCACCCTGCCTTGCGAACCCTGTCTCGGGTACCCTGCCTCGCGCGCCCTGTGTCGAGTGCCCTGCGTCTCGTACCATGTCTCGGGCACCCTGCCTCGCGCGCCCTGTCTCGGGTACCCGGTCTCGGGCACACTGCGCCGCAAGCCCTCTCTCGCGCGACCTGTCTCGGACACCCTACGTCGCGCGTCCTATCTCGGGTACCCTGTCTCGGGCACCCTGCCTCGCACACCCTGCCTCGCGCGCCCCGTCTCGGGCACCCTGCCTCGCCCGACCTGTCTCAGGTATCCTGCCTTGCGAGCCCTGCCTCGCGCGCCCTGTCTGGGCACCCTGCGTCGCGCGCCCTGCCTTGCGCTTTGTGTCCTGGGCACCCTGTGTCGCACGCCCTGTCTCGGGTACCCTGCCTCGGGCACCCTGCCTCGGGCACCCTGCGTCGCGCACCCTGTCTCGGGCACCCTGCCTTGCGCGGCCTGTCTCTGGTACCCTGCCTCGCGCACCCTGTCTTGGGCACCCTGCCTGGCGCGCCCTGTCTCGGGAACCCTGTCTCGGGTACCCTGCCTCGCGCGCCCTGTGTCGAGTACCCTGCGTCTCGTACCATGTCACAGGCACCCTGTCTCGGGCACCCTGCCTCGCGCGCCCTGTCTCGGACACCCTGCCTCGCGAGCCCTGTCTCGGGCACCCTGCCTTGCGCGCCCTGTCTCGGGCACCCTGCCTTGCGTGCCCTGTCTCGGGCACCCTGCCTTGCGTGCCCTGTCTCGGACACCCTGCCTTGCGCGCCCTGTCTCGGACACCCTGCCTTGCGCGCCCTGTCTCGGACACCCTGCCTCGCGCGCCCTGTCTCGGGCACCCTGCCTCGCGCGCCCTGTCTCGTGCACCCTGTCTCGTGCACCCTGCCTTGCGCGCCCTGTCTCGGGTACCCAGCCTTGCGAGCCCTGCCTCGCGCGCCCTGTCTCGGGCACCCTGCCTCGCGCGCCCTGTCTCAGGTAACCTGCCTCGCGCACCCTGTCTCAGGTAACCTGCTTGGCGCGCCCTGTATCGCACACCCTGTCTCGGACACCCTGTCTCGGGTACCCTGCCTTGCGAGCCCTGCCTCGGGCACCGTGCCTCGCGTGCCCTATCTCGGGTACCCTGCCTCGCGCGCCCTGTGTCGAGTACCCTGCGTCTCGCACCATGTCACAGGCACCCTGCCTCGCGCGCCCTGTCTCGGACACCCTGCCTCGCGAGCCCTGTCTCGGGCACCCTGCCTTGCGCGCCCTGTCTCGGGCACCCTGCCTTGCGTGCCCTGTCTCGGACACCCTGCCTTGCGCGCCCTGTCTCGGGCACCCTGCCTTGCGTGCCCTGTCTCGCGCACCCTGCCTTGCGTGCCCTGTCTCGCGCACCCTGCCTTGCGTGCCCTGTCTCGGGCACCCTGCCTCGCGCGCCCTGTCTCGGACACCCTGCCTCGCGAGCCCTGTCTCGGGCACCCTGCCTTGCGCGCCCTGTCTCGGGCACCCTGCCTTGCGTGCCCTGTCTCGCGCACCCTGCCTTGCGTGCCCTGTCTCGGGCACCCTGCCTTGCGTGCCCTGTCTCGGACACCCTGCCTTGCGCGCCCTGTCTCGGACACCCTGCCTTGCGCGCCCTGTCTCGGACACCCTGCCTCGCGCGCCCTGTCTCGGGCACCCTGCCTCGCGCGCCCTGTCTCGTGCACCCTGTCTCGTGCACCCTGCCTTGCGCGCCCTGTCTCGGGCACCCTGCCTCGCGCGCCCTGTCTCAGGTAACCTGCTTGGCGCGCCCTGTCTCGCACACCCTGTCTCGGACACCCTGTCTCGGGTACCCTGCCTTGCGAGCCCTGCCTCGGGCACCGTGCCTCGCGCGCCCTGTCTCGGACACCCTGCCTCGCGCGCCCTGTCTCGGGAACCCTGTCTCGGACACCCTGCCTCGCGAGCCCTGTCTCGGGCACCCTGCCTCGCGTGCCCTATCTCGGGTACCCTGCCTCGCGTGCCCTGTGTCGAGTACCCTGCGTCTCGCACCATGGCTCGGGCACCCTGCCTCGCGCGCCCTCTCTCGGGTATCCTATCTCGGGCACCCTGCCTTGCGCGCCCTGTCTCGGACACCCTGCCTCGCGTGCCCTGTCTCGGGCACCCTGCCTCGCGTGCCCTGGCTCGGGCACCCTGCCTCGCGCGCCCTGTCTCAGGCACTCTGCCTCGCGCGCCCTCTCTCTGGTACCCTGTCTCGGGCACCCTGCCTCGCGTGCCCTGTCTCGGGCACCCTGCCTCGCGTGCCCTGTCTCGGGCACCCTGCCTCGCGCGCCCTGTCTCAGGCACTCTGCCTCGCGCGCCCTCTCTCTGGTACCCTGTCTCGGGCACCCTGCCTCGCGCGCCCTGTCTCAGGCACTCTGCCTCGCGCGCCCTCTCTCTGGTACCCTGTCTCGGGCACGCTGCTTTGCGCGCCCTGTCTCGATACCCTGCCTTGCGCGCACTGTGTCGAGTACCCTGCGTCTCGCACCATGGCTCGGACACCCTGCCTCGCGCGCCCCGTCTCAGGCACCCTGCCTCGCGCGCCCTCTCTCGGGTATCCTATCTCGGACACCCTGCATTGCGTGCCCTGTCTTGGACACCCTGCCTCGCGCGCCCTCTCTCGGGCACCCTGCGTCGCACGCCCTGTCTCGGGCACCCTGTCTCGTGCACCCTGCCTTGCGTGCCCTGTCTCGGGCACCCTGCCTCGCGTGCCCTGTCTCGGGCACCCTGCCTCGCGCGCCCTGTCTCGGGCACCCTGCCTTGCGTGCCCTGTCTCGGGCACCCTGCGTCCCGCACCATGGCTCGGGCACCCTGCCTCGCGCGCCCTGTCTCGGGCACCCTGCGTCGCACGCCCTGTCTCGGGCACCCTGCCTTGCGCGCCCTGTCTCGATACCCTGCCTTGCGCGCCCTGTCTCGGGCACCCTGCCTGGCGTGCCCTGTCTCGGGCACCCTGCCTTGCGCGCCCTGTCTCGATACCCTGCCTTGCGCACCCTGTCTCGATACCCTGCCTTGCGTGCCCTGTCTCGGACACTCTTCCTTGCGTGCCCTGTCTCGGGCACCCTGCCTCGCGCGCCCTGTCTCGGGCACCCTGCCTCGCGAGCCCTGTCTCGGGCACCCTGCCTCGCGCGCCCTGTCTCGGGCACCCTGCCTCGCGCGCCCTGTCTCGGGCAACCTGTATTGGGCACCCTGTCTCGGGCACCCTGCCTTGCACGCCCTGTCTCTTGCACCCTGCCTTGCGTGCCCTGTCTCGGGCACCCTGCCTTGCGTGCCCTGTCTCGGACACCCTGCCTCGCGAGCCCTGTCTCGGGCACCCTGCCTTGCGCGCCCTGTCTCGGGCACCCTGCCTTGCGTGCCCTGTCTCGGGCACCCTGCCTTGCGTGCCCTGTCTCGGGCACCCTGCCTTGCGCGCCCTGTCTCGGGCACCCTGCCTTGCACGCCCTGTCTCTTGCACCCTGCCTTGCGTGCCCTGTCTCGGGCACCCTGCCTTGCGTGCCCTGTCTCGGACACCCTGCCTTGCGCGCCCTGTCTCGGGCACCCTGCGTCGCGCGCCCTATCTCAGGTTCCCTGCCTCGTGCACCCTCTGTCTGGTACCCTGTCTCGGGCACCCTGCCTTGCGCGGCCTGTCTCTGGTAACCTGCCTCGCGCACCCTGTCTCGGACACCCTGCCTGGCGCGCCCTGTCTCAGGAACCCTGTCTCGGGCACCCTGCCTTGCGAACCCTGTCTCGGGTACCCTGTCTCGGACACCCTGCCTGGCGCGACCTGTCTCGGGTACCCTGTCTCGGGCACCCTGCCTTGCGAACCCTGTCTCGGGCACCCTGCCTTGCGAACCCTGTCTCGGGCACCCTGCCTTGCGAACCCTGTCTCGGGTACCCTGCCTCGCGCGCCCTGTGTCGAGTGCCCTGCATCTCGTACCATGTCTCGGGCACCCTGCCTCGCGCGCCCTGTCTCGGGTACCCGGTCTCGGGCACACTGCGCCGCAAGCCCTCTCTCGCGCGACCTGTCTCGGACACCCTACGTCGCGCGTCCTATCTCGGGTACCCTGTCTCGGGCACCCTGCCTCGCACACCCCGTCTCGGGCACCCTGCCTCGCCCGACCTGTCTCAGGTATCCTGCCTTGCGAGCCCTGCCTCGCGCGCCCTGTCTGGGCACCCTGCGTCGCGCGCCCTGCCTTGCGCTTTGTGTCCTGGGCACCCTGTGTCGCACGCCCTCTCTCGGGTACCCTGCCTCGGGCACCCTGCCTCGGGCACCCTGCGTCGCGCACCCTGTCTCGGGCACCCTGCCTCGTGCACCCTGTCTCGGGCACCCTGCCTTGCGCGGCCTGTCTCTGGTACCCTGCCTCGCGCACCCTGTCTTGGGCACCCTGCCTGGCGCGCCCTGTCTCGGGAACCCTGTCTCGGGTACCCTGCCTCGCGCGCCCTGTGTCGAGTACCCTGCGTCTCGTACCATGTCACAGGCACCCTGTCTCGGGCACCCTGCCTCGCGCGCCCTGTCTCGGACACCCTGCCTCGCGAGCCCTGTCTCGGGCACCCTGCCTTGCGCGCCCTGTCTCGGGCACCCTGCCTTGCGTGCCCTGTCTCGGGCACCCTGCCTTGCGTGCCCTGTCTCGGACACCCTGCCTTGCGCGCCCTGTCTCGGACACCCTGCCTTGCGCGCCCTGTCTCGGACACCCTGCCTCGCGCGCCCTGTCTCGGGCACCCTGCCTCGCGCGCCCTGTCTCGTGCACCCTGTCTCGTGCACCCTGCCTTGCGCGCCCTGTCTCGGGTACCCAGCCTTGCGAGCCCTGCCTCGCGCGCCCTGTCTCGGGCACCCTGCCTCGCGCGCCCTGTCTCAGGTAACCTGCCTCGCGCACCCTGTCTCAGGTAACCTGCTTGGCGCGCCCTGTATCGCACACCCTGTCTCGGACACCCTGTCTCGGGTACCCTGCCTTGCGAGCCCTGCCTCGGGCACCGTGTCTCGGGTACCCTGCCTCACGCACCCTGTCTCGGGAACCCTGCCTGGCGCGCCCTGTCTCGGGAACCCTGTCTCGGGAACCCTGTCTCGGGCACCCTGCCTCGGGAACCCTGCCTTGCGAACCTTGTCTCGGGTACCCTGCCTCGCGCGCCCTGTGTCGAGTACCCTGCGTCTCGCACCATGGCTCGGGCACCCTGCCTCGCGCGCCCTCTCTCGGGCACACTGCGCCGCACGCCCTCTCTCGGGCACCCTGCGTCGCACGCCCTGTCTCGGGTACTCTGTCTGGGTTACCCTGCCTCACGCACGCTGCCTCGTGCACCCTGTCTTGGGTACCCTGTCTCGGGTACCTTGTCTCGGGTACCCTGCCTCGCGCACCCTGCCTTGCGCTTTGTGTCCTGGGCACCCTGCGTCGCACGCCCTGCCTCGGGTACCTTGTCTCGGGTACCCTGCCTAGGACACCCTGCCTCGCGCACCCTGCCTTGCGCTTTGTGTCCTGGGCACCCTGCGTCGCACGCCCTGTCTCGGGCACCCTGCCTTGCGTGTCCTGTCTCGGACACCCTGCGTCGCGCGCCCTGTCTCGAGCACCCTGCCTTGCGTGTCCTGTCTCGGACACCCTGCGTCGCGCGCCCTATCTCGTGTACCCTGCCTCGTGCACCCTGTCTCGGGCACCCTGCCTTGCGCGGCCTGTCTCGGGCACCCTGCGTCGCGCGCCCTATCTCAGGTTCCCTGCCTCGTGCACCTTCTCTCTGGTACCCTGTCTCGGGCACCCTGCCTGGTGCGCCCTGTCTCGGACACCCTGTCTCGGACACCCTGTCTCGCGCACCCTGTCTCGGACACCCTGCCTGGCGCGCCCTGTCTCGGGAACCCTGTCTCGGGCACCCTGCCTTGCGCACCCTGTCTCGGGCACCTTGTATCGGGCACCCTGTCTCGGGCACCCTGCCTGGCGTGCCCTGTCTCGGGAATTCCTGCCTTGCGAACCCTGTCTCGGGTACCCTGCCTCGCGCGCCCTGTGTCGAGTACCCTGCGTCTCGCGCTCTGTCCCGGGCACCCTGCGCCGCACGCCCTGTCTCGGGTACCCTGCCTCGCGCGCCCTGTCCCGGGCACCCTGCGTCGCGCGCCCTGTCTCGGGCACCCTGCCTTGCGCGGCCTGTCTCGGGCACCTTGCCTGGCGCGCCCTGTCTCGGGTACCCTGTCTCGGTTACCCTGCCTCGAGCGCGCTGTCTCGGGCACCCTGCCTTGCGCGCCCTGTCTCGGGCACCTTGCCTGGCGCGCGCTGTCTCGGGTACCTTGTCTCGGGCACCCTGCCTCGTGCGCCCTGTCTCAGGCACCCTGCCTCGCGTGCCCTGTCTCGGGCACCCTGCCTCGCACACCTTGCCTGGCGCGCCCTGTTTCGGGCTCCCTGCCTCGTGCACCCTGTCTCGGGCACCCTGCCTTGCGAGCCCTGTCTCGGGCACCCTGCCTCGCACACCCTGTCTCGGATACCCTGCCTCGCGCGCCCTGTCTCGGGCACCCTGCCTCGTGCAACCTGTCTCGGGCACCCTGCCTTGCGAGCCCTGTCTCGGGCACCCTGCCTCGCACACCCTGTCTCGGGCACACTGCCTCGTGCGCCCTGTCTCGGTTACCCCGCCTTTCAAGCCCTGTCTCGGGTACCCTACCTCGCGCACCCTGTCTCGGGCACCCTGTCTCGCGCACCCTGTCTTGGGCACCCTGTCTTCCTACAATAATAACCATCTACTCCTACGTTAAAAAACATCTACTCCGACATTAATAACCATCTACTCCGACAATAATAACCATCAGCTCCTTCAATAATAACCGTCTACTCCTACATTAATAACCATCTACTCCTACAATAATAACTGTCTACTCCGACATTAATAACCATCTACTCCTTCAATAATAACCGTCTCCTCCGACATTAATAACCATCTACTCCAACAATAATAACCATCTACAACGACAATAATAATCGTCTACACCTACATTAATAACCATCTGCTCCTTCAATAATAACCGTCTACTCCGACATTAATAACGATCTACTCCTACATTAATAACCGTCTACTCCGACATTATTAACCATCTACTCCTACAATAATAACCATCTACTTCTACATTAATAAGCGTATACTCCTACAATAATAACCACCTACTCCTACATTAATAACCATCTACTCCTACAATAACAACCATCTACACCGACAATAATAATCGTCTACACCTACATTAATAACCATCTGCTCCTTCAATAATAACCGTCTCCTCCGACATTAATAACGATCTACTCCTACATTAATAACCCTCTACTCCGACACTAATAACCTTCTACTCCTACAATAATAACCATCTACTTCTACATTAATAAGCGTGTACTCCTACATCAATAACCATCTACTTCTACAATAATAGCCGTCTACTCCTACATTAATAATCATCTATTCCTACATTAATAACCACCTACTCCTACAATAATCACCGTCTACACCGAGAATAATAACCATCTACTCCTACATTAATAACCACCTACTCCTACAATAATAACCACCTACTCCTACATGAGTAATCCCCTACTCCTACAATACTCATCTACACCGACAATAATAACCTTCTACTCACTCCTACATCAATAACCATCTACTCCTACAATAATAACCATCTACTCCTACATTAATAACAGTCTTCTCCAACAATAATAACAGTCTTCTCCTACAATAATAACCACTTACTCCTACATTAATAACCACCTACTCCTACAATAATAACTACTACATTAATAACCCTTTACTCCGATATTAATAACCATCTACTCCTACAATAATAACCATCTCCTCCTACAATAATAACCATCTACTCCTGCAATAATAACCACTTACTCCTACATTAATAACTACCTACTCCTACAATAATAACTACTACATTAATAACCCTCTACTCTGATATTAATAACCATCTACTCCTACAATAATAACCATCTCCTCCTACAATAATAACCATCTACTCCTACAATAAAACCACCTACTCCTGCAATAATAACTATTTACTCCTACATTAATAACCATCTACTCCTACATTAATAACCATCTACTCCTTCAATAATAGCCATCTACTCCTACAATAATAACCGTCTACTCCGACAATAATAATCATCTATTCCTACATTAATAACCACCTACTCCTACATTAATAACCACCTACTCCTACAATAATCACCGTCTACACCGAGAATAATAACCATCTACTCCTACATTAATAACCACCTACTCCTACAATAATAACCACCTACTCCGACATTAGTAATCCCCTACTCCTACAATAATAACCATCTACTCACTCCTACATAATAACCACTCCTTAATAACCATCTACTCCTACAATGATAACCATCTACTCCTACAATAATAACCATCTACTCCTACATTAATAAGTCTTCTCCTACAATAATAACCACTTACTCCTACATTAATAACCACCTACTCCTATAATAATAACTATCTACTCCTACATTAATAAACATCTACTCCGACATTAATAACCATCTACTGCTACAATAATAACCATCAGCTCCTACATTAATAACCATCTACTCCGATATTAATAACCATCTACTCCTACAATAATAACCATTTACTCCTCCAATAATAACCATCTACTCCTGCAAGGATAACCATCTACTCCTCCATCAATAATCGTCCACCCCTACAATAATAACCATCTACTCCTACAATAATGACCACCCACTCCTACAATAATAACTATCTACTCCTACATTAATAACCATCTACTCCTACATTAATCACCACCTTCTCCTACATTAATAACCATCTACTCCGACATCAATAACCGTCTATTCCTACATTAATAATCATCTACTCCGACATTAATAACCATCTACTCCTACATCAATAACCATCTGTACCTACAATTATAACCATCTACTCCTACATTAATAACCGTATACTCCGACATTAATAACCATCTACTCCTACAATAATAACCATCAGCTCCTACATTAATAACCATCTACTCCGACATTTATAACCATCTACTCCTACAATAACAGCCGTCTACTCCTACATTAATAATCCTCTATTCCTACATTAATAACCACCTACTCCTACAATAATCACCGTCTACACCGAGAATAATAACCATCTACTCCTACATCAATAACCACCTACTCCTACAATAATAACCACCTACTCCTACATGAGGAATCCCCTACTCCTGCAATAATCACCATCTACACCGACAATAATAACCATCTACTCACTCCTACATCAATAACCATCTACTCCTACAATAATAACCATCTACTCCTACATTAATAACAGTCTTCTCCTACAATAATAACCACTTACTCCTACATTAATAACCACCTACTCCTACGATAATAACTACTGCATTAATAACCCTCTACTCCGATATTAATAACCATCTACTCCTACAATACTAACCATCTCCTCCTACAATAATAACCATCAACTCCTGCAATAACAACCACTTACTCCTACATTAATAACCACCTACTCCTACAATAATAACTACTACATTAATAACCCTCTACTCCGATATTAATAACCATCTACTCCTACAATAATAACCATCTCCTCCTACAATAATAACCATCTACTCCTACAATAATAACCATCTACTCCTGCAATAATAACTATTTACTCCTACATTAATAACCATCTACTCCTACATTAATAACCATCTACTCCTTCAATAATAGCCATCTACTCCTACAATAATAACCGTCTACTCCTGCAATAATAATCATCTATTCCTACATTAATAACCACCTACTCCTACATTAATAACCACCTACTCCTACAATAATCACCGTCTACACCGAGAATAATAACCATCTACTCCTACATTAATAACCACCTACTCCTACAATAATAACCACCTACTCCTACATTTGTAATCCCCGACTCCTACAATAATCACCATCGACACCGACAATAATAACCATCTACTCACTCCGACATTAATAACCATCTACTCCTACAATAATAACCATCTACTCCTACATTAATAAGTCTTCTCCTACAATAATAACCACTTACTCCTACATTAATAACCACCTACTCCTACAATAATAACTATCTACTCCTACATTAATAACCCTCTACTACGATATTAATAACCATCTACTCCTACAATAATAACCATCTACTCCTACAATAATAACTATCTACTCCTGCAATAATAACCATCTACTCCTACATCAATAATCGTCTACTCCTACAATAATAACCATCTACTCCTACAATAATAACTACCTACTCCTACATTAATAACCATCTACTCCGACATTAATAACCATCTGTACCTACAATTATAACCATCTACTCCTACATTAATAACCATCTACTCCTACAATAACAGCCGTCTACTCCTACATTAATAATCCTCTATTCCTACATTAATAACCACCTACTCCTACAATAATCACCGTCTGCACCGAGAATAATAACCATCTACTCCTACATCAATAACCACCTACTCCTACAATAATAACCACCTACTCCTACATGAGGAATCCCCTACTCCTGCAATAATCACCATCTACACCGACAATAATAACCATCTACTCACTCCTACATCAATAACCATCTACTCCTACAATAATAACCATCTACTCCTACATTAATAACAGTCTTCTCCTACAATAATAACCACTTACTCCTACATTAATAACCACCTACTCCTACGATAATAACTACTGCATTAATAACCCTCTACTCCGATATTAATAACCATCTACTCCTACAATACTAACCATCTCCTCCTACAATAATAACCATCAACTCCTGCAATAACAACCACTTACTCCTACATTAATAACCACCTACTCCTACAATAATAACTACTACATTAATAACCCTCTACTCCGATATTAATAACCATCTACTCCTACAATAATAACCATCTCCTCCTACAATAATAACCATCTACTCCTACAATAATAACCATCTACTCCTGCAATAATAACTATTTACTCCTACATTAATAACCATCTACTCCTACATTAATAACCATCTACTCCTTCAATAATAGCCATCTACTCCTACAATAATAACCGTCTACTCCTGCAATAATAATCATCTATTCCTACATTAATAACCACCTACTCCTACATTAATAACCACCTACTCCTACAATAATCACCGTCTACACCGAGAATAATAACCATCTACTCCTACATTAATAACCACCTACTCCTACAATAATAACCACCTACTCCTACATTTGTAATCCCCGACTCCTACAATAATCACCATCGACACCGACAATAATAACCATCTACTCACTCCGACATTAATAACCATCTACTCCTACAATAATAACCATCTACTCCTACATTAATAAGTCTTCTCCTACAATAATAACCACTTACTCCTACATTAATAACCACCTACTCCTACAATAATAACTATCTACTCCTACATTAATAACCCTCTACTACGATATTAATAACCATCTACTCCTACAATAATAACCATCTACTCCTACAATAATAACTATCTACTCCTGCAATAATAACCATCTACTCCTACATCAATAATCGTCTACTCCTACAATAATAACCATCTACTCCTACAATAATAACTACCTACTCCTACATTAATAACCATCTACTCCGACATTAATAACCATCTGTACCTACAATTATAACCATCTACTCCTACATTAATAACCGTCTACACCGAGTATAATAACCATCTACACCAACAATAATAACCATCTACTCCTACAATAACAACCGTCTACTCCTTCATTAATCACCATCAACTCCTACATTAATAACCATCTTCTCCTACAATAATAACCATCTACTCCTGCAATAATAACCATCTACTCCTACATCAATAATCGTCTACTCCTACATTAATAACGGTCTACACCTACATTGTTAGCCATCTACTCCTACATTAATAACCCTCTCCTCCTACAATAATAACCATCTACTCCTACTTTAATAAACATCTACTCCGACATTAATAACCATCTGCTCCTACAATAATAACCGTCAACTCCTTCAATAATAACCCTCTACCTCGATATTAATAACCATCTAGTCCTACAATAATAGCCATCTACTCCTGCAATAATAACCACCTACTCCTACAATAATAACTATCTACTCCTATATTAATAACCATCTACTCCGACATCAATAACCGTCTTCTCCGACATTAATGACCATCGACTACTTCAATAATAACCGTCGACTCCGACATTAATAACGATCTACTCCAACAATAATAACTATCTACACCGACAATAATAATCATCTACACCTACAATAATAACCATCTACTCCTACATTAATAAGCGTGTACTCCTACATTAATAACCATCTACTCCTACATTAATAACCATCTACTCCTACATTAATAACCATCTACTCCTTCAATAACAGCCATATACTCCTACATTAATAACCATCTACTCCTTCAATAATAACCGTCTACACCGACATTAATAACGATCTACTCCAACAATAATAACCATCTACACCGACAATAATAATCGTCTACACCTACATTAATAACCATCTGCTCCTTCAATAATAACCGTCTACTCCGACATTAATAACGATCTACTCCTACATTAATAACCCTCTCCTCTGACATTAATAACCATCTACTCCTACAATAACAACCATCTACTCCTACATTAATAAGCGTGTACTCCTACATCAATAACCATCTACGCCTACATTAATAACCATCTACTCCAACAATAATAACTATCTACGCCGACAATAATAATCATCTACACCTACAATAATATCCATCTACTCCTACATTAATAAGCGTGTACTCCTACATAAATAACCACCTACTCCTATATTAATAACCATCTACTCCTACATTAATAACCATCTACTCCTACATTAATAACCATCTAATCCTTCAATAACAGCCATATACTCCTACATTAATAACGATCTACTCCAACAATAATAACCATCTACACCGACAATAATAATCGTCTACACCTACATTAATAACCATCTGCTCCTTCAATAATATCCGTCTACTCCGACATTATCACGATCGACTCCTACATTAATAACCCTCTACTCCGACATTATTAACCATCTACTCCTACAATAATAACCATCTACTTCTACATTAATAAGCGTGTACTCCTACATCAATAACCATCTACTCCTACATTAATAACCATCTACTCCTACATGAATAACCATCTACTCCTACAATAATAACCATCTACTGCTCCATTAATAAGCGTTTACTCCTACATCAATAACCATCTACTCCTACATTAATAACCATCTACTCCTATATTAATAACCCTCTCCTAGACATTAATAACCGTCTACTCCTATAATAATCGTCTACACCTACATTAATAACCATCTGCTCCTTCAATAATAACCGTCTACTCCGACATTAATAACGATCTACTCCAACAATAATAACCCTCTACTCCGACATTAATAATCGTCTACGCCTACATTAATAACCATCTGCTCCTTCAATAATAACCGTCTACTCCGACATTAATAACGCTCTACTCCTACATTAATAACCCTCTACTCCGACATTAATAACTATTTACTCCTACAATAAAAAGCATCTACTTCTACATTAATAAGCGTGTACTCCTACATCAATAACCATCTACTCCTACATTAATAACCATCTACTCCTACATTAATAACCTTCTACTCCTTCAATAATAGCCATCTACCAAAATAATAACCGTCTACTCCTACATTAATAATCATCTATTCCTACATTAATAACCACCTACTCCTACATTAATAACCACCTACTCCTACAATAATCACCGTCTACACTGAGAATAATAACCATCTACTCCTACATTAATAACCACCTACTCCTACAATAATAACCATCTACTCCTGCAATAATAACCATCTACTCCTACATCAATAATCGTCTACTCCTACAATAATAACCATCTACTCCTACAATAATAACCACCCACTACTACAATAATAACTATCTACTCCTACATTAATAACCATCTACTCAGACATCAATAACCGTCTACTCCTACATTAATAACCATCTACACCTACATCAATAATCGTCTACTCCTACAATAATAACCATCTACTCCTACAATAATAACCACCCACTCCTACAATAATAACCATCTACCCCTACATTAATAACCATCTACTCCTACATTAATAACCACCTAGTCCTCCAATAATTGCCATCTACTCCTATATTAATAACCCTCTCCTAGACATTAATAACCATCTACTCCTATAATAACCATCTACTCCTACAATAATAACCCTCTACTCCCCCATTAATAACTATCTACTGCTACAGTAATAACCGTCTACTCCTACATTAATAACCGTCCTCTCCTACATTAATAACCAGCTACTCCGACATTAATAACCATCTACTCCTACAAAAATAACCATCTACTCCTACATTAATAAGCATGTACTCCTACATTAAGAACCATTTACTCCTACATTAAGAACCATATACTCCTTCAATATGAGCCATCTACTCCTACAATAATGACCACCTACTCCTACAATAATCACCGTCTACACCGAGAATAATAACCATCTACTCCGACATTAATAACCATCTACTCCGACATCAATAACCGTCTACTCCTACATTAATAACCATCTACTCCTACATCAATAACCATCTGCTCCTACAATTATAACCATCTACTCCTACATTAGTAACCATCTACTCCTACATTAATAACCGTCTACTCCGGCATTAATAACCATCTACTCCTACAATAATAACCATCAGCTCCTACGTTAATAACCATCTAGTCCGACATTTATAACCATCTACTCCTACAATAATAACCACCTACTCCTACAATAATCACCGCCTACACCGAGAATAATAACCATCTACTACGCCATTAATAACCATCTTCTCCTACAATAATAACCTTCTCCTCCTACAATAATAACCTTCTCCTCCTACAATAATAACCATCCACTCCTGCAATAATAACCATCTACTCCTACATTAATAAACAGCTACTCTTACATTAATAACCATCTACTCTTTCAATAATAACCGTCTACTCCGACATTGATAACGATCTACTCCTACATTAATAACCCTCTCCTCTGACATTAATAACCATCTACTCCTACAATAATAAGCATCTACTCCTACATTAATAAGCGTGTCCTCCTACATCAATAATCATCTACTCCTACATTAATGACCATCTACTCCTACATTAATAACCTTCTACCCCTTCAATAATAGCCATCTACTACAATAAAAACCGTCTACTCCTACATTAATAATCCTCTATTCCTACATTAATTACCACCTACTCCTACATTAATAACCACCTACTCCTACAATAATCACCGTCTATACCGAGAATAATAACCACCTACTCCTACATTCATAACCACCTACTCCTACATTGATAAGTATTCTCCTACAATAATAACCACTTACTCCTACATTAATAACCCTCTACTCCGATATTAATAACCATCTACTCCTACAATAATAACCATCTACTCCTACAATAATAACCATCTTCTCCTGCAATAATAACCGTCTACTCCGACAATAACAACCATCTACTCCTACAATAATAACCACCCACTCCTACAATAATAACTATCTACTCCGACATTAATAACCATCTACTCAGACATCAATAACCGTCTACTCCTACATTAATAACCATCTACACCTACATCAATAATCGTCTACTTCTACAATAATAACCATCTACTCCTACAATAATAACCACCCACTCCTCCAATAATAACTATCTACTCCTACATTAATAACCATCTACTCCGACATCAATAACCGTTTACTCCTACATTAATAACCACCTACTCCTACAATAATAACCATCTACTCAAACAATAATAACCATCTACTCCTACATTAATAACCATCTACTCCTACATTAATAAGCACCTAGTCCTCCAATAATAGCCATCTACTCCTATATTAATGACCCTCTACTATACATGAATAACCATCGACTCCTACAATAACCATCTACTCGTACAATAATAACCCTCTACTCCCCCATTAATAACTATCTACTGCTACACTAATAACCGTCTACTCCTACATTAATAACCGTCTACTCCTACATTAATAACCGTCCTCTCCTACATTAATAACCAGCTACTCCGACATTAATAACCATCTACTCCTACAATATTAACCATCTACTCCTACATTAATAAGCGTGTACTCCTACATTAATAACCATCTACTCCTACATTAATAACCTTCTACTCCTACAATAATAGCCATCTACTCCTACAATAATAACCACCTACTCCTACAATAATCACCGTCTACACCGAGAATAATAACCATCTACTCCGACATTAATAACCATCTACTCCGACATCAATAACCATCTTCTCCTACATTAATAACCATCTACTCCTACATCAATAACCATCTGCTCCTACAATTTTAACCATCTACTCCTTCATTAATAACCATCTCCTCCTACATTAATAACCGTCTACTCCGACATTTATAACCATCTACTCCTACAATAATAACCACCTACTCCTACAATAATCACCGTCTACACCGAGAATAATAACCATCTACAACGACATTAATAACCATCTACTCCTACAATTATAACCTTCTCCTCCTACAATAATAACCTTCTCCTCCTACAATAATAACCATCCACTCCTGCAATAATAACCATCTACTCCTACATTAATAAACAGCTACTCTTACATTAATAACCATCTACTCCTACATCAATAATCGTCTACTCCTACAATAATAACCAGCTACTCCTACATTAGTGACCCTCTACTCCGACATTAATAACCACCGATTCCTACATTAATAACCATCTACTCCTACATTAATAACCATCTACTCCAACATCAATAATCATCTACTCCTGCAATAGTAACCAGCTACTCCTACATTAATAACCATCTACTCCGACATTAATAAGCATCCAGTCCTACAATGATCACCGTCTACACCGAGAATAATAACCAACTACACCGACAATAATAACCATCTACTCCTACAATAATAGCCGTCTAATCCTTCATTAACCACCATCTACTCCTACATTAATAACCCTCTACTCCGATATTAATAACCATCTACTCCTACAATAATAACCATCTACTCCTACATGAGTAACCCTCTACTCCGACATTAATAACCACCGTCTCCTACATTAATAACCATCTACTCCTACATCAATAACCATTTGCTCCTACAATAATAACCATCTACTCCTACATTAATAACCACCTACTCCTACAGCAATAATCGTCTACTCCTGCAATAATAACCAGCTACTCCTACATTAATAACCATTTACTCCGACATTAATAAGCATCCAGTCCTACAATGATCACCGTCTACACCGAGAATAATAACCATCTACACCGACAATAATAACCATCTACTCCTACAATAATAAACATCTACTCCGACATCAATAACCATCTACTCCTACAATAATAACCATCTACTCCTACATTAACAAACATCTACTCCGACATTAATAACCATCTACTCCTACAATAATAACCGTCAACTCCTTCAATAATAACCGTCTATTCCTACATTAATCACATCTACTCCTACATTAATAACCATCTACTCCTACAGTAATAACCATCTACTCCTACAATAATAACCACCTACTCCAACAATAATCACCGTCTACACCGAGAATAATAACCATCTTCTGCGACATTAATAGCCATCTACTCCTACAATTATAACCTTCTCCTCCTACAATAATAACCTTCTCCTCCTACAATAATAACCATCCACTCCTGCAATAATAACCATCTACTCCTACATTAATAAACAGCTACTCTTACATTAATAACAATCTACTCCTACATCAATAATCGTCTACTCCTACAATAATAACCAGCTACTCCTACATTAGTAACCCTCTACTCCGACATTAATAACCACCGATTCCTACATTAATAACCATCTACTCCTACATTAATAACCATCTACTCCTACATCAATAACCATCTGCTCCTACAATAATAACCATCTACTCCTACATTAATAACCATCTACTCCAACATCAATAATCGTCTACTCCTGCAATAATAACCAGCTACTCCTACATTAATAACCATCTACTCCGACATTAATAAGCATCCAGTCCTACAATGATCACCGTCTACACCGAGAATAATAACCATCTGCACAGACAATAATAACCATCTACTCCTACAATAATAACCGTCTACTCCTTCATTAATCACCATCTACTCCTACATTACTAACCATCTACTCCTACGTTAATAAACATCTACTGCAACATTAATAACCATCTACTCCAACAATAATAACCGTCAACTCCTTCAATAATAACCCTCTACTCCGATATTAATAACCATCTACTCCTACAATAATAACCATCTACTCCTACAATAATAACCATCTACTCCTGCAATAATAACCATCTACTCCTACATCAATAACCACCTACTCCTACAATAATAACTATCTACTTCTACATTAATAACCATCTACTCCGACATCAATAACCGTCTACTCCTACACTAATAACCATCTACTCCTACATTAATAACCCTCTACTCCGATATTAATAACCATCCACTCCTACAATAATAACCATCTACTCCTACAATAATAACCATCTACTGCTGCAATAATAACCATCTACTCCTACATCAATAACCATCTGCTCCTACAATAATAACCATCTACTCCTACATTAATAACCACCTACTCCTACAGCAATAATCGTCTACTCCTGCAATAATAACCAGCTACTCCTACATTAATAACCATTTACTCCGACATTAATAAGCATCCAGTCCTACAATGATCACCGTCTACACCGAGAATAATAACCATCTACACCGACAATAATAACCATCTACTCCTACAATAATAAACATCTAATCCGACATCAATAACCATCTACTCCTACAATAATAACCATCTACTCCTACATTAACAAACATCTACTCCGACATTAATAACCATCTACTCCTACAATAATAACCGTCAACTCCTTCAATAATAACCGTCTACTCCTACATTAATCACATCTACTCCTACATTAATAACCATCTACTCCTACAGTAATAACCATCTACTCCTACAGTAATAACCACCTACTCCGACAATAATCACCGTCTACACCGAGAATAATAACCATCTTCTGCGACATTAATAACCATCTACTCCTACAATTATAACCTTCTCCTCCTACAATAATAACCTTCTCCTCCTACAATAATAACCATCCACTCCTGCAATAATAACCATCTACTCCTACATTAATAAACAGCTACTCTTACATTAATAACAATCTACTCCTACATCAATAATCGTCTACTCCTACAATAATAACCAGCTACTCCTACATTAGTAACCCTCTACTCCGACATTAATAACCACCGATTCCTACATTAATAACCATCTACTCCTACATTAATAACCATCTACTCCTACATCAATAACCATCTGCTCCTACAATAATAACCATCTACTCCTACATTAATAACCATCTACTCCAACATCAATAATCGTCTACTCCTGCAATAATAACCAGCTACTCCTACATTAATAACCATCTACTCCGACATTAATAAGCATCCAGTCCTACAATGATCACCGTCTACACCGAGAATAATAACCATCTGCACCGACAATAATAACCATCTACTCCTACAATAATAACCGTCTACTCCTTCATTAATCACCATCTACTCCTACATTAATAACCATCTACTCCTACGTTAATAAACATCTACTGCAACATTAATAACCATCTACTCCAACAATAATAACCGTCAACTCCTTCAATAATAACCCTCTACTCCGATATTAATAACCATCTACTCCTACAATAATAACCATCTACTCCTACAATAATAACCATCTACTCCTGCAATAATAACCATCTACTCCTACATCAATAACCACCTACTCCTACAATAATAACTATCTACTTCTACATTAATAACCATCTACTCCGACATCAATAACCGTCTACTCCTACACTAATAACCATCTACTCCTACATTAATATCCCTCTACTCCGATATTAATAACCATCCACTCCTACAATAATAACCATCTACTCCTACAATAATAACCATCTACTCCTGCAATAATAACCATCTACTCCTACATCAATAACCATCTACTCCGACATCAATAACCGTCTACACCTACACTAATAACCATCTACTCCGACATTAATAACCGTCTACTCCTACACTAATAACCATCTACTCCTACATTAATAACCGTCTACTCCTACACTAATAACCATCTCCTCCGACATTAATAACCATCTACTCCTACAATAATAACTATCTACTCCTACATTAATAACCATCTACTCCTACATCAATAACCATCTGCTCCTAAAATAATAACCATCTCCTCCTACATTAATAACCACCTACTCCTACAGCAATAATCGTCTACTCCTGCAATAATAACCAGCTACTCCTACATTAATAACCATTTACTCCGACATTAATAAGCATCCAGTCCTACAATGATCACCGTCTACACCGAGAATAATAACCATCTACACCGACAATAATAACCATCTACTCCTACAATAATAAACATCTACTCCGACATCAATAACCATCTACTCCTACAATAATAACCATCTACTCCTACATTAACAAACATCTACTCCGACATTAATAACCATCTACTCCTACAATAATAACCGTCAACTCCTTCAATAATAACCGTCTACTCCTACATTAGTCACATCTACTCCTGCATTAATTACCATCTACTCCTACAGTAATAACCATCTACTCCTACAATAATAACCACCTACTCCTACAATAATCACCGTCTACACCGAGAATAATAACCATCTTCTGCGACATTAATAACCATCTACTCCTACAATTATAACCTTCTCCTCCTACAATAATAACCTTCTCCTCCTACAATAATAACCATCCACTCCTGCAATAATAACCATCTACTCCTACATTAATAAACAGCTACTCTTACATCAATAACCATCTACTCCTACATCAATAATCGTCTACTCCTACAATAATAACCAGCTACTCCTACATTAGTAACCCTCTACTCCGACATTAATAACCACCGTCTCCTACATTAATAACCATCTACTCCTACATCAATAACCATCTGCTCCTACAATAATAACCATCTACTCCTACATTAATAACCATCTACTCCTACAGCAATAATCGTCTACTCCTGCAATAATAACCAGCTACTCCTACATTAATAACCATTTACTCCGACATTAATAAGCATCCAGTCCTACAATGATCACCGTCTACACCGAGAATAATAACCATCTACACCGACAATAATAACCATCTACTCCTACAATAATAAACATCTACTCCGACATTAATAACCATCTACTCCTACATCAATAATCGTCTACTCCTACAATAATAACCAGCTACTCCTATATTAGTAACCCTCTACTCCGACATTAATAACCACCGACTCCTACATTAATAACCATCTACTCCTACATTAATAACCATCTACTCCGACATTAATAACCATCTGCTCCTACAATAATAACTATCTACTCCTACATTAATAACCATCTACTCCTACATTAATAACCGTCTACTCCTACATTAATAACCGTCTACTCCTACATTCGTAACCACCTAGTCCTCCAATAATAGCCATCTACTCCTATATTAATAACCCTCTACTAGACATTAATAACCATCTACTCCTACAATAACCATCTACTCCTACATTAATAACCGTCGACTCCTACATTAATAACCGTCCTCTCCTACATTGATAACCAGCTACTCCGACATTAATAACCGCCTACTCCTACAATAATAACCATCTACTCCTACATTAATAAGCGTGTACTCCTACATTAATAACCATCTACTCCTACATTAATAACCATCTACTCCTTCAATAACAGCCATCTACTCCTACAATAATAACCACCTACTCCTACAATAATCACCGTCTGCACCGAGAATAATAACCATCTCCTCCGACATTAATAACCATCTACTCCGACATCAATAACCATCTTCTCCTACATTAATAACCATCTACTCCGACATCAATAACCATCTACTCCTACAATAATAACCATCTACTCCTACATTAATAACCATCAGCTCCTACAATTATAACCATCTACTCCTACATTAATAACCATCTATTCCTACATTAATAACCGTCTACTCCGACGTTAATAACCGTCAACTCCTTCAATAATAACCCTCTACTCCGATATTAATAACCATCTACCCCTACAATAATAACCATCTACTGCGACATTAATAACCATCTACTCCGACATCAATAACCGTCTACTCCTACATTAATAACCAGCTAATCCTACATTAATAACCGTCTACTCCGACATTAATAACCATCTACTCCTACAATAATCACCGTCTACACCGAGAATAATAACCATCTACTCCGTCATTAATAACCATCTACTCCTACAATAATAACCATCTACTCCTACATTAATAACCATCTACTCCTACATCAATAACCATCTGCTCCTACAATAATAACCATCCACTCCTACATTAATAACCATCTACTCCTACATCAACAATCGTCTACTCCTGCAATAATAACCAGCTAGTCCTACATTAATAAGCATCCAGTCCTACAATGATCACCGTCTCCACCGAGAATAATAACCATCTACACCGACAATAATAACCATCTACTCCTACAATAATAACCGTGTACTCCTTCATTAATCACCATCTACTCCTACATTAATAACCATCTTCCCCTACGTTAATAAACATCTTCTCCGACATTAATAACCATCTACTCCTACAATAATAACCGTCAACTCCTTCAATAATAACCCTCTACTCCGATATTAATAACCATCTACTCCAATAATAACCATCTACTCCTACAATAATAACCATCTACTCCTGCAATCATAACCATCTACTCCTACATCAATAACCGTCTACTCCTACAATTATAACCATCTACTCCTACATGAATAACCATCTACTCCTTCATTAATAACCGCCACCTCCGGCATTAATAACCATCTACTCCTACAATAATAACCATCAGCTCCTCCATTAATAACCATCTACTCTGACATTTATTCCCATCTACTCCTGCAATAATAACCTTCTCCTCCTACAATAATAACCATCCACTCCTGCAATAATAACCATCTACTCCTACATTAATAAACAGCTACTCTTACATCAATAACCATCTACTCCTACATCAATAATCGTCTACTCCTACAATAATAACCAGCTACTCCTACATTAGTAACCCTCTACTCCAACATTAATAACCACCGTCTCCTACATTAATAACCATCTACTCCTACATTAATAACCATCTACTCCTACATCAATAACCATCTGCTCCTACAATAATAACCATCTACTCCTACATTAATAACCATCTACTCCTACAGCAATAATCGTCTACTCCTGCAATAATAACCAGCTACTCCTACATTAATAACCATTTACTCCGACATTAATAAGCATCCAGTCCTACAATGATCACCGTCTACACCGAGAATAATAACCATCTACACCGACAATAATAACCATCTACTCCTACAATAATAAACATCTACTCCGACATTAATAACCATCTACTCCTACATCAATAATCGTCTACTCCTACAATAATAACCAGCTACTCCTATATTAGTAACCCTCTACTCCGACATTAATAACCACCGACTCCTACATTAATAACCATCTACTGCTACATTAATAACCATCTACTCCTACATCAATAACCATCTGCTCCTACAATAATAACCATCTACTCCTACATTAATAACCATCTACTCCTACATCAATAATCGTCTACTCCTGCAATAATAACCATCTACTCCGACATCAATAACCATCTGCTCCTACAATAATAACCATCTACTCCTACATTAATAACTACCTACTCCTACAGCAATAATCGTCTACTCCTGCAATAATAACCAGCTACTCCTACATTAATAACCATTTACTCCGACATTAATAAGCATCCAGTCCTACAATGATCACCGTCTACACCGAGAATAATAACCATCTACACCGACAATAATAACCATCTACTCCTACAATAATAAACATCTCCTCCGACATTAATAACCATCTACTCCTACAATAATAACCATCTACTCCTACATTAATAAACATCTACTTCAACATTAATAACCATCTACTCCTACAATAATAACCGTCAACTCCTTCAATAATAACCGTCTACTCCTACAATAATAACCGTCTACTCCTACATTAATCACATCTACTCCTACATTAATAACCATCTACTCCTACAGTAATAACCATCTACTCCTACAATAATAACCACCTACTCCTACAATAATCACCGTCTACACCGAGAATAATAACCATCTACTACGACATTACTAACCATCTACTCCTATAATTATAACCTTCTCCTCCTACAATAATAACCTTCTCCTCCTACAATAATAACCATCCACTCCTGCAATAATAACCATCTACTCCTACATCAATAATCGTCTACTCCTACAATAATAACCAGCTACTCCTACATTAGTAACCCTCTACTCCGACATTAATAACCACCGATTCCTACATTAATAACCATCTACTCCTACATTAATAACCATCTACTCCTACATCAATAACCATCTGCTCCTACAATAATAACCACCTATTCCTACATTAATAACCATCTACTCCAACATCAATAATCGTCTACTCCTGCAATAATAACCAGCTACTCCT
Organism: Scyliorhinus torazame; assembly: GCF_047496885.1. Lineage (NCBI taxonomy): Eukaryota > Metazoa > Chordata > Chondrichthyes > Carcharhiniformes > Scyliorhinidae > Scyliorhinus > Scyliorhinus torazame. The sequence continues at coordinate 10,907,555 of NC_092732.1, forward strand.
TCATTAATAACCATCTACTCCGACATTAATAAGCTTCCAGTCCTTCCAATGATCACCGTCTACACCGAGAATAATAACCATCTTCTCCTACAATAATAACCGTCTACTCCTTCATTAATCACCATCTACTCCTACATTAATAACCATCTACTCCTACGTTAATAAACATCTACTCCGACATTAATAACCATCTACTCCAACAATAATAACCGTCAACTCCTTCAATAATAACCCTCTACTACGATATTAATAACCATCTACTCCTACAATAATCACCGACTACACCGAGAATAATAACCATCTACTCAGACATTAATAACCATCTACTCCGACATCAATAACCATCTTCTCCTACATTAATAACCATCTACTCCGACATCAATAACCGTCTACTCCTACACTAATAACCATCTACTCCTACATTAATATCCCTCTACTCCGATATTAATAACCATCTACTCCCACAATAATAACCATCTACTCCTACAATAATAACCATCTACTCCGACATTAATAACCATCTACTCCGACATCAATAACCGTCTACTCCTACACTAATAACCATCTACTCCGACATCAATAACCATCTGCTCCGACACTAATAACCGTCTACGCCGACATTAATAACCATCTACTCCTACATTAAGAACTATCTACTCCTACATTAATAACCATCTACTCCTACATTAATAACCATCTACTCCTACATTAATAACCGTCTACTCCTACATTAATAACCATCGACTCCTACATTAATAACCACCTAGTCCTCCAATAATGGCCATCTACTCCTATATTAATAACCCTCTACTAGACATTAATAACCATCTACTCCTACAATAACCATCTACTCCTACAATAATAACCCTCTACTCCCCCATTAATAACTATCTACTGCTACACTAATAACCGTCTACTCCTACATTAATAACCGTCTACTCCTACATTAATAACCGTCCTCTCCTACATTAATAACCAGCTACTCCGACATTAATAACCACCTACTCCTACAATAATTACCATCTACTCCTACATTAATAAGCGTGTACTCCTACATTAATAACCATCTACTCCTACATTAATAAACATCTACTTCTTCAATGATAGCCATCTACTCCTACAATAATAACCACCTACTCCTACAATAATCACCGACTACACCGAGAATAATAACCATCTACTCCGACATGAATAACCATCTACTCCGACATCAATAACCATCTTCTCCTACATTAATAACCATCTACTCCGACATCAATAACCATCTACTCCTACAATAATAACCATCTACTCCTACATTAATAACCATCAGCTCCTACCATTATAACCATCTACTCCTACATTAATGACCATCTACTCCTCCATTAATAACCGTCTACTCCGACGTTAATAACCGTCAACTCCTTCAATAATAACCCTCTACTCCGATATTAATAACCATCTACTCCTACAATAATAAGCATCTACTCCGACATTAATAACCATCTACTCCGACATCAATAACCGTCTACTCCTACATTAATAACCAGCTAATCCTACATTAATAACCGTCTACTCCGACATTAATAACCATCTACTCCTACAATAATCACCGTCTACACCGAGAATAATAACCATCTACTCCGACATTAATAACCATCTACTCCTACAATAATAACCTTCTCCTCCTACAATAATAACCGTCAACTCCTTCAATAATAACCGTCTACTCCTTCATTAATCACCATCTAATCCTACATTAATAACCATCTACTCCTACATTAATAAACATCAACTCCGACATTAATAACTATCTACTCCTACAATAATAACCGTCAACTCCTTCAATAATAACCGTCTACTCCTACATTAATCACCATCTACTCCTACATTAATAACCATCTACTCCTACAGTAATAACCATCTACTCCTACATTAATAACCATCTACTCCTACATCAATAATTGTCTACTCCTACATTAATAACCGTCTACACCTACATTGTTAGCCATCTACTCCTACATTAATAACCCTCTCCTCCTACAATAATAACCATCTCCTCCTACTTTAATAAACATCTACTCCGACATTAAGAACCATCTACTCCTACAATAATAACCGTCAACTCCTGCAATAATAACCCTCTACCCCGATATTAATAACCATCTAGTCCTACAATAATAATCATCTACTCCAACATTAATAACAGTCTTCTCCTACAATAATAACCACTTTCTCCTACATTAATAACCATCTACTCCTACAATAATAACCATCTACTCCTACATTAATAACCACCCACTCCTACGTTAATAACCATCTACTCCTACATTAATAACCATCTACTACATTAATAACCGTCTACTCCGACATTAATAACCGTCCTATCCTACATTGATAACCATCTACTCCGACATTAATAACCATCTACTCCTACAATAATAACCATCTACTCCTACATTAATAAGCGTGTACTCCTACATTAATAACCATCTACCCCTATTTTAATAACCATCTAATCCTTCAATAATAGCCATCTACTCCGACAATAATAACCACCTACTGCTACAATAATCACTGTCTACGCCGAGAATAATAACCATCTACTCCGACATTAATAACCATCTACTCCGACATCAATAACCGTCTACTCCTATATCAATAACCATCTACTCCTACATTAATAACCGTCTACTCCGACATTAATAACCATCTACTCCTACAATAATCACCGTCTACACCAAGAATAATAACCATCTACTCCGACATTAATAACCATCTACTCCTACAATAATAACCGTCTACTCCTACATTAATCACCATCTACTCCTACATTAATAACCATCTACTCCTACAGTAATAACCATCTACTCCTACATTAATAACCATCTACTCCTACATCAATAATCGTCTACTCCTACATTAATAACCGTCTACACCTACATTGTTAGCCATCTACTCCTACATTAATAAACCTCTCCTCCTACAATAATAACCATCTACTCCTACTTTAATAAACATCTACTCCGACATTAAGAACCATCTACTCCTACAATAATAACCGTCAACTCCTGCAATAATAACCCTCTACCCCGATATTAATAAACATCTAGTCCTACAATAATAACCATCTACTCCAACATTAATAACAGTCTTCTCCTACAATAATAACCACTTACTCCTACATTAATAACCATCTACTCCTACAATAATAACCATCTACTCCTACATTAATAACCACCCACTCCTACGTTAATAACCATCTACTCCTACATTAATAACCATCTACTACATTAATAACCGTCTACTCCGACATTAATAACCGTCCTCTCCTACATTGATAACCATCTACTCCGACATTAATAACCATCTACTCCTACAATAATAACCATCTACTCCTACATTAATAAGCGTGTACTCCTACATTAATAACCATCTACCCCTACATTAATAACCATCTAATCCTTCAATAATAGCCTTCTACTCCTACAATAATAACCACCTACTGCTACAATAATCACCGTCTACACCGAGAATAATAACCATCTACTCCGACATTAATAACCATCTACTCCGACATCAATAACCGTCTACTCCTATATCAATAACCATCTACTCCTACATTAATAACCGTCTACTCCGACATTAATAACCATCTACTCCTACAATAATCACCGTCTACACCGAGAATAATAACCATCTACTCCGACATTAATAACCATCTACTCCTACAATAATAACCTTCTTCTCCTACAATAATAACCTTCTCCTCCTACTATAATAACCATCCACTCCTGCAATAATAACCATCTACTCCTACATTAATAAACATCTACTCTTACATTAATAACCATCTACTCCTACATCAATAATCGTCTACTCCTACAATAATAACCAGCTACTCCTATATTAGTAACCCTCTACTCCAACATTAATAACCACCGACTCCTACATTAATAACCATCTACTCCTACATTAATAACCATCTACTCCTACATCAATAACCATATGCTCCTACAATAATAACCATCTACTCCTACATTAATAACCATCTACTCCTACATCAATAATCGTCTACTCCTGCAATAATAACCATCTACTCCTACATCAATAACCATCTGCTCCTACAATAATAACCATCTACTCCTACATTAATAACTACCTACTCCTACAGCAATAATCGTCGACTCCTGCAATAATAACCAGCTACTCCTACATTAATAACCATTTACTCCGACATTAATACGCATCCAGTCCTACAATGATCACCGTCTACACCGAGAATAATAACCATCTACACCGACAATAATAACCAACTACTCCTACAATAATAAACATCTACTCCGACATCAATAACCATCTACTCCTACAATAATAACCATCTACTCCTACATTAATAAACATCTACTCCGACATTAATAACCATCTACTCCTACAATAATAACCGTCAACTCCTTCAATAATAACCGTCTACTCCTACATTAATCACATCTACTCCTACATTAATAACCATCTACTCCTACAGTAATAACCATCTACTCCTACAATAATAACCACCTACTCCTACAATAATCACCGTCTACACCGAGAATAATAACCATCTACTACGACATTAATAACCATCTACTCCTACAATTATAACCTCCTCCTACAAGAATAACCTTCTCCTCCTACAATAATAACCATCCACTCCTGCAATAATAACCATCTACTCCTACATTAATAACCATCTACTCCTACATTAATAACCATCTACTCCTACATCAATAACCATCTGCTCCTACAATAATAACCATCTACTCCTACATTAATAACCATCTACTCCAACATTAATAATCGTCTACTCCTGCAATAATAACCAGCTACTCCTTCATTAATAACCATCTACTCCGACATTAATAAGCATCCAGTCCTACAATGATCACCGTCTACACCGAGAATAATAACCATCTACACCGACAATAATAACCATCTTCTCCTACAATAATAACCGTCTACTCCTTCATTAATGACCATCTACTCCTACATTAATAACCATCTACTCCTACGTTAATAAACATCTACTCCGACATTAATAACCATCTACTCCAACAATAATAACCGTCAACTCCTTCAATAATAACCCTCTACTACGATATGAATAACCATCAACTCCTACAATAATAACCATCTACTCCTACAATAATAACCATCTACTCCTGCAATAATAACCATCCACTCCTACATCAATAACCACCTTCTCCTACAATAATAACTATCTACTCCTACAATAATAACCATCTACTCCTACATTAATAACCATCTACTCCTACATCAATAACCATCTGCTCCTACAATAATAACCATCCACTCCTACATTAATAACCATCTACTCCTACATCAATAATCGTCTACTCCTGCAATAATAACCAGCTACTCCTACATTAATAACCATCTACTCCGACATTAATAAGCATCCAGTCCTACAATGATCACCGTCTACACCGAGAATAATAATCATCTACACCGACAATAATAACCATCTACTCCTCCAATAATAACCGTCTACTCCTTCATTAATCACCATCTACTCCTACATTAATAACCATCTTCCCCTACGTTAATAAACATCTCCGACATTAATAACCATCTACTCCTACAATAATAACCATCAACTCCTTCAATAATAACCCTCTACTCCGATATTAATAACCATCTACGACAATAATAACCATCTACTCCTACAATAATAACCATCTACTCCTGCAATAATAACCATCTACTCCTACATCAATAACCGTCTACTCCTACAATTATAACCATCTACTCCTACATGAATAACCATCTACTCCTACATTAATAACCGCCACCTCCGGCATTAATAACCATCTACTCCTACAATAATAACCATCAGCTCCTACATTAATAACCATCTACTCTGACATTTATTACCATCTACTCCTGCAATAATAACCTTCTCCTCCTACAATAATAACCATCCACTCCTGCAATAATAACCATCTACTCCTACATTAATAAACAGCTACTCTTACATCAATAACCATCTACTCCTACATCAATAATCGTCTACTCCTACAATAATAACCAGCTACTCCTACATTAGTAACCCTCTACTCCGACATTAATAACCACCGTCTCCTACATTAATAACCATCTACTCCTACATTAATAACCATCTACTCCTACATCAATAACCATCTGCTCCTACGATAATAACCATCTACTCCTACATTAATAACCATCTACTCCTACAGCAATACTCGTCAACTCCTGCAATAATAACCAGCTACTCCTACATTAATAACCATTTACTCCGACATTAATAAGCATCCAGTCCTACAATGATCACCGTCTACACCGAGAATAATAACCATCTACACCGACAATAATAACCATCTACTCCTACAATAATAAACATCTACTCCGACATTAATAACCATCTACTCCTACATCAATAATCGTCTACTCCTACAATAATAACCAGCTACTCCTATATTAGTAACCCTCTACTCCGACATTAATAACCACCGACTCCTACATTAATAACCATCTACTCCTACATTAATAACCATCTACTCCTACATCAATAACGATCTGCTCCTACAATAATAACCATCTACTCCTACATTAATAACCATCCACTCCTACATCAATAATCGTCTACTCCTGCAATAATAACCATCTACTCCTACATCAATAACCATCTGCTCCTACAATAATAACCATCTACTCCTACATTAATAACTACCTACTCCTACAGCAATAATCGTCTACTCCTGCAATAATAACCAGCTACTCCTACATTAATAACCATTTACTCCGACATTAATAAGCATCCAGTCCTACAATGATCACCGTCTACACCGAGAATAATAACCATCTACACCGAGAATAATAACCATCTACTCCTACAATAATAAACATCTACTCCGACATCAATAACCATCTACTCCTACAATAATAACCATCTACTCCTACATTAATAAACATCTCCTCCGACATTAATAACCATCTACTCCTACAATAATAACCGTCAACTCCTTCAATAATAACCGTCTACTCCTACATTAATCACATCTACTCCTACATTAATAACCATCTACTCCTGCAATAATAACCATCTACTCCTACATCAATAACCATCTGCTCCTACAATAATAACCATCTACTCCTACATTAATAACCATCTACTCCTACATCAATAACCATCTGCTCCTACAATAATAACCATCTACTCCTACATTAATAACCATCTACTCCAACATTAATAATCGTCTACTCCTGCAATAATAACCAGCTACTCCTTCATTAATAACCATCTACTCCGACATTAATAAGCATCCAGTCCTACAATGATCACCGTCTACACCGAGAATAATAACCATCTACACCGACAATAATAACCATCTTCTCCTACAATAATAACCGTCTACTCCTTCATTAATGACCATCTACTCCTACATTAATAACCATCTACTCCTACGTTAATAAACATCTACTCCGACATTAATAACCATCTACTCCAACAATAATAACCGTCAACTCCTTCAATAATAACCCTCTACTACGATATGAATAACCATCAACTCCTACAATAATAACCATCTACTCCTACAATAATAACCATCTACTCCTGCAATAATAACCATCCACTCCTACATCAATAACCACCTTCTCCTACAATAATAACTATCTACTCCTACAATAATAACCATCTACTCCTACATTAATAACCATCTACTCCTACATCAATAACCATCTGCTCCTACAATAATAACCATCCACTCCTACATTAATAACCATCTACTCCTACATCAATAATCGTCTACTCCTGCAATAATAACCAGCTACTCCTACATTAATAACCATCTACTCCGACATTAATAAGCATCCAGTCCTACAATGATCACCGTCTACACCGAGAATAATAATCATCTACACCGACAATAATAACCATCTACTCCTCCAATAATAACCGTCTACTCCTTCATTAATCACCATCTACTCCTACATTAATAACCATCTTCCCCTACGTTAATAAACATCTCCGACATTAATAACCATCTACTCCTACAATAATAACCATCAACTCCTTCAATAATAACCCTCTACTCCGATATTAATAACCATCTACGACAATAATAACCATCTACTCCTACAATAATAACCATCTACTCCTGCAATAATAACCATCTACTCCTACATCAATAACCGTCTACTCCTACAATTATAACCATCTACTCCTACATGAATAACCATCTACTCCTACATTAATAACCGCCACCTCCGGCATTAATAACCATCTACTCCTACAATAATAACCATCAGCTCCTACATTAATAACCATCTACTCTGACATTTATTACCATCTACTCCTGCAATAATAACCTTCTCCTCCTACAATAATAACCATCCACTCCTGCAATAATAACCATCTACTCCTACATTAATAAACAGCTACTCTTACATCAATAACCATCTACTCCTACATCAATAATCGTCTACTCCTACAATAATAACCAGCTACTCCTACATTAGTAACCCTCTACTCCGACATTAATAACCACCGTCTCCTACATTAATAACCATCTACTCCTACATTAATAACCATCTACTCCTACATCAATAACCATCTGCTCCTACGATAATAACCATCTACTCCTACATTAATAACCATCTACTCCTACAGCAATACTCGTCAACTCCTGCAATAATAACCAGCTACTCCTACATTAATAACCATTTACTCTGACATTAATAAGCATCCAGTCCTACAATGATCACCGTCTACACCGAGAATAATAACCATCTACACCGACAATAATAACCATCTACTCCTACAATAATAAACATCTACTCCGACATTAATAACCATCTACTCCTACATCAATAATCGTCTACTCCTACAATAATAACCAGCTACTCCTATATTAGTAACCCTCTACTCCGACATTAATAACCACCGACTCCTACATTAATAACCATCTACTCCTACATTAATAACCATCTACTCCTACATCAATAACGATCTGCTCCTACAATAATAACCATCTACTCCTACATTAATAACCATCCACTCCTACATCAATAATCGTCTACTCCTGCAATAATAACCATCTACTCCTACATCAATAACCATCTGCTCCTACAATAATAACCATCTACTCCTACATTAATAACTACCTACTCCTACAGCAATAATCGTCTACTCCTGCAATAATAACCAGCTACTCCTACATTAATAACCATTTACTCCGACATTAATAAGCATCCAGTCCTACAATGATCACCGTCTACACCGAGAATAATAACCATCTACACCGAGAATAATAACCATCTACTCCTACAATAATAAACATCTACTCCGACATCAATAACCATCTACTCCTACAATAATAACCATCTACTCCTACATTAATAAACATCTCCTCCGACATTAATAACCATCTACTCCTACAATAATAACCGTCAACTCCTTCAATAATAACCGTCTACTCCTACATTAATCACATCTACTCCTACATTAATAACCATCTACTCCTGCAATAATAACCATCTACTCCTACATCAATAACCATCTGCTCCTACAATAATAACCATCTACTCCTACATTAATAACTACCTACTCCTACAGCAATAATCGTCTACTCCTGCAATAATAACCAGCTACTCCTACATTAATAACCATTTACTCCGACATTAATAAGCATCCAGTCCTACAATGATCACCGTCTACACCGAGAATAATAACCATCTACACCGACAATAATAACCATCTACTCCTACAATAATAAACATCTACTCCGACATCAATAACCATCTACTCCTACAATAATAACCATCTACTCCTACATTAATAAACATCTACTCCGACATTAATAACCATCTACTCCTACAATAATAACCGTCAACTCCTTCAATAATAACCGTCTACTCCTACATTAATCACATCTACTCCTACATTAATAACCATCTACTCCTACAGTAATAACCATCTACTCCTACAATAATAACCACCTACTCCTACAATAATCACCGTCTGCACCGTGAATAATAACCATCTACTATGACATTAATAACCATCTACTCCTACAATTATGACCTTCTCCTCCTACAATAATAACCTTCTCCTCCTACAATAATAACCATCCACTCCTGCAATAATAACCATCTACTCCTACATCAATAATCGTCTACTCCTACAATAATAACCAGCTACTCCTACATTAGTAACCCTCTACTCCGACATTAATAACCACCGATTCCTACATTAATAACCATCTACTCCTACATTAATAACCATCTACTCCTACATCAATAACCATCTGCTCCTACAATAATAACCACCTATTCCTACATTAATAACCATCTCCTCCAACATCAATAATCGTCTACTCCTGCAATAATAACCAGCTACTCCTTCATTAATAACCATCTACTCCGACATTAATAAGCTTCCAGTCCTACAATGATCACCGTCTACACCGAGAATAATAACCATCTACACCGACAATAATAACCATCTTCTCCTACAATAATAACCGTCTACTCCTTCATTAATCACCATCTTCTCCTACATTAATAACCATCTACTCCTACGTTAATAAACATCTACTCCGACATTAATAACCATCTACTCCAACAATAATAACCGTCAACTCCTTCAATAATAACCCTCTACTACGATATTAATAACCATCTACTCCTACAATAATCACCGACTACACCGAGAATAATAACCATCTACTCCGACATTAATAACCATCTACTCCGACATCAATAACCATCTTCTCCTACATTAATAACCATCTACTCCGACATCAATAACCGTCTACTCCTACACTAATAACCATCTACTCCTACATTAATATCCCTCTACTCCGATATTAATAACCATCTACTCCTACAATAATAACCATCTACTCCTACAATAATAACCATCTACTGCTGCAATAATAACCATCTACTCCTACATTAATAACCATCTACTCCGACATCAATAACCGTCTACTCCTACATTAATAACCGTCTACTCCGACATTAATAACCATCTACTCCTACATTAATAACCATCTACTCCTACATTAATAACCGTCTGCTCCTACACTAATAACCATCTACTCCTACAATAAGAACTATCTACTCCTACATTAATAACCATCTACTCCTACATTAATAACCATCTACTCCTACATTAATAACCGTCTGCTCCTACATTAAGAACCATCGACTCCTCATTAATAACCACCTAGTCCTCCAATAATAGCCATCTACTCCTATATTAATAACCCTCTACTAGACATGAATAACCATCTACTCCTACAATAACCATCTACTCCTCCAATAATAACCCTCTACTCCCCCATTAATAACTATCTACTGCTACACTAATAACCGTCTACTCCTACATTAATAACCGTCTACTCCTACATTAATAACCGTCCTCTCCTACATTAATAACCAGCTCCTCCGACATTAATAACCACCTACTCCTACAATTATAACCATCTACTCCTACATTAATAAGCGTGTACTCCTACATTAATAACCATCTACTCCTACATTAATAACCATCTACTCCTTCAATAATAGCCATCTACTCCTACAATAATAACCACCTACTCCTAAAATAATCACCGACTACACCGAGAATAATAACCATCTACTCCGACATTAATAACCATCTACTCCGACATCAATAACCATCTTCTACATTAATAACCATCTACTCCGACATCAATAACCATCTACTCCTACAATAATAACCATCTACTCCTACATTAATAACCATCAGCTCCTACCATTATAACCATCTACTCCTACATTAATAACCATCTACTCCTCCATTAATAACCGTCTACTCCGACGTTAATAACCGTCAACTCCTTCAATAATAACCCTCTACTCCGATATTAATAACCATCTACTCCTACAATAATAACCATCTACTCCGACATTAATAACCATCTACTCCGACATCAATAACCATCTTCTCCTACATTAATAACCATCTACTCCGACATCAATAACCGTCTACTCCTACACTAATAACCATCTACTCCTACATTAATATCCCTCTACTCCGATATTAATAACCATCTACTCCTACAATAATAACCATCTACTCCTACAATAATAACCATCTACTGCTGCAATAATAACCATCTACTCCTACATTAATAACCATCTACTCCGACATCAATAACCGTCTACTCCTACACTAATAACCATCTACTCCTACATTAATATCCCTCTACTCCGATATTAATAACCATCTACTCCTACAATAATAACCATCTACTCCTACAATAATAACCATCTACTGCTGCAATAATAACCATCTACTCCTACATTAATAACCATCTACTCCGACATCAATAACCGTCTACTCCTACACTAATAACCATCTACTCCTACATTAATAACCGTCTACTCCGACATTAATAACCATCTACTCCTACAATAAGAACTATCTACTCCTACATTAATAACCATCTACTCCTACATTAATAACCATCTACTCCTACATTAATAACCGTCTGCTCCTACATTAATAACCATCGACTCCTCATTAATAACCACCTAGTCCTCCAATAATAGCCATCTAGTCCTCCAATAATAGCCATCTACTCCTATATTAATAACCCTCTACTAGACATGAATAACCATCTACTCCTACAATAACCATCTACTCCTACAATAATAACACTCTACTCCCCCATGAATAACTATCTACTGCTACACTAATAACCGTCTACTCCTACATTAATAACCGTCTACTCCTACATTAATAACCGTCCTCTCCTACATTAATAACCAGCTCCTCCGACATTAATAACCACCTACTCCTACAATTATAACCATCTACTCCTACATTAATAAGCGTGTACTCCTACATTAATAACCATCTACTCCTACATTAATAACCATCTACTCCTTCAATAATAGCCATCTACTCCTACAATAATAACCACCTACTCCTACAATAATCACCGACTACACCGAGAATAATAACCATCTACTCCGACATTAATAACCATCTTCTCCGACATCAATAACCATCTTCTCCTACATTAATAACCATCTACACCGACATCAATAACCATCTACTCCTACAATAATAACCATCTACTCCGACATTAATAACCATCAGCTCCTACCATTATAACCATCTACTCCTACATTAATAACCATCTACTCCTCCATTAATAACCGTCTACTCCGACGTTAATAACCGTCAACTCCTTCAATAATAACCCTCTACTCCGATATTAATAACCATCTACTCCTACAATAATAACCATCTACTCCGACATTAATAACCATCTACTCCGACATCAATAACCATCTTCTCCTACATTAATAACCATCTACTCCGACATCAATAACCGTCTACTCCTACACTAATAACCATCTACTCCTACATTAATATCCCTCTACTCCGATATTAATAACCATCTACTCCTACAATAATAACCATCTACTCCTACAATAATAACCATCTACTGCTGCAATAATAACCATCTACTCCTACATTAATAACCATCTACTCCGACATCAATAACCGTCTACTCCTACACTAATAACCATCTACTCCTACATTAATAACCGTCTACTCCGACATTAATAACCATCTACTCCTACAATAAGAACTATCTACTCCTACATTAATAACCATCTACTCCTACATTAATAACCATCTACTCCTACATTAATAACCGTCTGCTCCTACATTAATAACCATCGACTCCTCATTAATAACCACCTAGTCCTCCAATAATAGCCATCTACTCCTATATTAATAACCCTCTACTAGACATGAATAACCATCTACTCCTACAATAACCATCTACTCCTCCAATAATAACCCTCTACTCCCCCATTAATAACTATCTACTGCTATACTAATAACCGTCTACTCCTACATTAATAACCGTCTACTCCTACATTAATAACCGTCCTCTCCTACATTAATAACCAGCTCCTCCGACATTAATAACCACCTACTCCTACAATTATAACCATCTACTCCTACATTAATAAGCGTGTACTCCTACATTAATAACCATCTACTCCTACATTAATAACCATCTACTCCTTCAATAATAGCCATCTACTCCTACAATAATAACCACCTACTCCTACAATAATCACCGACTACACCGAGAATAATAACCATCTACTCCGACATTAATAACCATCTACTCCGACATCAATAACCATCTTCTACATTAATAACCATCTACTCCGACATCAATAACCATCTACTCCTACAATAATAACCATCTACTCCTACATTAATAACCATCAGCTCCTACCATTATAACCATCTACTCCTACATTAATAACCATCTACTCCTCCATTAATAACCGTCTACTCCGACGTTAATAACCGTCAACTCCTTCAATAATAACCCTCTGCTCCGATATTAATAACCATCTACTCCTACAATAATAACCATCTACTCCGACATTAATAACCATCTACTCCGACATCAATAACCATCTTCTCCTACATTAATAACCATCTACTCCGACATCAATAACCGTCTACTCCTACACTAATAACCATCTACTCCTACATTAATATCCCTCTACTCCGATATTAAAAACCATCTACTCCTACAATAATAACCATCTACTCCTACAATAATAACCATCTACTGCTGCAATAATAACCATCTACTCCTACATTAATAACCATCTACTCCGACATCAATAACCGTCTACTCCTACACTAATAACCATCTACTCCTACATTAATATCCCTCTACTCCGATATTAATAACAATCTACTCCTACAATTATAACCATCTACTCCTACAATAATAACCATCTACTGCTGCAATAATAACCATCTACTCCTACATTAATAACCATCTACTCCGACATCAATAACCGTCTACTCCTACACTAATAACCATCTACTCCTACATTAATAACCGTCTACTCCGACATTAATAACCATCTACTCCTACAATAAGAACTATCTACTCCTACATTAATAACCATCTACTCCTACATTAATAACCATCTACTCCAACATTAATAACCGTCTGCTCCTACATTAATAACCATCGACTCCTCATTAATAACCACCTAGTCCTCCAATAATAGCCATCTAGTCCTCCAATAATAGCCATCTACTCCTATATTAATAACCCTCTACTAGACATGAATAACCATCTACTCCTACAATAACCATCTACTCCTACAATAATAACCCTCTACTCCCCCATTAATAACTATCTACTGCTACACTAATAACCGTCTACTCCTACATTAATAACCGTCTACTCCTACATTAATAACCGTCCTCTCCTACATTAATAACCAGCTCCTCCGACATTAATAACCACCTACTCCTACAATTATAACCATCTACTCCTACATTAATAAGCGTGTACTCCTACATTAATAACCATCTACTCCTACATTAATAACCATCTACTCCTTCAATAATAGCCATCTACTCCTACAATAATAACCACCTACTCCTACAATAATCACCGACTACACCGAGAATAATAACCATCTACTCCGACATTAATAACCATCTACTCCGACATCAATAACCATCTTCTCCTACATTAATAACCATCTACTCCGACATCAATATCCATCTACTCCTACAATAATAACCATCTACTCCTACATTAATAACCATCAGCTCCTACCATTATAACCATCTACTCCTACATTAATAACCATCTACTCCTCCATTAATAACCGTCTACTCCGACGTTAATAACCGTCAACTCCTTCAATAATAACCCTCTACTCCGATATTAATAACCATCTACTCCTACAATAATAACCATCTACTCCGACATTAATAACCATCTACTCCGACATCAATAACCATCTTCTCCTACATTAATAACCATCTACTCCGACATCAATAACCGTCTACTCCTACACTAATAACCATCTACTCCTACATTAATATCCCTCTACTCCGATATTAATAACCATCTACTCCTACAATAATAACCATCTACTCCTACAATAATAACCATCTACTGCTGCAATAATAACCATCTACTCCTACATTAATAACCATCTACTCCGACATCAATAACCCTCTACTCCTACACTAATAACCATCTTCTCCCACAATAATAACCGTCTACTCCGACATTAATAACCATCTACTCCTACAATAAGAACTATCTACTCCTACATTAATAACCATCTACTCCTACATTAATAACCATCTACTCCTACATTAATAACCGTCTACTCCTACATTAATAACCATCTACTCCAACAATAATAACCGTCAACTCCTTCAATAATAACCCTCTACTACGATATTAATAACCATCTACTCCTACAATAATCACCGACTACACCGAGAATAATAACCATCTACTCCGACATTAATAACCATCTACTCCGACATCAATAACCATCTTCTCCTACATTAATAACCATCTACTCCGACATCAATAACCGTCTACTCCTACACTAATAACCATTTACTCCTACATTAATATCCCTCTACTCCGATATTAATAACCATCTACTCCTCGAATAATAACCATCTACTCCTACAATAATAACCATCTACTGCTGCAATAATAACCATCTACTCCTACATTAATAACCATCTACTCCGACATCAATAACCGTCTACTCCTACACTAATAACCATCTACTCCTACATTAATAACCGTCTACTCCGACATTAATAACCATCTACTCCTACATTAATAACCATCTACTCCTACATTAATAACCATCTACTCCTACATTAATAACCACCTAGTCCTCCAATAATAGCCATCTACTCCTATATTAATAACCCTCTACTAGACATTAATAACCATCTACTCCTACAATAACCATCTACTCCTACAATAATAACCCTCTACTCCCCCATTAATAACTATCTACTGCTACACTAATAACCGTCTACTCCTACATTAATAACCGTCTACTCCTACATTAATAACCGTCCTCTCCTACATTAATAACCAGCTACTCCGACATTAATAACCACCTACTCCTACAATTATAACCATCTACTCCTACATTAATAAGCGTGTACTCCTACATTAATAACCATCTACTCCTACATTATTAACCATCTACTCCTTCAATAATAGCCATCTACTCCTACAATAATAACCACCTACTCCTACAATAATCACCGACTACACCGAGAATAATAACCATCTACTCCGACATTAATAACCATCTACTCCGACATCAATAACCATCTTCTCCTACATTAATAACCATCTACTCCGACATCAATAACCATCTATTCCTACAATAATAACCATCTACTCCTACATTAATAACCATCAGCTCCTACCATTATAACCATCTACTCCTACATTAATAACCATCTACTCCTCCATTAATAACCGTCTACTCCGACGTTAATAACTGTCAACTCCTTCAATAATAACCCTCTACTACGATATTAAAAACCATCTCCTCCTACAATAATCACCGACTACACCGAGAATAATAACCATCTACTCCGACATTAATAACCATCTACTCCGACATCAATAACCATCTTCTCCTACATTAATAACCATCTACTCCGACATCAATAACCGTCTACTCCTACACTAATAACCATTTACTCCTACATTAATATCCCTCTACTCCGATATTAATAACCATCTACTCCTCCAATAATAACCATCTACTCCTACAATAATAACCATCTACTGCTGCAATAATAACCATCTACTCCTACATTAATAACCATCTACTCCGACATCAATAACCGTCTACTCCTACACTAATAACCATCTACTCCTACATTAATAACCGTCTACTCCGACATTAATAACCATCTACTCCTACATTAATAACCATCTACTCCTACATTAATAACCATCGACTCCTACATTAATAACCACCTAGTCCTCCAATAATAGCCATCTACTCCTATATTAATAACCCTCTACTAGACATTAATAACCATCTACTCCTACAATAACCATCTACTCCTACAATAATAACCCTCTACTCCCCCATTAATAACTATCTACTGCTACACTAATAACCGTCTACTCCTACATTAATAACCGTCTACTCCTACATTAATAACCGTCCTCTCCTACATTAATAACCAGCTACTCCGACATTAATAACCACCTACTCCTACAATTATAAACATCTACTCCTACATTAATAAGCGTGTACTCCTACATTAATAACCATCTACTCCTACATTAATAACCATCTACTCCTTCAATAATAGCCATCTACTCCTACAATAATAACCACCTACTCCTACAATAATCACCGACTACACCGAGAATAATAACCATCTACTCCGACATTAATAACCATCTACTCCGACATCAATAACCATCTTCTCCTACATTAATAACCATCTACTCCGACATCAATAACCATCTACTCCTACAATAATAACCATCTACTCCTACATTAATAACCATCAGCTCCTACCATTATAACCATCTACTCCTACATTAATAACCATCTACTCCTCCATTAATAACCGTCTACTCCGACGTTAATAACTGTCAACTCCTTCAATAATAACCCTCTACTCCGATATTAATAACCATCTACTCCTACAATAATAACCATCTACTCCGACATTAATAACCATCTACTCCGACATCAATAACCATCTTCTCCTACATTAATAACCATCTACTCCGACATCAATAACCGTCTACTCCTACACTAATAACCATCTACTCCTACATTAATATCCCTCTACTCCGATATTAATAACCATCTACTCCTACAATAATAACCATCTACTCCTACAATAATAACCATCTACTGCTGCAATAATAACCATCTACTCCTACAATAATAACCATCTACTGCTGCAATAATAACCATCTACTCCTACATTAATAACCATCTACTCCGACATCAATAACCGTCTACACCTCCACTAATAACCATCTACTCCTACATTAATAACCGTCTACTCCGACATTAATAACCATCTACTCCTACAATAAGAACTATCTACTCCTACATTAATAACCATCTACTCCTACATTAATAACCATCTACTCCTACATTAATAACCATCGGCTCCTACATTAATAACCACCTAGTCCTCCAATAATGGCCATCTACTCCTATATTAATAACCCTCTACTAGACATGAATAACCATCTACTCCTACAATAACCATCTACTCCTACAATAATAACCCTCTACTCCCCCATTAATAACTATCTACTGCTACACTAATAACCGTCTACTCCTACATTAATAACCGTCTACTCCTACATTAATAACCGTCCTCTCCTACATTAATAACCAGCTACTCCGACATTAATAACCACCTACTCCTACATTTATAACCATCTACTCCTACATTAATAAGCGTGTACTCCTACATTAATAACCATCTACTCCTACATTAATAACCATCTACTCCTTCAATAATAGCCATCTACTCCTACAATAATAACCACCTACTCCTAAAATAATCACCGAATACACCGAGAATAATAACCATCTACTCCGACATTAAGAACCATCTACTCCGACATCAATAACCATCTACTCCTACAATAATAACCATCTACTCCTACATTAATAACCATCAGCTCCCACCATTATAACCATCTACTCCTACATTAATAACCATCTACTTCTCCATTAATAACCGTCTACTCCGACGTTAATAACCGTCAACTCCTTCAATAATAACCCTCTACTCCGATATTAATAACCATCTACTCCTACAATAATAACCATCTACTCCGACATTAATAACCATCTACTCCGACATCAATAACCGTCTACTCCTACATTAATAACCAGCTAATCCTACATTAATAACCGTCTACTCCGACATTAATAACCATCTACTCCTACAATAATCACCGTCTACACCGAGAATAATAACCATCTACTCCGACATTAATAACCATCTACTCCTACAATAATAACCTTCTCCTCCTACAATAATAACCGTCAACTCCTTCAATAATAACCGTCTACTCCTACATTAATAACCATCAGCTCCTACCATTATAACCATCTACTCCTACATTAATAACCATCTACTCCTCCATTAATAACCGTCTACTCCGACGTTAATAACTGTCAACTCCTTCAATAATAACCCTCTACTACGATATTAAAAACCATCTCCTCCTACAATAATCACCGACTACACCGAGAATAATAACCATCTACTCCGACATTAATAACCATCTACTCCGACATCAATAACCATCTTCTCCTACATTAATAACCATCTACTCCGACATCAATAACCGTCTACTCCTACACTAATAACCATTTACTCCTACATTAATATCCCTCTACTCCGATATTAATAACCATCTACTCCTCCAATAATAACCATCTACTCCTACAATAATAACCATCTACTGCTGCAATAATAACCATCTACTCCTACATTAATAACCATCTACTCCGACATCAATAACCGTCTACTCCTACACTAATAACCATCTACTCCTACATTAATAACCGTCTACTCCGACATTAATAACCATCTACTCCTACATTAATAACCATCTACTCCTACATTAATAACCATCGACTCCTACATTAATAACCACCTAGTCCTCCAATAATAGCCATCTACTCCTATATTAATAACCCTCTACTAGACATTAATAACCATCTACTCCTACAATAACCATCTACTCCTACAATAATAACCCTCTACTCCCCCATTAATAACTATCTACTGCTACACTAATAACCGTCTACTCCTACATTAATAACCGTCTACTCCTACATTAATAACCGTCCTCTCCTACATTAATAACCAGCTACTCCGACATTAATAACCACCTACTCCTACAATTATAAACATCTACTCCTACATTAATAAGCGTGTACTCCTACATTAATAACCATCTACTCCTACATTAATAACCATCTACTCCTTCAATAATAGCCATCTACTCCTACAATAATAACCACCTACTCCTACAATAATCACCGACTACACCGAGAATAATAACCATCTACTCCGACATTAATAACCATCTACTCCGACATCAATAACCATCTACTCCTACAATAATAACCATCTACTCCTACAATAATAACCATCTTCTCCTACATTAATAACCATCTACTCCGACATCAATAACCATCTACTCCTACAATAATAACCATCTACTCCTACATTAATAACCATCAGCTCCTACCATTATAACCATCTACTCCTACATTAATAACCATCTACTCCTCCATTAATAACCGTCTACTCCGACGTTAATAACTGTCAACTCCTTCAATAATAACCCTCTACTCCGATATTAATAACCATCTACTCCTACAATAATAACCATCTACTCCGACATTAATAACCATCTACTCCGACATCAATAACCATCTTCTCCTACATTAATAACCATCTACTCCGACATCAATAACCGTCTACTCCTACACTAATAACCATCTACTCCTACATTAATATCCCTCTACTCCGATATTAATAACCATCTACTCCTACAATAATAACCATCTACTCCTACAATAATAACCATCTACTGCTGCAATAATAACCATCTACTCCTACAATAATAACCATCTACTGCTGCAATAATAACCATCTACTCCTACATTAATAACCATCTACTCCGACATCAATAACCGTCTACACCTCCACTAATAACCATCTACTCCTACATTAATAACCGTCTACTCCGACATTAATAACCATCTACTCCTACAATAAGAACTATCTACTCCTACATTAATAACCATCTACTCCTACATTAATAACCATCTACTCCTACATTAATAACCATCGGCTCCTACATTAATAACCACCTAGTCCTCCAATAATGGCCATCTACTCCTATATTAATAACCCTCTACTAGACATGAATAACCATCTACTCCTACAATAACCATCTACTCCTACAATAATAACCCTCTACTCCCCCATTAATAACTATCTACTGCTACACTAATAACCGTCTACTCCTACATTAATAACCGTCTACTCCTACATTAATAACCGTCCTCTTCTACATTAATAACCAGCTACTCCGACATTAATAACCACCTACTCCTACAATTATAACCATCTACTCCTACATTAATAAGCGTGTACTCCTACATTAATAACCATCTACTCCTACATTAATAACCATCTACTCCTTCAATAATAGCCATCTACTCCTACAATAATAACCACCTACTCCTAAAATAATCACCGAATACACCGAGAATAATAACCATCTACTCCGACATTAAGAACCATCTACTCCGACATCAATAACCATCTACTCCTACAATAATAACCATCTACTCCTACATTAATAACCATCAGCTCCCACCATTATAACCATCTACTCCTACATTAATAACCATCTACTTCTCCATTAATAACCGTCTACTCCGACGTTAATAACCGTCAACTCCTTCAATAATAACCCTCTACTCCGATATTAATAACCATCTACTCCTACAATAATAACCATCTACTCCGACATTAATAACCATCTACTCCGACATCAATAACCGTCTACTCCTACATTAATAACCAGCTAATCCTACATTAATAACCGTCTACTCCGACATTAATAACCATCTACTCCTACAATAATCACCGTCTACACCGAGAATAATAACCATCTACTCCGACATTAATAACCATCTACTCCTACAATAATAACCTTCTCCTCCTACAATAATAACCGTCAACTCCTTCAATAATAACCGTCTACTCCTTCATTAATCACCATCTACTCCTACATTAATAACCATCTACTCCTACATTAATAAACATCTACTCTGACATTAATAACTAACTACTCCTACAATAATAACCGTCAACTCCTTCAATAATAACCGTCTACTCCTACATTAATCACCATCTACTCCTACATTAATAACCATCTACTCCTACAGTAATAACCATCTACTCCTACATTAATAACCATCTACTCCTACATCAATAATCGTCTACTCCTACATTAATAACCGTCTACACCTACATTGTTAGCCTTCTACTCCTACATTAATAACCCTCTCCTCCTACAATAATAACCATCTACTCCTACTTTAATAAACATCTACTCCGACATTAAGAACCATCTACTCCAACAATAATAACCGTCAACTCCTGCAATAATAACCCTCTACCCCGATATTAATAACCATCTAGTCCTACAATAATAACCATCTACTCCAACATTAATAACAGTCTTCTCCTACAATAATAACCACTTACTCCTACATTAATAACCATCTACTCCTACAATAATAACCATCTACTCCTACATTAATAACCACCCACTCCTACGTTAATAACCATCTACTCCTACATTAATAACCATCTACTACATTAATAACCGTCTACTCCGACATTAATAACCGTCCTCTCCTACATTGATAACCATCTACTCCGACATTAATAACCATCTACTCCTACAATAATAACCATCTACTCCTACATTAATAAGCGTGTACTCCTACATTAATAACCATCTACCCCTACATTAATAACCATCTAATCCTTCAATAATAGCCATCTACTCCTACAATAATAACCACCTACTGCTACAATAATCACCGTCTACACCGAGAATAATAACCATCTACTCCGACATTAATAACCATCTACTCCGACATCAATAACCGTCTACTCCTATATCAATAACCATCTACTCCTACATTAATAACCGTCTACTCCGACATTAATAACCATCTACTCCTACAATAATCACCGTCTACACCGAGAATAATAACCATCTACTCCGACATTAATAACCATCTACTCCTACAATAATAACCTTCTCCTCCTACAATAATAATCTTCTCCTCCTACTATAATAACCATCCACTCCTGCAATAATAACCATCTACACCTACATTAATAAACAGCTACTCTTACATTAATAACCATCTACTCCTACATCAATAATCGTCTACTCCTACAATAATAACCAGCTACTCCTATATTAGTCACCCTCTACTCCGACATTAATAACCACCGACTCCTACATTAATAACCATCTACTCCTACATTAATAACCATCTACTCCTACATCAATAACCATATGCTCCTACAATAATAACCATCTACTCCTACATTAATAACCATCTACTCCTACATCAATAATCGTCTACTCCTGCAATAATAACCATCTACTCCTACATCAATAACCATCTGCTCCTACAATAATAACCATCTACTCCTACATTAATAACTACCTACTCCTACAGCAATAATCGTCTACTCCTGCAATAATAACCAGCTACTCCTACATTAATAACCATTTACTCCGACATTAATAAGCATCCAGTCCTACAATGATCACCATCTACACCGAGAATAATAACCATCTACACCGACAATAATAACCAACTACTCCTACAATAATAAACATCTACTCCGACATCAATAACCATCTACTCCTACAATAATAACCATCTACTCCTACATTAATAAACATCGACTCCGACATTAATAACCATCTACTCCTACAATAATAACCGTCAACTCCTTCAATAATAACCGTCTACTCCTACATTAATAAACATCTACTCCGACATTAATAACCATCTACTCCTACAATAATAACCACCTACTCCTACAATAATCACCGTCTACACCGAGAATAATAACCATCTACTACGACATTAATAACCATCTACTCCTACAATTATAACCTCCTCCTACAATAATAACCTTCTCCTCCAACAATAATAACCATCCACTCCTGCAATAATAACCATCTACTCCTACATCAATAATCGTCTACTCCTACAATAATAACCAGCTACTCCTACATTAGTAACCCTCTACTCCGACATTAATAACCACCGATTCCTACATTAATAACCATCTACTCCTGCATTAATAACCATCTACTCCTACATCAATAACCATCTGCTCCTACAATAATAACCATCTACTCCTACATTAATAACCATCTACTCCAACATCAATAATCGTCTACTCCTGCAATAATAACCAGCTACTCCTACATGAATAACCATTTACTCCGACATTAATAAGCATCCAGTCCTACAATGATCACCATCTACACCGAGAATAATAACCATCTACACCGACAATAATAACCATCTACTCCTACAATAATAAACATCTACTCCGACATTAATAACCATCTACTCCTCCAATAATAACCGTCAACTCCTTCAATAATAACCGTCTACTCCTTCATTAATCACCATCTACTCCTACATTAATAACCATCTACTCCGACATTAATAAACATCTACTCCGACATTAATAACCATCTACTCCTACAATAATAACCGTCAACTCCTTCAATAATAACCGTCTACTCCTACATTAATCACCATCTACTCCTCCATTAATAACCATCTACTCCTACAGTAATAACCATCTACTCCTACATTAATAACCATCTACTCCTACATCAATAATCGTCTACTCCTACATTAATAACCGTCTACACCTACATTGTTAGCCTTCTACTCCTACATTAATAACCCTCTCCTCCTACAATAATAACCATCTACTTCTACTTTAATAAACATCTACTCCGACATTAAGAACCATCTACTCCAACAATAATAACCGTCAACTCCTGCAATAATAACCCTCTACCCCGATATTAATAACCATCTAGTCCTACAATAATAACCATCTACTCCAACATTAATAACAGTCTTCTCCTACAATAATAACCACTTACTCCTACATTAATAACCATCTACTCCTACAATAATAACCATCTACTCCTACATTAATAACCACCCACTCCTACATTAATAACCATCTACTCCTACATCAATAACCATCTGCTCCTACAATAATAACCATCTACTCCTACATTAATAACCATCTACTCCAACATCAATAATCGTCTACTCCTGCAATAATAACCAGCTACTCCTTCATTAATGACCATCTACTCCGACATTAATAAGCATCCAGTCCTACAATGATCACCGTCTACACCGAGAATAATAACCATCTACACCGACAATAATAACCATCTTCTCCTACGATAATAACCGTCTACTCCTTCATTAATCACCATCTACTCCTACATTAATAACCATCTACTCCTACGTTAATAAACATCTACTCCGACATTAATAACCATCTACTCCAACAATAATAACCGTCAATTCCTTCAATAATAACCCTCTACTACGATATGAATAACCATCAACTCCTACAATAATAACCATCTACTCCTACAATAATAACCATCTACTCCTGCAATAATAACCATCGACTCCTACATCAATAACCACCTACTCCTACAATAATAACTATCTACTCCTACATTAATAACCATCTACTCCGACATCAATAACCGTCTACTCCTACACTAATAACCATCTACTCCTACATTAATATCCCTCTACTCCGATATTAATAACCATCTACTCCTACAATAATAACCATCTACTCCTACAATAATAACCATCTACTGCTGCAATAATAACCATCTACTCCTACATTAATAACCATCTACTCCGACATCAATAACCGTCTACTCCTACACTAATAACCATCTACTCCTACCTTAATAACCGTCTACTCCGACATTAATAACCATCTACATCTACAATAATAACTATCTACTCCTACATTAATAACCATCTACTCCTACATTAATAACCATCTACTCCTACATTAATAACCGTCTACTCCTACGTTAATAACCAGCGACTCCTACATTAATAACCACCTAGTCCTCCAATAATGGCCATCTACTCCTATATTAATAACCCTCTACTAGACATTAATAACCATCTACTCCTACAATAACCATCTACTCCTACAATAATAACCCTCTACTCCCCCATTAATAACTATCTACTGCTACACTAATAACCGTCTACTCCTACATTAATAACCGTCTACTCCTACATTAATAACCGTCCTCTCCTACATTAATAACCAGCTACTCCGACATTAATAACCACCTACTCCTACAATAATAACCATCTACTCCTACATTAATAAGCGTGTACTCCTACATTAATAACCATCTACTCCTACATTAATAACCATCTACTCCTTCAATAATAGCCATCTACTCCTACAATAATAACCACCTACTCCAACAATAATCACCGACTACACCGAGAATAATAACCATCTACTCCGACATTAATAACCATCTACTCCGACATCAATAACCATCTTCTCCCACATTAATAACCATCTACTCCGACATCAATAACCATCTACTCCTACAATAATAACCATGTACTCCTACATTAATAACCATCAGCTCCTACCATTATAACCATCTACTCCTACATTAATAACCATCTACTCCTACATTAATAACCGTCTACTCCGACGTTAATAACCGTCAACTCCTTCAATAATAACCCTCTACTCCGATATTAATAACTATCTACTCCTACAATAATAACCATCTACTCCGACATTAATAACCATCTACTCCGACATCAATAACCGTCTACTCCTACATTAATAACCAGCTAATCCTACATTAATAACCGTCTACTCCGACATTAATAACCATCTACTCCTACATTAATAACCGTCTACTCCGACGTTAATAACTGTCAACTCCTTCAATAATAACCCTCTACTCCGATATTAATAACCATCTACTCCTACAATAATAACCATCTACTCCGACATTAATAACCATCTACTCCGACATCAATAACCGTCTACTCCTACATTAATAACCAGCTAATCCTACATTAATAACCGTCTACTCCGACATTAATAACCATCTACTCCTACAATAATCACCGTCTACACCGACATTAATAACCGCCACCTCCGGCATTAATAACCATCTACTCCTACAATAATAACCATCAGCTCCTACATTAATAACCATCTACTCTGACATTTATTACCATCTACTCCTGCAATAATAACCTTCTCCTCCTACAATAATAACCATCCACTCCTGCAATAATAACCATCTACTGCTACATTAATAAACAGCTACTCTTACATCAATAACCATCTACTCCTACATCAATAATCGTCTACTCCTACAATAATAACCAGCTACTCCTATATTAGTCACCCTCTACTCCGACATTAATAACCACCGACTCCTACATTAATAACCATCTACTCCTACATTAATAACCATCTACTCCTACATCAATAACCATATGCTCCTACAATAATAACCATCTACTCCTACATTAATAACCATCTACTCCTACATCAATAATCGTCTACTCCTGCAATAATAACCATCTACTCCTACATCAATAACCATCTGCTCCTACAATAATAACCATCTACTCCTACATTAATAACTACCTACTCCTACAGCAATAATCGTCTACTCCTGCAATAATAACCAGCTACTCCTACATTAATAACCATTTACTCCGACATTAATAAGCATCCAGTCCTACAATGATCACCATCTACACCGAGAATAATAACCATCTACACCGACAATAATAACCAACTACTCCTACAATAATAAACATCTACTCCGACATCAATAACCATCTACTCCTACAATAATAACCATCTATTCCTACATTAATAAACATCGACTCCGACATTAATAACCATCTACTCCTACAATAATAACCGTCAACTCCTTCAATAATAACCGTCTACTCCTACATTAATAAACATCTACTCCGACATTAATAACCATCTACTCCTACAATAATAACCACCTACTCCTACAATAATCACCGTCTACACCGAGAATAATAACCATCTACTACGACATTAATAACCATCTACTCCTACAATTATAACCTCCTCCTACAATAATAGCCTTCTCCTCCAACAATAATAACCATCCACTCCTGCAATAATAACCATCTACTCCTACATCAATAATCGTCTACTCCTACAATAATAACCAGCTACTCCTACATTAGTAACCCTCTACTCCGACATTAATAACCACCGATTCCTACATTAATAACCATCTACTCCTGCATTAATAACCATCTACTCCGACATCAATAACCATCTGCTCCTACAATAATAACCATCTACTCCTACATTAATAACCATCTACTCCAACATCAATAATCGTCTACTCCTGCAATAATAACCAGCTACTCCTTCATTAATAACCATCTACTCCGACATTAATAACCATCTACTCCTACAATAATAACCACCTACTCCTACAATAATGGTAGTCAAGAAGGCATACGGCATGCTTGCCTTCATTGGCCGGGGCATTGAGTATAAGAATTGGCAAGTCATGTTGCAGCTGTATAGAACCTTAGTTAGGCCACACTTGGAGTATAGTGTTCAATTCTGGTCTCACACTACCAGAAGGATGTGGAGGCTTTAGAGAGGGTGCAGAAGAGATTTACCAGAATGTTGCCTGGTATGGAGGGCATAAGCTATGAGGAGCGATTGAATAAACTCGGTTTGTTCTCACTGGAACGAAGGAGGTTGAGGGGCGACCTGATAGAGGTATACAAAATTATGAGGGGCATAGACAGAGTGGATAGTCAGAGGCTTTTCCCCAGGGTAGAGGGGTCAATTACTAGGGGGCATAGGTTTAAGGTGAGAGGGGCAAAGTTTAGAGTAGATGTACGAGGCAAGTTTTTTACGCAGAGGGTAGTGGGTGCCTGGAACTCACTACCGGAGGAGGTAGTGGAGGCAGGGACGATAGGGACATTTAAGGGGCATCTTGACAAATATATGAAAAGGATGGGAATAGAAGGATACGGACCCAGGAAGTGTAGAAGATTGTAGTTTAGTCGGGCAGTATGGTCGGCACGGGCTTGGAGGGCCGAAGGGCCTGTTCCTGTGCTGTACATTTCTTTGTTCTTTGTTCTTTGTTCCGACATTAATAAGCATCCAGTCCTACAATGATCACCGTCTACACCGAGAATAATAACCATCTACACCGACAATAATAACCATCTTCTCCTACGATAATGACCGTCTACTCCTTCATTAATCACCATCTACTCCTACATTAATAACCATCTACTCCTACGTTAATAAACATCTACTCCGACATTAATAACCATCTACTCCAACAATAATAACCGTCAATTCCTTCAATAATAACCCTCTACTACGATATGAATAACCATCAACTCCTACAATAATAACCATCTACTCCTACAATAATAACCATCTACTCCTGCAATAATAACCATCGACTCCTACATCAATAACCACCTACTCCTACAATAATAACTATCTACTCCTACATTAATAACCATCTACTCCGACATCAATAACCGTCTACTCCTACACTAATAACCATCTACTCCTACATTAATATCCCTCTACTCCGATATTAATAACCATCTACTCCTACAATAATAACCATCTACTCCTTCAATAATAACCATCTACTGCTGCAATAATAACCATCTACTCCTACATTAATAACCATCTACTCCGACATCAATAACCGTCTACTCCTACACTAATAACCATCTACTCCTACATTAATAACCGTCTACTCCGACATTAATAACCATCTACATCTACAATAATAACTATCTACTCCTACATTAATAACCATCTACTCCTACATTAATAACCATCTACTCCTACATTAATAACCATCGACTCCTACATTAATAACCACCTAGTCCTCCAATAATGGCCATCTACTCCTATATTAATAACCCTCTACTAGACATTAATAACCATCTACTCCTACAATAACCATCTACTCCTACAATAATAACCCTCTACTCCCCCATTAATAACTATCTACTGCTACACTAATAACCGTCTACTCCTACATTAATAACCGTCTACTCCTACATTAATAACCGTCCTCTCCTACATTAATAACCAGCTACTCCGACATTAATAACCACCTACTCCTACAATAATAACCATCTACTCCTACATTAATAAGCGTGTACTCCTACATTAATAACCATCTACTCCTTCAATAATAGCCATCTACTCCTACAATAATAACCGACTACACCGAGAATAATAACCATCTACTCCGACATTAATAACCATCTACTCCGACATCAATAACCATCTTCTCCCACATTAATAACCATCTACTCCGACATCAATAACCATCTACTCCTACAATAATAACCATGTACTCCTACATTAATAACCATCAGCTCCTACCATTATAACCATCTACTCCTACATTAATAACCATCTACTCCTACATTAATAACCGTCTACTCCGACGTTAATAACCGTCAACTCCTTCAATAATAACCCTCTACTCCGATATTAATAACCATCTACTCCTACAATAATAACCATCTACTCCGACATTAATAACCATCTACTCCGACATCAATAACCGTCTACTCCTACATTAATAACCAGCTAATCCTACATTAATAACCGTCTACTCCGACATTAATAACCATCTACTCCTACATTAATAACCGTCTACTCCGACGTTAATAACCGTCAACTCCTTCAATAATAACCCTCTACTCCGATATTAATAACCATCTACTCCTACAATAATAACCATCTACTCCGACATTAATAACCATCTACTCCGACATCAATAACCGTCTACTCCTACATTAATAACCAGCTAATCCTACATTAATAACCGTCTACTCCGACATTAATAACCATCTACTCCTACAATAATCACCGTCTACACCGACATTAATAACCGCCACCTCCGGCATTAATAACCATCTACTCCTACAATAATAACCATCAGCTCCTACATTAATAACCATCTACTCTGACATTTATTACCATCTACTCCTGCAATAATAACCTTCTCCTCCTACAATAATAACCATCCACTCCTGCAATAATAACCATCTACTCCTACAATAATAACCATCTACTCCTGCAATAATAACCATCGACTCCTACATCAATAACCACCTACTCCTACTATAATAACTATCTACTCCTACATTAATAACCATCTACTCCGACATCAATAACCGTCTACTCCTACACTAATAACCATCTACTCCTACATTAATATCCCTCTACTCCGATATTAATAACCATCTACTCCTACAATAATAACCATCTACTCCTTCAATAATAACCATCTACTGCTGCAATAATAACCATCTACTCCTACATTAATAACCATCTACTCCGACATCAATAACCGTCTACTCCTACACTAATAACCATCTACTCCTACATTAATAACCGTCTACTCCGACATTAATAACCATCTACATCTACAATAATAACTATCTACTCCTACATTAATAACCATCTACTCCTACATTAATAACCATCTACTCCTACATTAATAACCGTCTACTCCTACGTTAATAACCATCGACTCCTACATTAATAACCACCTAGTCCTCCAATAATGGCCATCTACTCCTATATTAATAACCCTCTACTAGACATTAATAACCATCTACTCCTACAATAACCATCTACTCCTACAATAATAACCCTCTACTCCCCCATTAATAACTATCT
Source organism: Scyliorhinus torazame (assembly GCF_047496885.1). Classification (NCBI taxonomy): domain Eukaryota; kingdom Metazoa; phylum Chordata; class Chondrichthyes; order Carcharhiniformes; family Scyliorhinidae; genus Scyliorhinus; species Scyliorhinus torazame. Next base: position 10,939,872 of record NC_092732.1, read on the forward strand.
ACTGCTACACTAATAACCGTCTACTCCTACATTAATAACCGTCCACTCCTACATTAATAACCGTCCTCTCCTACATTAATAACCAGCTACTCCGACATTAATAACCACCTACTCCTACAATAATAACCATCTACTCCTACATTAATCAGCGTGTACTCCTACATTAATAACCATCTACTCCTACATTAATAACCATCTACTCCTTCAATAATAGCCATCTACTCCTACAATAATAACCACCTACTCCTACAATAATCACCGACTACACCGAGAATAATAACCATCTACTCCTACATTAATAACCATCTACTCCGACATCAATAACCATCTTCTCCCACATTAATAACCATCTACTCCGACATCAATAACCATCTACTCCTACAATAATAACCATGTACTCCTACATTAATAACCATCAGCTCCTACCATTATAACCATCTACTCCTACATTAATAACCATCTACTCCTACATTAATAACCGTCTACTCCGACGTTAATAACCGTCAACTCCTTCAATAATAACCCTCTACTCCGATATTAATAACCATCTACTCCTACAATAATAACCATCTACTCCGACATTAATAACCATCTACTCCGACATCAATAACCGTCTACTCCTACATTAATAACCAGCTAATCCTACATTAATAACCGTCTACTCCGACATTAATAACCATCTACTCCTACATTAATAACCGTCTACTCCGACGTTAATAACCGTCAACTCCTTCAATAATAACCCTCTACTCCGATATTAATAACCATCTACTCCTACAATAATAACCATCTACTCCGACATTAATAACCATCTACTCCGACATCAATAACCGTCTACTCCTACATTAATAACCGTCTACTCCTACATTAATAACCGTCCTCTCCTACATTAATAACCAGCTACTCCGACATTAATAACCACCTACTCCTACAATAATAACCATCTACTCCTACATTAATAAGCGTGTACTCCTACATTAATAACCATCTACTCCTACATTAATAACCATCTACTCCTTCAATAATAGCCATCTACTCCTACAATAATAACCACCTACTCCTACAATAATCACCGACTACACCGAGAATAATAACCATCTACTCCGACATTAATAACCATCTACTCCGACATCAATAACCATCTTCTCCCACATTAATAACCATCTACTCCGACATCAATAACCATCTACTCCTACAATAATAACCATGTACTCCTACATTAATAACCATCAGCTCCTACCATTATAACCATCTACTCCTACATTAATAACCATCTACTCCTACATTAATAACCGTCTACTCCGACGTTAATAACCGTCAACTCCTTCAATAATAACCCTCTACTCCGATATTAATAACCATCTACTCCTACAATAATAACCATCTACTCCGACATTAATAACCATCTACTCCGACATCAATAACCGTCTACTCCTACATTAATAACCAGCTAATCCTACATTAATAACCGTCTACTCCGACATTAATAACCATCTACTCCTACATTAATAACCGTCTACTCCGACGTTAATAACCGTCAACTCCTTCAATAATAACCCTCTACTCCGATATTAATAACCATCTACTCCTACAATAATAACCATCTACTCCGACATTAATAACCATCTACTCCGACATCAATAACCGTCTACTCCTACATTAATAACCAGCTAATCCTACATTAATAACCGTCTACTCCGACATTAATAACCATCTACTCCTACAATAATCACCGTCTACACCGACATTAATAACCGCCACCTCCGGCATTAATAACCATCTACTCCTACAATAATAACCATCAGCTCCTACATTAATAACCATCTACTCTGACATTTATTACCATCTACTCCTGCAATAATAACCTTCTCCTCCTACAATAATAACCATCCACTCCTGCAATAATAACCATCTACTGCTACATTAATAAACAGCTACTCTTACATCAATAACCATCTACTCCTACATCAATAATCGTCTACTCCTACAATAATAACCAGCTACTCCTACATTAGTAACCCTCTACTCCGACATTAATAACCACCGTCTCCTACATTAATAACCATCTACTCCTACATTAATAACCATCTACTCCTACATCAATAACCATCTGCTCCTACAATAATAACCATCTACTCCTACATTAATAACCATCTACTCCTACAGCAATAATCGTCTACTCCTGCAATAATAACCATCTACTCCTACAATAATAAACATCTACTCCGACATTAATAACCATCTACTCCTACAATAATAACCGTCAACTCCTTCAATAATAACCGTCTACTCCTTCATTAATCACCATCTACTCCTACATTAATAACCATCTACTCCGACATTAATAAACATCTACTCCGACATTAATAACCATCTACTCCTACAATAATAACCGTCAACTCCTTCAATAATAACCGTCTACTCCTACATTAATCACCATCTACTCCTACATTAATAACCATCTACTCCTACAGTAATAACCGTCTACTCCTACATTAATAACCATCTACTCCCACATCAATAATCGTCTACTCCTACATTAATAACCGTCTACACCTACATTGTTAGCCATCTACTCCTACATTAATAACCCTCTCCTCCGACAATAATAACCATCTACTCCTACATTAATAACCATCTACTCCTACAATAATAACCATCAGCTCCTACATTAATAACCATCTACTCTGACATTTATTACCATCTACTCCTGCAATAATAACCTTCTCCTCCTACAATAATAACCATCCACTCCTGCAATAATAACCATCTACTCCTACATTAATAAACAGCTACTCTTACATCAATAACCATCTACTCCTACATCAATAATCGTCTACTCCTACAATAATAACCAGCTACTCCTACATTAGTAACCCTCTACTCCGACATTAATAACCACCGTCTCCTACATTAATAACCATCTACTCCTACATTAATAACCATCTACTCCTACATCAATAACCATCTGCTCCTACAATAATAACCATCTACTCCTACATTAATAACCATCTGCTCCTACAATAATAACCATCTACTCCTACATTAATAACCATCTACTCCTACAGCAATAATCGTCTACTCCTGCAATAATAACCAGCTACTCCTACATTAATAACCATTTACTCCGACATTAATAAGCATCCAGTCCTACAATGATCACCGTCTACACCGAGAATAATAACCATCTACACCGACAATAATAACCATCTACTCCTACAATAATAAACATCTACTCCGACATTAATAACCATCGACTCCTCCAAACATAACCGTCAACTCCTTCAATAATAACCGTCTACTCCTTCATTAATCACCATCTACTCCTACATTAATAACCATCTACTCCGACATTAATAAACATCTACTCCGACATTAATAACCATCTACTCCTACATCAATAACCATCTGCTCCTACAATAATAACCATCTACTCCTACATTAATAACCATCTGCTCCTACAATAATAACCATCTACTCCTACATTAATAACCATCTACTCCTACAGCAATAATCGTCTACTCCTGCAATAATAACCAGCTACTCCTACATGAATAACCATTTACTCCGACATTAATAAGCATCCAGTCCTACAATGATCACCATCTACACCGAGAATAATAACCATCTACACCGACAATAATAACCATCTACTCCGACAATAATAAACATCTACTCCGACATTAATAACCATCTACTCCTCCAATAATAACCGTCAACTCCTTCAATAATAACCGTCTACTCCTTCATTAATCACCATCTACTCCTACATTAATAACCATCTACTCCGACATTAATAAACATCTACTCCGACATTAATAACCATCTACTCCTACAATAATAACCGTCAACTCCTTCAATAATAACCGTCTACTCCTACATTAATCACCATCTACTCCTACATTAATAACCATCTACTCCTACAGTAATAACCATCTACTCCTACATTAATAACCATCTACTCCCACATCAATAATCGTCTTCTCCTACATTAATAACCGTCTACACCTACATTGTTAGCCATCTACTCCTACATTAATAACCATTTACTCCGACATTAATAAGCATCCAGTCCTACAATGATCACCATCTACACCGAGAATAATAACCATCTACACCGACAATAATAACCCTCTCCTCCTACAATAATAACCATCTACTCCTACTTTAATAAACATCTACTCTGACATTAATAACCATCTACTCCTACAATAATAACCGTCAACTCCTGCAATAATAACCCTCTACCCCGATATTAATTTTTTTTTTAAATAAATATTTTATTGAAAATTTTTGGTCAACCAACACAGTACATTGTGCATCCTTTACACAACATTATAACAATACAGATAATAATGACCTTTTTTATTTAAACAAGAAAAAAAAAACAACAACAAATAAATAAATATTAAATAACAAAAATAAAAACTAGCCCTAATTGGCAACTGCCTTGTCTCAGGCCACACACCCCCCACCCACCCCACCCCATCCCTCCCCCCCCCCCCCAAGTCCTGGGCTGCTGCTGCTGCCTTCTTTTTCCCCATCTATCTTTCCGCAAGATATTCGACGAACGGTTGCCACCGCCTGGTGAACCCTTGAGCCGACCCCCTTAGGACGAACTTAATCCGCTCTAACTTTATGAACCCCGCCATATCATTTATCCAGGTCTCCACCCCCGGGGGCTTGGCTTCTTTCCACATTAGTAATATCCTGCGCCAGGCTACTAGGGACGCAAAGGCCAAAACATCGGCCTCTCTCGCCTCCTGCACTCCCGGCTCTTGTGCAACCCCAAATATAGCCAACCCCCAGCTTGCTTCGACCCGGACTCCTACTACTTTCGAAAGCACCTTTGTCACCCCCATCCAAAACCCCTGTAGTGCCGGGCATGACCAAAACATATGGGTATGATTCGCTGGGCTTCTCGAGCACCTCGCACACCTATCCTCCACCCCAAAAAATTTACTGAGCCGTGTTCCAGTCATATGTGCCCTGTGTAATACCTGAAACTGAATCAGGCTTAGCCTGGCGCACGAGGACGACGAGTTTACCCTGTTTAGGGCATCTGCCCACAGCCCCTCCTCGATCTCCTCCCCTAGCTCTTCTTCCCATTTCCCTTTTAGTTCGTCCACCATAGTCTCCCCTTCGTCCCTCATTTCCCTATATATATCCGACACCTTACCATCCCCCACCCATTTCTTTGAGATGACTCTGTCCTGCACCTCTTGTGTCGGGAGCTGCGGGAATTCCCTCACCTGTTGCCTCGCAAAAGCCCTCAATTGCATGTACCTGAATGCATTCCCTTGGGGCAACCCATATTTCTCGGTCAGCGCTCCCAGACTCGCGAACTTCCCATCCACAAATAGATCTTTCAATTGCGTTATTCCTGCTCTTTGCCACATTCCATATCCCCCATCCATTCCCCCCGGGGCAAACCTATGGTTGTTTCTTATCGGGGACCCCCCCAATGCTCCGGTCTTTCCCCTATGTCGTCTCCACTGTCCCCAAATCTTCAGTGTAGCTACCACCACCGGACTCGTGGTATAGTTCCTTGGTGAGAACGGCAATGGGGCTGTCACCATAGCCTGCAGGCTGGTCCCCCCACAGGACGCCCTCTCTAATCTCTTCCACGCCGCTCCTTCCTCCTCTCCCATCCACTTACTCACCATTGAAATATTAGCGGCCCAATAATACTCACTTAGGCTCGGTAGTGCCAGCCCCCCCCTATCCCTACTACGCTGTAAGAATCCCTTCCTCACTCTCGGAGTCTTCCCGGCCCAAACAAAACCCATGATACTCTTTTCTATCCTTTTGAAAAAAGCCTTCGTGATCACCACCGGGAGGCACTGAAACACAAAGAGGAATCTCGGGAGGACCACCATCTTAACCGCCTGCACCCTCCCTGCCATTGACAATGCTACCATATCCCATCTCTTGAAATCTTCCTCCATCTGTTCCACCAACCGCGTCAAATTTAGCCTGTGCAATGTGCCCCAATTCTTAGCTATCTGGATCCCCAGGTAACGAAAGTCTCTTGTTACCTTCCTCAACGGTAGGTCTTCTATTTCTCTACTCTGCTCCCCTGGATGCACCACAAACAGCTCACTCTTCCCCATGTTCAATTTATACCCTGAAAAATCCCCAAACTCCCCAAGTATCCGCATTATTTCTGGCATCCCCTCCGCTGGATCCGCCACATATAGTAGCAGATCATCCGCATATAAAGATACCCGGTGTTCTTCTCCTCCCCTAAGTATTCCCCTCCATCTCTTGGAACCTCTCAGCGCTATCGCCAGGGGCTCAATCGCCAGTGCAAACAGTAATGGGGACAGAGGACATCCCTGCCTTGTCCCTCTATGGAGCCGAAAATATGCCGATCCCCGTCCATTCATGACCACACTCGCCACTGGGGCCCTATACAACAGCTGCACCCATCTAACATACCCCTCTCCAAAACCAAATCTCCTCAACACCTCCCACAGATAATCCCATTCCACTCTATCAAATGCTTTCCCGGCATCCATCGCCACTACTATCTCCGTTTCACCCTCTGGTGGGGCCATCATCATTACCCCTAACAGCCTCCGTATATTCGTGTTCAGCTGTCTCCCCTTCACAAACCCAGTTTGATCCTCATGAACCACCCCCGGGACACATTCCTCTATTCTCATTGCCATTACCTTGGCCAGGACCTTGGCATCCACATTTAGGAGGGAAATTGGTCTGTAGGACCCGCATTGTAGCGGATCCTTTTCCTTCTTTAAGATAAGCGATATCGTTGCTTCTGACATAGTCGGGGGCAGTTGTCCCCTTTCCTTTGCCTCGTTAAAGGTCCTCGTCAGTAGCGGGGCGAGCAAGTCCAAATATTTTCTGTAAAATTCAACTGGGAATCCGTCCGGTCCCGGGGCCTTTCCCGTCTGCATGTTCCTAATTCCTTTCACCACTTCTTCTACCGTGATCTGTGCTCCCAGTCCCACCCTTTCCTGCTCTTCCACCTTGGGAATTTCCAGCCGATCCAAAAAATCCATCATTCTCTCCCTCCCATCCGGGTGTTGAGCTTCATACAATTTTTTATAAAATGTCTTGAACACTTCATTCACTCTCTCCGCTCCCCGCTCCGTCTCTCCTTCCTCGTCCCTCACCCCCCCTATTTCCCTCGCTGCTCCCCTTTTCCTCAATTGGTGTGCCAGCAATCTGCTCGCCTTCTCTCCATATTCATACTGTACACCCTGCGCCTTCCTCCATTGTGCCTCTGCAGTGCCTGTAGTCAGCAAGTCAAATTCCACATGCAGCCTTTGCCTTTCCCTGTACAGTCCCTCCTCCGGTGCTTCCGCATATTGTCTGTCCACCCTCAAAAGTTCTTGCAGCAACCGCTCCCGTTCCTTACTCTCCTGCTTCCCTTTATGTGTCCTTATTGATATCAGCTCCCCCCTCACCACCGCCTTCAATGCCTCCCAGACCACTCCCACCAGACCCCGATATTAATAACCATCGAGTCCTACAATAATAACCATCTACTCCAAAATTAAGAACAGTCTTCTCCTACAATAATAACCACTTACTCCTACATTAATAACCACCCACTCCTACGTTAATAACCATCTACTCCTACATTAATAACCATCTACTACATTAATAACCGTCTACTCCGACATTAATAACCGTCCTCTCCTCCATTGATAACCATCTACTCCGACATTAATGACCATCTACTCCTACAATAATAACCATCTACTCCTGCATTAATAAGCGTGTACTCCTACATTAATAACCATCTACCCCTACATTAATAACCATCTACTCCTTCAAAAATAGCCATCTACTCCTATAATAATAACCACCTACTCCTACAATAATCACCGTCTACACCGAGAATAATAACCATCTACTCCGACATTAATAACCATCTACTCCGACATCAATAACCGTCTACTCCTATATTAATAACCATCTACTCCTACATTAATATACGTCTACTCCGACATTAATAACCATCTACTCCTACAATAATCACCGTCTACACCGAGAATAAGAACCATCTACTCCGACATTAATAACCATCTACTCCTACAATAATAACCTTCTCCTCCTACAATAATAACCTTCTCCTCCTACTATAATAACCATCCACTCCTGCAATAATAACCATCTACTCCTACATTAATAAACAGCTATTCTTACATCAATAACCATCTACTCCTACATCAATAATTGTCTACTCCTACAATAATAACCAGCTACTCCTACATTAATAACCATCTACACCGTCATTAATAAGCATCCAGTCCTACAATGATCACCGTCTACACCGAGTATAATAACCATCTACACCGACAATAATAACCATCTACTCCTACAATAATAACCGTCTACTCCTTCATTAATCACCATCTACTCCTACATTAATAACCATCTTCTCCTACGTTAATAAACATCTACTCCGACATTAATAACCATCTACTCCTACAATAATAACCGTCTACTCCTACAATAATAACCATCTACTCCTGCAATAATAACCATCTACTCCTACATCAATAATCGTCTACTCCTACAATAATAACCATCTACTCCGACATCAATAACCGTCTACTCCTATATTAATAACCATCTACTCCTACATTAATAACCATCTACTCCTACATCAATAACCATCTGCTCCTACAATTATAACCATCTACTCCTACATTAATAACCATCTACTCCTACATTAATAACCGCCTCCTCCGGCATTAATAACCATCTACTCCTGCAATAATAACCATCAGCTCCTACATTAATAACCATCTACTCTGACATTTATTACCATCTACTCCTGCAATAATAACCTTCTCCTCCGACAATAATAACCATCCACTCCTGCAATAATAACCATCTACTCCTACATTAATAAACAGCTACTCTTTCATCAATAACCATCTACTCCTACATCAATAATCGTCTACTCCTACAATAATAACCAGCTACTCCTACATTAGTAACCCTCTACTCCGACATTAATAACCACCGTCTCCTACATTAATAACCATCTACTCCTACATTAATAACCATCTACTCCTACATCAATAACCAACTGCTCCTACATTAATAAACAGCTACTCTTACATCAATAACCATCTACTCCTACATCAATAATCGTCTACTCCTACAATAATAACCAGCTACTCCTACATTAGTAACCCTCTACTCCGACATTAATAACCACCGTCTCCTACATTAATAACCATCTACTCCTACATTAATAACCATCTCCTACATCAATAACCATCTGCTCCTACAATTATAACCATCTACTCCTACATTAATAACCATCTACTCCTACATTAATAACCGCCTCCTCCGGCATTAATAACCATCTACTCCTACAATAATAACCATTAGCTCCTACATTAATAACCATCTACTCTGACATTTATTCCATCTACTCCTGCAATAATAACCTTCTCCTCCTACAATAATAACCATCCACTCCTGCAATAATAACCATCTACTCCTACATTAATAAACAGCTACTCTTACATCAATAACCATCTACTCCTACATCAATAATCGTCTACTCCTACAATAATAACCAGCTACTCCTACATTAGTAACCCTCTACTCCGACATTAATAACCACCGTCTCCTACATTAATAACCATCTACTCCTACATTAATAACCATCTACTCCTACATCAATAACCATCTGCTCCTACAATAATAACCATCTACTCCTCCATTAATAACCATCTACTCCTATAGCAATAATCGTCTACTCCTGCAATAATAACCAGCTACTCCTACATTAATAACCATTTACTCCGACATTAATAAGCATCCAGTCCTACAATGATCACCGTCTACACCGAGAATAATAACCATCTACACCGACAATAATAACCATCTACTCCTACAATAATAAACATCTACTCCGACATTAATAACCATCTACTCCTACAATAATAACCGTCAACTCCTTCAATAATAACCGTCTACTCCTTCATTAATCACCATCTACTCCAACATTAATAACCATCTACTCCGACATTAATAAACATCTACTCCTACATTAATAACCATCTACTCCTACAGTAATAACCATCTACTACATTATAACCATCTACTCCCACATCAATAATCGTCTACTCCTACATTAATAACCGTCTACACCTACATTGTTAGCCATCTACTCCTACATTAATAACCCTCTCCTCCTACAATAATAACCATCTACTCCTACTTTAATAAACATCTACTCTGACATTAATAACCATCTACTCCTACAATAATAACCGTCAACTCCTGCAATAATAACCCTCTACCCCGATATTAATAACCATCGAGTCCTACAATAATAACCATCTACTCCAACATTAAGAACAGTGTTCTCCTACAATAATAACCACTTACTCCTACATTAATAACCACCCACTCCTACGTTAATAACCATCTACTCCTACATTAATAACCATCTACTACATTAATAACCGTCTACTCCGACATTAATAACCGTCCTCTCCTACATTGATAACCATCTACTCCGACATTAATGACCATCTACTCCTACAATAATAACCATCTACTCCTACATTAATAAGCGTGTACTCCTACATTAATAACCATCTACCCCTACATTAATAACCATCTACTCCTTCAGTAATAGCCATCTACTCCTACAATAATAACCACCTACTCCTACAATAATCACCGTCTACACCGAGAATAATAACCATCTACTCCGACATTAATAACCATCTACTCCGACATCAATAACCGTCTACTCCTATATTAATAACCATCTACTCCTACATTAATATACGTCTACTCCGACATTAATAACCATCTACTCCTACAATAATCACCGTCTACACCGAGAATAATAACCATCTACTCCGACATTAATAACCATCTACTCCTACAATAATAACCTTCTCCTCCTACAATAATAACCTTCTCCTCCTACTATAATAACCATCCACTCCTGCAATAAAAACCATCTACTCCTACATTAATAAACAGCTACTCTTACATTAATAACCATCTACTCCTACAATAATAACCAGCTACTCCTATATTAGTAACCCTCTACTCCGACATTAATAACCACCGACTCCTACATTAATAACCATCTACTCCTACATTAATAACCATCTACTCCTACATCAATAACCATCTGCTCCTACAATAATACCCATCTACTCCTACATTAATAACCATCTACTCCTACATCAATAATCGTCTACTCCTGCAATAATAACCAGCAACTCCTACATTAATAACCATCTACACCGTCATTAATAAGCATCCAGTCCTACAATGATCACCGTCTACACCGAGTATAATAACCATCTACACCGACAATAATAACCATCTACTCCTACAATAATAACCGTCTCCTCCTTCATTAATCACCATCTACTCCTACATTAATAACCATCTTCTCCTACGTTAATAAACATCTACTCCGACATTAATAACCATCTACTCCGACAATAATAACCATCTACTCCTGCAATAATAACCATCTACTCCTACATCAATAATCGTCTACTCCTACAATAATAACCATCTACTCCGACATCAATAACCGTCTACTATATTAATAACCATCTACTCCTACATTAATAACCATCTACGCCTACATCAATAACCATCTGCTCCTACAATTATAACCATCTACTCCTACATTAATAACCATCTACTCCTACATTAATAACCGCCTCCTCCGGCATTAATAACCATCTACTCCTACAATAATAACCATCAGCTCCTACATTAATAACCATCTACTCTGACATTTATTACCATCTACTCCTGCAATAATAACCTTCTCCTCCTACAATAATAACCATCCACTCCTGCAATAATAACCATCTACTCCTACATTAATAAACAGCTACTCTTACATCAATAACCATCTACTCCTACATCAATAATCGTCTACTCCTATAATAATAACCAGCTACTCCTACATTAGTAACCCTCTACTCCGACATTAATAACCACCGTCTCCTACATTAATAACCATCTACTCCTACATTAATAACCATCTACTCCTACATCAATAACCAACTGCTCCTACAATAATAACCATCTACTCCTACATTAATAACCATCTACTCCTACAGCAATAATCGTCTACTCCTGCAATAATAACCAGCTACTCCTACTTTAATAACCATTTACTCCGACGTTAATAAGCATCCAGTCCTACAATGATCACCGTCTACACCGAGAATAATAACCATCTACACCGACAATAATAACCATCTTCTCCTACGTTAATAAACATCTACTCCGACATTAATAACCATCTACTCCTACAATAATAACCATCTACTCCTGCAATAATAACCATCTACTCCTACATCAATAATCGTCTACTCCTACAATAATAACCATCTACTCCGACATCAATAACCGTCTACTCCTATATTAATAACCATCTACTCCTACATTAATAACCATCTACTCCTACATCAATAACCATCTGCTCCTACAATTATAACCATCTACTACTACATTAATAACCATCTACTCCTACATTAATAACCGCCTCCTCCGGCATTAATAACCATCTACTCCAACAATAATAACCATCAGCTCCTACATTAATAACCATCTACTCTGACATTTATTACCATCTACTCCTGCAATAATAACCTTCTCCTCCTACAATAATAACCATCCACTCCTGCAATAATAACCATCTACTCCTACATTAATAAACAGCTACTCTTACATCAATAACCATCTACTCCTACATCAATAATCGTCTACTCCTATAATAATAACCAGCTACTCCTACATTAGTAACCCTCTACTCCGACATTAATAACCACCGTCTCCTACATTAATAACCATCTACTCCTACATTAATAACCATCTACTCCTACATCAATAACCAACTGCTCCTACAATAATAACCATCTACTCCTACATTAATAACCATCTACTCCTACAGCAATAATCGTCTACTCCTGCAATAATAACCAGCTACTCCTACTTTAATAACCATTTACTCCGACGTTAATAAGCATCCAGTCCTACAATGATCACCGTCTACACCGAGAATAATAACCATCTACACCGACAATAATAACCATCTACTCCTACAATAATAAACATCTACTCCGACATTAATAACCATCTACTCCTACAATAATAACTGTCAACTCCTTCAATAATAACCGTCTACTCCTACATTAATCACCATCTACTCCTACAATAATAACCATCTACTCCTGCAATGATAACCATCTACTCCTACATCAATAATCGTCTACTCCTACATTAATAACGGTCTACACCTACATTGTTAGCCATCTACTCCTACATTAATAACCCTCTCCTTCTACAATAATAACCATCTATTCCTACTTTAATAAACATCTACTCCGACATTAATAACCATCTACTCCTACAATAATAACCGTGAACTCCTTCAATAATAACCCTCTACCTCGATATTAATAACCATCTAGTCCAACAATTATAACCATCTACTCCTACAATAATAAACATCTACTCAGACATTAATAACCACCTCCTCCTGCATTAAGAACCGTCTACTGCTACAATAATAGCCATCTAATCCTACATTATTAACCCTCTCCTCCTGCAATAATAACCATCTACTCCTACGTGAATAAACATCTACTCCGACATTAAAAACCATCTACTCCTCCAATAATAACCATCTACTCCTACATTTATAACTATCTACTCCTACTTTAATAACAGTCTACTCCGACAATAATAACCACCTCCTCCTACATTAAGAACCGTCTACTCCTACAATAATAACCATCGACTCCTACATTAATAACCCTCTACTCCTACATCATTAACCATCTACTCCTACATTAATAACCATCTACTCCTACATTAATAATCATCTACTCCTACAATAATAACCATCTACTCCTCCATTAATTACCATCTACTCCTACATTAATAACCATCCACTCCTACATCAATAACCCTCTCCTCCTACAATAATAACCATCCACTCCTACATCAATAACCATCTACTCCTACATTAATATCCATCTAATCCTACATTAATAACCATCTACTCCTACAACAATAACCATCTACTCCTACTGACAATATTGAATTCTTTACCCGTCAGTCTGGCCAAAATAAAACTCGAGAATGGATTTGTCAGCATAGTCTTATTTATTTTAACTCACTTGCAAGTCTGACTCGCTTCATAATGAGCCTCAGAACACACAAGCTGACTTCTGAAACCTTAGGAACCGAGTGAGGTATGAGACAAAGAGATCTCTGCAAATACATTGAAATGGCATCAAGTTTCACATACAAGATTCCCATAGGTCATCCCCTCCTGACCTGGCCATATATCCTCATTGGCTAACTTCTCATTCCTTAACCCTGTGCCTCTTGTTACCCAGCATCCTTTTCCCATCCTCCACCAGACACCCCTCCCCCTTCCTTGCCATGCTTTCTGAAATCCTTTGCCTGTGAACTCACGACTATTAGACTGATCACATCCACATTACTGTAACTAATATTTGAACTAACTATTTTATATCACATTTGTTTGTTCAATTCCTCATTCCCTCCTTTTATCATTTCATGATAACCGATTTGTCCAACCCGTAGCTATGGCCCCTCGTCTAAGATGATTCGTCGCTGCATTTCCACTTCCTGTTGCAGCACTCCAACATCTGCTGTACCCTCGCGGGTCCTAACAGCCAAGATTCTAGGGGCGTCTATCCGTTCCAGTGCACCCTGCATTTTACCCATCACGCATTTAAGGATGGCCAGGCCCACAAATAAAATAATTCCTATCGCTAACCGCCAAGGAACCCCCCTACCTCCCAGTGTCAAGGCGCTCAGAATTCCCCATCCACTGAGTGGCCCCGGTTTGGGGCGAGAACCTGAGGTTTTTTTCCAGTTCTCGCAGAATTCGGCTGAGACTGCCCGGCATGCCAACTGATTATGCAGCATCCACACCGAGGGGTGGGGGACTGTGGTAGGGACTAGAGTCCCAATAGCAATTTAGCGGGGAAATGGTGGTGACAAAACATTGGTTGCTGTGCCATTAAAAAAAAGTAGTATCCTTGCTCCGTGTACAGGCGAGCATCACAATCAGTATATCGGTTGCGTAGGGATCCCCCAGTAGCCCAGTTGATCCAGCTTTGGAATGCCCATTCTGCCCTCCTAGTCAGAACTTCCTGGGAAGCCCTAGTCCCAACAGTGATATGAGAGACATTCGTCCAGCCACAAAGGAGCTGGAGGCCGGCGTTCAATGGGACGCAGGTGGTGTTGTAACAAACGCATTGGCCAGACGCCTGAGTGATATGACACCTTCTGTCCGTACAGGTGGGGAACAGTCATGTTATATATGTTTCCAGCTCTACCAGCAAACAGCCGTATCCGTCACTGCTGAAACAATTCTCGTATGACCAGGAGTCTATTGGGAGTGAAGTGGCTAGATATATACGCCCTCCACCGTTGCAGCTATCATACTGTGAGTGGGAATTATCCCGAGGAAGGGGAAGGCAAATAGCCGGTGGTGCGGAACCCGGATCGTAAGGAAGAGTGACTTGCTCGGGCGGTGGCTCGGAACGCTGACAATGAACCACCGTTTGGGGAGTGCCCCAAAGCGGTGAAACAGAAAATAACCTACCCATCCCTGGCCATACAAGTGGTGGTAGATCTGATAAAAGAGATTCATACTACACAGGTTTCCCTCATTCTGGGTCCTAAATGAATTAAGTATTGATAGTTGTAGTTCTAGTTGTACTGCCCTTCTCACACACTCCGTCCACTTTCTAGTCCCCCCCTCTCTCTCACAACCTCTTCCTACCCTCTCCGCACAATCTGACTTTACCTTTGTGGCACGAACCTTAACACATCCAAAATCAAATTTACGTGCACTCCAATAACAAGGCAATGTCCATGCAATGTTCCCTTCCCATCGCCAGGACTGGTGCAATTGCTTCATGAGTCCTGCATTGTTCGTTAATCTGATGACCTTCCACGAGTCGATACCCTGTCCCCTTTAACCTGGGGTTACCCCATCTCTGGATCTGTAAAGATTTAATCACCTGCTAATGCTCACATTCCAAGCATTGTCTGGCATCTTTGAATCTGTCTATGTATATGTTTCTGGAACATACCTCTTCATTCACCTGAGGAAGGAGCAGCGCTCCGAAAGCTAGTGACATCGAAACAAACCTGTTGGACTTTAACCTGGTGTTGTAAGACTTCGTACTGTGCTCTTATATGGGGACAGCGAAGAACGTCACCTCAGCATAAGTGAAATGTCCGTGTAGTTTGGTTGGGGTTACAGATGTAGATGATATTTCCCTTTTCCATTTCCGCCGCCAATGTCACTCCAAGCGAGGCGAGGCCGAAGATTACACAGGCGGTGCGCAGCTACCCCATCATGCTCCACACCTGTAAAACAGCGCTGGGGAAGGGAGGCAGGTTAATCTGTCCAAGAAAATGGGGCGCGTTATCAGAACTCAACTGAGCTGGTATGCCTTACTGGGGAATGATTTCCCGCATCAGAACTTTAACCACAGTAGCAGCTTTATTATCGGTAGTCGGATACGCCTCAACCCATCTGCGGAACACATCCACAATAGCCAAAACATATTTAAAACACTGACAACATTGACACCTTTCCAACTCAATGTAATCCATTTGGAGCGTCTCAAAGGGACCGCTGGGCAACGGGGTTTGCCCCATACCACGAGGGATACCTTTGCCGGTGTTATATTGCTGACAAATCAAACACCGATTACTGATACTCTGGGCCTGCCCCTGCATTTAGGGTGCCACCAAGTGTCCACCAACAAATCACTAGTCCCCCGAGCCCCACAATGAGTTGCAAAGTGTACACATTCGATGACCCATAAAGCCAGTACCTCAGACATGCAAGTCTGATGTGCTGGCGTGGTCCATAAAGAGGAAACAGAATCATATGTACAACCTAACCGTTTCCACATTTGTTTATCACTCTCAGGAGCGTCCTCCTGTAACCTTATGACGTCTTTGATGGTTGGCATTGGCTTGTCAGAGGCAGACCTATTTATTGCAGAATGTTTAGTCTGACTTAACATTTTGGACACCATCACTTGCTGAATTTGCGCGGCTGTCCGCGCTGCACAATCTGCTCGTTCATTACCAACGTCAACTGGGGTCTTACCGTTTGTATGGGCAGCGCATTTAATGATGGAAATCTGCGCGGGCATAAGGAGGGCCTGCAGTAGGTCATTAACTAAACCCCGGTGGGATATTTCCGTGCCGGCCGAGGTAAGGAATCCCCTATTCTTGCAGAGCTGTGGGTTGACATATTCCAAAACGTCATGTCCCAGGTGATGCTGACGTCGAGTGTTAATCGTTTCAGGGACCTCAAAATATTTTATGGAAGTGCCGTCTGGCGTGACTTGAAGTGCGTACTCTGTTGGATCTGAATGATCCACTGCCCTCCTTACCATAGGTTTGCACTGAGTGCTGATTTTGGTGCATTTGAGTGCTATAGTGAGAGTTTGGTGACTGAGGGAGTATAAGGCTTCATTTTTGTCTAAAGTCTTGTGTTTCTTTTATTTAGTTAACTAACTTAAAAGTTGCTGTTTGGTTTAGAAGAAGGTGAATTTTCAATCAGCTTTAAACAAAGGTTCTACTTGTAGGTACTTGCAGCTGGAGCTTGTTAATTAGATTAGGCCAATTTTCAGAGGCTAGATTCACAGTATAAAAGTGAGCCAGCTACAGTGCAGACTTTGTTTGCACTGAGTGCTGAATTTGGTGCATTTGAGTGCTATAGTGAGAGTTTAGTGACTGAGGGAGTGCTGAATTTGGTGCATTTGAGTGCTATAGTGAGAGTTTGGTGACTGAGGGAGTGCTGAATTTGGTGCATTTGAGTGCTATAGTGAGAGTTTGGTGACTAAGGGAGTTAGGTGAGGAGAGAGTAAGGTGCTCCTTTCATTTTGTTTCCTCCATTTCCGCAAAGAATGAGAAGAGAGCCAGGAGTTTACAGAGAGTGCAGCTGACTGGGAGCAGAATCGGAGGGCGGAGGTCCAGTTGGACAAAGGGCAGCTATATTCTGTAAGGTAAGAGGGGATGGAGGCTAGGCCAGTTGCATGCTCCTCCTGTAAGATGTGGGTGGTGAGGGATACCACCGGTGTTCCCGCTGACTATTCCTGCAAGAAGTGCACCCAACTCCAGCTCCTCAAAGACCGTGTTAGGGAATTGGAGCTGAAGCTGGATGAATTTTGGATCATCCGGGAGGCAGAGGGGGTGATAGAGAAGAGTTACAGGGAGGTAACCACACCCAAAGTACAGGACAAGAATAGCTGGGTTACAGTCGGGGGAAAGAAAACAAACAGGCAGACAGTGCAGGGATCCCTTGTGGTCGTTCCCCTTCAAAACAAGTATACCGTTTTGGATGCTGTTGGGGGGGATGACCTACCGGGGGAAGGCCCTAGTGGCCAGGTCTCTGGCACTGAGTCTGGCTCTGGGGCTCAGAACGGAAGGGGGGGGGAATATAAAAGCAATAGTAGTAATGGAGACGGATAGGTGCGTGCAACAGGGCAAGGTTTACAATTGGGGGAAGGGTAAATACGACATTGTCAGACAAGAATTGAAATGCATAAATTGGGAACATAGGCTGTCAGGGAAGGACACAAGTGAAATGTGGAACTTGTTCAAGGAACAGGTACTATGTGTCCTTAATATGTATGTCCCTGTCAGGCAGGGAAGAGATGGTCGAGTGAGGGAACCATGGTTGACAAGAGAGGTTGAATGTATTGTTAAGAGGAAAAAGGTGACTTATGTAAGGCTGAGGAAACAAGGTTCAGACAGGGCATTGGAGGGATACAAGATAGCCAGGAGGGAACTGAAGAAAGGGATTAGGAGAGCTAAGAGAGGGCATGAACAATCTTTGGCGGGTAGGATCAAGGAAAACCCCAAGGCCTTTTACACATACGTGAGAAATATGAGAATGACTAGAGCGAGGGTAGGTCCGATCAAGGACAGTAGCGGGAAATTGTGTAAAGAGTCTGAAGAGATAGGAGAGGTCTTGAACGAGTACTTTTCTTCTGTATTTACAAATGAGAGGGGCCATATTGTTGGAGAGGACAGTGTGAAACAGACTGGTAAGCTCGAGGAAATACTTGTTAGGAAGGAAGATGTGTTGGGCATTTTGAAAAACGTGAGGATAGACAAGCCCCCCGGGCCTGACGGGATATATCCAAAGATTCTATGGGAAGCAAGAGATGAAATTGCAGAGCCGTTGGCAATGATCTTTTCGCCCTCACTGTCAACAGGGGTAGTACCAGGGGTTGGAGAGTGGCGAATGTCATGCCACTGTTCAAAAAAGGGACTAGGGATAACTCTGGGAATTACAGGCCAGTTAGTCTTACTTCGGTGGTAGGCAAAGTCATGGAAAGGGTACTGATGGATAGGATTTCTGAGCATCTGGAAAGACACTGCTTGATTAGGGATAGTCAGCACAGATTTGTGAGGGGTAGGTCTTGCCTTACAAATCTTATTGAATTCTTTGAGGAGGTGACCAAGCATGTGGATGAAGGTAAAGCAGTGGATGTAGTGTACATGGATTTTAGTAAGGCATTTGACAATGTTCCCCACGGTAGGCATCTGCAGAAAGTAAGGAGGCATAGGATAGTGGGAAATTTGGCCACTTGGATAACGAGCTGGCTAACCGATAGAAGTCAGAGCGTGGTGGTGGATGGCAAATATTCAGCCTGGATCCCAGTTACCAGTGGCGTACCGCAGGGATCAGTTCTGGGTCCTCTGCTGTATGTGATTTTGATTAATGACTTGGATGAGGGAGTTGATGGGTGGGCCAGTAAATTTGCAGACGATAAGAAGATTGGTGGAGTTGTGGATAGTGAGTAGTGCTGTTGTCGGCTGCAAAGAGACATAGATAGGATGCAGAGCTGGGTTGAAAAGTGGCAGATGGAGTTTAACCCTGAAAAGTGCAAGGTTTTCCATTTTGGAAGGACAAATATGAATGCGGTACCATTGTGGATAGCACAATTGCTTCACAGCTCCAGGGTCCCAGGTTCGATTCCGGCTTCGGTCACTGTCTGTGCGGAGTCTGCACATCCTCCCCGTGTGTGCGTGGGTTTCCCCCGGGTGCTCCGGTTTCCTCCCACAGTCCAAAGATGTGCAGGTTAGGTGGATTGGCCATGATAAATTGCCCTTAGTGTCCAAAATTGCCCTTAGGGTTGGGTGGGGTTACTGGGTTATGGGGATAGGGTGGAGGTGTGGACCTTGGGTAGGGTGCTCTTTCCAAGACTCGATGGGCCGAATAGCCTCCTTCTGCACTGTAAATTCTATGATAATACAGGGTTAACGGTAGAGTTCTTGGCAATGTGGAGGAGCAGAGAGATCTTGGGGTCTATGTTCATACATCTTTGAAAGTTGCCACATAAGTGGATAGAGCTTGAAGAAGGCCTATGGTGTGCTAGCGTTCATTAACAGAGGGATTGAATTTAAGAGCCGTGAGGTGATGATGCAGCTGTACAAAACTTTGGTAAGGCCACATTTGGAGTACTGTATACAGTTCTGATCGCCTCATTTTAGGAAGGATGTGGAAGCTTTAGAAAAGGTGCAATGGAGATTTACCAGGATGTTGCCTGGAATGGAGAGTAGGTCTTACAAGGAAAGGTTGCGGGTGCTAGGCCTTTTCTCATTAGAACGGAGAAGGATGAGGGGCGACTTGATGGAGGTTTATAAGATGATCAGGGGAATAGATAGAGTAGACTGTCAGAGACTTTTTCCCCGGGTGGAACAAACCATTACAAGGGGACATAAATTTAAGGTGAATGGTGGAAGGTATAGGGGGGATGTCAGAGGTAGGTTCTTTACCCAGAGAGTAGTGGGGGCATGGAATGCACTGCCTGTGGAAGTAGTTGTGTCGGAAACATTAGGAACCTTCAAGCAGCTATTGGATAGGTACATGGATTACGGTAGAATGATATAGTGTAGATTTATTTGTTCTTAAGGGCAGCACGGTAGCATTGTGGATAGCACAATTGCTTCACAGCTGCAGGGTCCCAGTTTCGATTCCGGCTTGGGTCACTGTCTGTGCGGAGTCTGCACATCCCGTGTGTGCGTGGGTTTCCTCCGGGTGCTCCGGTTTCCTCCCACAGTCCAAAGATGTGCAGGTTAGGTGGATTGGCCATGATAAATTGCCCTTAGTGTCCAAAATTGCCCTTAGTGTTGGGTGGAGGTGTTGAGTTTGGGTAGGCTGCTCTTTCCAAGAGCCGGTGCAGACTCAATGGGCCGAATGGCCTCCTTCTGCACTGTAAATTCAATGATAATCTATGATTAATCTTCGACAAAGGTTCAGCACAACATCGTGGGCCGAAGGACCTGTTCTGTGCTGTATTTTTCTATGTTCTATTAACTGAGCTGGTATACCGTACCGGGGAATGATTTCCCGCATCAGAACATTAACCACAGTAGCAGCTTTATTATCGGTAGTGGGATACGCCTCGACCCATCTCCTGAACACATCCACAATGACCAAAACATATTTCTAGCATTGACAACACTGACACCTTTCCAACTCAATGTTCCCACTGGGCAACGGGGTTTGCGTCATACCACAAGGGATACCTTTGCCGATGTTATATTGTTGACAAATCACACACCGATTCCTGATGCTCCGGGCCATCCCCTGCATTTTAGGGTGCCACCAAGTGTTCAGCAACAAATCACTAGTCCCCCGAGCCCCACAATGAGTTGCAAAGTGTACACATTCGGTGACCCATAAAGCCAGTACATCAGACATAAAAGTCTGATGTGCTGGCGTGGTCCATAAATAGGAAACAGAATCATATGTACAACCTAACCGTTTCCACATTTGTTTATCACTCTCAGGAGCGTCCTCCTGTAACCTTATGACGTCTTGGATGGTTGGCATTGGCTTATCAGAAGCAGACCTATTTATAGCAGATCGTTTAGTCTGACTTAACATTTTAGGCACCATCACTTGCTGAATTTGCACGTCTGTGCGCGCTGCACAATCTGCTTGTTCATTACCAATGTCAACTGCGGTCGGAAATCTGCACGGGAATAAGGAGGGCCTGAAGTAGGTCATTAACTAAACCCCGGTGGGATATTTCTGTGCCAGCCGAGATAAGGAATCCCCTATTCTTCCAGAGCTGTGGGTTGGCTGACGTCGAGTGTTAATCGTTTCTGGGACCTTAAAATATTTTATGGAAGTGCCGTCTGGCGTGATTTGAAGTGCGTACTCTGTTGGATCTGAATGATCCACTGCCGTCCTTACCATAGGCCCCAGATCCTTGGCATGGTACTGGTCGTGGACCTGACGTGGAATATGAGGGCCCACAGAAGCTGACTGGAGCCATAAATGTGGTGGTATTGTAACAAAATCGGCTGTACCTTCTTTTCCCGTGACTGTGGATGTAATCTTGACTGGCCATTCGGTCCCAATTAACGGCTGGTATTTGTCCTCCAACTCTCTGTTTTGTCCGGTTCTGTCATAGGCCAGGGTAACGTGGTGCAATGAATGTTCAATGTCTAACGTCCACCACTGGGGAGTGATAGAAATATAGCACTGTTGTCTCATCCTCCATGATTGAACCGTTACCCCTTCGTCTCCGCACTCTAGCTGTAGCTGGAAGATGCACAGTAAATCTCGGGCCAACAAGTTACAGTCCAATCCAGTAGTCACCACAAACTGATGATCCGCAGACTTATTCTCGTAAGTGACTGTCACTGGTTCAGAAATCGGATACTCACACACCTGTCCTTGGAACCCCGACAAATGCTGGGTGTGGTCGGATATTGATAGTTGAAGTTCTGATTGCACCGAAGACATGGCTGCTCCAGTGTCGATTACAAATGGGTGATGTTGATCTCCTATCTGCAAAGAAATAATAGGTTCCCTGTCCGAGTGGAGAGACCTTATGACTAAATTAGCTAGTCAATCCTGTGTTGGGAAAGGGTTTGCCTGGGAGAAGTCAGTGTACCTCGTCTGTCCTCCCATTGGTGGGTACCCCCTCCTTTGGGTCGGGTAGTCTCCTTCTGCTGCCCGTCTTTTAAAGGGGCATTTCTGTTGCCAGCAATTAAAACATGTATTGTTACCTCTATATCTGCCCGTCCTCTTTACCCAGCAGACCAATAGCCCATCAGAGGGGGCGGCAGTTGTGAAGCTGTTGGTGCATACGGTGGGCCATAAAGAGGAGCTAAGGGTCCCTTTGGGTGGATTTGATATCCTCCCCCTTGCTGATCCACCCACCCAAAGTCACAATATTGGGGTTCCAGCTGGTAAGCCACCGTTTCTGCCGCTGGTTGGGGTCTCAGATCATCCTTTTTCATCACATACTCAGTCTTAATCTTTGTAACTGAGCCTCCTTCCTGGCCTACACCCTCCTTCCAATAAAATCTGACTGCCCATCTGAGAAGGGTCGTTCTCTGTCCAGTTCATGTTATTACATTTCACAGCAGTAGCCACGGAAGGTGGTAGGCAAGTCATTAACATATCACAATATTGAGGGGAATTCTGACCATTCTGATATGGCAAGTCGCCTGACTGCCCACGATAGATTTCATTAAAACATTCCAGAAATTCCTCTGGCTCCTCAGTCTTTTTAGGGTTGAGGTCGACGATAGCAGAAATATTTATGGGCTTTTCAAATGTGACATTCAACGCATTCAGGATTTGTGCCCGTCTCTCATCGTCCAAAGCATGGCCTTGCTGAAGTGCGGTGTGGCTAGCATAATTCAAGTGATTGTGATGATTGCGGTACTCTGCTGGGGTTAAAATCTGCTGGAATAGGGCCCAGAGGTCCCTTGAATCAGCTTGATAAACTGAGATGGTAGTTCTCAGATAATCTACGAAAACAGCAGGAGATTTCTTCCTGTCTGGGATTGCAGCCAGAATAGCCATCATCTCACTGGGTCTCCATAGGAAATAAACGTCTATCGTGGGCTGGGCCGCCGCCATCACAGCGTCAGGGCTTGGTATTTTCCTAATCGGCAACTGTCTCAGGGTCTCACTAGGGGGCGCTCTAGCGTATTCCTCTGGCTCTTCAAAGACTTTGACGTCCTTCCCTTCCACTAGGGGGAGCTCCAGCTCCTCGGAACCATTCCCATCCTTTTTCTTTGTTCTCATACTTTTCTGTCCTACTATATCGGTCTTAAGAGATCGAGGTGGTATGCGTAATTGTTTCTGGATAGGATCAGGCCCCTCTCTCATTGTCCGAGATCGGGTCCTAGAGCTAACTGGGCTTGTTGAACAGAGCACCCTTCTCTAACAGATGGTGAAGATGCTGAAACAGGACCCAATCTATCAACCGAAGGGGCTGGAGAGGCTGGCATGATTTGAATCTGGGGAGCAGTGACTAGATATAAATTATGATAACCTGGTGGTTCCGGACTTAGTGCAGACAATGCTACTGGTGCAGTCGGGACTCTACCCGACATGGTCCAATTCTCTGGGTCCTCATCTCCTTCTGTCAATGCAAGGCCAGCCATTGAACTACGTAGCTCTTTTTTTTTTTTTCTCGAGTCCACCCTCTCTTTACTTGCGCGTTTTTTGAATGCACACTCCTTTTTCAAGATCTCCAGAGTTTTCTGGTTCCCCCTTTCACTAATTGGAATCCCGATTTTAAGGGCATTTTCTTTCCAACTTAATAACATGATCTTATCCCTCTCATGTTGATAATATTGTCTCCATAATCTAATTAACTCTTCAGCTTTCATACTTTGGCTCTCTTTTTAAAAACATTTTTTAAAATTTGCCTATTTATAACCAATGGCAATTTTTGCTACTTGATAAAATTATTTAAAAGGTTTTAACAGTGTTCTTTTAAAACTTAAAATGTTTGAAAATTCAAATTGAATTACTGCAACGTGCAAGCTTAGCTCTGATCGCAACTCAGAACTCAATTTACGATTTGCTTAACACAAACTTGTATAACTTTTACAACTTAATTAATTCTTTATCTTAACAATTTTTCTTTTAACAAGTTTTTCTCACATTCACAGAAATGTTGGCTGCTGTCAATGAGGGAGCAGTTAGCTGCGGTGATTTATACCGGAGCAAAGTCAACTGTCATCTCCAGATTTACACTTTTTAAAATGGTGTCAGTGAGTTTCTTTAAGTTTCTATTAATTCATAAATAAAATGAGGTAAACATTATTTCAAGTGATTCAAACTTAAGATTCTGGCAATTTCAATCAATTCCTTGCTAAAATAATTAACTTTTATCAAAGAGGTGGAGAAATCCACTGGTTTCCTTTAATTAATTCAAAACGTAACTTTGCTGGAGTTTCACTGACTCGAAAGAAAGGTATCCAATTACACCACAAGCTGCCGGTTATCTCAAGCTGCTGTTAAGCCTTTGAGAGACTCCTGCTTTAACTAACATGCAGCATCCAGTTTGTTTTAAAATTTATCGTTTCTCGCCACTACAGTCCAAGGATACAATTTTAGCTTAATCAACTATAGTTTTAAAAACACTCTTGTGGAACTAAACCATCTTGCCAGATGTCCCATCAGTTCATTTTTCTAATCCCCAGACTGACCTTTGATTTTGTCGAGGTGATCTTTCCGTACCAACCGCGAGTGACCAGGCCAATACAGACCATGAGAAGAGGGGGAAACCAATGCGTGCCATTTTCCAGCTACACACACCATTGTGGGCCCGTTTCCACTTTCATTGTACAAAATCAGTCGAATTCTGATTTTGCAGTTGGTCGATAAACGTTTGGAGAAATTCCGGGTTTCCGGCACCAAATGATAAAACATTGAATTCTTTACCCGTCAGTCTGGCCTCAATAAAACTCGAGATGGATTTGTAGGCATAGTATTATTTATTTTTAACCAACTTGCAATTCTGATTCGCTTCTCAGGGACACAGAACACAGAACCAGTCTCCTGGACCCTTTGGAAACGAATGAGGTCCGAGACAAAGGGATCTCTGCAAATACATTCAAATGGCATCAAGTTTCACATACAGATGCCCATAGATCATCCTATACCCCTCCTGACCTGGCCATACATTCTAATTGGCTCACTTCTCATTCCTTATCCCTGGGCCTCTTGTTACCCAGCATCCTTTTCCCCTCCCCTACCAGACACCCCTCCCCCACTTCCTTGCCATGCTTGCTGAAATCCTTTGTCTTTTGTGAACTCACGAGAATTAAACTGGCCTCTATCTACATTACTGTAACTAATATTTAAACTTACTATTTTATATCACATTCGTCAGGTGAACTGCATTCCTGGTGGACAGCAGGTTAAAGTCCATTTGTAACTTTTTCCTCTCTGCCAGAATCTCTATGGTTGGGGCCCCGGAGTAACCACTCCATATCCTGAATGGAGTCGAACACTTGTTGCCTAGCAACCTCTCTTCCCTGTCTCTGCGAGCTTTGTAAGTGAGAATCTCTCCTATGATCACAACCTTCAGCGCCTCCCAGAACGTGGAGGGTGAGACCTTCCCGTTCCGGTTAGTTGTGTGGTCGTTTATGGCCTGCAATATGTTCTGGCAGGCGACCTGGTCGAACAGGAGGGGCGTGTCCAATCTCCATGGGGAGCGTTGGGCGTGGCCAATCTCCAAGCTGACAGAATAGAGTGTAGCGTGATTGGAGATACCAATCGCGGAATATTCCATTCATACGGTTCCTGGAAGCACCGATTTCCCCCACCACACAACGTCGATACGGGTACAGATCCTGTGTGTATGTGAAAAGAATGAGAACTCCTTCTCTCCCGAGCGTATGAGCCTTCAGAAATCCACTGCCCCCATCTTTCCACACGTAGCCCTCGTTCTCTTTCCATGTTTTCCGTCTTCCCTTTTTGAGGTTTGACCTGCCCATCAGCAGGTTCTGTACATAGTTAAACTCCTCCCCCCGCCCCCCCCCCCCCCCCCCCAATGATTAGTCTGTGAGTGTTGATGTCGGGAATTTCCACCAAGGTCCTTTTTATAAATTCCGTGACATCCCAGTTGGTCACATACATGTTAACCAGGACTACCGATAACAAATCTGGGGCATATCTTACCATGACGTACCTCCCCCTGGGTCTGTCCTCGGAGCAGTAAATATCATCCCCATACTACCCTCATGGCTCTCGCCCTGTAGCATGAATGATACGTCTGTCCCACCCAGCCCTGCCTTACCCGCAGTCAGTCATTCTCCCTGATGTCTGTCTCCTGGAGGAAGACTATGCTGGCTTTCATATCTTTCAGGTGGGTGAAGACTCTGGATGGTTTCACTGGGCCGTTGAGTCCCCTGACGTTCTAGGTGACATTTAGCCCCCCCCGCCCCTGTGGGATTAACCATACTTACCTGTTGGACCAGCCTCTGCGCGGGTGTTCCTTTATTTAGGGACCCTCCAAAGTGGATGCGTCCGGCGCCATTTTGTTCCTTGTTGCCACGTGATCACAATGCTTTTTGACAATATTAACCTGACACACCCTGTGAGTTTTCCTTCTATCTGGCGTTTTATAAAATAATTCACCTCCATCAATTTCCTTTCAATTCGATACGGCTCAGGAAATTCTGCTTTTAATGGTTCACCTACCATTGGTGACAATACTGACATTTCAAACACACTAACAAAACTAAACATGTTTGATTTCTTATCTGCCTCTTTTTATCACATGTTGCGACAATTTTAAATAATTTCGAGCCAATTTACCAGCCCTATTTAATCCCTCCGTAAATTTTGTCACATAGTCCCACAATGCAGGGCGGGACTCTCCATCGGCTGACGGCGAAATCGGAAAAGGTGATTGGGCGGAGAATCGTGTGAGGCCGAAATCCCCAGGATCAGGCTGTACAATCTTTTGCAACTCCTTTGCTTCATTTGGGCTTTCCTTTACCACTTTTTCCTGTTTTACCACATCAGCTTTTCTTGAAGCACCAACACTGTGACTTTGCACGGCCTAGTTTATTACAGTAAACACATCTGAAACTTTTCATTTCTCTTCCACCCTCCTGGATTTCTTTTTGAATCTGAGGTACACTCTCCTTATTATCTCCCATCAGATCACCTTTACCTTTACCACTTGAGTATTTCTCATGTCCCCAGTTTCTATCCCTCACAGGCTCAAACTGATGTCGGAAACCAAACTTTGATTTATGAACTAATTCATAATCATCTGCCATTTCCGCTGGTAACCGCGCAGTTTTAACCTTCTGTTCTTCCACATGAGTTCTTACTACATCAGGAATTGAACTTTAAAACTCATCCAAAATCATAATTTCTCTGAGAGCTTCATACGTTTGGTCTATTTTCAAAGTCCTTATCCACCTATCAAAATTACTCTGTTTGAGCCTTTCAAACTCCATGTATGTTTGACCAGGTTATTCTCTTAAATATCTAAACCTTAGAACATTACAGCGCAGTACAGCCCCTTCGGCCCTCAAACCTTTGTCTGTAGGCTTCAGGCACCAGTTCATATGCACCTAAGATGGATTTTTTTCACCTCCTTATATGACCCAGATGCCTCCTCTGATAGTGATGCAAGTACTTCACTAGCTCTACCTACCAACTTTGTTTGAATCAGTATTACCCACATGTCCTGTCGCCATTTCATTTGTTTCGCTACTTTCACAAATGAAATGAAAAAGGCTTCTACATCCTTCTCATCAAACCGTGGCAATGTTTGGAGATATTTAAATAGATCCCCACCAAGCCTTCGACTATGCCGCTCTTTCTCACTATCCTCAACACTATCCTCAAACTGTACGTTTCTCTTTACATCCGCCAATTTTAACTGACTGTCACGTTACATAGCCATTTTCTGAAGTTCAGAGTCTCTCTCTTTTTCCCTTTCCTCTCACTGTTTTTCTCTTTCTTCTCTCTCCTTTTCCGTTTCCCTGATCTGTACCTCTCTTTCTCTCTGTTTTTGATCTGCTAGGACTATTGTTTCTTTTTCCCTCATTTCGTTTTCAAGATGCTTTAATTCTTTTTCATTTTCAAGCCCCTTGATCAGTAATTGAATTCTTGCCAATTCCAATTATTCTGACTGTGTCTCAGGCAATTTTAAACGCTCAGCTATCGCCGCAATTATCTCTTCTTTTCGTATTTTATCAGGCAATATTAACTGCAATGTTTTTGCTCAATCTAATAGCCTTTTTTTAGTCTGTTTGTAAGATACTGCGGGTGACCTCCACCCCCAAAACGCCTGAGCCTCTGAAAGAGCCATTGTCCACAACACACTCCCTACTTAAACTGCAATGCACCACCTGAAAAGCAAACACAAATATGCTCACCCCTCATTGTCTTTAAGTTCACTGAGCCAACCCAATCACGAAAGGTAGACTTTTATCCCACGAGCCCTTAATTTGGTGTGGGCCAGGGTTCAGAAAACTCCAAAATATATTATGGAGTTCACCTGATCTACAACTGTTTATTGATTTTGGTTACGATGAGCACAGGAGCCTGCCTTTCAGGTGTTATTCAATTAGCACTTTTAATCAAAAACAAAGTCTATTCTACGAATTTATTTAACATTTTTACACAGTCAGCATTTTTATCAACGACCAACATAAATACCCCACACAGCTACAGTACTCTATGTATAACCCTTAATACATTCTCCCTTTAACTGTTCCAATTTAATAACAAGATCCCATAAACCAGAAACCTCTTTGACCAAAACAGTAAGTTTGAATTCCTTCCAGAGACCAGTGATCACTTTTGAGCTATCAAGTCATCTGGAGACAGGTTTCAAACTGAAGGTAGAGAGAGACAAGACAAGACTTCTCTTTCTGAATCCAGCAGCCAAATGTGGAGACGAAAGCAGGAAACTCAAGAGCCACACAACAGCTCCACCCACACAATGACATCACTGAAGCCATGTGATAAGACAAATCATTTCTTAAAGGGACATTCCCATGACAGTAGCCACATCCCTGGGGAATGCACTGAGGCTGTACGAATACGAGCTTCTTGAGACGACCCAGCAGCAGTGGAGCCTGCCCCAGAGGAACAGGAGGCAGCCGGCGAGGATGGAGATCCGGCCGCCCAACACGCCGAGAAGGTGGGAAGGAGGCACCGCATCAGGCTTCATGTGCACCGGCAGCACCTGTCATTCGAGGCCCCGCCGGACCCGGCATGCCGTCGAAGACTCCGGCTGAGGAGGGGGACAGTGCAACACATCTGCCAGATGATGGTGCACCTGGCGCCGCGTGGGAATGGGGGAGGACACCAGCTCCCGGTGGCCATAAAGGTGACGGTCACCGTGATGTTTTATGCGATGGGGTCCTTCCAGGTGCCATAGTGACGTGTCCGGGTTCTCACAGACCTCAGTACACAGGTGCACGCGTGCCTCTCGGCCCGGTCGGGACAATACATCCAATTCAATGTGGACCGAACCCACCAGGATGCCCCGGCAGCTGGATTCGCCGACATCGGCGAGATGCCTCAGGTCTAGGCGCTGATCTACAGGGTGTATGGCACCCTATGGGCACTGGCCCAGGACGGCCTGACTTCACAACGATGAATATGTAGCTGCTGGGTGACCATGAGCTGCATGACATGTATGTCTGTGCCCGATATCCGGGCAATGCCCAGGACAGCTTCATCCTGGCACAGTAGATGGCTTCTGACCTATTCGAGGCACACTCCTGGCTGAGGAGTTTGCTTCTGGGCGACAGGGGATGTCTGCTGTGGTCGTGATTGATGACGTCTATCTGGAGGCCACAGACTGACACGCTGTCCACCTGGGTGATCCCTGTATGCGAGCTGGCCATTCCATCACCCAGGCCCACCAAACAATTGGCGTGACGGAGGTGGAGATTGTGGTTGAAGGGCGAAGGCGGGGGTGGAGAGGGATTGGGCTGGGACGCTTGAACAGCGAGGGCTGACTGAACTGGGGTCCCTGGCCCAAGCATAACCCCACTGTCTGTCCATCTGCTGCGCACTCCCCTAGCGCCCAGAGAGCTCAGTGAAATCTGAGGTATTTGTGAATGGGATAGGTGGAAGCTGTGTCCCAGTTCTGTTGTATAAAGTGAAGTTGAGTCAGATTTAGTGTCAGGTCCTGTAGTTGTTGGAGTGGTTAAAGACTGATTTCTGGGAGATGATTTAGCGGGAGTGAAGGGAGTAGCTTCTCCCACAGTTACAGAGAGTCCGAGGGAAGTATTACAGTGAGCCCCTGAAATGCCGACCGCAGGACGTCTGGTGAAAGAGATGTTGACAACTGTTGATCATGTTTCAAGTGGCCATGGCAATGAAGCAGATCCTGAGAATGTTCAGACTGATGCTGTCCGTATGCTGAGGGGTTACACAACAGTCTTGGCTTTGATTCTTATTGTGAGGTTTTGGTAAACAGTTGTTGCAGGAATTTTGGAGTCAGGCGGAGGTTTTGACTTTGACCTCGGTCCTGGTTATGAAACGATGGTCGTTATAAGAGTGATAGTCGGGAGAGAGAGTCAGATGATAGTGTTGACTTTGACCTCGGGACTGACTATGACGCGATGATGGACAGTTTTTCCTGAGTAGACCCGTCAGCAATTGAATTTGGTGGCTGGCGAACAATTTTTCCAGAGTTAGACCAGGATTTAGTAACCTGGAGGAGGTGGGAAGTGGACTTGACAAAAGGTAGTTTTTTTCCCGCTTCTTTAGATAAACCCATTGACACTCCCTTCAGGTCAAAGATGTTTCCATTGCCGGCTGGCGCTGAAGAATAGTCTACCTGACTGCCCAGCGTCGGTTAGTCAGAGTGAGCACCCTTAGGACTGGGGAATGATACCAAGCGAGTAGCTGATCGACCCACATCCTTTTCAGGCTTTCAGTGTCTTTTCAAGCTGGCAGAGGCTGGGAGACAGGAAGGTGAAGTAGTTAGCCATCAATCCTTTTCAGGATGAAGGGAAAGGCGGTTGGAGAATCCTGTGGTGGTTCTGCAATCACGAAGGCCAGGAAAACCCAAGGTGGTTGTAGAGTTGGTGACGTCTCATACTCTGACTCTGAAAGGGAGAGGCACGTGGTGGTTATGAAAACTCCGATGGGGAGGTAAAAGCTGCCACTGCGGGAATAGTGCCTGCTTAGCCAATTAAGTCTGAGAGGTGCCTGGTAAAGGCCAAGAGAGTAGGTATGGTCAATGGTATTGTAAGTGGCGATTGATTGTCAGTGAACCCGCGTTGACAGCCCCACTTTGTAGTTGTAGGGAACCCTCAAAGCCTGTCCAGAAGTTCATCAGACAGGCAGGTAGGCTCAGTCGCAAGAGACAGGTCTGGCTCAGGTGCCAAAGGACTGTAGACGAAGGTGAAGGGAAGCACCAGGTGGGTCTCCGTCTCGACTACAACCACAAAGAATGGCTCAGTTACAAACTGAGCAGCGATGCATGTTGGACATGTTGCAGGAACACGCAACCTTGGTGTGTCCACGGAACGTCGAGGAGAGTCTAGGAAGCCGACGGCCGTGTTGCAGGATGAATCGGACGTCTCCGTACTGTTGACTACTTGCGTTTTAGAGACATTAAAATAAAACAGAGCGCAGGGTTTATTTTGCCAGAATCATCATTGGAATGGTTGGTTGTAAAGACTGTGTACGTATTTGTTGGGCGCACTAATGTGAGTGCAAGTATACCTTCCCCTATGTGTTAGAAGTCATATTGCCATTAGTGCCGAGGCCGGCCAGGGGGTTGCATTGGGGCTAGTTTAGACAGGTGTGTGTCAGTGTTGTGTGTCTTACATATCTCGTAATGAAACGTCTATGGCTTGACGTTTGCTTCATTTCGGCGAGGGGCCGCAGAGGTATGTTAGGATATTGTCTGTCTGACCTGTTTTCTCTTTTAATCCCCGTCCTGCTGCCTGTTTTGATATGCATTTCCGTTTAAATTGGAGTGTAAACCTAGTGTCTGTAGTTCATTGGAGCAGTCAAGGGTTAAAGACCTTCTGGAAATTAGAATTATTGGTTAACCACTTTTGTTGGGAGTCTGGGGTCTGTGGGGCTGGATTTGACCGCACACTCACCCAGGGTAACAAACTTTTTGGTATTCCTTTTCAAAACGCAT
Organism: Scyliorhinus torazame; assembly: GCF_047496885.1. Taxonomy (NCBI): domain Eukaryota; kingdom Metazoa; phylum Chordata; class Chondrichthyes; order Carcharhiniformes; family Scyliorhinidae; genus Scyliorhinus; species Scyliorhinus torazame. Next base: position 10,972,850 of record NC_092732.1, read on the forward strand.
TTGATTCTCAAAGGTCTATCAGATTGTGAACAACGAACAAAGCAAATGAAAGTACAACACACGAACAGGCCCTTCGGCCCTCCAAATCTGCTCTGCTACCCATCTAACCTAAAACCTTCTACACTTCCTGGGTCCGTATCCCTCTATTCCCATCCTATTCATGTATTTATCAAGACGTCCATTAAACGTCACTACCGACCCTGCTTCCACCACCTCCTCCAGCAGCGAGTTCCAGGCACCCACTACCCTCTGTGTAAAAACCTTCCCTCGCACATCTCCTCTAAACTTTGCTCCTCGCACCTCAAACCTGTGTCCCCTAGTAATTGACTCTTCCACCTTGCGAAAAGTTTCTCACTATCCACTCTGTCCATGCCCCTCATAATTTTGTAGACCTCTATCAGGTCGGCCCTCAATCTCCGTCGTTCCAGTGAGAACAAACCGAGTATATCCCACCTCTCCTCATAGCTAATGCCCTCAATACCTGGCAACATCTGGTAAACCTCTTCTGTAATCTCTTCAAAGCCTCCACATCCTTCTGATAGTGTGGCGACCAGAATTGAACACTATATTCCAAGTGCGGTCCAACTAAGCATCTATACAGATGCAACATGACTTGTCAATTTTTATTCTCAATGCCCTGGCCGATGAAGGAAAGCATGCCATGAGTTGGTAAGTGTAATATTGGGTTTTCATGAAATCAGTGAGATATAAAAGAAGGAAATATAGACACGCCAACGTAACATAGGTAGTTTGGGAAATGCTGCGATATTTGATTCGCGATTTTCTTAATTCTGCACTTAGAAAGGTATTGTATTAGAACAAGCAAGGATAGTTCGGACTCATTGGCAAAAAGATGATTCTATTTGACAAATAACAGAACATAGAATTTACACTGCAGAATGAAGCTATTTGGCCCATCGAGTCTCCTCCAGCCCTTGGAAAGAACACCTTACTTAAGTCCACGCTTTCAACCTTTCCCTGTAATGGACTAAGTCATCTGATGTTCTGGACACTATGTCGCAATTCATCACGGCCAATCCAACTAAGATGCACATCTTTGGATTGTGGGAGGAAACCGGAGCACCCGGAGGAAACCCACGCCCGTTGTCAATATCTCATATGGCGCTTTCAATCCACAGCATCAAAGAACAAAGAACAAAGAAATGTACAGCACAGGAACAGGCCCTTCGGCCCTCCAAGCCCGTGCCGACCATGCTGCCCGACTAAGCTACAATCTTCTACATTTCCTGGGTCCGTATCCCTCTATTCCCATCCTATTCATGTATTTGTCAAGATGCCCCTTAAATGTCACTATCGTCCCTGTTCCACCACCTCCTCCGGTAGCGAGTTCCAGGCACCCACTACCCTCTATGTAAAACAAGTGCCTCGTACATCTACTCTAAACCTTGCTCCTCTCACCTTAAAACTATGCCCCCTAGTAATTTACCCCTCTACCCTGGGGAAAAGTCTCTGACTATCCACTCTATCTATGCCCCTCATAATTTTGTAGACCTCTATCAGGTCGCCCCTCAACTTCTGTCGTTCCAGTGAGAACAAACCGAGTTTATTCAACCGCTCCTCATAGCTAATGCCCTCCATACCAGGCAACATTCTGGTAAATCTCTTCTGCATCCTCTCTAAAGCCTCCACATCCTTCTGGTAGTGTGGCGACCAGAATTGAACACTATACTCCAAGTGTGGCCTAACTAAGGTTCTATACAGCTGCAACATGACTTGCCAATTCTTATACTCAATGCCCTGGCCAATGAAGGCAAGCATGCCGTATGCCTTCTTGACCACCTTCTCCACCTGGGTTGCCCCTTTCAGTGACCTCTGGACCTGTACACCTAGATCTCTAGACTTTCAATACTCTTGCAGGTTCTACCATTCACTGAATATTCCGTACCTGCATTAGACCTTCCAAAATGCATTACCTCACATTTGTCCGGATTAAACTCCGTCTGCCATCTCTCCGCCCAAGAGTCCAAACAATCTAAATCCTTCTGTATCCTCTGACAGTCCTCATCGCTATCTGCAATTCCACTAACCTTTGTGCCGTCTGCAAAATTACTAATCCTGGTCGGTTTCTCTCTCACCCCCAGCTCCTTTTACCGTTCCCGCAACAGATTATCAGGTAATTGCACGAGGTGTAACATGAGGGATTACTGAAATTAGACCTGTTTTCGCTATAATTTAGAAGGGTAAAAAGAGTTCTGATCGAAGTATTCAAGATATTCACTAGTACAGTCAGGATAGACAAAGATAATTTTTTTCCACGGGTTGGTGATTCTAAACTAGGGGGCACCATCTAAAAATTAGGGCCTGACCGTTCAGGGGAGATGTTAGTAAGAACTTCCCACTGAAAGGATGGTGGAGGTTCCCAACTCTCTCCCATGAACAGCATTTCAAGATAGATCAATTGTTAATTTTAAACCTGAGAAAGATAGTTTTTTGTGATGCAAAGATATAACAATAATCTTTATTGCCACAAGTAGGCTTGCACTAACACTGAAATTAAGTTACTGTGAAAATTCCCTAGTCGCCACATTCCGGCGCCTGTTCGGGTACACAAGAGAGAATTCAGAATGTCAAATTCACCTAACAGCACGTCTTTGGACTGTGGGAGGAAACCGGAGCACCCAGAGGAAACACACGCAATCATGGGGAGAACGTGCAGACTCCCCACAGACAGTGACCCAAGCCAGGAATAGAATTCGGGACCTTGGCACTGTGAAGCAATAGTGCTAACAACTGTGCTACTGTGCTATGCCAGAGTAGTTAGGACACAGATCAGCCATGACCTCATTGAATGGTGGGCTAGGCTAGAGGGGCTGAATGGCCTCCTCCTGTTCCTGTGCTCCTCTATTCCTATGTTTCTATCAGCTCTTTGACTTCTCTCGACTCAGTGGTCATAGAACACAGAACATAGAACATTACAGCGCAGTACAGGCCCTTCGACCCTCGATGTTGCGCCGACCTGTGAAACCACTCTAAAGCCCATCTACACTATTCCCTTATCGTCCATATGTCTATCCAATGACCATTTGAATGACCTTAGTGTTGGCGAGGCCACTACTGTGGCAGGCAGGGCATTCCACGCCCTTACTACTCTCTGAGTAAAGAACCTACCTCTGACATCTGTCTTATATCATTCTCCCCTCAATTTAAAGCTACGTCCCCTCGTACTGGACATCACCATCCGAGGAAAAAGGCTCTCACTGTCCACCCTATCTAATCCTCTGATCATCTTATATGCACCAAATTAAGTCACCTCTTAACCTTCTTCTTTCTAAAGAATATAACCTCAAGTCCCTCAGCCTTCCCTCATAAAATCTTCCCTCCAGATGAGGCAACATCCTGGTAAATTGCACCCTTTCCAATGCTTCCACATCCTTCCTATATTGCGGCGACCAGAATTCCACGCAATACTCCAAATGCGGCCGCACCAGAGTTTTGTATAGCTGCAACATGAGTTCATGGCTCCTAAACTCAATCCCTCGACCAATAAAAGCTAACACACCGCATGCCTTCTTAACAACCCTCTCAACCTGGGTGGCAACTTTCAGGGATCTATGTACATGGACACCAAGATCTCTCTGCTCATCCACACTACCAAGAAACTGACCATTATCCCAGTACTCTGTCTTCCTGTTATTCCTTCCAAAATCAATCAGCTCATATTTTTCTGCATTAAACTCCATTTGCCACTTTCAGCCCAGCTCTGCAGCTTATCTATGTCCCTCTGTAACGTGTTACATCCTTCCGCACTGTCCACAACTCAACCGACTTTAGTATCATCAGCAAATTTACTCACCCACACTTCTACGCCATCCTCCAGGTCATTTATAAAAATGACAAATAGCAGCGGCCCCACTAGTAACTGGACCCCAGGCTGAACATTTCCCATCAACCACCACCCTTTGTCTTCTTCCAGCTGGCCAATTTCTGATCCAACCTGCTGAATCACCCTGAATACCATGCCTCTGTATTTTCTGCAAAAGCCTCCCGTGGGGAACCTTATCAAACGCTTTACTGAAATCCATATACACCACATCAACTGCTTTACCCTCGTCCACCTGTTTGATCACCTTCTCAAAGAACTCTATAAGGTTTGTGAGGCACGATCTACCCTTCACAAAACCGTGTTGACTGTCTCTAATTAAATTATTCCTTTCCAGATGATTGTGCATCCTATCTCTTATCAACATTTCCAAGACTTTGCCCACAACAGAAGTAAGGCTCACTGGTCTATAGTTACCGGGGTTGTCTCTACTTCCCATCTTGAACAAGGGACAACATTTGCTATCCTCCAGTCTCCTGGCACTATTGCTGTAGACAATGATGACATAAAGATCAAAGCCAAAGGCTCAGCAATCTCCTCCCTAGCTTCCCAGAGAATCCTAGGATAAATCCCATCCGGCCCAGGGGACCTATCTATTTTCACACTTTCTAGAATTGTTAACACCTCCTCCTTAAGAACCTCAAGCCCTTCTAGTCTAGTAGTTTGTACCTCGGTATTCTCCTCGACAACATTGTCTTTTTCCTGTGTGAATACTGACGAAAAATATTTATTTAGCACCTCTACTATCTCCACGGATTACACGCACAACTTCCAACTACTGTCCTTGACTGGCCCCACTCTTACCCTAGTTATTCTTTTATTCCTGACATATCTAGAGAACGCTTTAGGGTTATCCTTGATCCTACCTGCCAAAGACTTCTCCTGTCCCCTCCTGGCTCTTCTTAGCTCTCTCTTTGCATCCTTCCTAGCTAACTTGTAACTCTCGAGCGCCCTAACTGAACCTTCATGTCTCATCTTTACATAAGCCTCCTTCTTCCTCTTGACAAGTGATTCAACTACTTTAGAAAACCATGGTTCCCTCGCTCGACCACTTCCACCCTGCCTGTTAGGGACATTCTTATCAAGGCCACGCAGTAGCTGTTCCTTGAACCAGCTCCACATTTCAATTGTGCCCATCCCCTTCAGTTTCCCTCCCCATCCTATCCATCTTAAGTCTTGCCTTCTCGCACCATAATTGCCTTTCCACCAGCTATATAACTCTTGCCCGGCGGTATATACATATCCTTTTCCATCGCTAAAGTAAACGTAATCGAATTGTGGTCACTATCACCAAAGTGCTCACCTACCTCCAAATCTAACACCTGTCCAGGTTCATTATCCAGTACCAAATCCAATATGGCGTCGCCTCTCGTTGGCCTATCTACATACTGTGTCAGGAAACCCTCCTGCACACATTGGACAAAAACAGACCCATCTAAAGTACTCGAACTATAGCGTTTCCAGTCAATATCTGGAAAGTTAAAGTCCCCCATAACAACTACCCTGTTACTTTCGCTCCTATCCAGAATCATCTTTGCAATCCTTTCCTCTACATCGCTGGAACTTTTCGGAGGCCTGTAGAAAACTCCCAGCAGAGTGACCTCTCCTTTCCTGTTTCTGACCTCAGCCCATACCACCTCAGTAGACGAGTCTTCATCGAACGTCCTTTCTGCCACCGTAGTACTGTCCTTGACTAACAATGCCACCCCTCCCCCTCTTATTCCACCTTCTCTGAGGTTACTGAATTATCTAAACCACGGCACATGTAACAACCATTCCTGTCCCTGCTCTATCCATGTCTCCGAAAAGGCCACAACATCGAAGTCCCACGTACCAACCCATGCCGCAAGTTCACCCACCTTATTCCGGATAGTCCTGGCATTGAAGAAGACACACTTTAAACCACCTTCCTGCCTGCCAGTACACTCCTGCAACTTTGAAACCTTACCCCTGACTTCACTACTCTCAACCTCCTGTATACTGGAGCTACAATTCAGGTTCCCGGACCCCTGCTGAACTAGTTTAAACCCTCCCGAAGAGCATTAGCAAATTTCCGCTCCCCCCCCCCCCCCCAGGATATTAGTACCCCTCTGGTCCAGGTGTAGACCATCCCGTTTGTATAGGTCCCACCTACCCCAGAATGAGCCCCAATTATTCAGGCATCTGAAACCCTCCCTCCTGCACCATCCCTGTTGCCACGTGTTCAACTGCTCCCTCTCCCTATTCCTCATCTCGCTGGCACGTGGCGCGGGTAACAACCCAGAGATTATAACTCTGTCAAGACCCTGAACAAATCTTCAGTGAGAAGCATCGTTTTACTTGAAGTTTTGTTGTCAATTTTGGTGTGGCCTACTCCACAATATAGTGACTGACGGGAGATTGGGTGACTTTTGTGGAACGGTCCCCTCAGTCCACAGGAATGACGCCGCATTTGACAATTTAGTTCGGCCGCATGCTCCCATGCTCACATTTCTGTCCCTCGCCTGTCTCAATGTCCCACCGGAGCTTGACATGAGGCGGAGAACACAAACTCATCTTCTGAATATGAGGAGTTCAACAACTCCAGGCAGCTGAAGATCTGCTGCATTTTGATTCTCATTCAGAACCATTCCTCTATGTCTCTATTACAATGTTTACCATCACATATTGTTTCTGTTCCATTTAATCTCTCCTGCTTTCTAAACTGTCCCTGACATTTCTTTGTTTTCTTCCCTTCTAACCTCAGCTGTTTCCAAGAGTTTCAGAACAATCACTTTCTCCCTGTTTTGCAGACGTGTCACATTGAACTCAGAAAGTTTGCTCTGTTCCTTTCTCCACAGATGCTGTCCTTACCGTCAGAACTTTCTGGTTTAGTTGAAACTGTAGTTCTCTGGTTTAACTATCAAACAATACCGAATGGGAACCGAGGAGAAAGGCGAGCGGATCCTGGTGGACACATTTCACATTTTACGGGGTTGATCGAGGTGCATTGGAAGTACTGTTTCCATTTCCATAGAATCCCGACAATGCAGAAAGTGTTCATTCGGCCAATTGAGTGGACGCCCACCCTCCCTCTGAAAGAGCATCCTAAATAGGCCCAAATCTCCGCCCAATCCTGTCACCCCTCCTAATCTGCACACGTTTGGTCACTATAGGACAATTGAGCACGGCCAATCTACCTAACCTGCACAGCTTTGGATACCAAAGGACAATATATCACGGCCAATCAAAGAACAACGGAAAGTACAGCACAGGAAGAGGCCCTTCGCCAAGCCCGTGCCGACCATGCTGCCCGTTTAAACTAAAACCTTGTAAACTTCCGGGGTCCATATCCCTCTTTTCCCATCCGATACATGTATTTGTCAAGATGCCCCTTAAACGTCACTATCGGCCCTGCTTCCACCACCTCCTCCGGCAGCGAGTTCCAGGCACCCACTACCCGCTGTGTAAAAAATTTACCTCGTACATCTCCTCTAAATCGTGCCCCTTGCAACTTAAACCTATGCCCCCTAGTAATTGACCCCTCTACCCTGGGAAAAAGTCAAAGAGCAATGAAAAGTACAGCACAGGAACAGGCCCTTCGGCCCTCCAAGCCCGTGCCGACCATGCTGCCCGACTAAACTACAATCCTCTACACTTCCTGGGTCCGTATCCTTCTATTCCCATCCTATTCATATATTTGTCAAGATGCCCCTTAAATGTCCCTATCGTCCCTGCTTCCACTACCTCCTCCGGTAGTGAGTTCCAGGCACCCACTACCCTCTGCGTAAAAAACTTGCCTCGTACATCTACTCTAAACCTTGCCCCTCTCACCTTAAACCTATGCCCCCTAGTAATTGACCCCTCTACCCTGGGGAAAAGCCTCTGACTATCCACTCTGTCTATGCCCCTCATAATTTTGTATACCTCTATCAGGTCGCCCCTCAACCTCCTTTGTTCCAGTGAGAACAAACCGATTTATTCAATCGCTCCTCATAGCTTATGCCCTCCATACCAGGCAACATTCTGGTAAATCTCTTCTGCACCCTCTCTAAAGCCTCCACATCCTTCTGGTAGTGTGGCGACCAGAATTGAACACTATACTCCAAGTGTGGCCTAACTAAGGTTCTATACAGCTGCAACATGACTTGCCAATTCTTATACTCAATGCCCCGGCCAATGAAGGCAAGCATGCCGTATGCCTTCTTGACTACCTTCTCCACCTGTGTTGCCCCTTTCAATGACCTGTGGACCTGTACTCCTAGATCTCTTTGACTTTCAATACTCTTGAGGGTTCTACCATTCACTGTATATTCCCTACCTGCATTAGCCCTTCCAAAATGCATTACCTCACATTTGTCCGGATTAAACTCCATCTGCCATCTCTCCGCCCAAGTCTCCAGACAATCTAAATCCTGCTGTATCCTCAGACAGTCCTCATCGCTATCCGCAATTCCACCAACCTTTGTGTCGTCTGCAAACTTACTAATCAGACCAGTTACATTTTCCTCCAAATCATTTATATATACTACAAAGAGCAAAGGTCCCAGCACTGATCCCTGTGGAACACCACTGGTCACAGCCCTCCAATTAGAAAAGCATCCCTCCATTGCTACCCTCTGCCTTCTGTGGCCTAGCCAGTTCTGTATCCACCTTGCCAGTTCACCCCTGATCCCGTGTGACTTCACCTTTTGTACTAGTCTACCATGAGGGACCTTGTCAAAGGCCTTACTGAAGTCCATATAGACAACATCTACTGCCCTACCTGCATCAATCATCTTAGTGACCTCCTCGAAAAACTCTATCAAGTTAGTGAGACACGACCTCCCCTTCACAAAACTGTGCTGCCTCTCACTAATACGTCCATTTGCTTCCAAATGGGAATAGATCCTGTCTCGAAGAATTCTCTCCAGTAATTTCCCTACCACTGAAGTAAGGCTCACCGGCCTGTAGTTCCCGGGATTATCCTTGCTACCCTTCTAAAACAGAGGAACAACATTGGCTATTCTCCAGTCCTCCGGGATATCCCCTGAAGACAGCGAGGATCCAAAGATTTCTGTCAAGGCCTCAGCAATTTCCTCTCCAGCCTCCTTCAGTATTCTGGGGTAGATCCCATCAGGCCCTGGGGACTTATCTACCTTAATATTTTTTAAGACACCCAACACCTCGTCTTTTTGGATCACAATGTGACCCAGGCTATCTACACCCCCTTCTCCAGACTCAACATCTACCAATTCCTTCTCTTTGGTGAATACTGATGCAAAGTATTCATTTAGTACCTCGCCCATTTCCTCTGGCTCCACACATAGATTCCCTTGCCTATCCTTCAGTGGGCCAACCCTTTCCCTGGCTACCCTCTTGCTTTTTATGTACGTGTAAAAAGCCTTGGGATTTTCCTTAACCCTATTTGCCAATGACTTTTCATGACCCCTTCTAGCCCTCCTGACTCCTTGCTTAAGTTCCTTCCTACTTTCCTTATATGCCACACAGGCTTCGTCTGTTCCCAGCCTTTTAGCCCTGACAAATGCCTCCTTTTTCTTTTTGACGAGGCCTACAATATCACTCGTCATCCAAGGTTCCCGAAAATTGCCGTATTTATCTTTCTTCCTCACAGGAACATGCCTGTCCTGTATTCCTTTCAACTGACACTTGAAAGCCTCCCACATGTCAGATGTTGATTTGCCCTCAAACATCCGCCCCCAATCTATGTTCTTCAGTTCCCGCCTAATATTGTTATAATTAGCCTTCCCCCAATTTAGCACATTCATCCTCGGACCACTCATATCCTTGTCCACCAGTACTTTACAACTTACTGAATTGTGGTCACTGTTACTGAAATGCTCCCCTACTGAAACATCTACCACCTGGCCGGGCTCATTCCCCAATACCAGGTCCAGTACCGCCCCTTCCCTAGTTGGACTGTTTACATATTGTTTTAAGAAGCCCTCCTGGATGCTCCTTACAAACTCCGCCCCGTCTAAGCCCCTGGCACTAAGTGAGTCCCAGTCAATATTGGGGAAGTTGAAGTCTCCCATCACCACAACCCTGTTGTTTTTACTCTTTTCCAAAATCTGTCTACCTATCTGCTCCTCTATCTCCCGCTGGCTGTTGGGAGGCCTGTAGTATACCCCCAACATTGTGACTGCACCCTTCTTATTCCTGATCTCTACCCATATAGCCTCACTGCCCTCTGAGGTGTCCTCTCGCAGTATAGCTGTGATATTCTCCCGAACAAGTAGCGCAACTCCGCCTCCCCTTTTACATCCCCCTCTATCCCGCCTGAAACATCTAAATCCTGGAACGTTTAGCTGCCAATCCTGCCCTTCCCTCAACCAGGTCTCTGTAATGGCAACAACATCATAGTTCCAAGTAGTAATCCAAGCTCTAAGTTCATCTGCCTTACCCGTAATGCTCCTTGCATTAAAACATATGCACTTCAGGCCACCAGACCCGCTGTGTTCAGCAACTTCTCCCCGTCTGCTCTGCCTCAGAGCCACACTGTCCCTATTCCCTAGTTCTCCCTCAATGCTCTCACCTTCTGACCTATTGCTCCCGTGCCCACCCCCCTGCCATACTAGTTTAAACCCTCCCGTGTGACACTAGCAAACCTCGCGGCCAGGATATTTATGCCTCTCCGGTTTAGATGCAACCCGTCCATCTTATACAGGTCGCCCCTGCCCCGGAAGAGCTCCCAGTGGTCCAGATAACGGAAACCCTCCCTCCTACACCAGCTGTTTAGCCACGTGTTTGTCTGCTCTATCTTCCTATTTCTAGCCTCACTGGCACGTGGCACAGGGAGTAATCCCGAGATTACAACCCTCGAGGTCCTGTCTTTTAACTTTCTGCCTAGCTCCCTGAACTCCTGCTGCAGGACCTCATGCCCCTTCCTGCCTATGTCGTTAGTACCAATATGTACAACGACCTCTGCCTGTTTGCCCCCCCCCCCCTTCAGGATTCCCTCTACCCGTTCGGAGACATCCTGGACCCTGGCACCAGGGAGGCAACATACCATCCTGGAGTCTCTTTCACGTCCACAGAAGCGCCTATCTGTGCCCCTGACTATAGAGTCCCCTATTACTATTACTCTTCTGCGCTTTGACCCTCCCTTCTGAACATCAGAGCCAGCCGTGGTGCCACTTCTCTGGCTGCTGCTGTTTTCCCCTGATAGGCTATCCCCCCCGACAGTATCCAAAGGGGTATATCTGTTCGAGAGGGGGACAACCACAGGGGATTCCTGCACTGACTGCCTGCCCTTTCTGGTGGTCACCCATTTCTCTGCCTGCACCTTGGGTGTGACCACATTTACATAACTGCGATCTATGGCGCTTTCCGCCACCTGCATGCTCCTAAGTGCATCCAATTGCTGCTCCAACCGAACCATGCGGTCTGTGAGGAGCTGCAGTTGGGTGCACTTTCTGCAGATGAAGCCATCCGGGACGCTGGAAGCCTCCCGGACCTGCCACATCTCACAGTCAGAGCAAAGTCTCTGACTATCCACTCTGTCTATGCCCCTCATAATTTTGTAGACCTCCATTGGGTCGCCCTCAACCTCCTTCGTTCCAGTGAGAACAAAACAAGTTTATTCAACTCTCCTCATAGCTAATGCCCTCCATACCAGGCAACATCCTTGTAAATCTCTTCTGCACCCTCTCTAAAGCCTCCACGTCCTTCTGGTAATGTAGCGACCAAAATTCAATACCATACAAGTGTGGCCTAACTAAGGTTCTATACAGCTGCAACATGACTTGCCAATTTTTATACTCAGTGCCCCAGCCAATGAAGGCAAGTATGCCGTATGCCTTCTTGACTACCTTCTCCAGCTGTGTTGCCCATTTCAGTGACCTGCGGACCAGTACATCAAAATCTCTCTGACTGTCAATACAGTTGAGAGTTCTACCATTCACTATATATTCCCTCCCTGTATTAGGCCTTCCAAAATGCATTACCTCGCATTTGTCCGGATGACACTCCATCTGCCATCTCGCCGCCCAAGTCTCCAAATGATCTAAATCTTGCTGTATCCTCTGATAGTCCTCATCGCTATCCGCAATTCCACCAACCTTTGTGTGGTCCACAGTCACATTTTCCTCCAAATCATTTATATATACTATGAACAGCAAAGGTTCCAGCCCTGATCCCTGCGGAACACCAGTAGTCACAGCCCTCAAATCAGAAAAGCACCCTTGCATAGCTACTCTCTGCCTTCTATAACCTAGCCAGTTCTGTATCCATCTTGCCAACTCACCTCTGATCCCATGTGACTTCACCTTTTGTACCAGTCTGCCATGAGGGACCTTGTCAAAGGCCTTACTGAAGTCCTTATAGACAACATCCACTGCCCTACCTGCATCAATCCACCTAACCTGCACAACTTTGGAGACTAAAGGACAATGTATCATGACCAATCCACCTAACCTGCACATCTTTGGACAGTACACCGGAGCACCCGGAGGAAACCCACACAAAATGAGGAGAACGTGCAGACTCCACACAGACAGCCACCAAAGTCCGGAATTGAACCCGGGTCCCTGGCGCTGTGAGTCAGCTGTGCTAACTATTGTGCCTGCGTGTTGGGAATCCTACATTAAATACTCGAAGTGAAAAGCTCAGGTCCCATCAGTGAGGCCTGGATATCTCTCTGAACGGGGAAATCAAAGACGCTGATGTTGCTATTGTGAGTGGTGAGAATTCCGGGCGGAGAATACTCCAGGGAATTGAGCAAATTGCAAAATGACATATTTCTGAGTTGCTTATCTATGGAAAGCGTCTATGAAACCCAGGTTAATATTGTGATTTTCACAAAAATGAAGAAAGACATAAATGATACATTAATTTAAAATTTTAAGCGCCTGGTATGATGATTATTTGGAGAATTTAGGCTGAATTTAATACACAATGACTTATTTAGTCAACTTCTGAACTCTTAAAAATGTTTGCCGTTGATTGACTTTGAACACAGAATGTTGGCAGCACAAAGGTACATTGATCGTGTGGTTAATGCAATGAATCTCACAAAGGCCACTTGCGCAACATCCTGATGAGGTAGTTTGCGAAGTGAATTGAAAAGCACAACGACTGGCGGATATTGTGGCCGAGATTCTTGTGAACTGCTCTTAAAGCGAACAATACTTCTCGAGTTAAAAGCTGTCTGTGATTTCCTTATTGATTGGTGGGCAGGTTCTTACATAACTTACTGTAAAGGTCAAACCACGAACATCATGTTAAACTGCACCCAGGTTAAATTCAATGGCGTGCAGTCTCGTTTACATTAATGTCTTCTTTAATGTAACACCCAAACTTGTTTACATGCATTTATTAATCTTTCGATTGGTGCGATTAATCGTATTCTGATTCTTAATAAAAATAATCTTTATTAGTGTCAGATATCTGTTCGGAATTATGTTGATTTTAGAATATGCGCTGACTATTTAATAATAACCTTGATTAATGTCACAAGTAGGCTTACATTAACACTGCAATGAAGTTACTGTGAACATCCCCAAGTCGCCACATTCCGGCGCCAGTTCGGGGATACAGAGGGAGAATTCAGAATGTCCAATCCACCTAACAGCACGTCTTTAGACTGGGAGGAAACCGGAGCACCCGGAGGAAACCCACTCAGACACGGGGAGAACCTGCAGACTCCGCACAGACAGTGACCCAAGCCGGGAATCGAACTCGGGACCCTGGCGCTGTGAAGCAACAGTGCTAACCATTGTGCTACCGTGCTGTCCACATCAGTCACTGAAGAACCATTTAATCACAGGCGACAGGGCTTGACGATGTATGGATGTTACTTTATTGCAGTGTTAATGTTAGCCTACTTGTGACACTAATAAATAGTATTATTACAATACAGTGCCAGTGCGCTCAGGATCTCGATGACTTCGAAAGTCAAGATAACATGGGAACTACCGCCACCTCGAAGTTATCTTCCAATTTACAAAATCTGAAGAATTTGTGAGTTAATATCCGAACAGCTGGAATCGCCCAAGCGGTCGAATTACACTGTTAGCAGATTTGGGAAGTGGAATTAATGAATCGTTTTCTTTGTAAATCGGAGTGTAGGTGAACTCCCAAGAAAGATTAATCTTGTGATTCGACGAAACTGAATTCCTTCCTTTTTTAAAATATAAATTTAGAGTACCCACTTATTCTTCTTTTCCAATTAGGGGGCAATGTAGCGTGGCCAATCCATCTAACCTGCACATCGTTGGGTTGTGGGGGTAAGATCCACGCAGACATGGGGAGAATGTGCAAACTCCACAAGGGCCGGGATTCGAACGCGGGTGCTGAGCGCCGCAGTCCCAGTGCTAACCACTGCGCCACGTGTCGCCCCTACTGAATTAATTTCTAAAACAAATGCTGCACAAACCTTATATTGCTCCGTGAAATTCACCGAATGACTATGATTCTGTGTTACTAAGGAAGGTTATGATTCCGTACAAGGAATCCGTACAGATATTATACAGAAAAAAACCTATTTGGTGTATACCTGCAGTTGACTGTGGGTCAATCATTTCCCGAGCAGTTCTATAAAGAAGACAACTGTGCAGATATTTGTTCCATATCTTCAGCTGTCTTTGAGAGTATTGTCTGCTTTATGTAATGGCTCAGTGGCGTTTACTGGAACGGCCGCATGCGGGGCTGCGATGGACTGAGTGACCCCAGCACTAAACAACCAGCAGTACCTCAAACATCAATGATCTGGAAAACAAGCTGGAAGCGCTATAATGTTTGAATTTGCATCCGGGGTCTCCGTGTCTCTGGGCAGTCTCCTAAAAAAGTTTGGACTAAGTTAGTTATCAACAATCCCCACAAAGCTCGGTATGGAAGGAGAATGTACATGGTTACTTGGTGAAGATGCACACTCATTCCCAGTCGATTTCTTTGAAAGGCCACAACCTCGGTTATAGGCCTCCGATTTCCCGACGAAATCTATTTTTTTCCAATCTCACTTGCCGCGGATGTGGCACAGTAGTTGCTGGACTAGTAATCCAGGGTAAATGCTCTGGGGCCGGGTTCAAATCCCAGTAGGGCAGATGGTGGAATTCAAATTCAATTAAAATATATGAATTTGTCGTCAACAACACACCTGATTCACCAATGCCCTTTCGGGGAAACAAACCTTGCGTTTTTACATGCCCTGGCTTGTATGTGACCCACAGCAATCTGGTTGTCTCTTACGTGCTGATCGACAAGCGACAAAGAAAAAACCCAAAAGAAATGAAACCGGACAGACCACTTGGCATGGCAACGACAACAGCGATTCAAGAAGGCAGCTCACCACCACCTTCTCAACTGCAACTGATGGACAATAAATGCTGGCCTAGACTGCAACAGCCACATGAAGGGGTAAAGCATTGGCAATGGAACTTCCCTAACATTGGGTTTTAAAAGCTATTGCAGTGTCTTGCTCGCCAACATGTTGCTTCGGTTAGTGTTCAATGAAAGATCTCTGCTCATTTCTCCACGTCTGATACTTCTGCAGTTGCTGATCAGAGCTTTCACATTTCTATATTTGAACTGCATTTCGAGGCAATGCTGAATGCAGTGTGCTTGGGAAGAAGATTCTTATTGGAATCTACGGTTTCCAAAGATATTTGCACTTGTGATTACCTCACGTTGCGGTCGTGTATGTTGTGTACAATAAGGTAGAGATGGATTGTCATGATAACAACAATAAGGCGATCAGGGATTATGGAGAGAAGGGAGGAGAATGGGGATGAGAAAAATATCAGGCATGATTGAATGCCGGAGAAGATTAATTTTGCATCTATGTTTTATGGTATTGTTGCATATTGCGACTGCCAGTGGAGAAGGCAGATTGAACAGAATTTCGTTTCTCTTCCTCAATTTCTGAGTTCCCAATCTTATGTTTACACGATTTCCCCAGTAGATATATAGTCTGAATGTGTCCAAATTTCGTTCCAATTACAGTATGAATAATCTGATGAGTTTCTGAAATAGCGAGAATGGCCCCTGACAAAGACTCACATCATTCCTCTCTCACCAACGGCACATTAATTCCGAGGAGGAACTGAGTAGTTATTCCTGTTAATGTTAGTACAGGATTATGGTAGGTGACACAGAGATGAATTAAATTCAGCCGACGCCACCAGATAATGGGTTAAACCATGATAACAGGAATGGACTTGAGGAGAGGAAAGTAAATGGTGAAGGTTTGCGATAATTAAGGATTTGAAATCTATAACAGAGATGCAGGTCCGTCATATATACCGCAGGAAGAACAAAACAAACCTTAACACAATGAATGAAAAATAATTGGACCATTTCCACAAAATGTCATTTAAGCTGGTGCCATTTATGTAATCAATCAGCTCATTGCTTAATTGATCAAGTCATTAATTAATTCACTTATTTATATGACTATCTATTTAGTTAGGAATATCAGAATGTGTGCATTTGTTAATTCATAAAATATAAAACATACAGTGCACAAGAAGGCTATTCGGCCCATCGGGTCTGCATCGGCCCACTTAAGCCCTCACTTCCACCCTATCCCCATTACCCAATAACCCCTCCGAACCTGTTTGGACACTAAGGGCAATTTAGCATGCCCAATCAAGCTAACCTGCACGTCTTTGGACTGTGGGAGGAAACCGGAGCACCCGGAGGAAGCCCACGCACACACGTGGAGAACGTGCAGACTCCGCACAGACAGTTACTCAGCGGGGAATCAAACCTGGCACTCTGGCGCTGTGAAGACACAGTGCTAACCACTGTGCTACCGTGCTGCCCTATTCATTTAACTGTTTACTTATTAATAGAATCATAGAATTCGCACAGTGTAGAAGGACACACGGCCCATCAAGTGTGCACCGACTCTCTGAAAGCACACCCGAGCCAGACCGACTCCCCCGCCCCATCCCCATCACCCCACCGAACCTCCATTCTTGGACACTAAGTGGCAATTTAACATGGCCAGTCCACCTAACCTGCACATCGTGGACAGTGGGTGGAAACCGGAGCACCCGGAGGAAACCCATTCTCTGAAAAGGCAATTGAGGCAGAAAATCTCACCACATTTTAATTTACTTGGATGTCCATGTTTTCTTGAACAAACTTGACCGGCAGCGCAATAGTCCAGATGAAGTGAAGTGGGATGAAGCTGGGTAATGCTTTGCCAACAAAGAGTGAAACCTTCGGCCGAATGGCCTCGTTCTGTCTCATAACATTGTTTAAATAAACCGAGTTCTGATTATGACCCATGGCTCAAATTATTGTGTCCTCGTAAAAGCAACTAACAGGATGCTGAAAGGTATAGCACAATAACCCAAGCATTCTGTAAACTGGAGGACAATGTTCGTGACAGAACAACGTGATTTCACACTCAGCCCGTCAATTTAATTGGGGCAGCACGGTAGCCTTGTGGATAGCACAATTGCTTCACAGCTCCAGGGTCCCAGGTTCGACTCCGGCTTGGGTCACTGTCTGTGCGGAGTCTGCACATCCTCCCCGTGTGTGCGTGGGTTTCCTCCGGGTGCTCCGGTTTCCTCCCACAGTCCAAAGATGTGCAGGTTAGGTGGATTGGCCGTGCTAAATTGCCCTTAGTGTCCAAAATTGTCCTTAGTGTTGGGTGGGGTTACTGGGTTACTGGGTTATGGGGATAGGGTGGAGGTGTTGACCTTGGGTAGGGTGCTCTTTCCAAGAGCCCGTGCAGACTCGATGGGCCGAATGGCCTCCTTCTGCACTGTAAAATTCTATAAAAAATTCTATAATTCAGCACCATTCCTTACTCTGGAGACAATGCAACTCTCCTTGTCCACAAGCTGCAAGAGCTGGGCAACATTCTAGCTTCGGCTGATAAATGCAAACAACATTAGCGCCACACAACTGCAAAAGGAACACTTCAAACCTCGCCATCTAACATCACTGTTTCCATCTCTGAATGCTTCATTGCTAATATCCCAAAGGTTTCCATCGGCCAGTGACACACATGCAAAATACAAAATACAAGCCAGAAACTGGCAATTCTGGGGCTTGCAAGTCACCTCCTGACTCGCCAAAGACTGTCCACAATGTACAAGGTACAAGTCAGGAGCGTGCTGGATCCAACTGTTTTTCCAACAATAGAAGCACATGATCGAAGTAAGTCGCCTGATTGGAACGGCATCGTTCATTTTAAATACCCCTCCCTTCGTATACCAGGTATATTGGCTGGGATGTCTCCTGCTTGCAAGATGTTCTGTAGAATGGCATTTGGCAGAAACATTCCAAAGCTGCCATTGCGCCGGTTATAAGGACAAAGGTGCCAGAGCTTGCATCCACCCGCCCACATCACACACTATTCTAGTTTGTAAATATATTGACGTTCATTGACTGTGGTTCAATAATCTGGAACTCCCCGTCCCTGGACTTTGACTGTTACCTCCACCACAAGAGCTTCAACAGGCCAAATTACCGCCACGTTCTGTGAGGGGCAATTAGAAATTCGCAACGTTGGCATATCAGTGATGTTTATGTAATTGGAAAGATAATGCGACTAATATTGATAATAATGATAATAGTCATAACAAGAATTAAAAATGCATAAGTCGGTGCGAAATAGATTCTATATTAGACAAGTGACAAATGAGAGTTACAATATTTAGACAAAATTAAATCACCGTCCATTCCTACAGGCTTCCATTGAGGTTTTCATGCGTTCCTGGGCTTTCTGAATTAAAGGTACATCCAAGTCAATGATCCCAAAACACACGTGCATCCCACAAAGTGGAGGAACTTTTAATGGAATTATGACTGAACAATGATTATTGTTGAAAACAAAAGTTTTAAATGTTCTTCAACACGTCATACCTATCCCCCAAATTCTCTTCCGCATTAAAGGGTCGGATCTGCAGTAAACGCCAAATGAGCGTAAAGAGTCTGCAAGAGAAAACAGAAGCCATTGATCATCATTGAAACAGAGAAGCAGAATTTGGTCATCCAACCCTTGACCCTAATTCTCTATTGGATTGGAACATAGCTGGCCCAAATATCCGCAATGGTGTCCAATTGAAGATAGGCATTACAATCTTTGCTGGGATCTCCCACTCCCTTTAAGCATGTTGACATCAACTCTGAAATCTTCATCTAATTTTATGTTTTTATTCCTGGTATTGACGCCTGCAATGGAACAGGTTCTCTCTCTTTACCCGATCAAAGATATGAAACAACTTATCAGCTGAGTTAGATCATGTCTTTCTCTTCAATACTTGCGGGAATTTGAGTGAAATCTGTGTTGCCTATTCTCATAATCCAACCCGATTTTAACTCCGTTTTCATTCCTTTGAATCGTTTTTCTGGAATTCCATCTATGTATTGATTAATTCTCCAGACATATTTTTAGCGACTTTCAGTTGGAGAAAAACGGTAAATAGTGCAATGAAAAGTTTGATAATGTTTGCAACCTTAATTATCCATATTAAAGATTGTTTCGAAAGTCACTGAAGTGAAACGAGAGGTAGTAAGAAGGAAAATCTTGCAGTTACCTCTTTGTCTCGTTCATGGTTCTCCCAACCTGAGAACGTCTGATTGGAGCTACTATTGCCTGATACATATAAGAAAGAAAAACAATTACAACTTGCACACTAAACAGGTTAATTACCATGCAAAAGATCAAAGAGCATAAACTAAACATTTAGAAAATTGGAGCAGGAGGAGGCCATTCGGCCCTCCGAGCGTGCTCTTCCCTTCAATATAAGCATGGCTGGTAATCCAAGTCAATAACCTGATGCATTTCCCTCCCTATCTTTTGATCTCCTTCACCCCAGGTCTATATCTAACTGCTCCTTGAAAACAAAAAATGTTTTGTCCTCAACTGTTTCTTGTGGTAGCGAATTCGACAGGCAGACCACTCTCTCCTCATCTCTATCCTAAATGGTTTACTCCATCTCCTCAGATTGTGACCCCTGGTCCTGGACACCCCCCACCATCGGGAACATCCTACCTACATCTACGCTGTCTAGTCATGTTCGAATTTTCTAGGTTTCTATGAGATTCCGCTCATATTTCTAATCTCCAACAAATAGAATCCTTTTTTTAAAAAATCAACAAAATTTCAACAACCCCGCCCCCCCCCCAACAAGAAGAAAGAAACAAGAACACAACAATCTGAAATTATACATTAGATTTCCCCCATATACAATAACCCCCCATATAACATTTAAAAACGCAAATAGGGAAAAAAAACACCTTCACACAAACGCCACCCCAAAAGAACCACCCCCCTCCCTCCCCCGTCACCACCCCCCCCCCCACCCCCCCCCCCCCCCCCCCGCCCTCGCCCTTTGGCTGCTCCTGCTGCTGATCTCCTCCTAACGCTCCGCGAGATAGTCTTGGAACGGTTGCCACTGCCTGAGGAACCCTTGCACAGACCCTCGCAAGGCAAACTTTATCCTCTCCAGCTTGATGAAACCTGCCATGTCATTGATCCAAGCTTCCACACTAGGGGGCTTTGCATCTTTCCATAGTAGCAAAATCCTCCGCTGGGCTACCAGGGATACAAAGGCCAGAATACCGGCCTCTTTTGCCTCCTCCACTCCCGGCTCGTCCGATACCCCAAATAATGCCAATCCCTAGCTCGGCTTGACCCGGGCATTCACCACCTTCGACATAGTCCTCGCAAAGCCCCTCCAAAACCCATCCAGCGCCGGGCATGACCAGAACATATGGACGTGGTTTGCTTGGCGCCCCGAGCACCCCCCCACATCTGTCCTCCACCACAAAGAACTCAACCTAGACCCTGTCATATGCGCTCTGTGAGTAACTTTGAATTTTATTAGGTTGAGCCTGGCGCAAGAGGGGAAAGAATGAGGGCATCAGCCCACAGACCCTCATCTCTCTCCTCCCCAAGCTCTTCCTCCCACTTGCCCTTTAGCTCCTCTACCGAGGCCTGCTCCTCTTCCTTCAGCTCCTGGTAAATCGCCGAAACCTTGCCTTCTCCAACCCATATACCTGAAATCACCCTGTCCTGAATCCTACGGGAAGCAGCGGGAATTCCCTCGCCTGCCGCCTCACAAATGCCCTCACTTGCATGTACCTGAAAGCATTTCCCAGGGGTAGCCCAAACTTCTCCTCCAGCGCCCCTAGGCTCGCAAACGTCCCATCGATGAACACGTCCCCCATTCTTCTAATCCGTGCCCGATGCCAGCTCCGAAACCCCCCATCCATCCTTCCCGGGAGGAACCGATGATTCTCCCGAATCGGTGACCAAACCGAGACTCCTACCTCGCCCCTGTGTCGCCTCCACTGCCCCCAGATCTTCAGCATCACCGCCACCACCGGACTCGTGGTGTACCTTGTCGGCGAGAGCGGCAGCAGTGCCGTCACCAGAGCCCTCAGGTTCGTGCCAACACAGGACGTCATCTCTAGCCTCTTCCACGTCGGCCCCTCTCCGTCCATCACCCACTTACGGATCATCGCCACATTGGCTGCCCAATAATAGCCACACAAATTCGGCAGGGCCAGCCCCACACTGTCCCTGCTACGCTCCAGAAACATTCTCTTCACCCTCGGGGTCTTATTCGCCCACACAAATCCCATGCTTACCCGTTTGAAAAAGGCCTTGGGGATCAAAATGGGAAGGCACTGGAACACAAAGAGAAACCTCGGGAGGACCGTCATTTTGACCGACTGCACGCTACCCGCTAGTGAGAGTGGCAGCATATCCCATCTTTTAAAATCCTCCTACATCTGCTCCACCAACCGCCTCAAATTAAGCTTTTGAAAGGGCCCCCCAACTCCTAGCTACTTGGATCCCGAGGTACCGAAAACTCCTTTCCGTCCTCTTCAGCATAGCTCGTCTATCCCCCTTCCCTAGTCCCCTGAATGCACCACAAAGAGCTCACTCTTCCCTACGTTGAGTTTGTACCCCGAAAAGTCCCCAAACTCCCTAAGGACCCGCATGACCTCCGCCATCCCCTCCACTGGATCCGCAACATACAACAACAGGTCATCGGCATACAACGACACCCGGTGTTCCTCTCCCCCACCCCCCCCCGGACCAATCCCCTCCATTCCCTGGACTCCCTCAGTGCCATGGCCAACGGCTCAATTGCCAGTGCAAACAACAAGGGGGATAAGGGGCACCCCTGCCTTGTCCCCCGGTACAGCCGAAGGTACTCCGACCTCCGCCGATTCGTAGCCACACTCGCCACCGGGGCTCTATATAGCAGCCTGACCCAACTGATGAACCCCTCCCCGAACCCAAACCTCCGCAGCACTTCCCAAAGATATTCCCACTCCACCCGATCAAAGGCCTTCACCGCATCCATAGCTGCCACTACCTCCGCTTCCCCTTCCACCGAGGGCATCATAATCACATTGAGGAGCCTCCGCACATTTGTATTTAGCTGCCTACCCTTCACAAATCCCGTCTGGTCCTCATGAATCACCCCCGGGATACAGTCCTCAATTCTCGTAGCTAGCACCTTCACCAGCAACTTAGTCAACATTGAGGAGCGAGATCGGTCTATACGACACACATTGCCATGGATCCTTGCCCGATTCAAGATCGAAGAAATCAGTGCCCTGGATATTGTCGGGGGCAAGCTCCCCCCCTTTTCCCTCGCCTTATTAAAAGTCCTTGCTAGCAACGGGCCCAGCAGGTCCACGTATTTCCTGTAAAATTCAACCGGGCACCCAACCGGCCCCGCAGCCTTCTCCGTCTGCATGCTCCCGAATCCTTTAACCAGCTCCTCCAGCCCAATCGGCGCCCCCAAACCAGCCACCTCCTCCTCCTCCACCCTCGGGAACCTCCGCTGATCCAGGAATCGTCGCATCCCCTCCTCCCCCGCTGGGGGCTCAGACCTGTACAGATCCCCATAGAAGTCCCTAAATACCTTGTTTATTCTCACCGTACTCTGCACCGTATTCCCCCCTCTATCCTTAACTCCACCAATCTCCCTCGCTGCCTCCCTCCTATGAAGCTGATGTGCCAGCAACCGACTCGCCTTCTCCCCATACTCAAACGCCACCCCCTGCGCTTTCCTCCACTGTGCCTCTGCTTTCCCCGTGGTCAACAGGTCGAATTCCGTCTGGAGTTTCCGTCGCTCCCTAAGTAGCCCCTCCTCGGGGGCCTCTGCATACCTCCTGTCCACCCTTAAAATCTCCCCCACCATCCTCTTCCTCTCCCTTCCCTCTTTCTTCTCCCTGTGGGCCCTAATGGAGATTAGCTCTCCCCTGACCACCGCCTTCAACGCCTCCCAGACTACCCCCACCTGCACCTCCCGGTTGTCGTTGGCCTCCAAGTATCTTTCAATACACCCCCGCACCTGACCAAACCCCCCCCCCCCTTCCCTCATCCGCCAACAGTCCAACATCGAGGCACCACAATGGGTGCTGGTCCCTCTCCTCTCCCAACTCCAGCTCCACCCAATGAAGGGCGTGGTCTAAGATGGCTATGGCCGAATATTCGTTCCCTCCACTTTCGGGATTGCGCCCTACTCAAAATGAAAAAATCTTTCCAGAAGTAGGCTCTATGGACGTGGGACAAGAAGGAAAATTCCCTGGCCAGCGGCCTGGCAAACCTCCATGGATCCACTCACCCCATCTGCTCCATAAACCCCCTGAGCACCTTGGCCGCAGCCGGCCTCTTACCCGTCCTGGACCTAGAACGTTCCAGTGCTGGGTCCAGCATGATGTTGAAGTCCCCTCCCCCTCCCCCATTATCAAGCTTCCTACCTCCAGATCCGGAATCTGACCCAGCATGCGTTTCATAAATCCGGCATCATCCCAATTCGGGGCATATACGTTCACCAGTACCACCCGCACGCCCTGCAACCTACCACTCACCATCACATATCGACCTCCATTATCCACTACAATATTCAGCGCCTCGAACGACACCAGCTTCCCCACCAGTATTGCAACCCCTCTGTTCTTCGCATCCAGCCCTGAATGAAAGACCTGCCCTACCCATCGCTTTCACAGTCTAACCTGATCTCCCACCTTCAGATGTGTCTCCTGGAGCATAACCACGTCTGCCTTCAGTCCCTTTAAGTGCGCGAACACCTGCGCCCTTATGACCGGCCCGTTCAGGCCCCTCACATTCCAAGTTATCAGCCGGATCGGGGGGCCTACTTGACCCCCCCCCCCCCCCTGCCGACTAGCCATCTCCTTTTCTAGGCCAGCCATGTGCCCGCGCCTCCCGCACCCTCCAGTCCCCCAGGCGGCGGGTTCCCGCCCCGACTACCTCTCCCACTTCCAGCTGCCCTTTGGCCAATGCAGCAACAACCCTGTTCCCCCCCCCACTCCCCCGAGATCCTCATCTAGCCATTTTGCTCCCCCAGGACACTCCCATAATTCAGCTGACTCCTGCTGACCCCGGCCTCTCCCGCCATTCCATCGACCCCCCAGTGTGAAAATCCCTCCACCCCTTGGCAATCAGTGTGCGCTCATCTCCAGCACCGCCCACCCCTCGCCCCACCCCCATCCTTCCCTAACGCGGGAAAAAGCAGCCGCTTTCCTGAGCCGGCGCCGTCCCCTCTGGCGCAGCTGCTTTTTGCGACCTTATCCCAACTCCCCATCCTTGGGCCTCTTTCTCCGTGGGGCCCTGCCCCTCCAACAGCGACGCCTACACTCTGACACAGCCCCCACATCAAATCCATTCACCCATCCCCACCCAGCACCCAAGCAAAAAGAACATTCCCCAAACGCATTAAACACAGTAAACATCCCCCCACGACAAACCCTCAGTTTGAGTCCAACCTTTCAGTCTGGATAAAGTTCCATGCCTCATCAGGCGTTTCAAATCTCGCTGATCTTGGAATGTGACCCACAATCGCGCTGGCTGCAATATCCCGAACTTCACCCTCTTCCGATGGAGAACTGCCTTAGCCCAGTTAAAACCTGCCCTCTTCTTAGCCACCTCTGCACTGCAGTCCTGATAAATTCGGATCTCCGTGTGCTCCCACCTGCTGCTCCGCTCTTTGTTGGCCCAGCTCAGGACTCACTCTCTGGCCATAAAGCGGTGGAACCTCACCACGACAGCCCTTGGCGGATCGTTGGCTCGCTGGCTTTGGGTCTCCTTGCCAGGACCTGATGAGCCCCATCCAGCTCCAGGGTCCTCGGGAAAGCTCCCGCACCCATCAGCAAATTGAGCATATATGGCCCGGCATCGGGCCTCTCCACACCTTCAGGGAGACCCAGAATCCGAAGATTCTTCCTCATCGACCTATTCTCCATGTCCTCAAAATTTTCCTGCCACCTCTTGTGCAGATAGGGGTGCACCCCGCACACAGATAGTGGTGAAGAACCCCGCACACAGATAGGGGTGAGAAACCCACACACAGATAGCGATGTGGAACCCTGCACACAGATAGCGATGTGGAACCCCGCACACAGATAGCGATGTGGAACCCCGCACACAGATAGCGGTGAGAACCCCACACACAGATAGCGATGTGGAACCCTGCACACAGATAGCGATGTGGAACCCCGCACACAGATAGCGGTGAGAACCCCACACACAGATAGCGATGTGGAACCCTGCACACAGATAGCGATGTGGAACCCCTCACACAGATAGGGGTGTAGAACCCCGCACACAGATAGCAATGTGGAACCCCGCGCACAGATAGCGGTGTAGAACCCCGCACACAGATAGGGGTGTAGAACCCCGCACAGAGATAGGGGTGTAGAACCCCACAGAGAGATAGAGGTGTAGAACCCCGCACTCAGATAGGGGTGTAGAACCCCGCACACAGATGGGGGTGTAGAACCCCGCACAGAGATAGGGGTTTAGAACTCCGCACACAGATAGCGGTGAGAACCCCACACACAGATAGCGGTGTAGAACCCCGCACACAGATAGCGATGTGGAACCCCGCACACAGATAGCGATGTGGAACCCCACACACAGATAGCGATGTAGAACCCCACACACAGATAGCGATGTGGAACCCCGCACACAGATAGCGATGTAGAACCCCACACACAGATAGCGATGTGGAACCCCGCACACAGATAGCGGTGTAGAACCCCGCACACAGATAGAGGTGTAGAACCCCGCACACAGATAGGTGTGTATAACCCCGCACACAGATAGGTGTGTAGAACCCCGCACACAGATAGGGATGTAGAATCCCGCTCACAGATAGGTGTGTAGAACTCTGCACAGAGATAGGTGTGCAGAACCCCGCACAGAGATAGGGGTGTAGAACCCCGCACACAGATAGAGGTGTAGATCCCCGCACACAGATAGGGGTGTAGAACCCCGCACACAGATAGGGGTGTAGAATCCCGCACACAGATAGGGGTGTAGAACCCCGCACACAGATAGGGGTGTAGAACCCCGCACACAGATAGGGGTGTAGAACCCCGCACACAGATAGGGGTGTAGAATCCCGCACACAGATAGGGGTGTAGAACCCCGCACACAGATAGGGGTGTAGAACCCCGCACACAGATAGGGGTGTAGAACCCCGCACACAGATAGGGGTGTAGAATCTCGCACACAGATAGGGGTGTAGAACCCCGCACACAGATAGGGGTGTAGAACCCCGCACACAGATAGGGGTGTAGGATGGGCAGATGGATGGGCACATGGGACTGGGATATTATAGCTATGACTGAAACATGGCTAAGGGAGGGGCAGGACTGGCAGCTCAATGTTCCGGGGTACAGATACTATAGAAAGGATAGAACAGGAGGTAAGAGAGGAGGGGGAGTGGCGTTTTTGATCAGGGAGAACATCACGGCAGTTCTTAGAGGGGATATGTCCGAGGGTTCGCCCAGTGAGTCTATATGGGTGGAACTGAAAAATAAGAAGAGAGAGATCACCTTGATAGGACTGTACTACAGGCCCCCAAATAGTCAGCGGGAAATTGAGGAGCAAATATGTAAGGAGATTACAGATAGCTGCAAGAAAAATAAGGTGGTAATAGTAGGGGACTTTAACTTTCCCAACATTGACTGGGACAGCCATAGCATTAGGGGCTTTGATGGAGGGAAATTTGTTGAGTGTATTCAGGAGGAATTTCTCATTCAGTATGTGGATGGACCGACTAGAGAGGGGGCAAAACTTGACCTCGTCTTGTGAAATAAGGAAGGGCAAGTGGCAGAAGTGTTAGTGAGGGATCACTTTGTGTCAAGTGACCATAACTCCATTAGTTTTAAGATAGCTATGGAGAATGGTAGGTCTGGCCCAAGAGTTAAAATTCTTAATTGGGGCAAGGCCAATTTTGATGGTTCAGACAGGAACTTTCAGAGGTAGATTGTGGGAGACTGTTGGCAGGCAAAGGGACGGCTGGTAAATGAGAGGCTTTTAAAAATGTGTTAACCAGGGTGCAGGGTAAGCACATTCCCTTTAGAGTGAAGGGCAAGGCTGGTAGAAGTAGGGAACCCTGGATGACTCGAGATATTGAGACTCTGGTCAAAAAGAAGAAGGAGGCATATGACGTACATAAACAACTGGGATCAAGTGGATCCCTTGAAGAGTATAGAGATTGTCGAAATAGAGTTAAGAGGGAAATCAGGAGGGCAAAAAGGGGACATGAAATTGCTTTGGTAAATAATGCAAAGGAGAATCCAAAGAGCTTCTACAGATACATAAAGGGAAAAAGAGTAACTAGGGACAGAGTAGGGCCTCTTAAGGATCAACAAGGACATCTATGTGCAGAGCCACAAGAGTTGGGTGAGATCCTGCATGAATATTTCTCATTGGTATTCACGGTGGAGAAAGGCATGGATGTTAGGAAACTAAGGGAAATAAATAGTGATGTCTTGAGAAGTGTGCATATTACAGAGGAGGAGGTGCTGGAAGTCTTAAAGCGCATCAAGGTAGATAAATCCCCGGGACCTGATGAAATGTATCCCAGGATGTTGTGGGAGGCTAGGGAGGAAATTGTGGGTCCCTTAACAGAGATATTTGAATCATCGGCAGCCACAGGTGAGGTGCCTGAAGATTGGAGAGTAGCGAATGTTGTGCCCTTGTTTAAGAAGGGCAGCAGGGAAAAGCCTGGGAACTACAGACCGGTGAGTCTAACGTCGGTAGTAGGTAAGTTGCTAGAAGGTATTCTGAGAGACAGGATCTACAAGCATTTAGGGAGGCAAGGACTGATTCGGGGCAGTCAGCATGGCTTTGTGCGTGGAAAATCATGTCTCACAAATTTGATTGAGTTTTTTGAGGGAGTGACCAAGAAGGTAGATGAGGGCAGTGCAGTAGACGTTGTCTAAATGGACTTTACCAAAACCTTTGACAAGGTACCACATGGTAGGTTGTTGCAGAAGGTTAAAGCTCACGTGATTCTGGGTAAGGTTGCCAATTGGATTCAAAATTGGCTGGACGACTGAAGACAGAGGGTGGTTGTAGAGGGTTGTTTTTCAAACTGGAGGCCTGTGACCAGTGGTGTGCCCCAGGGATCGGTGCTGGGTCCACTGTTATTTGTGATTTATATTAATGATTTGGATGAGAATTTAGGAGGCATGGTTAGTAAGTTTACAGATGACACCAAGATTGGTGGCACAGTGGATAGTAAAGAAGGTTATCTAGGATTGCAACGGGATCTTGATCAATTAGGCCAGTGGGCCGACGAATGGTAGATGGAGTTTAATTTAGATAAATGTGAGGTGATGCATTTTGGCAGATCGAATCAGGCCAGGACATACTCAGTTAATGGTATGGCGTTGGGGAGAGTTATAGAACAAAGAGATCTAGGAGTACAGGTTCATAGCTCCTTGAAGGTGGAGTCGCAGGTGGACAGGGTGGTGAAGAAGGCATTCGGCATGCTTGGTTTCATTGGTCAGAACATTGAATACAGGAGTTGTGACGTCTTGTTGAAGTTGTACAAGACATTGGTACGGACACACTTGGAATACTGTGTGCAGTTCTGGTCACCCTATTATAGAAAGGATATTATTAAACTAGAAAGAGTGCAGAAGAGATTTACTAGGATGTTACCGGGACTTGATGGTTTGCGTTATAAGGAGAGGATGGATAGACTGGAACTTTTTTCCCTGGAGCGTAGGAGGCTTAGGGGTGAACTTATAGAGGTCTATAAAATAATGAGGGGCATAGATAAGGTAGATAGTCAACATCTTTTCCCAAAGGCAGGGGAGTCTAAAACTAGAGGGCACAGGTTTATGGTGAGAGGGGAGAGATTCAGAAGGGCTCAGAGGGGCAATTTCTTCACTCAGAGGGTAGTGAGTGTCTGGAATGTGCTGCCAGAGGTAGTACTAGGGGCGGGTACAATTGTGCCTTTTAAAAAGCATTTAGATAGTTACATGGGTAAGATGGGTATAAAGGGTTATGGGCCAAGTGCGGGCAACTGGGACTAGCTTAATGGTAAAAACTGGGCGGCATGGACTGGTTGGGCCGAAGGGCCTGTTTCCAAGCTGTAAACTTCTACGATATGGTACCATGCGGTACCTTGTCAAAGGCTTTGCTAAAGTCCATTTAGACAACGTCTACTGCACTGCCCTCATCTACCTTCTTGGTCACCCCCTCAAAAAACTCAATCAAATTTGTGAGACATGATTTTCCACGCACAAAGCCAGCACGGTAGCACAAGTGGATACCACAATTGCTTCACAGCTCCAGGGTCCCAGGTTCGATTCCGGCTTGGGTCACTGTCTGTGCGGAGTCTGCGTGTCCTCCCCGTGTGTGCGTGGGTTTCCTCCGGGTGCTCCGGTTTCCTCCCACAGTCCAAAGATGTGCAGGTTAGGTGGATTGGCCATGATAAATTGCCCTTAATGTCCAAAATTGCCCGTAGTGTTGGGTGTGGTTACTGGGTTATGGGGATAGGGTGGAGGTGTTGACCTTGGGTAGGGTGCTCTTTCCAAGAGCCGGTGCAGACTCGATGGGCCGAATGGCCTCCTTCTGCACTGTAAATTCTATGATAATCTATGATTCTAACCCCGCTCACAGATAGGGGTGTAGAACCCCGTACACAGATAGGGGTGTAGAACCCCGCACACAGATAGGGGTGTAGAACCTCGCACAGAGATAGGGGTGTAGAACCCCGCACACAGATAGGGATGTAGAACCCCGCACACAGATAGGGGTGTAGAACCCCGCACACAGATAGGGGTGTAGAACCCCGTACACAGACAGGGATGTAGAACCCCGCACACAGATAGGGGTGTAGAACCCCGCACACAGATAGTGGTGTAGAACCCCGCACACAGATTGGGGTGTAGAACCCCGCACACATATAGGGGTGTAGAACCCCGCACACAGATAGGGGAGTGGAACCCCGCACACAGATAGGGGTGTAGAACCCCGCACACAGATAGGGGTGTAGAACCCCGCACACAGATAGGGGTGTAGAACCCCGCACACAGATAGGGGTGTAGAACCACGGATACAGATAGGGGTGTAGAACCCCGCACACAGATAGGGGTGTAGGACCCCGAACACAGATAGGGGTGTAGAACCCCGCACACAGATAGGGGTGTAGGACCCCGCACACAGATAGGGGTGTAGAACCCCGCACACAGATAGGGGTGTAGAACCCCGCACACAGATAGGGGTGTAGAACCCCGCACACAGATAGGGGTGTAGAACCCCGCACACAGATAGGGGTGTAGAACCCCGCACACAGATAGGGGTGTAGAACCCCGCACACAAATAGGGGTGTAGAACCCCGCACACAGATAGGGGTGTAGAACCCCGCACACAGATAGGGGTGTAGAACCCCGCACAGAGATAGGGGTGTAGAACCCCGCACACAGATGGAGGTGTAGAACCCCGCACACAGATAGGGGTGTAGAACCCCGCACACAGATAGGGGTGTAGAACCCCGCACACAGATAGGGGTGTAGAACCCCGCACACAGATAGGGGTGTAGAACCCTGCACACAGATAGGGGTGTAGAACCCCGCACACAGATAGGGGTGTAGAACCCCGCACACAGATTGGGATGTAGAACCCCGCACACAGATAGGGGTGTAGAACCCCGCACACAGATAGGGGTGTAGAACCCCGCACACAGATAGGGGTGTAGAACCCCGTACACAGATAGGGATGTAGAACCCCGCACACAGATAGGGGTGTAGAACCCCGCACACAGATAGTGGTGTAGAACCCCGCACACAGATTGGGGTGTAGAACCCCGCACACAGATAGGGGTGTAGAACCCCGCACACAGATAGGGGTGTAGAACCCCGCACACAGATAGGGGTGTAGAACCCCGCACACAGATAGGGGTGTAGAACCCCGCACACAGATAGGGGTGTAGAACCACGGATACAGATAGGGGTGTAGAACCCCGCACACAGATAGGGGTGTAGGACCCCGAACACAGATAGGGGTGTAGAACCCCGCACACAGATAGGGGTGTAGGACCCCGCACACAGATAGGGGTGTAGAACCCCGCACACAGATAGGGGTGTAGAACCCCGCACACAGATAGGGGTGTAGAACCCCGCACACAGATAGGGGTGTAGAACCCCGCACACAGATAGGGGTGTAGAACCCCGCACACAGATAGGGGTGTAGAACCCCGCACACAAATAGGGGTGTAGAACCCCGCACACAGATAGGGGTGTAGAACCCCGCACACAGATAGGGGTGTAGAACCCCGCACAGAGATAGGGGTGTAGAACCCCGCACACAGATGGAGGTGTAGAACCCCGCACACAGATAGGGGTGTAGAACCCCGCACACAGATAGGGGTGTAGAACCCCGCACACAGATAGGGGTGTAGAACCCCGCACACAGATAGGGGTGTAGAACCCTGCACACAGATAGGGGTGTAGAACCCCGCACACAGATAGGGGTGTAGAACCCCGCACACAGATTGGGATGTAGAACCCCGCACACAGATAGGGGTGTAGAACCCCGCACACAGATAGGGGTGTAGAACCCAGCACACAGATAGGGGTGTAGAACCCCGCACACAGATAGGGGTGTAGAACCCCGCACACAGATAGGGGTGTAGAACCCCGTACACAGATAGGGGTGTAGAACCCCGCACACAGATAGGGGTGTAGAACCACGCACACAGATAGGGGTGTAGGACCCCGCACACAGATAGGGATGTAGTATCCTACGGATTCGCAGCGCGGGCGGAGCGTCCTACCTGAATGCCAGACTCTGCAGCGCCAGCCCGCGAGGATAGTGAAGATCACGAGATGGAGAATCATAACGAGCGAACCTCCATAAATCAGCGGCAGACAGTAAGGTTGAGGCGGCTCTGATGAAGACAAGACAACCTTGAAAAATCCGTTTCTAAGGCTAGCGGGAACTTGCAGAAATGTCGAGGCTACCCAGAAACACAAACTCAAGCTGGGAGAGGCCGGGCCACAAGCTCAATTTTACACTTTCACCAATTGCTCAGGTTGGATGAAAGACGGGTAGGAGTTGGGTTAACGAAACACAATGAGATAATCCTTATTTGCAAAGAATCTAAGTGTAGGGTGCAGCAGGAGGCAATGAGGTTGGGCATTATTTTTGCCTATTCTTTGCTAGATGAATCTCAGTTCCATCTAAAATCAACTTTGTCTCCGAGACAAACTTTATATCTCTTCTAACAAGTGTCCAATTCTGAATAAATCTATTCGATTTGGTGAGATTGATTAGAATCTGGAAATAACTATCAGTAGGACTCCATGGGGCACCAGTATTAAAGCCTTCTTTAATTAAAGCTCTCAGGAGGGCGATGTGATTTGAAGATTAGAGCACATGTGTTAGGATTATACACAAAGACTTCTGGGAGAGGCTTGTTTGCAGCTGAAAAACCTACATTTACGCATTGGGAAAATTTATCTTTTTCTGGGCTATGACTGCGATGAAATGCAAAAAACTGCTCATGGACAGCAGGGGAGAGGGATGGAAACTTGGAACTGAATTTTAATTTCCAAGTTTCGTCAGAAATGGTTGAGAATGACACCCTATCTCCCACCACGCAGTTGGTGTTTAGTAAAACAGATGTGCCTCACCATTCTGGATGGTAAACACTGACACACTGAGTGATGTGAAAAAGATCATTGGCGGGTAATGAGATCAATGTGCTTCCAGTTACGAGTGGTGGATTAGAATAAAAGAGAAGTGAGCAGCTCTGGTCACGCCGGGAAATAAATGCTGTAATTTCATTCGAGAAGGCCACAGATGAAATTGACGAGGATAGTTCCAGCCCGGGGAATTTGCAGCTATGGGGAGAGATTGGATAGGTTGGGGTTGAGGGGAGGCTGAGGGGAAATTTGACTGAGGTGTAAAAAAACTGTGAGGGGCCTGAATAAAGTGAATGGGAAGAGTCCATTACCTTTACCAGAGAGGTCAGTGACTGGGGGGACACAGATTTAAAGCGATTGGTGGAATGATTAGTGGGGAGATGAGGTTTACGTTTCCACCCAATTTTAGTGGAACTCTCTGACTGAAAGTGTAGTCGAGGCAAAAACTCTCGCCTTATTCAAGACCTTATTCGGTGCGCCAGTACTTTACCACGCAGGGCTAAATATTGGAAAGTGGGATGAGCCTGAGCGGCTCATGTCTGAACCGGCACAGGATAGGCACCGAGTGGTCTACGTTCAGTAAAAGGTCAACCATTCTGCTGTCCCATAATTCCGTGCTGCAGTCCAGACGCACGGGTGCCATTGCTCACAGTTAATCCCAATCCAGCAACACATATATCAGGCCAGTGAAATAAGAAAGACATACCTCTCCGATATGAGAACGGTTCACTGATAAGCTGCTCACTCGCGTTGGTTTGAACCGAACAGGTACAGCGAGCGCCGTTGGTGCATGTATCTGCCGACACTCTGAGCTGACTTCCCATACTGTATGCCCCGTCCGAGGCTATTGTTCCAGAATGGCTCCATTCCTCCGTCTCCCAAGTGGCTAGATTCCAGCGGACGCGAAGCTTAATCGAGGCCGCGCCGCTCACCAAACACATCAAGGGGATAGTCTCCATTGAAAGAATGTCAGCCAGCGGCGGGGCTAGTAGAAATATTGCCGGGGGCCCTGGTGAGGTTGGGAGGTAAGAGGTAATTACTTTTCAACACAGCTGCCTGGTTATTCATGAGTAAATCATCTTATTTGTACCTGTGGTGAGCAATTTGGAACCGTTTCCGAATATGAAGGACATTCCGTTCGATTTCCGCGCGGCGCAATAATAAACGCCCGAATCATTTCTCTGCACCTCCTTAATCACCAGAGTGTAAATGGTCGAATCGCCATTAACTTCCCCTGAGAATCGTCCCTCTGCAGGGATGTGCTTCCTGACGATGTGGACGAATTGCAGATGTTCCCGGTGCTGCTGTTTATACCAGTAAACCACTGCACTTGCTAACCAGCCTGTGTGGCAATGCACCTTAAAGGTCCCTCCAACCGAGACGGTCTCTTCCGCTCGAGTTTGCGGGAACACAGCCTGAGGGAAAATAACTGCGAGAACAGGGCATGTCACCAGAAATGCTCTCGTGAGAAAAAAATACATCTGAGTCATACGAATGGAATTTTCCATAATTCAATCTGGCGATATCCTATCATTAATGATCGCCAATCTCCAACACGGATCGTTGGATGGAGCGCTGAGACTTCATTTTCAGTTCCTGTCTGTTCGGGGCTGTTGAGCACACTGGGCTAAATCGCTGGCTTTAAAAGCAGACCAAGGCAGGGCAGCAGCACGATTCAATTCCTGTAACAGCCTCCCTGAACAGGCGCCGGAATGTGGCGACTAGGAGCTATTCACAGTATCTTCATTGAAGCCTACTTGTGACAATAAGCGATTTTCATTTAATTTCATCTGGAAAACCAGGAGAGAAGGAGGGACAGAAAAGGACAGAAAGAAAATAAAGTAAATGGTGTTCAGGTTTTGAGGTATTCAATACTATGAACAATTGTGACAGGCTGATATTCTGTTTCCACTATTTGGTGAGTCACGGACGAAGGGTCAAAATATTAAAATGGTCAGCAAGAGAGCTGGGAGTGAGATGAGGAGAAAGTTCTTTACTCTGGCAGCACGATAACACAAGTGGATAGCACTGTGGCTTCACAGCGCCAGGCTCCCAGGTTCGATTCCACGCTGGGCCACTGTCTGTGCGGAGTCTGCACGTTCTCCCCGTGCCTGCGTGGGTTTCCTCGGGTGCTCCGGTTTCCTCCCACAGTCCAAAGCCGTGCAGGTTAGGTGGATTGGCCATGATAAATTGCCCTTAGTGACCAAAAAGGTGAGGAGGGGTTATTGGGTTTCGGGGATAGGGGGGAAGTGAGGGCTTAAGTGGGTCGGTGCAGACTCGATGGGCCGAATGGCCTCCTTCTGCACTGTATGTTGTATGATTCTACACAGAGAGTTGCAGGGATTTGGAATGCGCTGCCTGGGAGAGTGACGGAGGTGGATTCCAGAGGAGGCTTCAAACGAGGACTGGATATATATTTGTAAGTGATGAATTTAGAGGGCAATGGAGATAGGGCTGGGGAATGGGACTAGCTATGCTGCTCTTTTGGGATCAGGTGCACCCACGTTGCGCTTTATGGCCTTCGTGCTGTAAAATTCTATGACTAAGGAAAGAAAGAGGGGGATATAATGGTGGTAAAATAGCGGGACGGTGCCAGAGTGGTTAGCACTGCTGCCTCACAGATCCCGGGAATCCGGGGTCAATCCCGGCCTGGTGTGAATGTCGGTGTGGAGTTTGCACCTTCTCACGCGGTTCCTCCGGTGCTCCGGTTCCTTCCCACGGTTCAAAGAGGCGCATTTGTCATGCTAAATGTCCCTTTAGTGTCCAGGGATGTGCAGGTTAGGTTACTGGGGTGGGGTGGACGGGGCAATAGACCTGGATAGGCTGCTCTTTCAGAGGGTCGGTACAGACTGGATGGGCGAATGGCCTCCTTCTGCACTCTCGGGATTCTCTGACTCGAAACATTCACAGACAATGAAATACATTTTTTGGGTATCGTCACTCTAGTATTCCAGAATATTCCATGATATTCTGTTAAAACGTCCAAGTTGCGCTTTTACAAACAGCAATGTGTTAAAATCAGATCATCTATTTAATAAACGCAATGTTAAGTTTATAATAATTGCCGCGATCTGGACATTTGCTCTATTTTATTTGACCTATCATTATTCAGTTATTCAACATAATACTAATATTACAGAAAAGGACAGCGTGACCTTACAGATGGCAAACTATCTCAGTGCGTTTAGCCGGAATTTACACCATGCGTTAGAAGGAAGAAAATCTAACCTGGAATGAGATGGAAGAACGCGCCAAGAGTTAAGAGGCCCATTGCCTGCGGCCCAGGCTCTCACTGTGAGCTTCACGCTTGAGGTTTTTATTCTCTGATCTTAACCCAGAGACAGAAGAGTCTGAAGCTGTGAAATGGACAGCTGCGGGAAATTTAAAAATAGCTGGGCGGAAAGTTAAGCATGCAAATGTGACTTTGAATTTCCTGTTGCCACAGTAGCGCCCACGCACTGTCCTGACTACAAAGAGGGTTACGGTTCATTTTCAACATATCTTCATACCAAAGAAACGTTACAGAACACAGTTTATTACTAGCGTCCTTCGTGTAGGTAGAAATAAGTGATCCAATTCCGTGTCTTTTTTTGGCAGCTCCTGAATTTATACCTACCAACACCAACAAATGTGCCGGATGCAGATTCGTTCGTTCTTATTTAAGAAATTGTTTTCCAACCAATATCAGAACCCCATCTGCCTCTTCACTTAGAACATAGAACATAGAACTGTACAGCCCAGTGCAGGCCCTTCGGTCCACGATGTTGTGCCGAACTAGTCTGAAACTAAGATCAAATCAATTTACTCCCAATCATTCTAGTACATGCCATATGCCTATCCAATAACCGCTTGAAAGTTCCGAAATTGTCCGGCTCCATAACAGAGCTGGGAGTGCGTTCCACGCCCCAACCACTCTCTGAGTAAAGAACCTACCTCTGACATCCCTCCTATATCTTCCTCCATGAACGTAATAGTTATGCCCCCTTGTAACAGTGACATCCACCCGAGGAAAAAGTCGCTGACCGTCCACGCTATCCTCCCTCTCATCATCTTATACACCTCCTTCGCTCCAATGAGAAAAGCCCTAGATCCCCCAACCTTTCCTCATAAGACCTACCCTCCAATCCAGGCAGCCTCCTGGTAAATCTCCTTTGCACCCTTCCCAATGCCTCCACATCCTTCTTATAATGAGGTGACCAGAACTGCACACAATACACCAAATGTGGTCCAACCGATGTCTTGTACAGTTGCAGCATAACCCGACGGCTCTTAAACTCAATCCCCTGTTAATAAATACTAACACACTATAAATTTTCTTCACGGCTCTCTCCACTTGGGTGGCAACTTTCAGAGATCTATGGACATGAACTCCGAGATCTCTCTGCTCCTCCACATTCTTCACAAACCAGCCGTTAGCTCTGTAATCCGCATTCACATTTGTCCTACCAAAATGAATAACCTCACACTTATCAGGGTTAAACTCCATCTGCCACTTTTCGGCCAAGCTCTGCATCCTTTCAATGTCTCTTTGCAGCCTACAACAGCCCTCCACATTATCCACTACTCCACCAATCTTGGTGTCATCAGCAAATTTACTAACCCAACCATCAACTCCATCATCCGAGTCATTGATAAAAATCACAAATACCAGAGTACCCAGCACTAATCCCTGTAGTACACGGCTGGTGACTGAGCTCCAGGATGAAAATTTGCCATCTACCACCACCCTCTGTCTTCTATGTGATAGCCAGTTACTGATTCAATCGGCCAAATTTTCCTCTGTGCCATGCCTCCTTACCTTCTGCATGAGCCGACCATGGCTCAGTGGGCTAAACAGCTGGCTTGTAATGCTGAACAATGCCAGCAGGGCGGGTTCAATTCCCGTACCAGCATCCCCGAACATGCGCCAGAATGTGGTGACTAGCGGCCTTTCAGTTACTTCATTGAAGCCTACTTGTGACAATAAGCGATTATTATTATCAAGCGCCTTACTAAAATCCATGTATACGACATCAACTGCTCTACCTTCATCTATGTACTTAGTTACCTCCTAAAAGGATACAATCAAACTTGTGAGGAAATACTTACCCCTCAAAAATCCGTGCTGACTATCCTGGATTAAGTTCCATCTTTCCAAATGATCATAAATCCTATCCCTCAGGACCTTTTCCAATAATTTACCTATGACCGAAGTGTGACTAACTGGCCCATAATTGCCAGGGTTATACCTATTCCCTTTCTTGAACAAGGGGACAACATTTGCCTCTCTCCAGTCTTCTGGCACTATTCCTATTGTTATGCACCAGGGTTTAGAAAACCCCAAAGTGTTTCATGGAGTTCACCTGACCCACAACTTTTAATAGATTGAGGTATGGGGAGCACACGGCTCACTCTACAGATATGGTAGAGCAGAAATGGGCCAGTATTTTTAAAAACAAAACAATGTTTATTCTATGAACTCAAGTTAACCTTTTTAAAACAAACAGTGAACATCTTAGCTACCAGTAAATCAAATACAACCCCCAAATAATACAACACTAAGTAACCTGTATGTTGTCCTTTTACACCCAGAAGATTTAACAAACCTTTACATAGAACATAGAACGATACAGCGCAGTACAGGCCCTTCGGCCCACGATGTTGCACCGAAACAAAAGCCATCTAACCTACACTATGCCATTATCATCCATATGCTTATCCAATAAACTTTTAAATGCCCTCAATGACCCTTAAACAGAAGCACATCAGGGTTTACATTCAATACTGAAAACATTTATAATTCTGAATTCCCCAAATTATCAAGAGATAGTCCTTCATGGCAGAGAGATCAACAGTACAGCTGCTTTGTCTGTCTTCAGTTGCAACACACGGAAAAACTAAACCAAAAAGGCAGACACACCCAAGCTTTTCTCAAAGTGAAATTAAAAAGCAGAACCAGAGCTCAGCTCCACCCACACTCGGATATCACTGCAGTAACACGAGCAGCCAAACATTTCTTAAAGCGATATTCTCATGACACTGTAGACAGTGAGGACATAAAGATCAAAGTCAAAGACTCTGTAATATCATCCTTCGCCTGCCAAAGAATCCTAGGATATATCCCATCAGGCCCAGGGGACTTAGCTATCCTCAGGCTTCTCAAAATGTCTAACACATCTTGCTTCCAAATATCTACCTCCTCCAGCCTACAGCCTGTATCGCACTATCCTACTTAACAACATGGCCCCTCTCCTTTGCGAACACTGAAGAAAAGTATTCATTTAGGACCACTCCTATATCTTCAGACACCATGCACACGCTCCCACTACTGTCCTTGACCAGCCCCAACTCCACCTTGGTCATTCTTTTATTCCTGACATAAGTGTAAAAAGCCTTGGTGTTTTCCTTGATCCTACCCGCCAAGGACTTCTCATGCCCTCTCCTAGCTCTCCTAAGCCCTTTATTGAGCTCCTTCCTAGCTATCTTGTATCCCTCAAGTGCCCTAACTGAACCTTGTTTTTTCATCCTTACATAAGCCCCATTCTTCCTCTTGACAAAATATTCAACCTCTTTTGTAAACCATGGTTCCCTCACTCGACCATTTCCTCCTTGCCTGACAGGGACATACATATCAAGGACACGCAGTATTTGCTCCTTGAACAAGCTCCACATCTCAATTGTGCCTATCCCTGACTGTTCCTGTTTCCATCTTATGCTCCCCAATTCTTGCCTAATCGCATCGTAATTACCCTTCCCCCAGTTATAAACCTTGCCCTGCCGTATGTTCCTGTCTCTCTCCATTGCTATAGTGAAAGGTACCGAATTGTGGTCACTATCTCCAAAGTGCTCTCCCACAACCAAATCTAACACTTGGCCCAGTTCATTACCCAGTACCAAATCCAATGCGGCCCTGCCTCTTGTCGGTCTATCCACATACTGTGTGAGGAATCCCTTCTACACAGATTTAGCCCCATCTAAACTACTCGAATTATAGTGGTTCTTCAATATTTGGTAAATTAAAATCACCCTTGACAACTACCCTGTGACTATCACACCTATCCAAAAGCTGCATTGCAATCTTTTCCTCCACATCTCTGTTACTGTTTGTGGGCCTATAGAAAACTCCTACCAAAGTGACCCCTCCTTTTCTATTTCTAATTTCAGCCCACACTACCTCAATAGACAGATCCTCCTCACACTGCCTTTCTGCAGCCATTATACTATCCTTGATTAACAATGCTACCCCTCCACCTCTTTTACCACCTTCCCTAATCTCAGTGATACATCTAAACCCCGGAACCTCCAACACGATTCCTTCCTCTGTTCTATCCACATCTCCGTAATGGCCACAACATCGTAGTGCCATGTTCCAATCCACGCTTCAAGCTCACCAACCTTATTCCTGCTGCTGCTCCCATTGAAGTGGACGCACTTCAAACCACCTTCATGCCTGCAGGTCCACTCTTGTGACCTTGGTACCTTCCTCAGTACTGCACTACCGTCAACTTCCTGAACTCCAGCAACGCTATCTCCTGGATGCAAATCAGTTTCCCATCCGCCTGCCAAATTAGTTTAAACTCCCCCGAAGAGCTGGAGCAAATTCTCCACCCAAGATATTGGTGCCCCTCTGGTTCAGGTGTAACCCGTCCTGTTTGTACAGGTCTCAACTTCCCCAGAATGTGCTCTAATTATCCAAGTAACTGAAACCCTCCCTCCTACACCATCCCTGTAGCCACGTGTTTATCTGCACTCTCTCCCTGTTCCTCACCTCGCTAGCGCGTGGCACTGGCAGCAAACCAGAGAGGACAACACGATCTGACTTGGCTCTCAGCTTCCACCCTAGCTCCCCGACTTCCTGTTTTACATCCCCGTCCCTTTTCCTACCTATGTCGTTGGTACTGACTTGTGTCTGCTGCCCTCTCCTTAAGGATCCTGAAAACACGATCAGAGACGTCACTGCCTTGGCACCCAGGATGCAACACACCACCCGTGAGCCTCTATTATTGCCACAGAACCGCCTATCTGTACCTCCAACTATAGAGTCTCCAATAACTAATGTTCTCCTGCTCTCCCCCCTTCCCTTCTGAGCCACAGGGACAGACTCAGTGCCAGAGACCTGGTCACCGTGGCTTGCATCTGGTAGCCCCCCCCCCAACAGTATCCAAACGGTATGCCTGTTATTGAGGGGAACAACTGCAGGGGATCACTGCACTGACTGCTTCTTCCCCCTCCTTTTAAACGTCACCCAGCTACCTTCATTCTTAGGAGTAACTACATCCCTGTAGCTTCTATCTATAACTGACTCTGCCTCCCGAATGATCCTCAGTTCATCCAGCTCCAGTTCCCTAACACGGTTTTTGAGGAGCTGGAGATGGGTACACTTCCCGCAGGTGAACTCAGCATGGCCACTGTCGGTGCCCCTCACCTCGAACACCCTGCAGGAGGAACATTGCGCTGCCCTCTCTGCCGCCCCTTCCATTTATCCACTTGACAATTACAGGGAAATGGGAAAAAAAGCTTACCTGATTTTTACACTCTCCGCAGGTTAGAGGTGGTGGAAGGGTGGAGAGAGGAAAAGGAGAGAAAAGTTTACCTCACCAACTCACCACACAGTCTTTTTTGTTTGGATAGAGGAGGAGGATCGGTGGGAGACACTATATTTGGAGTGTCTCGGGTTTAGCCACTGCCTAAAATA
Source organism: Scyliorhinus torazame (assembly GCF_047496885.1). Classification (NCBI taxonomy): domain Eukaryota; kingdom Metazoa; phylum Chordata; class Chondrichthyes; order Carcharhiniformes; family Scyliorhinidae; genus Scyliorhinus; species Scyliorhinus torazame. The sequence goes on from NC_092732.1 coordinate 11,014,219, forward strand.
TATTACAGTAAGAAGTCTTACAACACCAGGTTAAAGTCCAACAGGTTTATTTCAAACACTAGCTTTCGGAGCACTGATCCTTGCTCAGTTATTATATTAGTTCTAGAAACTCACCCGACAGCAGCTTTCCACAATTCACTCCCCGCAACTGCCAATCAGCGTGGCCGCTCTGCCGCCCTCTGCAGGATACTTGCCTCAACTTGTCCCCGCAATCGGTCCTCACTGAGAGTTAGATCCTCTTTGGATTTGCTCCAGTTTTTTATTCTGGAACAGTCCTGGCTGGCTGGCTCTAACCTGATAGGGTCATGTAACTCCCCAGAGTTTTGAATACCAGGCCCAACATAGCAGCAGCGTCTGTTCTGCGTGAATGCGGCACAATGGTCAGCGCCGCTGCCTCACAGCGCCAGAGACGCGGGTTCGATTTTGACCTAGCGTGACTGTCTGTGTGGAATCTGCACGTTCCCCTCATGAATGCCCGAATTTCCTCGGGCTGCACCGGTTTACTCCCACAATCCAAAGATGTGCAGTTTAGGTGGATTGGTCATGCTGTATTTTCCTTCAGTGCCGAAAGAGATGCAGGTTAGCTTACGGGGATAGGTCGGGAGAGTGGGCCTATGGGGATGGTCTTTGGGAGGATTGGTGCAGTCACAATCATAGAGTCTCAGAATACCAGAGTGCAGAAGTTCGGCTATTGAGACTACACCGACACATGGAAGACGCCTGACCTGCTTACCTAATCCGATTTGCCAACACGGCACATGTCCTTGAATGTTATAGCGTGTCGAGTGCTCATCCAAGTACTTCTTAAAGGATGTGACGCCTCCCTCCTCTACCACCCCTCCCCCCAGGCAGTGCGTTCCAGACCCCCACCACTCTCTGGGTAAAACAGTTTCCCCTCAAATCCCCCCCCCCCTCAACCTCCCACCCCTTCGCTGGGCCAAATGGCCTCCTTCTGCACCGTCAGGATTCTATGATTCTATGAACAGCTAGGAGAACAATTGGAATTTAATTGTCCCGGTTAAGTGAAAGACATGATTGCAACACTATGAGTCCTATGGATTGAAGTGTTTCTGTCTGATTGGACATTGGTGGGAGAATGCAGATTCTAATTTTAATAGTTAATTTGGCGATCAGGATTGGAACGTGGCGATTCAATCTCAGTAATAATATTTTCTACAACTGAGCTCGATTTCGTAATCTGTTTTCCTTTCAATTAAAAAAACGAATTGAAAGGAGATCCAACTACATTTTCTGCGAGGTGGTCCCAGATAGTATAAATGAAAAGGAATGTCTGCCCTCAGAGTTTAATGCAGAGAGATTGCCTGAAGCACGAAGTGACACATCAGTTGAAACTGAAACTGCTGGAAACATTTGAATTGATTGCTAAAATATTCTACTTGATTCTTGCCATCACTGGTATTCCTGGTAAGCAACTACAAATATTGATGTTGTCCAAACCATTGTGTGAACTGGTCTCTGGTTTTACTCTGTGACGGAAATTGTTCTTCAATCATGTAACTAGGAAGTTGATCGTAGAAGTAGACAGGAAGATCCCAGAATTGAACACTGGTGCCTAAGTCCCGAACTTTTACATTTTCCATCAAACGTGGAGGAACAGTCAAAGAACCCCGTACTTTTAACAAAAGAAAAACATTTATTAGCCGAGGCATAGAGTTTAAGAGCAGGGAGGTTATGTATAAAATATGGGTTAAGCCACAGCTTAAGTATTGTGCAGTTCTGGAATCCACTTTATAGAAAAAATGTGATCGAGGAGTGCAGAGGAGATTTACCAGGATGTTGCCAGGGCTGGTGGGTTTTAGTGATGAAGAGAGATTGGATAGACTGGGGTTTTTCCATGGAGCAGAGGAGACTGAAGGAGGACATGACTGAGATATATCAAACTTTGAGGCCTTTAGGTAGAGTAGAGAGGAGGATAATTTTCCCTTGGTGGAGGGATCAATGACCAGGTGGCATAGATTTAAGGTAAGGGCTAGGAAGATTATAGGGGATGTGTGGAATACGTTTTTATCCAGAGGGCGATGGGACTTTAGAATTCAGTCCCTGAAAGAGTGGTGGAGGCAGATACCCTTATAACATTTCAGAAGCATTTAGCTGCTGAATGGCAGTGGCTTATAGAACATAGAACATAGAAAAACACAGCAGAGAACAGGCCTTTCGGCCCACGGGGACAGCACGGTAGCACAAGTGATTAGCACTGTGGGTTCACAGCGCCAGTGTCCCAGGTTCGATTCCCTGCTGGGTCACTGTCAGTGCGGAGCCTGCACGTTCTCCCCGTGTCTGCGTGGGTTTCCTCCGGGTGCTCCGGTTTCCTCCCACCGTCCAAAGATGTGCAGGTTTGGTGGATTGGCCATGATAAATTGCCCTTAGTGACCAAAAAGGTTAGGAGGGGTTATTGGGTTACGGGGATAGTGCTTAAGTGGGTCAATGCGGACTCGGTGGTGCGAATGGCCTCCTTCTGCACTGTATGTTCTATGTTGTGCCGAACTTTTTTCCTAGTTTAAGAACGAATTTAACTACACCCCATCATTCTACCGTAATCCATGTACCTATCCAATAGCCACTTGAAGGTCCCTAATGTTTCTGATTCAACTACTTCCACAGGCATTGCATTCCATGCCCTCACTACTCTCTGGGTAAAGTACCTACCTCTGACATCCCCCTATATCTCCCACCATTCACCTTAAACTTATGTCCCCTTGTAATGGTTTGTTCCGTCTGGGGAAAACGTCTCTGACAGTCTACTCTATCTATTTTCTTGATGATCTGATAAACCTCTATCAAGAGTAGTGAGGTCATGAGTAGGGTTTCAAAGTTGCAGGAGTGTACCGGCAGGCAGGAAGGTGGTTTAAAGTGTGTCTTCTTCACTGCCAGGAGCATCCGGAATAAGGTGGGTGAACTTGCGGCATGGGTTGGCACCTGGGACTTCGATGTTGTGGCCATTTCGGAGCCATGTATAGAGCAGGAACAGGAATGGTTGTTGCAGGTGCCGGGATTTAGATATTTCAGTAAGCTCAGGGAACGTGGTAAAAGAGGGGGCGGGGTGGCATTGTTAGTCAAGGACAGTATTACGGTGGCAGAAAGGACGTTCGATGATGACTCGTCTACTGAGGTGGTATGGGCTGAGGTTAGAAACAGGAAAGGAGAGGTCACCCTGTTAGGGGTTTTCTATAGGCCTCCGATAAGTTCCAGAGATGGAGAGGAGAGGATTGCAAAGATGATTCTGGATAGGAGCGAAAGCAACAGGGTAGTTGTTATGGGGGACTTTAACTTTCCAAATATTGACTGGAAACGCTATAGATTGAGGACATTCGATGGGTCCGTTTTGTCCAATGTGTGCAGGAGGGTTTCCTGACACAGTATGTAGACAGGCCAACGAGAGGCGAGGCCATATTGGATTTGGTACTGGGTAATGAACCAGGACAGGTGTTAGATTTGCATGTAGGTGAGCACTTTGGTGATAGTGACCACAATTCGATTACGTTTACTTTAGTGATGGAAAGGGATAGCTATATACCGCAGGGCAAGAGTTATATCTGGGGAAAGGCAATTATGATGCGATGAGGCAAGACTTAGGATACATCGGATGGAGAAGGAAAACTGCAGGGGATGGGCACAATGGAAATGTGGAGCTTGTTCAAGGAACAGCTACTGCGTGTCCTTGATAAGTATGTACCTGTCAGGCAGGGAGGAAGTGGTCGAGTGAGGGAACCGTGGTTTACGAAAGCAGTCGAAACACTTGTCAAGAGGAAGAAGGAGACTTATGTAAAGCTGAGACATGAAGGTTCAGTTAGGGCGCTCAAGAGTTACAAGTTAGCTAGGAAGGACCTAAAGAGAGAGCTAAGTAGAGCCAGGAGGGGACATGAGAAGTCTTTGCCAGATAGGATCAAGGATAACCCTAAAGCTCTCTGTTGATATGTCAGGAATAAAAGGATGACTAGGGTAAGTGTAGTGCAAGTCAAGGAAAGTAGTGGGAAGTTGTGCTTGGAGACCGAGGAGATAGGAGAGGTGCAAAATGAATATTTTTCGTCAGTATTCACACAGGGAAAAGGCAATGTTGTCGAGGAGAATACTGAGATTCAGGCTACTAGACTAGAAGGGCTTGAGGTTCATAAGGAGGAGGTGTTAGGAATTCTGGAAATGGTGAAAATAGATAAGTCCCCTACGCCGGATGGGATTTATCCTAGGATTATCTGGGAAGCCAGGGAGGAGATTGCTGAGCCTTTGGCCTTGCTCTTTAAGTCATCTTTGTCTACATGAATAGTGCCAGAAGACTGGAGGATAGCAAATGTTGTCCCCTTGTTCAAGAAGGGGAGTAGAGATAACCCCGGTAACTAGAGACCAGTGAGCCTTACTTCTGTTGTGAGATAAATCTTGGAAAGGTTTAGAAGAGATAGGATGTATAATCATCTGGAAAGGAATAATTTGATTAGAGATAGTCAACACGGTTTTGTGAAGGGTAGGTCGCGCCTCACAAACCTTGTAGAGTTCTTTGAGAAGGTGACCAAACAGGTGGATGAGGGTAAAGCAGTTGATGTGGTTTATATGGATTTCAGTAAAGCGTTTGATGAGGTTCCCATGGTAGGCTACTGCGGAAAACATGGAGGCAAGGGATTCAAGGTGATTTAGCAGTTTGGATCAGAAATTGGCTCGCTGGAAGAAGACAAAGGGTGGTGGTTGATGGGAAGATTTCAGACTGGAGTCCAGTTACTAGTGGTGTACCACAAGGATCTGTTTTCGGGCCACTGCTGTTTGTCATTTTTATTAATGACCTGGAGGAGGGTGTAGAAGGATAGGTGAGTAAATTTGCAGATTACACTAAAGTCGGTGGAGTTGTGGTCAGTGCGGAAGGATGTTACAAATTACAGAGGGACATAGATAAGCTGCAGCGCTGGGCTGAGAGGTGGCAAATGGAGATTAATGCATAAAAGTGTGAGGTGATTCATTTTGGAAGGAATAACAGGAAGACTGAGTACTGGGCTAATGGTAAGATTCTTGGCAGTGTGGATGAGCAGAGAAATCTCGGTGTCCATGTACATAGATCCCTGAAAGTTGCCACCCAGGTTGAGAGGGTTGTTAAGAAGGCGTACGGTGTGTTCGCTTTTATTGGTAGAGGGATTGAGTTTAGGAGCCATGAGGTCATGTTGCATGTATACAACACTCTGGTGCGGCCGCATTTGGAGTATTGCGTGCAATTCTGGTCGCCGCATTATAGGAAGGATGTGGAAGCATTGGAAAGGGTGCAGAGGAGATTTACCAGAATGTTGCCTGGTATGGAGGGAAGATCTTATGAGGAAAGGACTTGAGGCTGTTTTCGTTAGAGAGAAGAATGTTAAGAGGTGACTTAATTGAGGCATACAAGATGATCAGAGGATTGGATAGGGTGGACAGTGAGAGCCTTTTTCCTCGGATGGTGATGTCTTGCACGTGGGGACATACCTTTAAATTGAGGGGAGATAGATATAAGACAGATGTCAGAGGTAGGTTCTTTACTCAGAGAGTAGTAAGAGCATGGAATGCCCTGCCTGCAACAGTTGTGGACTCGCCAACACTAAGGACATTCAAATGGTCATTGGATAGACATATGGACAATAAGGGAATAGTGTAGATGGGCTTTAGAGTGGTTTCACAGGTCGGCGCAACATCAAGGGCCGAAGAGCCTGTACTGCGCAGTTAATGTCAATTGTCATAAAAACAAATTTGGTTCACGAATGTTCTTTCGGGAAGGAAATCTTTACTCTTTCCTCAGTCTCGCCTACATGTGACTCCAGACCCACAACAATGTGGTTGACTCTTAAATTCCCTCCAGGATGGGCAATCAATGCTGGCTTAGCCTGCGACGCCCACATCCCATGGATACATCAAAAAACTTGTGATGCCAAAGCATACAAGGCTATGATTTTGTAAAGAAATTAAAATGGGTCGTATTTTTTGGCTTGGGCAGACATGATGGGCTGCAGGGAATTTTCTGAGCTGTTGACCTCTATGATTCTAACTATGAAAGCTGGAATTATAAAACGATACTTTTTCTATCCCCTCGTGACATATGAATTACTCATAGATTTTAGCATTAGCAGTACAACATAATAGGCAGCACGGTAGCACAGTGGTTAGCACTATGGCTTCACAGCGCCAGGATCCCAGGTTCGATTCCCCACTGGGTCACTGTCTGTGCGGAGCCTGCACGTTCTCCCCGTGTCTGCGTGGGTTTCCTCTGGGTGCTCGGGTTTCCTCCCAGTCCAAAGACGTACATGTTAGGTGGATTGGCCATGATAAGTTGCCTTTAGTTTCCAAAAAGGTTAGAAGGGATTATTGGGTTACGGGGATAGAGTGGAAGTGAGGGCTTAAGTGGGTCGGTGCAGACTCGATGGGCCGAATGGCCTCCTTCTGCACTGTATGTATTTTCTAGTGTGGATCACAAAGTACAGTTGTAGCTACAAATCTTCATTTTCATACAAGGTAATTTTGAAGTTCGCTGTGGCCTAACTGAATGTCTGTGTATTTCTGCCTCAGAATTTCCCCTTCCCTCACAGATGATTGTCACGAGAGCTTCCAAATTCCATTGGAAAAACATGCTTTTAAACCTTCTCTCATAATCATGCTTTCCATTCGAAGGTTGCATTCCGACATCCATTCCACAATTTCTAAATGATTCTTTTGAACAGAGGTTCTGCAACATCTGGACCTTCGAATCCAGTCCACGTTCTGCAAAAACCCATGTTAGGATGTATTTGTCTTGACTGCGTTTAAGCACTTGAGGTTCAGCCACCAATACCCACACATCTTTCAATTTACGTTGCACAGGGGAGGCAGTGGAGTAGTGGTGTTGTCACTGGACTAGTAATCCAGAGACCCAGGGTAATGCTCTGGCGGCATGGGCTCGAATCCTACCAGGCCAGATGGTGCAGTTTGAACTCAATAAAAATATGGTATTAAAGTCTAATGGTGAACAACCATTTGGTTCAATAATGCGCTGTGGGAACGGTCTGGCCTCCAAAGCAGGGGCCCAACCCGGACACCCTCAAACCACATGTCCTTCTGACGTGTGTCAGTGTTTACTGAGCAGCCCTCTGTTCTCCTGCCGAGAATGGAACGACTCTTCAGATAACAATTGCCTCATCGCATGTTGTTTTCCTTGCAGAAAAGCTGAGAGATATTCCTTTACCGGCTGTCTATACATAAACTGCTGTAGCTTCCAGCTAAAGCTAAAGAACAAAGGAAGTTTTTTTCCTTTCATGACCTTCTGTTTACTAAGCAAATATATTAATTATTGACGCCATGGCTTTTTCTATCATAATAGAAACACATTTGTAACTTCGTCGCCCTCTACACCCACAAATACCTTTTGCCACATGAATCTAACTACAGATCCCTTCCAGACATAACATATATGAAATTAAACGCAGTTACAGCTGTACCTTATTCTACTGTGTACCAGTATGAGTGCACATCCTTTAATACTACCTTTGCCTTCCAATCAGATGTTCTGAATTATCTCAACACATTTAAACATCATGGCTCTTTAATAAATACATGTTGGCTCTCCTTAATTATCCATAATTTGTGCACGTGACACTGATATCTATCAAGAATGATTCTTTGTGGAAGTTTTCGTACCTCCAAAGTTAAGCCGACAGTCCTGTAGTTGTTCGGCTGATCCTACACCCTCTGGTGAACTGCGATGTTTGTAATTTTTCAGTCCTCTCTTATCACATCGGAAATAAATGAAGACTGAGCAGTGATGGGCCGAATGGCCTCGTTCTGCACTGTAAATTCTATGATGACCGGTGCCACTGGAACTTTCAATCACGCTTCCCTCAGTATCTTTAGACATATCGAATCCGGTTTCCGGAACATTGTGAACTTTAAGCACAGGCAAGCTCTCCAAAAACTCCTCCTTATCAATTTTAAACTCTTCTGCTGATGGAATTACCTCCTCTTTCATCATGGCCTGTGCAGCATCTTCTTACTTGTTAAAGGGAAATTCAAAATTGTGTCAGCCATGTCTCAGTCTCTAAATATATCAGCCATGACCCCCAATCTCCATGCATACATCCTCCTTTTTGATTCGACATCGGCTCTACTCCTCCTTTCTATTATCTTGTTCCATTTACATGCTGCTAGAGGTTTTGGTACTTAACGTTATTTTAGCTGTCAGTACTTTCTTCATACTCCCCCTTCGCTTCACTTATTTGCTTATTAACGTTGCCTCTGAACTTCGGCGCACTTTTTTATTCCCTGTTTTTATTTCGCCACCTTTGTCATCCGGGTACCTCTGCATTTTTTTATCCTACTTGTAAATTTTGAGTGAATTACCTCGACTGCGTTCGGACCATGTCTTATTTGAAGGTAGTCCATTACTCAACTATCGATTTGTCTCTCATCATTTGTTCTATTCTCCTGCCTGCCAAAACATTGTGATACATTGATCACCGTCCCGAAACGTTTCTCCACAGTCACACCCTACTTTCCCACCTTATTCCCAGGAGCCAGGTCCAGCAGTATGCATGTCTAATTAGACTGAGATGTATACTGCTGAAGTCGTTTCCCTAGAACTCATTCTAGGAATCCTAATCCATCTCTACCCATTTCCGTTACCACTATGCCAGTCTATTTTTGGATCATTACTATTTCCTATTGTGACTATTCTATAGTTTTTGCAGATTTCAGTTGCCTTTCGGATGTGTTCATCTACTTCCCACTACATAGAAAGGCGCAATTCAACCTCTTTTCTTCTTTAGCTCCGGCCAAATCGATTCGGTCCTTGATTCGTCTGGGACATCCTCTTTCTCAAGCACCTCTCTACCAGTGCCGCCACTGCTGCCCTTTTCTTTCTCTCCTATCGTTGTTGAACATCTGATACAAAGAAATGTTTAATACCCAGTCCTGCACCTTCTTGAACCAAATCTCTGTCGTGTCCTGATCATCGCATCTCCACATGTCGATTGCCCATGTAACTCATTAATCTTATTTCACATACTTTGTGAATTAATATACATGGAGTCATAGACTCTACCACACTATCAGAAGGGTGTGGAGGCTTTAGACAGGGTACATAAGAGATTAACCATGAAGTTGCCTGGTATGGAGGGCATTAGTTACGAGAAGCGGTTGAATAAACTCGGTTTGTTCTCATCTGAACGAAGGAGGTTGAGGGGCGACCTGATAGAGGTCTACAAAATTATGAGGGGCATAGACAGAGTGGATAGTCAGAGACTTTTTCCAAGGTTCGCGGGGTCAATTACGAGGGGGCATAGTTTAAGGTGCGAGGGGCAAAGTTTAGAGTAGATTTACGAGCTAAGTGTTTTACACAGAGGGTAGTGGGTGCCTGGAACTCACTGCCGGAGGAGGTGGTGGAAGCAGGGACGATAGTGACATTTAAGGGGCATCTTGATAAATACATGAATATGATGGGAATAGAGGGATACGGACCCCGGAAGTGTAGAAGATTTTAGTTTATACGGGCAGCATGGTCGGCACGGGCTTGGAGGGCCGAAAGATCCTCTTCCTGTGCTGTACTTTTCTTTGTTCTTTAGTACGGAAACAGGCCCTTCGTCCCACCATGTCAAGTAGACTATGAAATGCCAATAAATTCTAATCCCATTTATCCTCACTTGATCCATAGATTACTCTGCCTTGGCGATTTAAGTGCTGGTACAGATACTTGGTAAATGTAGCGAGAGTTCCTTCCTCCACCCTCCTCTCAGGCAGCGTGTTCTATATTTGCACGACCCTCTGGTCCCGCCTAAAGTACTTCGTCCTCACGTTAAAGCTGTGCCCCCTGGTGTTCAGCACCTCTGACATGGAGAAAGGATTCTTATCATCTACCCTATCGATGTCTCTCATAATTTTGTATACCTCTATCAATCCCCACTCAGCTCCCGGGAAAACAATCCCAGCTTATCCAGCCTTTCCTCATAGCAATCATATACACTTATCATGCATTCAAATCTGAGTTAAACTCCATTACTTTCCTTCTCACTCTGACCGGACCTATGAATTTGTTATTCTCTATCATAGTGCTGTCAGTGCGTCAAACTATTTTGTGCACGTGCACGCCCCTATTCCTCGCCTGCTGTTTCCATGATATATTCGCCTGTTTCCGCACCACTGCCGAGGTTGTTTGAACACGCCCCAAGAGCAGAAGCAAACAGAACTCAGTCTCACATCAGTCCAAGTGGATCTCGTCCAATCTTTACTGGCCCAAGTACCACAGCGCAGGCCACAATGCTTCAAATGTCTGACAACCTGCCTTCTGAACCACCTTTTCAGCCATATAGTTCTCTCAGCTATCCTCCTATTTCCAGACTTACCTGCACTGAGAGCAATCTGAAGATTGGTACTTTGGAGGCCCTGCTTTAGAAATATCAACCGAGCAACCTAAATTCTGACTAAAGGGCCACAACTCTCTTCCTACCTGTTTTATTGTTACACCGGGTGAGCGGGGGGGGGGGGGGGGGAGGGGGGGGGGAATGAATGGCAGGTGCCATATAATATAATTAATCCTCTTTGGTAGCAAAAAACAGGAAGGAGATTAAAACCTGATTATTTATAGTTTAAGAGAAGGGACTGTGCAATGGAACCTGGGTGTTCTCGTCCAGCAGTTGCTGAACGTAAGCATGGAGATGGAGCAGGCGTCAAAGAAGGCAAATGGGGTGAAGAGGATTAAAGGAAATGGGGAGATGGTGCGATCAGTCTAGTCTATTGTGCAGTGAACAGCCATGATCATAATGAACGTCGAAACAGACTCCAATTGCCGAATGACCTCCTCCTCCTCCTATTTTCCGATGATTCTCTGTTTACAAAGATTGACCACGACTGTTGGTTGTTTACCCTCTCCTGTCAGTGCCCTGCAGCTGTTCAGTGTCTTCCTGGACCTTGGAACTGGGGAGTAAACAAACCATCTTGCATTCACGTCTGGCAGACGAACAGCCTACTTCTACCCCTATCTATCAGATCAACAATCGCTCTTCCTCCTCTATGATTCTTTTTACCTTCGTTGTAGCTGAGCCACCCGCACTGCCCTGGATTTTGTTTAGGCTGCATTCCCGAGAAGAACCAACACTCTTAATATTATTCTGCAATCAATGTTGGTTGGAGTTTGGAATGCAGTCGGGGAACACATTTGTCACCTGCTTGTTCCTTATTCAGTGCCTGGTGGCCTCCCAGTCCCTCGCCGACTGCATAATATGAAGCTGTGCGGTGAACACTTACATAAACGTGCTATCCACGTCCTTCAAATCTCCATATGCATCACAGTAAACCCATCTGCTGCTTAAATTCCGCAGCCCAGACGTCACTTCCTGCACAAATAGTTGTCCAAGACACGGGGCACGGACACGGACTTGGAATAGACAAAGCCCTTGAAGAATAAAACGACGTTGGAAGGAACTGAAGAAAAGAGTCAGGAGAGATAAAAGGGGTCATGAAAAGGCCTTGACAAACAGAATTAAGGACAATCCCAAGGTTTATTATCCATATATAAAGAGCAAGATGGTAGCCGGGGAAAGGGCTGGTCAACTCAAGCATAGAGGAGGGAATCTATGCGTGGAGTCAGAGGAAATGGGCGAGGTATGAAATGAGTACTTTGCATCAGTATTCACCAAAGAGAAAGTCATGGTGGATGATGAGTCTAGGGAAGGGCGTATAGAATAATAATAATATTTATTGTCACAAGTAGGCTTACATTAACACTGCGATGAGGTTAGTGTGAAAATCCCCCAGCCGCCACACTCTGGGTCATGTTCGGGTACACTGAGGGAGAATTCAGAATGTCCAATTCACCCAACAAGCACGTCTTTCGGGACGTGTGGGAGGAAACCGGAGCACCCGGTGGAAACCCACGCAGGCACGGGAATAACGTGCAAATTCCGCACAAACTGTGGCCCAAGCCGGGAATCGAACCTGGGACCCTGGAGCTGCGAAGCAACAGTGTCTGGGTCATGTCGCTATCAAAAAAGAGGGGGGTGTTGGGCGTCTTAAAAAACATTAAGGCAGATACGACTCCAGGGCCTGATGAGACCGAAGCAACATACTGAGGGAAGCAATGAAGGAAATTGCTGTGGCCTTGACTGACATCTTTGCATCCTTATTGGCAACACTATAAGGCCCAGAGGCCTGACGAACAGCCAATATTGTATCTTTGTTTAAGAAGGGTAGCGGGAATAATCCAGGATCCTTACTCCAATGGTAGGAGATTATTCGAGATGGTTCTTGGGTGCAGGACTCATGCACATTTGGAAAAAATTGACATATTAGCGAGAGGAATCATGTTTTTTGTGAAGGGGAGGCCCTGTTTCACTAACTTAATCGAGTTTTTTGAGGAATTGACGAAGATGATTGATAAAGGAAGGGCAGTAGATGTTGTCTATATGGACATCAGTAAAGCCTTTGCAAGCTCCTTCATGACAAACTGGTACAAAAGGTGAAGTCACACGGGATCAGAGATGCGCTGGCAAGGTGGATACAGAACTGGTTTCGTCATAGAAGGCAGAGAGCAGCAATTGAAGGCTGCTTTTCTGAATGGAGGGCTGTGACTAGTGGTGTTCCGCAGGGTTCAGTGCTGGGACCTTTGCTGTTCGTAGTGTATATAAATGATTTGGAGGAAACGGCAGCAGGTCTGATTAGTATGTTAGCGGCCGACACAAAGTTTGGTGGAGTGGCAGATAGTGTTGAGGATTGTCAGAGGATACAGCAGGACATAGATCGGTTGGAGGCTTGGGCAGAGAAATGGCAGATGGAGTTTTTTCCGGACAAATATGAGGTAATGTATTATCGAAGGTCTAATATAGGTGGGAATTATCCGATAATAGCAGAACCCTGAGGGGTATTGATAGGCAAGTGGGATCATAAGAAGATAAGAACATAAGAACTAGGAGCAGGAGTCGGCCTTCTGGCCCCTCCAGCCTGCTCTGCCATTCAATGAGATCATGGCTGATCTTTTTTGGACAGTCCCACTTTCCGGCCCGAACACCATGACCTTTATTCTTAAAAAAACTATCTATCTTTATCTTAAAAACATTTAATGAAGGAGCCTCAACTGCTTCACTGGGCAACGAATTCCATAGATTCACAACCCTGTGGGTGAAGAAGTTCCTCCTAAGCTCAGTCCTAAATCTACTTCCCCTTATTTTGACGCGATGCCCCCTAGTTCTGCCTTCACCTGTCAGTGGAAACGACCTGCCCGCATCTATCCTATCTGTTCCCTTCGTAATTTTATACATTTCTATAAGATCCCCCCTGCATCCTTCTAAGTTCCAAGGAGTACAGTCCCAGTCTACTCAACCTCTCCTCGTAATCCAACACTTCCGCTCTGGGATTAACCTAGTGAATCTCCTCTGCACACCCTCCAGCGTCAGTACGTCCTTTCTCAGGTAAGGAAAACAAAACTGAACACAACACTCCAGGTGTGGCCTCACTAACACCTTATACAATTGCAGCATAACCTCCCTTGTCTTAAAATCCATCCCTCTAGCAGTGATGGACAAAATTCCATTTGCCTTCTTAATCACTTGTTGCACCTGTAAACCAACTTTTTGCGACTCATGCACTAGCACACCCAGGTCTCTCTGCACAGTGGCATGTTTTAATATTTTATCATTTAAATAATAATCCCTTTTGCTATTATTCCTACCAAATTGGATAATCTCACATTTGTCAATATTGTATTCCATCTGCCAGACCCCAGCCCATTCACTTAGCTGATCCAAATCCCTCTGCAGACTTCCAGTATCCTCTGCACTTTTTGCTTTACCACTGATCTTCGTGTCATCTGCAAACTTGGACACATTGCACGTTTTCCCCAACTCCAAATCATCTATGTAAATTGTGAACAATTGTGGGCCGAACACTGAGCCCTGAGGGACACCACTAACTGCTGATTGCCAACCAGAGAAACTCGCATTAATCCCCACTCTTTGCTTTCTATTAATTTTTTTTTTGGAAAATATATTTATTCAAATTTTTCAAACAAATTTTCAACAGAACCCACCCCCCCCAACAAGAAAAAGAAACAAAAGCACAACAAGCAGAAATTATACTTAGGATTTCCCCCAGATACAATAACCCCCCCCCCCCCATTTGACAGTAGAAAACACAAATAGGGAAACTGCCCACCTTAACCCAAACGCCACCGCAAACCCCTCCCCCCCCCCCCGCCCCCCCCTCACCTCAGGCTGCTGCTGCTGCTGACCTCCTCCTAATGCTCCGCGAGATAGTCTACAAACGGTTACCACCGCCTAGGAAACCCCTGCACAGACCCTTGCAAGGCAAACTTTATCCTCTCCAGCTTGATGAACCCTGCCGTGTCATTAATCCAGACTTCCACACTCGGGGCCATCGCATCTTTCCACAGTAAAAAAATCCTCCACCGGGCTGCCAGGGACTCAAAGGCCAGAATACCGGCCTCTTCCACCTCCTGCACTCCCTGCTCACCCGATATCCCAAATAATGCCAATCCCCAGCTCGGCTTGACCCGGGCGTTCACCACCTTGGACACAGTCCTCGCGAAACCCCTCCAAAACCCATCCAGCGCCAGGCATGACCAGAATGTATGGGCGTGATTTGCTGGGCTCCCCAAGCACCTCGCGCATCTGTCCTCCACCCCAAAGAACCTACTCAACCTCGCCCCTGTCATATGCGCTTTGTGAACAACTTTATACTGTATTAGGCTCAGCCTGGCACAAGAGGAGGAAGAATTAACCCTACTCAGGGCATCAGCCCACAGACCCTCATCTATCTCCTCCCCAAGCTCCTCCATCCACTTGCCCTTTAACTCCTCCACTGGGGCCTCCTCCTCTTCCTGCAGCTCCTGGTAAATTGCCGAATCCTTGCCTTCTCCAACCCATACACCCGAAATCACCCTGACCTGATCCCACATGCTGGAAGCAGCGGGAATTCCCTCACCTGCGGCCTCACAAACGCCCTCACTTGCATGTTCCTGAAAGCGTTTCCCGGGGGTAGCCCAAACTTCTCCACCAGCACCCCTAGGCTCGCAAACGTCCCATCGATGAACATGTCCCCCATTCTTCTAATCCTTGACCAATGCCAGCTACGAAACCACATCATCCATCTTTCCCGGGATGAGCCGATGATTCTCCCGAATCGGGGACTAAATCGAGGCACTCACCGTGCCCCTGTGTCGCCTCCACTGCCCCAGCTCTTCACCGTCGCCGCCACCACCGGACTCGTGGTGTACCTTGTCGGCGAGAGCGGCAGCGGTGCCGTCACCAGCGCTCTCAGGCTCGTGCCCACACAGGACACCATCTCTAGCCTCTTCCACGCTGCCCCCTCTCCCTTCATTACCCGCTTACGGATCATCGCCACATTGGCTGCCCAATACCAGCCACATAGATTCGGCAGCGCCAGCCCCCCCCCCCCCCCATCCCCCTGTCCCTGCTACGCTCCAGAAACAATCTCTTCACCCTCGGGGTCTTATTCGCCCACACAAATGCCATGATACTCTGCTTACCCGTTTGAAAAAGGCCTTGGGGATCAAAATGGGAAGGCACTGGGACACAAAGAGAAACCTCGGAAGGACCGTCATTTTGATCGACTGCACCCTACTCGCTAGTGAGAGTGGCAGCATATCCCATCTTTTAAAATTCTCCTCCATCTACTCCACCAACCGCGTCAAATTGAGCTTGTGCAGGGCCCCCCAACTCCTAGCCACCTGATCCCCAGGTACCGAAAGCTCCTTTCCGCCCTCTTCAGCGGTACTCGTCTATCCCCCTTCCCTGGTCCCCTGAATGCACCACAAAGAGCTCACTCTTCCCTAAAAGTCCCCAAACTCCCTAAGCATTCGCCTGACCTCCGCCATCCCCTCCACTGGGTCTGCAACATACAACAACAGGTCATCGGGATACAACGACACCCGGTGTTCCTCTCCCCCCCCCCCCCCCCCGAACCAATCCCCTCCATTTCCTGGACTCCCTCAGTGCCATGGTCAGCGTCTCAATTGCAAGTGTAAACAACAGGGGGGATAAGCGGCACCCCCTGACTCGTCCCCCGGTACAACCGAAAGTACTCCGACCTCCGTCGGTTCGTAGCCACACTCGCCACCGGGGCTCTATATAGCAGCCTGACCCAACCGATGAACCCCTCCCCGAACCCAAACCTCCGCAACACTTCCAAAGATATTCCCACTCCACCCGATCAAAGGACTTCTCCGCGTCCGTAGCTGCCACTACCTCCGCTTCCCCTCCACCGAGGGCATCATAATCACATTTGGAGCCTCTGCACATTAGTATTCAGCTGCCTACCCTTCGGAAATCCCGTCTGGTCCTCATGAACCACCCCCGGGACACAGTCCTCAATTCTCGTAGCCAGCACCTTCGCCAGCAACTTAGCGTCAACACTGAGGAGCGAGATCGGTCTATACGAACCACATTGCAATGGATTTGTCCCGCTTCAAAATCAAAGAAATCAGCACCCTGGACATTGTCGGGGGCAAGGTCCCCTCCTCCCTCGCCTCGTTAAAAGTCCTCACCAGCAACGGGCTCAGCGGTTCCACATATTTCCTGTAAAATTCAACCGGGAACCACTCCGGCCCGGGGCCTTCCCCGCCTGCATTCTCCCCAATCCTTTAACCAGCTCCTCCAGCCCAATCGGCGCCCCCAGCCCAACCACCTGCTCCTCCTCCACCCTCGGGAACCTCAACTGATCTAGGAATCGTCGCATCCCCTCATCCCCCGCCGGGGGCACAGACCTGTACAGATCCCCATCGAAGTCGCTAAATACCTCGTTTATTCTCACCGCATTCCGCACCGTATTCACCCCTCTATCCCGAACCACCAATCTCCCTCGCTGCATCCCTCTTACGAAGCTGATGCGCCAGCATCCAACTCGCCTTCTCCCCATATTCGTACACCGCCCCTTGCGCTTTCCTCCACTGTGCCTCTGCTTCCCCAGTGGTCATCATGTCGAATTTCGTATGGAGGTTCCGTCGCTCCGTAAGTAGCCCCCCCCCCCCCCCCCCCGCCCCTCGGGGGCCTCTGCATAACCCGGAAGTGATACATGAGGAACAGACGGGGTTTGTGAAGGGCAGGCAATTGAACGCAAATGTGCGGAGGCTCCTGATTGTGCTTATGATGCCCTCGGAGGGGGAGGCAGAAGTGGTGGCGGCAATGGACGCGGAGAAGGCCTTTGATCGGGTGGAGTGGGAGTACCTGTGGGAGGTGCTGGGCAGGTTTGGGTTCGGGGAGCGGTTCCTTGGGTGGGTCAAATTGTTGCACTAGGCCCCGGTGGCGAGCGTATCGACAAATCGGCTGCGGTCAGAGTACTTCAGACTGACCGTGGGACGAGACAGTGGAGCCCCCTTCCCCCCCTGCTGTTTGCCCTGGCAATTGAGCCACTGGCTATGGCACTAAGGGAGTCTAGAAACTGGAGGGGGTTGGTCCAGGGAGGGGAGGAGCATCGGGACTCATTATATGTGGATGACCTGCTTTTGTATATCGCGGATCCAGTGGAGGGGATTGCTGAGGTCATGCAGACACTTCGGGAGTTTGGAGACTTCTCGGGATACAAGCTCAATGTTGGAAGAGCGAGCTCTTGGTGCTGCACGCGAGGGGTCAGGAGAAGAGGCTGGAAGAGCTGCTGCTCAAGAGGGTGGAGAGGAGTATTTGCTATCCAGGTGGCCAAGAGTTGGGGGGTTCTGTACAAGCTAAACTTGGCGCGGTTGGTGGACCAGATGGAGGAGGACTTTAAAAGATGGGACGTGTTGCCACTCTCCCCGGCGGGCAGGGTGCAGTCCGTTAAGATGACGGTCCTCCCGAGGTTCTTGTTCGTGTTCCAGTGCCTGCCCATTCTCATCCCTAAGGCCTTTTTCAAACGAGTGAGCAAGGGCATTATGGGGTTTGTATGGGCAAGTAAGACCCCGAGGGTTAAGAGACTGTTCTTGGAGTGCAGTCGGGGGGGGGGGGGGGGGGGAGGGGGGGAAGGGGGGGCTGGCGCTGCCGGATTTTTGTAGCTACTACTGGGCAGCTAATGTGGCAATGATTCAGAAATGGGAAATGGAGGGAGAGGGGGCGGCGTGGAAAAGACTAGAGGCGGCGTCATGTATAGGTTCTAGCCTGGGGGCAACTGGTGACGGCACAGTTGCGGCTACCGCCGGCGCGGTACACCACGAGCCGGTGGTGGCGGCGACACTGAGGATCTGGGGGCAGTGGAGATGGCACGGGGGGGAGGTGGGGGGCTCGGTTTTGTCCCCGATGCGGAACAATCATAGGTTTACACCGGGCAGGATGGATGGCGGATTCCTGAGTTGGCATCGGGCGAGAATTAAAGAATGGGAGACCTTTTCATTGATGGGACGTTTGCCAGTCTGAGGGCACTGGAGGAGAAATTTGGGTTACCCCCGGAAATGCCTTCAGGTATATGCAGGTTAGGGTGGTTGTGAGGAGGCAGATAGGGGAATTCCCGCTGCTGCCGGCCCGGAGGATACAGGACAGGGTGATTTCGGGTGTGTGGGTCAGAGAGGGTAAAGTCTCGGCGATATACCAGGAGCTGCAGGAGGCGGAAGAAGCCTCGGTGGAGGAGCTGAATGGCAAGTGGGAGGAGGAGCTGGGTGAGGAGCTGGATGAGGGTCTGTGGGCTGATGCCCTGGGCAGGGTTAATTCCTCCTCGTCTTGCGCCAGCTCAGCCTGATCCAGTTTAAAGTGGTGCACAGGGCGAATATGACAGGGGGCGAGGATGTGTAAGTTTTTGTGGTAGGGGACAGGTGTGAGGGTGTTCGGGGGAGCCCAGCAAACCACGCCCATATGTTCTGCGCATGTCCGGCGCATGCGGGGCTTCGCAAAGGCTATGTCCAAGGTCTTAGATACTCGGGTGAAACCGAGCTGGGGATAGAGATATTTGGGGTTCCAGATGAGCCGGAAGTGCAGGAGCTGAAAGAGGCCGGTGTTCTGGCCTTTGCCTCTTTGGTAGCCGGAGAAGGATCTTACTAATGTGGAGGGGACGCGAAGCCCCCAAGCGTGGAGGCCTGGATCAATGACATGGCAGGGATTCTCAGGTTGGAGAAGATAAAGTTTGCCTTGCGAGGGTCTGTGCAGGGGTTCTCCAGGCAGTGGCAACCGACCTTGAGTTTCTCGCGGAACGTAAGGTGGAGGTCAATCGCAGCAGCAACCCGGGGGGGGGGGCGGTTTTCTTGTCTGGTTTATGTAAGGGGCGTTTGCCCCATTTTGTTCTTAATTTGTTAAATTGTTTAAGGGTAGGAGGATTAAATTGCTTTGGTGGATGGCGTAGTGCCCTTTTTTTTTTCTTTGTATATTTCCTTTCCTTTTTGGTAAAAATTATCGAAAAACTTTGAATGAACATATTAAAAAAAAAATTAAATAGTTATTTAATTGAAATTAAAAAAGTTATTGAAATCAACTTAAAAATTTTAATCAACCCAAAATAGTTATTTAAGTGAGATTTAAAATTTAAAAAATAGTAATTCAAATCAACTTAAAAATAACAATTTGAATCAAATTAAAACTAGTAACTCCACAAATATTCAAATTTAGCCCAGCCTGCCTTTCAGCCAATCAGGTCACAGTCTCCTGTGACGTCACTTGCCGGTTTTTATTTCAATTTTGCAGCTGTCCTACCTGCAGCACAGTGTCCCTGCGCAGTGTCCCGCGCAGTGTCCCGCGCAGTGTCCCGCGCAGTGTCCCGCGCAGTGTCCCTGCACAGTGTCCCGCGCAGTGTCCCTGCGCAGTGTCCCGCGCAGTGTCCCGCGCAGTGTCCCTGCGCAGTGTCCCGCGCAGTGTCCCGCGCAGTGTCCCTGCACAGTGTCCCGCGCAGTGTCCCGCGCAGTGTCCCTGCGCAGTGTCCCTGCGCAGTGTCCCGCGCAGTGTCCCGCGCAGTGTCCCTGCGCAGTGTCCCGCGCAGTGTCCCGCGCAGTGTCCCTGCGCAGTGTCCCGCGCAGTGTCCCGCTCAGGTCCGCTCCACTCTGTTCCCGGAAGGTAAGTGAGGGCCTCGAGCCTGGCGCTGCCTTTATCCTTTACCCTGCAGCAGTGTCCCGCGCAGGTCCGCTCCTCTCTGCTCCCGCAATGTAAGTACTCCCGGAGGAGTACATGTTTACAGATTACTGAAAATGCCAACTCAACTGGATAAGGTTTTCAAGAGAATACGGCATGCTTGCCTTCATTGGCCGGGACATGGAGAAGACAAATGGGCACGTGATGCTACAGCTGCAACCTTAGTTAGGCACTTGGAGTATAGTGTTCAATTCTGGTCGCCACACCAGCGGAAGGATGTGGAGGCTTTAGAGAGGGTGCAGAAGAGATTTGCCATGATGTTGCCTGGTATGTAGGGCATTAGCTATGAGGAGGGTTGAATGAACTCGATTTATTTTCACTGGAACGACGGAGGTTGAGGGGCGACCTGATAGAAGGTTACAGGATTATGAGGGGCATAGACAGAGTGCACAGTTAGTAGCTTATTTCCAGCGTGGAAGTATCAATTACCATGGGACAGAGGTTTAAGGTTCGAGGGGCAAAGTTCAAAGGAGATGTGCGAGGCAAGTTTTTTTACATAGAGGGTAGTGGGTGCCTGGAACTCACTGCCAGAGGAGGTGATGAAAACAGGCACGATAGTGAAGTTTAAGGGGCATCTTGACACATACACAAATAGAATGGGAATAGAGAGATACGGACCCAGGAAGTCTAGAATGTTTTGCGTTTGATGGGCAGCATTGTCTGCGAAGGCTTGGAGGGTCGAAGGGCCTGTTCCTGTGCTGTACTTTTCTTTGTTCTCTTGTGCTTTCGTCTTCCCCTTTTCCTCTCTCTGTTTCTCTCGCTGCTCTCTCTCTCCCTCTCGTGGTTTCGAAGCTCAAACTCCCTCTTGTGGTGTCAGTACTCTCTCGTACTCTCTCTCCCCTTGTCGTGGTCTCGCTGCTCACTCTCGCACATTCCCTCTTGTCGTCTCGCTGATCTCTCCGTCTCCCGTGGCCCCACTGCACTCCCACAATGATAGGATTACTGTGCAGAAGGAGGCTATTTGGCCCATCGTGTCTGTATCATCTCTCCAAACGAGCATTATGACCCAAGATCCTTCTCCTTCCTTTCCATTTATACCTTAACATTGTTTCTATTCAGATAATCATCCAGTGCTCTCTTGAACGCCCCGATTGAACCTCTCACCACCACAATGCCAGGCCCATTTCAGTCCCAAATCATTGGCGATGTGGAAGTTCTATTGCTGATCAATTTAAATTTGTGCCCCCTCTTTCTTGATTCATTTACGTGTGTGAACAATTTCTCCCTGTCTACTCTGTCCAGATTTTGAACACCTTATACCGCTTCTCTCCACCGAGAACAGTCACAATCTCTCCAATCCCTGCTCATAACAGAAGTTTAACATCTCTAGAACCATTCCTGCCAGCTTGTTCTGCACTCTCTCCAATGCGTTCACATCGCAGTGGTTAGCACTGCTGGCTCACAGCACCAGGACCTTGGTTCGATTCCGTCTTTGGACGCCTGTAATCTGGAGTCTGTACTTTCTCCCCGTGTGTGCGTGAGTTTCCTCCGGGTGCTCCGGTTTCCTCCCGCAGTCTAAAAGATGTGCAGTTTAGGTGGATTGGCCATGCTAAATTGACCTTAGTGTCCAAACGTTTAGGTGGGGATATTGGGTTGTACGGATAGGATGGGGATAGTGTTGGAATAGGTTGGATGCGCTTTCAGAGGGGCAGTACGGACTCGATGGGCTGAAAGGCCTCCTTCTGCACTGGGGTGATTCCATATGGCGGTCAGAACTGTACACAGTATTTTAGCTGAGGTCTAACTGATGGCTAGGTTCAGCATAACCCCGTTGCTCATGTACTCTATTCCCCTGCTAATAAAGCCGACAATACTGTACGCTTTTTTTTCTCTTTAAAAAAAATTAGAGTGCCCAATTCATTTTTCCAATGCGCCTAACCTGCACATCTTTGGGCGTTTTGGGGGCGAACTCCACGCAAACACGGGGAGAATGTACAAACTCCACGTGGACAGTGATCCAGAGCCGGGATCGAACCTGGGACCTCGGCGCCGTGAGGCCGCAGGCACCGTGATGCTCCTATGGTTTATTGCCTGCCCTTCTCACGTGTGCTGCCACTTTCAATGATTATGTACATTTACACCCTGGTACGTCTGCTCTCCTTTAAGAATTTTACCCCTTATTTCATATTGTCTATCCATGTTCTGCTAACGAAAATGCAACACCGCGCACCTATCAACATTGACATTCATTTGCCACCTGTCGGTCACTCCATCAACTTGTCAATGTCCGTTTGACGTTCTACGCTCTCTTTTTCACAGATTGCAATATTTACCTCCCCCACCTGGAATCTCGCTGCTCCCTCGCCCCCTTGTAGTTTCACTGCTCTCTCTCTCCATCTTGTTGTTGCACTCTCTCTCCGACTTCCAGACTTGCCGCTCCCTCTCTCCTTGTATCCTTCCTGTAGTTTATCTGCGCTCTGCCTCTCCTGTACTTGCGCTACTCTCTCTGTCTCTCCCTCTTGTCGTCGCTGGTATAGTTCTGGCATAGTTTTCCGTTGCGCTCTCTCCTTCTGTCAGAATTTCGGATTCTGCTCCCATTCGCACGTGTGGCTGCCTCTCATAGGGTCCACTACTCACCCACTCCTCTTGTTAGATCAGACCACAGACTAAAATAATAGTGAGGTCCCATTTTGCTGAGAACCGGAGAGGGACAGCTGGTCCCAATGATAACCTATGGATGGGAGAATCTGTCTGTCATGAATTTCTCAGAATGTGGGTCACTAACCAGAGTGAAATCCCTGACCAGAGCGATCAGGAATGACAGGGAGTACCTGTCACTGTTAAATTGTGTTGACTGTGGATCGCTCTCATGAATGAAGTAAGTAGTTTCATGCCGAAATCATACTTTTATTTCACCGAGTGGATTCTCCACAGCATGGATCTACTTCGATTTTTTAATTCGTGAAGGACGTAACAATTTGGAGCAGGTCGACAATTCAGCCCCTTGAGCCCGCTCCGTCATTCAATGTGATGATCGTTGATCTCCTCTAGGCCCCAATTCCACTTTCCTGCCCGTTCTCCCGAACTCTTCAACGTATCACTAATTAAAAATATCTCCTCCTTACCTTTAATCAAAACCCCGGCATCCACCGCACTGAATTCCCCAGATGCCTGTCTCTTGGAGAGAAATGTTTCCCCCTCAGTTCTGATTTAAATCAGCCACCGCTTACCCTAAAACTATGACCTCTCGTTCTAGAATGCCCCACAAGAGGGAACATCTGCTCTACATCTACTTTCTCAATACCTGTTATCATCTTATGTACCTCAATTAGATCTTCTACAATTCATCTAAACTCGAGTGAGTATCGGCCTAAACTGCTCAAACTCCGAGACAAACCCATCATCTCCTGAACCAATCTAGTGAACGTCCTCTGAACTGCCTCTAATATAACTGCATCCTTCCACGAATAAGGGAACCAGAACAGTACACAGCACTCCAGATGTGATCTCACCAATGCCTTGTACACTTGTAGCAACACTTGCATACTTTTGTACTATGTTCCTTCAGCTTTAAATGCCACAATTCCATTTGCCTTCCTTATTACCGGCTGTTCCCGCATACTAAGCAGGAGAACAACAAAAAATCTTTCCACCGAAGCACTCTGAAGTTTCTCTGCATTTGGATAATAAGTTGCCGTTCTATTTTTCCGATCAAAATGGAAGCCTTTCACTCATCGACGCTAAACTCCATCTGTCACATTTTGGCCCACTCACCCAATCTAACCATATCCATTTGTAAATTCTTGCTTTCCTCATCGCAGCTGGCTACTTCACCTACTCCAGTGTCATCTGCAAACTTGGCTATAGTACCTCCGATCACTGCATCAATTCATTACTATAGATTGTAAATAGTAGGGGCCCGAGGACCGAATCTTGTGGCACCTCACCAGTTACATCTTGCCAACCAGAAAGATACCCATTTATCCCGATTGGTTATCCAATCCTAGATCCGCGTGAATAAATTACCGCTAATCCCATGTGATCCCAGCTTGTGTATCAACCTTTTGAGGTACATTTAAAAAAAGGAAGAATTTTGATTTGGATTGTAGATGTTTGGTAACATGTGTATCATAGATTCAATACAATCAGAATGAGTCCAGTCGGCCCATCGACACTGCACCGACCACCCCGAAAGAGCACCCTACCTAAGTCCTATCCCTATATCCCACCTACCTGCACATCGCTGGGCACTAAGGGGCAATTTAACATGGCGAATCCACCATACCTACACATCTCTGGACACGAAGGGGAAACTTAACATGGCCAATCCATCGACCTACACATCTCTGGACACGAAGGGGAAATTTCACATGGCCAATCCACCATACCTACACATGTCTGGACACGAAGGAGAAATTTAACACGGCCAATCCACCGACCTGCACATCTCTGGACACGAAGGGGCAGTTTAACATGGCCAATCCACCTACCTGCACATCTCTGCACACGAAGGGGCAATTTAGCATGGCCAATCGATGTAACCTGTAATTTCTCGGCACTAAGAGGCAATTGAAAATGGCCAATCCACCTAACCTGTACATCTCTGGACACTAAGGGACAATTTAACATGGCCAATCCACCTAACCTGCCCACCTCTGGACAGGAAGGGGAAATTTAACATGGCCAAGCCATCTAACCTGCACATCTCTGGACACTAAAAGGCAATTTCGCCCCGCAATCCACGTAACCTGCACATCTTTTGACTGTCGGAGGAAACCTGAGCAAACCAGCGTACACACGGGCAGAATTTACAAATTTCACACAGTCACCCACGGTCGAAATGGAACCTGTGTCCCTGGCACTGTGAGGCAGCAGTGCTAACCGCCGTGCCACCGTGCCGGCCATGATTGGAGTGAATTGTTTCCATGTCTCTCTGGTTCATATTGAATTGCTCCAAAAACTACATTAACCAGCTCATTCCTCACATTTACACAGCCCCGCAGCACTATTGTAGAATTATGATCGTCTTTTTGTTTTATTTTCATTTTTGTTCTACCAGAAATGAACTCCAATACTTTGTTTGATACTTCCGTGTATTGCTAACACATGTTGTACTTTTTGAAGTTGGGAATATTGGACCTTGAAGCCCGAAGCACCTCGGGCACAATCAGATGATCATTTCCCATCGAAACGCAGCAGCTGGCGCTTAGCGCTCGTGAAATTGTTGAAAGGTCCACTCTTCACGTTTATGAGCAATTAATTCGTCCTGTTACTGTAATCGTCCTCTCCCTTCATTGCTTTCTCCATTTGTATGTTTCGTCGATTTTGAAATTGTCTGTCAGCTTCTGGAGTCCGTGTGTAAATGTTGGCAGATCCCAGCGCCCATCTTTGTAAAGCATCCAAACCAAGTGTTTGGCATTTATCGCACTAATATAATCTGCAGCCTCTGATAGTATTCCAAATTGCTTTGTAAAGTATGACCTTGCTATTTGAATATCTGCTGAATGTTCGTTATTATCTTGTCCGTTTTTAACATTGTTATGATACTTTCTTGATGTTCTTATTCTCCCTACCACTGTCATTGTGAGACTGGCCAATTATTCTGTTCAAGTTGGCCTAACATCTGCTTTAAGGTCCAGAAAATTAATTTCCTTTCAACATAGTTAATGAACAGATAACAATACTCGTGCTGTCTCTGTTTACTTTCTTTAAAAATACGTTTGGATTCAATCCAAGCTAACAAGAGTTTCTACACTCTGATTACTTTTTCAAATATCTGTCTTAATCGTTTTGACGGTTTGGTTTGACATTTTTCACGATTGGTTGACAATTTAGTTCCTCTCCTCAGAGATCTCCCACCCCATTTCAGGCTCTGAGTCCTCATCCTTTGGTTCATTCTTCTCCAGATCTCGCACATCACAAGTGACTCCCTTCCTTCTAAAGCCAGGATGTGGAGATGCCGGTGTCCTGCTTCTGAAGCCAGGATGTGGAGATATCGGTGTTCTGCTTGTGGAATCGGAGCTGAGTTCCAGAATTCCTTTTCTATTTCCACTCCTGTCTGTCTGTCTCTCTGCCCCCAATTCCATAAACCAGAACTGTGTTTCAGCCTTCAATGGACCTGTTCTCCTCTGAGTGATAGCAGCTGGTTAGTCAGTTTCAGCGGGAGCATTGCGGAAGGAGGTTGCTGGGAGGTAAGTCAACCTTTAAAAGCACTTCTCTTTGCAGGGGCAGGCCAGTCGATTTCGGCGGCGAGAGAGCAGCTGGTTAGTCAGTTTCAGCGGGAGCATTGCGGAAGGAGGTTGCTGGGAGGTAAGTCAACCTTTAAAAGCACTTCTCTTTGCAGGGGCAGGCCAGTCGATTTCGGCGGCGTGAGAGCAGCTGGTTAGTCAGTTTCAGCGGGAGCATTGCGGAAGAAGGTTGCTGGGAGGTAAGTCAACCTTTAAAAGCACTTCTCTTTGCAGGGGCAGGCCAGTCGATTTCGGCGGCGTGAGAGCAGCTGGTTAGTCAGTTTCAGCGGGAGCATTGCGGAAGGAGGTTGCTGGGAGGTAAGTCAACCTTTAAAAGCACTTCTCTTTGCAGGGGCAGGCCAGTCGATTTCGGCGGCGTGAGAGCAGCTGGTTAGTCAGTTTCAGCGGGAGCATTGCGGAAGGAGGTTGCTGGGAGGTAAGTCAACCTTTAAAAGCACTTCTCTTTGCAGGGGCAGGCCAGTCGATTTCGGCGGCGTGAGAGCAGCTGGTTAGTCAGTTTCAGCGGGAGCATTGCGGAAGGAGGTTGCTGGGAGGTAAGTCAACCTTTAAAAGCGCTTCTCTTTGCAGGGGCAGGCCAGTCGATTTCGGCGGGAGTGGAGCTGGCTGGTTAGTCAATTTCAGCAGGAGCTGAGAATTTTTCTTTTTTTTTAAATTAGTTTTTTAGGCGGGATCAGGAAGTCGACCCGCGGACCTCTGGGAAGACCCTCCCAATAAATTCTGGTGGAGAGGAAACCCGAGACACTACACGTGTAGTGTCTCCCACCCGCCCTCCTCCTCTAACCTAATAATAAAACCCATTGGTCTGAGGTAAGTACCATATTTTTATTATATTATTATTATTTTTTATAAAAATTTAATTTAGTTGTTAGCCAGATCTTGGTAGAAAGTTAGAGGAATGGCAGGGAAGGGAGTGCAATGTTCCTCCTGCAGGATGTTTGAGGTGAGGGATGCAGTTAGTGTCCCTGCTGATTTTACCTGCAGGAAGTGCTGCCATCTCCAGCTCCTCCAAGACCGAGTTAGGGAACAGGAGCTGGAGTTGGAAGAACTTCGGATCATTCGGGAGGCAGAAGGGGTCATAGATAGCAGCTTCAGGGAATTAGTTACACCAAAGATTGGAGATAGGTCGGTAACTGTAAGAGGGACTGGGAAAAAACAGTCAGTGCAGGGATCCCCTGCGGTCGTTCCCCTGAGAAACAAGTATACCGCTTTGGATACTTGTGGGGGGGACGACTTACCAGGGGTAAGCCATGGGGTACGGGCCTCTGGCACGGAGTCTGTCCCTGTTGCTCAGAAGGGAAGGGGGGAGAGGAGCAGAGCATTAGTAATTGGGGACTCTATAGTCAGGGGCACAGATAGGAGATTTTGTGGGAGCGTGAGAGACTCACGTTTGGTATGTTGCCTCCCAGGTGCAAGGGTACGTGATGTCTCGGATCGTGTTTTCCGGGTCCTTAGGGGGGAGGGGGAGCAGCCCCAAGTCGTGGTCCACATTGGCACCAACGACATAGGTAGGAAAGGGGACAAGGATGTCAGGCAGGCTTTCAGGGAGCTAGGATGGAAGCTCAGAACTAGAACAAACAGAGTTGTTATCTCTGGGTTGTTGCCCGTGCCACGTGATAGTGAGATGAGGAATAGGGAGAGAGAGCATTTAAACACGTGGCTACAGGGATGGTGCAGGCGGGAGGGTTTCAGATTTTTGGATAACTGGGGCTCTTTCTGGGGAAGGTGGGACCTCTACAGACAGGATGGTCTACATCTGAACCTGAGCGGCACAAATATCCTGGGGGGGAGATTTGTTAGTGCTCTTTGGGGGGGGGGGGGGGTTAAACTAATGCAGCAGGGGCATGGGAACCTGGATTGTAGCTTTAGGGTAAGGGGGAATGAGAGTATAGAGGTCAGGAGCACAGATTTGACGTCGCAGGAGGGGGCCAGCGTTCAGGTAGGTGGTTTGAAGTGTGTCTACTTCAATGCCAGGAGTATACGAAACAAGGTAGGGGAACTGGCAGCGTGGGTTGGTACCTGGGACTTCGATGTTGTGGCCATTTCGGAGACATGGATAGAGCAGGGACAGGAATGGATGTTGCAGGTTCCGGGGTTTAGGTGTTTTAGTAAGCTCAGAGAAGGAGGCAAAAGAGGGGGAGGTGTGGCGCTGCTAGTCAAGAGCAGTATTACGGTGGCGGAGAGGATGCTAGATGGGGACTCTTCTTCCGAGGTAGTATTGGCTGAAGTTAGAAACAGGAAAGGAGAGGTCACCCTGTTGGGAGTTTTTTATAGGCCTCCTAATAGTTCTAGGGATGTAGAGGAAAGGATGGCGAAGATGATTCTGGATATGAGCGAAAGTAACAGGGTAGTTATTATGGGAGACTTTAACTTTCCAAATATTGACTGGAAAAGATATAGTTCGAGTACAATAGATGGGTCGTTTTTTGTACAGTGTGTGCAGGTGGGTTTCCTGAAACAATATGTTGACAGGCCAACAAGAGGCGAGGCCACGTTGGATTTGGTTTTGGGTAATGAACCAGGCCAGGTGTTGGATTTGGAGGTAGGAGAGCACTTTGGGGACAGTGACCACAAATCGGTGACTTTTACGTTAATGATGGAAAGGGATAAGTATACACCGCAGGGCAAGAGTTATAGCTGGGGGAAGGGCAATTATGATGCCATTAGACGTGACTTGGGGGGGATAAGGTGGAGAAGTAGGCTGCAAGTGTTGGGCACACTGGATAAGTGGGGCTTGTTCAAGGATCAGCTACTGCGTGTTCTTGATAAGTATGTACCGGTCAGACAGGGAGGAAGGCGTCGAGCGAGGGAACCGTGGTTTACCAAGGAAGTTGAATCTCTTGTTAAGAGGAAGAAGAAGGCCTATGTGAAGATGAAGCGTGAAGTTTCGGTTGGGGCGATGGATAGTTACAAGGTAGCGAGGAAGGATTTAAAGAGAGAGCTAAGACGAGCAAGGAGGGGACATGAGAAGTATTTGGCAGGAAGGATCAAGGAAAACCCAAAAGCTTTCTATAGGTATGTCAGGAATAAGCGAATGACTAGGGAAAGAGTAGGACCAGTCAAGGACAGGGATGGGAAATTGTGTGTGGAGTCTGAAGAGATAGGCGAGATACTAAATGAATATTTTTCGTCAGTGTTCACTCAGGAAAAAGATAATGTTGTGGAGGAGAATGCTGAGCCCCAGGCTAATAGAATAGATGGCATTGAGGTACGTAGGGAAGAGGTGTTGGCAATTCTGGACATGCTGAAAATAGATAAGTCCCCGGGACCTGATGGGATTTATCCTAGGATTCTATGGGAGGCCAGGGAAGAGATTGCTGGACCTTTGGCTTTGATTTTTATGTCATCATTGGCTACAGGAATAGTGCCAGAGGACTGGAGGACAGCAAATGTGGTCCCTTTGTTCAAAAAGGGGAGCAGAGACAACCCCTGCAACTATAGACCGGTGAGCCTCACGTCTGTAGTGGGTAAAGTCTTGGAGGGGATTATAAGGGACAAGATTTATAATCATCTAGATAGGAATAGTATGATCAGGGATAGTCAGCATGGCTTTGTGAAGGTAGGTCATGCCTCACAAACCTTATTGAGTTCTTTGAGAAGGTGACTGAACAGGTAGACGAGGGTAGAGCAGTTGATGTGGTGTATATGGATTTCAGCAAAGTGTTTGATAAGGTTCCCCACGGTAGGCTATTGCAGAAAATACGGAGGCTGGGGATTGAGGGTGATTTAGAGATGTGGATCAGAAATTGGCTAGCTGAAAGAAGACAGAGGGTGGTGGTTGATGGGAAATGTTCAGAATGGAGTACAGTCACAAGTGGAGTACCACAAGGATCTGTTCTGGGGCCGTTGCTGTTTGTCATTTTTATCAATGACCTAGAGGAAGGCGCAGAAGGGTGGGTGAGTAAATTTGCAGACGATACTAAAGTCGGTGGTGTTGTCGATAGTGTGGAAGGATGTAGCAGGTTACAGAGGGATATAGATAAGCTGCAGAGCTGGGCTGAGAGGTGGCAAATGGAGTTTAATGTAGAGAAGTGTGAGGTGATTCACTTTGGAAGGAATAACAGGAATGCGGAATATTTGGCTAATGGTAAAGTTCTTGAAAGTGTGGATGAGCAGAGGGATCTAGGTGTCCATGTACATAGATCCCTGAAAGTTGCCACCCAGGTTGATAGGGTTGTGAAGAAGGCCTATGGAGTGTTGGCCTTTATTGGTAGAGGGATTGAGTTCCGGAGTCGGGAGGTCATGTTGCAGCTGTACAGAACTCTGGTCCGGCCGCATTTGGAGTATTGCGTACAGTTCTGGTCACCGCATTATAGGAAGGACGTGGAGGCTTTGGAGCGGGTGCAGAGGAGATTTACCAGGATGTTGCCTGGTATGGAGGGAAAATCTTATGAGGAAAGGCTGACGGACTTGAGGTTGTTTTCGTTGGAGAGAAGAAGGTTAAGAGGAGACTTAATAGAGGCATACAAAATGATCAGGGGGTTGGATAGGGTGGACAGTGAGAGCCTTCTCCCGCGGATGGATATGGCTGGCACGAGGGGACATAACTTTAAACTGAGGGGTAATAGATATAGGACAGAGGTCAGAGGTAGGTTCTTTACGCAAAGAGTAGTGAGGCCGTGGAATGCCCTACCTGCTACAGTAGTGAACTCGCCAACATTGAGGGCATTTAAAAGTTTATTGGATAAACATATGGATGATAATGGCATAGTGTAGGTTAGATGGCTTTTGTTTCGGTGCAACATCGTGGGCCGAAGGGCCTGTACTGCGCTGTATTGTTCTATGTTCTATGTTCTATAAAGCCGTTTTCTGGCTACTTTCCCTCCAGCATCCCCAGCTTGGACATTTTGAGGATCACGTTTGGATGGAAACGTTGAGTCTAATTTTTGTTGACTCCCGCTGGAACTCCTCGCATTCACAGTGGCTCTGGTCTGGAAGTAAAAACCCACACAGCATCCTCCTCAGTTTTTATTACTGGTATCCCCTTGTAAAGTATAAGGATTTCAGGTGTGCACATAGGGATATTCCTAACACTTATTGTCCCACGAGGATGTCATACCTGCGTGCTAGTTATGGTGCCTTTGTCTAGGACACCTGGACCATTCTTGGTTCCAATCGATCGGAGGGTTTGGGGTACTTTACGACTGTATTGATAACATTATGGTATTCTGGCGAATGCTTTGATGCCATTTCCTTCTTTTGCATTTAACTAAACAAAACCGAGCAGGTTTGCATCTAATTTCTATCACCCTTCCTCCTCAGATCGTCCATCTTTGAAACTTACTGTCCATCCCTCGACTGCTCCTTGCTTGACCGTGAACCAATGTAAATAAGAGACAACAGGACTGATATTTGAATGCGGCTCAATCTGATCGCGGTCCAAAAACAGAAAATGCTGGACAATCTCAGCAGGCCTGACAGCATCTGTGGGGAGAAAACGGAGATAACGTTTCGAGTTTGGATGCCACTTTGCCAAAGCTTTGGAAAAGAGGCATCCAGACTCGAAAGGTTAGCTCCGTTCTCTCTCCACAGGTGCTGCCAGACCAGCTGAGGTTGTCCAGGATGTTCTGTTTTGTTTCCGATTCCAGCATCCGCTGTGATTTGCTTTGATCTTGTATCCACGGTAGCGGGGTTTGGATAACCTCAAGTGTATGGATGGCAATTTGTGCGATTTGGGCAGAGGCTTATTGGAATAACCAAGTCTGCAAGAAACACAATCTTAGAAAGTACATTTCAGAGTTGCTGGTCAGGTGTTCCTCGGTATTGTCCCTGTACATGTGGGAAATGGCGTTGTGTTTCCGCCTATGTCGCTCCATGGCCACAGGTGCATCTGAAATAGGAAAGGGGGTGGCGGTGGCAGCGATGGGACAGCAGAACTAGCTCACCGGTAATTGGAAGAGAAGATCAAAAACATTGCAACTGATTCCCTGATCATAAGTAAAGAGATAAGCATGCACCAGGAGAACACGGTGTCACCCAGGTGGGTAGCCTGTGGACAATTTAGAAGGCGTGGTATCCTCTATTACATCAATACAAGAGCTGCAGGCAGGACCAGGAAAAAGGAACGGCGAGTTCCAGCTAAACTTTCTTGCAGGCACACTGGATATAATCTTGGAGCATTTCCATGCAGTTTCAGGGATCGTTTTGATTGAACCCTGGAGCTACAGGAAACACGGGAGTTGCATTTTCGAGACAAGTAGCGTGTTGAAGGTAGTTTGAGACAAAATGTAGTTTGGAGATATTGTAGTACTTTGCGGGGAATGGGGGGGGGGGGGGGGGACGGGTGTCGCCAAATAATCTTTATTGCCACAAGTAGGCTTACATTAACACTGCAATGACGTTGCTGTGAGAATCCCCTAGTCGCCACATTCCGGCGCCTGTTCGGGTACACTGAGGGAGAATTCAGAATGTCCAATTCAACTAACCTGCAGGTCTTTGGAGTGTGGGAGGAAACTGGAGCACCCGGAGGAAACCCACGCAGACACGGGGAGAACGTGCAGACTCCGCACAGACAGGAACCCAACCCATTGATCCGTCCACCGTTTCTTTCAGGGATGGAGAAGTGGTAAAAAGATTGACTGGGTGGAGGGAGTGGAACAACACAGGCTCATACAGAGTATCTGAAATAAAATAATAACAACGGTGTTCATAATAATAATCATCAGCAATTCCTACATGCTTCGTACCTGCAAGTTCAGCTTTCGCTCTGAACGGATCTCCACACGTGAGATCAGAGGAGTAGCTGAGGCCGTTGGTTCAGCTCCTGTCCAGCGGCGCCTGATGTATCTCTCTTGTTGCAGAATTTGCATTTCACCTTCTGAATGCCAGCTAACCCTCTTGGCCACTGCCTTATCATATTGCTAATTCCTAATTCTCAGTTACTTCCAATCTACAAATGTCACGTCTTTTCCACGATCCAGTATTCTTTAGCTTATCTGATTCCTGCTGATAATTTACTTTCTTCCACAAAATGACAGATGCTGACTTTGCTTCACTGTTATTGGTCCTGTGTGACAACTTCTGCTGTTGTCCCTACGACCCCGAAGCCATCTGTCACTCTCTGCCTGCCCCTCCTCTCTTTAAGTTTTTTTATTTCACTCCGCCAGCCTCTTGCCTCCCATCCTCCAAACGTCGCCTCCTCCTGTTGCCACTGAATTTTCTCATTTGCCAGCTCTTCGGCAAATCAGTTAGAGTGTGGATTCTTAAGTAAAAAGAGTGACCACAAAGCACAACAGCGCCACCGCAACCCCCTCCCCGCTCCATCCCCACGCCCCACAACCTAGTTTACACTCTGTTCATCAACGATTTCTGGTGCCATTCAGTTAATGGGAAGCTCTGGGTCAGTATTCCATTCTGGATTTGAAACATTGGAACCCGCCAATGGGACACTCTGAATAATTCTATTTCGTAAATAATAGGATAAATGATGTAACTGGATATTGCATCGATCTTTTGAGCTGATCTCTGAATTTGGACTGAGTGAGTCCATAAATAAATGTGTTTGTGCAGCAATTTAAATTCGCCAGCATCATTCCAGCTTGTTGAAGGAAAAATTCCGAACTTGTGTAAGTCCCTGGATCTTTTCCTGTAATGCTGTAATATAAGAATTCTATTACAAACGTCAGCCATAGAAGAATGAAACTGCCGGAAATGGTGAAGAGTAAAATCATGGACTTCCTTCTGCTCTTCATTGCAGGATCACTGGATTTATCTCCTGTGGTTTGACCCCTTAAGCCCTCCCGGACCTTACTGGCGACTAAAATGTACCTGACTGTCAGAGCGTTGATCAACAAAACCAATGTAAATGGGAACAATGGGGTTAACATTGTATCAAACCAGTCAAATATGATCCATCCAGGCTCAGTGAAATAGTTTGGCTTTCTATAACAGAACCACGGAACATTGTCAATTATCTCCCCAGGTTCATATACAAAGTAAAACGGGACATTTTTTAAGCAGAGCAGAATGCAGACTGCTGTCACAACCACCGTCGCAGTTTTTTCAGTGCAATATCCTCTTTTCAAATTCTGGCAAGAAATGGCTACAAATCGATCAAAGGTGAAAGCGACAGTTAACCAGACAGAACAGTCTGTGGCTGCACTGATGAGGACAAGGATAACACTACACACCGGGGTGATGTTCAAGAAAGGAACTGCCAAATAGACACTACCGATTTGAAACAGGATGTCCGCCGTGATCACGACCAGTAGATCCGCCACTGCCATGGTCACCAAGTATCGAGTGGTGCAGGTGGAGAGCCCACATTTCCCCCTGGACAAGATCACAATCGCCATTAAATTGACTGTAAGACAGAGAATTGAAAAGAGATAAGAATGTTTTGTTGAAAGACTTTACTGGCCTGTCATCATGCAGTAAGACCGGGCAACAGAACCAGAAATGTGAAATCGGGTCAAATACTAAAGGCGCTAAACAACACCATCGCTCATCTCCAATACTGCAACTTACAAGATTAGAAGCAGAGAAACATGGAAGGTAGGAGCAGAAGTAGATAATTACGCCCTTCGAGTCTGCTTTGCCAACCACTCAGAACATGGCTGTCCCTTTATCTCAACCCGACAGTTCCCCAAACACCAACAATCCGTCCTACTTTTATAGCCTCGAAATCCAGCTATTTCCTTCTTAATATATATTCAGCGACTTTACCTCCACAGCCTTACATATTAAACTGTTCGACATAAAAATCCCACTAAATTCTACAAGTATATCAATGGGATGAGGATAACCAGGGAAAGAGCAGGGCCGATTAGGAACCATCTGTGGGTGGAGCCAGAGGACATTGGTATGGTATTGATCAAATAGTTCACATCTGACTTCACCCAAGAGAATGAGGAGGTAGCTATGGAACTCGGGGAGAGAGACTGTGATATTCTTGAACAAATTGTTAGAGGGAGTGACACGATTTTGGAGGTATTCGCGGTCTTCAAGGACAAATATTCTGGTCTGGTGCATTGTGTCCCAGGATGCTGTGGGATGCGAGGGAAGAGATTTCTGGGGCTCTGACCCGAAGTTCTAATTCATCTCTTGCCTCGGGGGAGGTGCCACAGGACTGGAGAACAGCTGATGTGGTCCTACCACTTAAGAAAGGTTGTAGCGATAAGCCAGGGAACTGCAGAACAGTCAGTGTCACGTCAGTGGTAGGGAAACTACTGGAGAAAGTTCTGAAGGAGAGAATCTATCTCCACTTGGAGAGGCAAGATTTGATCAGGAATAGTCAGAATGGCTTTGTCAGAGCTGAACAGATTTGATTGCATTTTTTTGAACATGTGACCAGGTGTGTAGATGAGGTCAGTGTAGTTGATGCAGTTTACATGGCTTTTAGCAAAGCCTTTCACCAGGTCCCACATCGGAGACATATAAAGAAGGTAAATGCACATGGTATTCAGGGTAACTTAATAAGATGGATTCAAAATTAGCTCAGATATAGGAGACAGAGGGTGATGACAGATAGTTATTTAGTGACTGGACACCAGTGTCCAGTAGCGTACCACAGGGATCTGCGCTGGGTACTCTATTATCCTTCATTTATATAAATGTCATAGATGACTACGTTGGGGGTAGGATGCGGATGACACAAAAATTGACCGGGTGGTTAACAGTGAGGTTGAGTGTTTTGGGTGTTTGGGAATATGGTCAAACGGGCAGAGAAATGGCAGATAGAATTTATCCATGATAAGTGTGATGTGGAAGGACTAATTTGACAAGGAAGTATCCAATGAACGGCCTGACACTTGGAAGTTCTGAGGAACAAAGTGACCTTGACATATCTGTCCATAGATCTCTTAAGGCAGAAGTGCAGGTTTAGAGGGTGGTGAAAAAGTCATATGGGACACTTGCCTTTATCAATCGAGACATAGATTACAAAAGCAGGGAGGTCATGTCGGAGTTATATAGGACTTTGGTGAGGCCACAGCTGGAGTAGTGCAATCCTTATTTTTAAATAAGCTTTATTGTCACAAGTAGGCTTACATTAACACTGCAATTGAGTTACTGTGTAAGCCCCAAGGCGACACATTCCGGCGCCTGTTCGCGTACACTGAGGGAGAATTCAGAATGTCCAAATTACCTAACAGCCGCCTTTCGGGACTTGTGGGGAGAAACCGGAGCACCCGGAGGAAACCCACACAGACACGGAGAGAGTGTGCAGACTTCGCACAGACAGTGACCCAAGCCGCGAATCGAACCTGGGACCCTGGTGTTGTGTAGTAACAGTGCTAACCACTGTGCTACCGTGCTGCCCATAAGTTATGAAGAGATGGTGGATAGGGTTGGGTTGTTTTCGCTTGAGCAGAGAAGATTGCGGAGCGAGGTGTACAAAGTAATGAGTGGCATGGCAAGGCGGATAGGAAGAAGCTGTTCCCAACAATTGAAGAGTCAGTTATGAGTGGACACAAGTACAAGGTAATGGGCAGGAGATTTAGGGGGATTTGAGGAACAGCATTTTGACCCACGAGAGTGGTGGCGGTCTGGAATGCACTGGCTGGGAGGGTGGTAGAGGCGGGATGTCTCACATCCGGGCACTTCGCACGTCATAATGTTCAAGGCCAAGTGCTGAAAAATTGGATTTGGTTGTCAGGTCCGGAGTTTTTAAATGGTCAGCATCCGCTCGATGGGCCAAACGGCCTCTTCTGTGTTGTTTTATTCTGTGATTCTGTGACATGTTTCCCACTCTCTCAGTGAAAAGCTGACTCCTCATTTCAGTTCTAAATGGTGCACCAGGTATTATCCAATTGTGATCCATTGTTCCGGATGGCCCAGCCACAGGAAGCAACATCCCTGCACCGAGGCTGGAAGGCCTGTCAGAACGTTACACTCTAGACGAGACCCCCTAGCATTCATCTAAACTCCAGTGACTACAACGAACAAAGAAAATTACAGCACAGGAACAGGCCCTTTGGCCCTCCCAAACTGCGCCGATCCAGATCCTTTATCTAAACTTGTCTTCCATTTTCCAAGGATCTACTTCCCTCTGTTACCCCCCCCCCCCTCCCCGTTCATATATCTGTCGAGATGCATCTTGAATGATGCTATCGTGCCCGCCTCTACCACCTCCGCTCGCAAAGCGTTCCAGGCACCCACCACCCTCTGCGTAAATAACTTTCCACGCACATCTCCCTTAAACTTTCCCCCTCTCACCATGACATCGTGACCCCTTGTAATTGACACCCCCACCCTTGGAAAACGCTTGTTGCTATCCACCCTGTCCATACCTCTCATAATTTTGTAGACCTCAATCAAGTCCCCTCTCAACCTCCGTCTCTCCAACGAAAACAATTCTAATCTACTCAACCTTTCTTCACAGCTAGCACCCTCCATAGCAGCCAACATCCTGGTGAACCTCCTCTGCACCCTCTCTAAGGCATCCACACCCTTCTGGTAATGTGGCGACCAGAACTGCACGCAGTATTCCAAATGTGGCCTAAACAATGTCCTATACAACTGTAACATGACCTGCCGACTCTTGTACTCAATACCCCGTCCGATGATGCAAGCATGCTGTATGCCTTCTTGACCACTCTATCGATTTGCGTTGCCACCTTCAGGGTACAATGGACCTGGACTCCCAGACCTCTCTGTACATCAAGCTTCCCCAGGACTCTTCCATAATCCGCTCTTGAATGAGATCTTCCAAAATGCATCACCTCACATTTGCCTGGATTGAACTCCATCTGCCATTTCGCTGCCCAACTCTCCAATCTATCTGTATTTCGCTGTATTCTCTGACAGTCCTCCTCGCTGTCTGCAACTTCACCAATCTTAGCATCATCTGCAAACTTGCTAATCCGACCACAGATCCAGTCGATCCAATCTCTCCTCATAAGACAATCCTGGAATCACAGTAATCAATTTACACAATGGACGTATGTGAGCTGATCGAAAGGTAGAGGTCGGCATGTCCAATATATTGATGGAGAATAGAGACTCAACCTTTCAGGGTTTTTTTAATAGACTTTTTCCAATGAAGGGGCAATTTAGCGTGGCCAATCCACCTACCCTGCTCATCTTTGGGTTGTGGGGGCGAAACCCACACAAACACGGGGAGAATGTGCTAACTCCACCCAGACAGTGACCCAGAGCCGGGATCGAACCTGGGACCTCGGCGCCGTGAGGCAGCAGTGCTAACTACTGAGCTACTATGCTGCTCAACTTCCAGGTTTGACATCAGATGCCAAAGGTTTCCAGGCCTCAGGAATCTGGAACTCAGTCGGGAAAAGGTAGCTACAGAAGGAATTTATTGTTTTTGTTATAGTTCAAACAATACGACAGGTAGAAGATTAATTTCACCCGCCATCCACTCACAAGTTCAGTGGTGCTTCCAATCCTCCATTAGATTCTGCGCAGACAATTCCCAATTCGACGCATGATTAGTAATCCAGAGACCCGTACACAGGGGACAAGGATTCAGTCCCACCATAGCAGATTGGGAATTTGAATTGAATAAACTAATCTGGAATTTAAAGTCGAATTATGATCAATAAATTATTGTTGATTGTTATAAAAACCCATCTGGTTCACTGATATGGATTAACGAAAAAAAGGACCTATTTTTTTGCCATTGTGCGTGATTCTTAACCGATCTTAGAAATGGACTGGCAAGCTATTTCAGGCCAATTAGTAATGGGGGGGGGGGGGGGGGGAGGAATGGTAATGATGCCCTCATCCTTTCATTGATTTTTAAATAAACGAGAAATCGGATTACTCTTGAATTGGACGAATTGGACATTCTATCCTAGAAAAAGGAAACATTGATATGCAGATAGGCTAATGAAGAAGCAGAGAGGCATCATGTGTGGCTCAGGCAGAGGCGAACATTCGAAGCAAAGTATTTCTATTATTTCTTCCGCATTACTGCGAGAACACGAAGTGGCACCCTTACATTCACCAGTGAAGTTTTGTAAGAGGCCAGATTTCGGGAAAGAAGTACTCTGTTGTGATTTAGTTTATCTGAAATTTCGTCTCGAGAGGGATAATAGAAAGTGGGGCACCACGGTAGCAGTGCTTAACACTGTTGCTTCAAAACGCCAGGGTCCCAGGTTCGATTCCCGGCTTGGGTCACTGTCTGTGCAGAGACGGCACGCTCTCCCCGTATCTGTGTGAGTTTCCTCCGGGTGTTCCGGTTCCCTCCCACAGTCCAAAGATGTGCAGATTAGGTGGATTGGCCATGCTAAATTGCCCTCAGTGTCCAAAAAAAAAAGGTTAGCTGCGGTTACGGGGATAGGGTGGAGGTTAGGTAGGGTGCTCTTTCCAAGGACCGGTACAGACTCGATGGGCTGAATGACCCCCTTCTCCACTGTAAAAAGAAACATTCTCTGAAAATCCGGAGCCTATAATGTATTAATCGATGCACTTTGGAGGACAGTACGAACATTATTTGCCAACTGATAAAGACTCCGAGGCTCAAGAAATGATATTGATTTAGCGTTGAAAGAACCAACTGCCTAGTAATAATTCAATAACTTGACAATTAAGGCAGAAAGGTATTCTAAAAAATAATAAAGGGTCTAACTTTATTGTCTAACTGTTCATAGAGTGTGGATTGAAAAGTATTCAAGTTATCGCAGGAGGATTTCACCACAGTAGTGAAAGAAACAAGGCAATTGGGCTTATTTCTAGAACAAAATAATATAAGTTAAAACAGTGATGATACATTAACCTTCTAGACATCCTGGTTTATACTGTACCCACTTCTGTTCTTCATATTACAAAGTGGATATTGAAGCATTGCAGACGGTGGAAATATATTTATGCAGAATCATCAGCAGAACTGAGGGAATTTAGTTATCTCCTTATCGCAATCTGAGCGAAAAATAAAAAAAAACATTTTTTCTATGAAATTGGTTTGAGAGGGGAAATTTCGAGATGATATTTTCAGGTGGGTGCGAGCTTAAATCTGGAGCTTATCCATAAGGGATATATATTAATACAACGGAGGAGGAGAGTAGCAGAGACGTTTTTACTCAGAACATGTTCAAAAATTCAGACTTCCTGGAATATGTGGTAGAATCATAGAATTTACAGAGCAGAAGGAGGCCATTCGCCCCATAGATTCTGCACCGGCTCTTGGAAAGAGCATCCTATCCAAGCCCACACCTCCACCCTATCCCCATAAACCAGTAACCCCACCCAACACTAAGGGACATTTTGGACACTAAGGGAAATTTAGCATGGTCAATCACCTAACCTGAACATCTTTGGACAGCGGGCGGAAACCGGAGCACCCAGAGGAAACCCACGCACACACGGGGAGAACGTGCAGACTCCGCACAGACAGTGACCCAAGCCGGGAATCGAACCTGGGACCCTGGAGCTGTGAAGCAATTGTGCTAACAAGCATGTGCTGCCCGTGTCGTAGTTGAATTGTATGAAATTTAATAAAGTAGCTCAATGCATGAAGCAAAACGGTAATGAAATATTTGCGGTTAGGGTTACAAAGAACAAAGAGCAAATAAAAGTAAAGCACAGGAACAGGCCCTTCGGAACTCCAAGCTTGAGCCGACCATGCTGCCCGTCTAAACTAAAATCTTCTGCACTTCAGGGGTCCGTCTCCCTCTATTCCCATCCTATTCGTGTACTTGCCAAGATGCCCCTTAAATGTCACTATTGTCACCACCTCCTCCTCCGGCAGCGAGTTCCAGGCACCCACTACCCTCTGTGTGAAAGACTTACCTCGTATACCTCCACTAAACCTTGCCCCTCGCACCTTAAAGCTATGCCCCCTAGTAATTGACCCCTCTACCCTGGAAAAAAGTCTCTGACTATCCACTCTGTTTATGCCCCTCATCGGTTTGTAAACCTCTTTCAGGTCGCCCCTCAATTTCCGTCCTTCCAGTGAGAATAATCCGAGTTTATTCAACCTCTCCTCTTAGCTAATGCCCTCCATACCAACCTCTCCTCTTAGCTAATGCCCTCCATACCAACCTCTCCTCTTAGCTAATGCCCTCCATACCAGGCAATAACATGGGCAGGAATTGGGTGATGTTCTTGTAGGACAGAGAGAGAATGGTCAGTTCATGTTCTGTAAATACGTTCTTATGAACAGGAACCTTAGCATCAATTCATGACATCACAAATAGTTACTTAATATCGCAGATACTGAAGTATTTCTTGTTGAAGGAAAGCACAACTTATTTCATAATTAAGTGTTTACAAATGTATCACTTAATGCTTCCGAATGGATACTTGCTCGACAAAAAAAAGTACGTTTCTCAGTTAAACGGTTACCTGTTCACAGCGCCAGATCTCACTCTGCAGACATCGATTCAGGGTACAAATGTTTGGAATTAGAATCACAGATATGGACTGATTCTCCAAATCCTTATTGGTTGCGGAACTGAGAGAGTCAATCATGACAGTGCATTATTCATTCTGTCTGTCAACAAGATAACAGAATTCAACACTCATCATCCACGGATTCTCAGGACGATGGAGAATTGGATAAATCTGTAACAGAAAGGGGTTAGAGTAGAGCAGACTAGAGTAAGGAGAAATCCTCTGGTAAGGTATTTGATTGGTGTAGCATATTTCAACGTATTGTGCATCCGTCAATAAATATGTATATATGGGCCAATGTATACAAAGTAAAACTAAGGTCTTCCCGTTTGCCACTGCAGAAGGCAGCTCAATGCAATGGCTTGATAGATCACTTGAAAAGAATGTTTCAGGACAAAGAGCACGCTGATACAATTCACACTCAATATAGTTCTCTCGTCATAGACGCTGCACTCACGCAGGCGCATTGGGTTAGGTATTCCACACCAATTAGTGACCATAGTCAATATTGTTTTGCGTCGTCAGGTAGTCTGAATAATAATTGACTGTTGGTGCCATGAACGCTACTCCGGTTAATATCCGAACAATGCATGATTTCCCGGCCCTTCCACACATATGTTCTCTCATTATGCTGGCTGCCTGAAGATGTGATTCAGCACGGCTAAACATTCAAGTGAGGCAACAGCTGTGTGATTTAACAACCCTCTAAAGTTACATTCAAAGGTTTTTTTACAAGCTGAGCCACATTAATTATTTTGTTGAGTAATTTAGGATATTTAAGTGAACAATTCTGTTCTCCCTATAATGATCACCACTGGATCGCAGTCAGAGACAAAACCATCGACTATTTCGCAGACACGTTGGTAAAGGTACGTGTCTTAGTCGCAGATGACCATAAGCTGCTTTCCCCTTCGATGGAGAGCGACTGATGGTGATTTAACCTGAGGATCACCACACCTCAGGCGAGCGGTAAGGTTGTGAAGGCGTTACCTTGATGAATAACCTCAGCGGTATCAGAATCTGAATCTGCTCTGCCCGCCTGGTTCTGCATCACGAACCAGCCATCTAGCCAATTGAGCGAAACCGGCTCGCCGCAAATCCGGATATCACAACTGTGAATGACACTTACCAGGGAAACCAATAATGGCAATGGTGATGTAGAATATTTTAGAAGTATTTAAAAATGCTTCGTACATTTTCCTGTGCAGTGATCTGTCCCGTCTCTCTCCAGATACTCTCTCTGAATAAACCTGGAATTGGCAGCTTCATAATTTATACCCTGGCGGATCTCCACGGGGACAGTGAGATTGCAAGATGGTTCATGCTTCTTAATATCAAACAAAATGTTACGACAGCCCAGTTAACTCCCTATAGGGGGGGGGGGGGGGATGTTGTATTTAGTGCTCAGAAACACTGAGCAGTGATGCTCACTTTGA
The DNA here is from genome assembly GCF_047496885.1 of Scyliorhinus torazame. Taxonomy (NCBI): domain Eukaryota; kingdom Metazoa; phylum Chordata; class Chondrichthyes; order Carcharhiniformes; family Scyliorhinidae; genus Scyliorhinus; species Scyliorhinus torazame. The sequence goes on from NC_092732.1 coordinate 11,057,164, forward strand.
TTAATAAAAGAAATGTTACCTTTGCGCTTTCCATCCATATTGACAGTTCTTCCATCATTGCCTCACACTTTTCGAGGACGCTTAGGGAGGGGCGATGTAAACTGGTCTAGCCACTGTTTTCGTCATTTGGTTCAGGCTGTTGGACTCATTCACACTCCCCATTCCAAGCGGTAGATGGGCATATCGGTACCACATTCTGACAGCACCTGCTGTTGTCAGGCATGTAAGCTAAAATATATCCTAACCCATGGAACTTTTCAACTTCCTGGGAAATTCCATACAGCCTTAGGGTGTCGAGGGGCGGGAAGATACGAAACGATACTCGATGGGGCGAATGGCCTCCTTCTGCACTGTAAATTCTATGATAAATTCTATGATATCTATGCTACATACAACTTTGGGAGAGGATAATTTACCTCAGCGGCATTTACCACATCTTGTGGGAGTCACGTGATCTGAACCCTCTGCCTGTCTCTCATTTCTGGAGTTGAGATGTAATGCTCTCACGGAGTCACAGTGCAGAAGAAGCCCTCCGGCCTATCGAGTGTACACCAGCACGTGAACAACACCCGAGTTACCTACCTACTCACTCTTTCCATCACTTGTCCCTTAGCCTTGAATGTTAAGGCGTTTCAAGTTCTCATCCAGGTACTTTGTAAAGTATTTGAGCCAACCGGTCTCTACCACCCACCCAGGCAGTGCATTCCAGACCCTCACCAGTGAACAATCCGAAGATTATCTCCCCTTCGACACCCCCCGCCCCGAAACCAGTCAGGACATTCTGGGAACCTGTCGTTTTGGCAGTAATCCATATTGGACAACAGCTGGAAACCAGGTATACCTCATGATCATCTGACATATAATTCTGCTTTGTTAACATTTGTCTTTTCGGCATCAGATATAACCCATGGCTACCAAACATAATTGTCCGCTTTCAATGACTAAAAACCGCAAAGTTTGCATGAAACATGTGACCAAAAGGCCCAATTAAATTAGACCACCTAGAAACCAAACACAGCTGTGGACAACAGCTGAGTAAATATCTGAGAACGAAATCACAGTTTTTGACAATCATCGATTAACACCTGGGGTCGTGTCTCCTGACCCAATGGAGTTCGAACAAACAACAGTACATCAATGTCTGAATTCAGATATATGGTCTATGTAAGTAAGATCCTGTGAGCATAGAGTTACTGAAATGTTCTTGCGAAATAGACGACAAGGGAACAAATGCACAGAGGTATCCTTTCTGCATGAACCTGGGCAATCAATCTTTCAACCGGTAACGATCATAGATATCTCCACTGCAGTTTAGAACAATCATCAGGCGAACAGATGTGTCTGGTTTACGCGTCCTTTCATCACAACAGAACGTCACAGGCCCATCATTGAACACGCGGGATAACAACGTCATCAGCCACACCTCTTAGGATAGTGGACGAAGATCATTTGTTGAAGAAATGCTGCGATCACAGAATCACTGAATTTACATCGCAGGATGAGGCCTATCGAGTCTGCACCGGAAAGAGCACCCCACGTAAACCCACACCTGCGCCTTATCCCCTTCTGGACACTAAGAGCTATTTAGCATCGCCAATCCGCCTGATCTGCACGCCTTTGGACTGTGGGAAGAAACCGGAGCACCCGGAGGAAACCCACGCAGACACGGGGAGAAAATGTAAACTCCTCACAGGCAGTGACCCAAGGCAGAAATCGAACATGGGATCATGGAGCTGTGAATCGACAGCGCTACCCACTGTGCTATCTTGGTGCCCCAGTATAAGGGACAGTAGGAGAAATAATACGGGTCTTAAAAGTATATAACCTCTGTTTTCGCGCGCTTGTAAGCGAACCGAGACTGAGAAACCCGTTGGAAAGGATAGGCAGACTTGTCTGGTAAGAGATCTTCAATAAGACATATGAACAGATCCACCAACGTCGGATCCTTGAGTACATTTTTGGTGTCAGATGTGGGATACTGCACATAAGGACCCACCATCAATGTTGAGCCATCTGACGGCCGAATGGAGGAGAATATTGGACAATAAAGACCCTGAAGGGTTTCACAAATTGCCCAATACGCCAATTCTGACCATTCGACATAAGAGTGACGTAGCCGGCCCTTGACAAACCTGACACCAGTATTAAAATAACCCGCACGAAAATTTGTAAGTATCGGAGTGTAAGTGTTCTGTCCATATAGTATCAGAGCAAAAGCACAAAGAACAAAGAACAGAGGACAAAGAAAAGTACAGCACAGGAACAGGTCCTTCAGCCCTCCAAGTCTGTACCGATCATGATGTCCTTACTAAAATAAAACCGTCTGCCCTTACTCATGAAATATCTTTGGCTAACAGGGTTACGGAAAATCCTTGTATTCGTATACAAGGTGCAAGAGGGTAACTAGAGAAAGGATTGGCTTACTCAAACACAAAAGAGGGAATTTATGCATGGAGTCAGAGGAAATGGGAGAGATTCTCAATGAATACTTCGCATCGGTGTTCACCACAGAGAGAGACATGCCGGATGTTGAGGCGAAGGATGGATGTATAAATACTCGAGGTCAAGTCGGCATAAGGAAGGGGGAAGTTTGGGGTATTCTAAAAGGCATTAAGGTGGACAAGTCCCCAAGTCCGGATGGGATCTATCCCAGGTTACTGAGGGAAGCGAGGGGCGGAATAGCTGGTGCCTTAACAGATATATTTGCAGCATCCTTGAGCACGGGTGAGGTCCTGGAGGACTGGAGAATTGCTAATGCTGTTCCTTTGTTTAAGAAGGGTAGCAGGGATAATCCAGGGAATTATAGACCTGTGAGCCTGACGTCAGTAGCAGGCCAACTGTTGGAGAAGATACTGAAGGATAGGATCTATTCACATTTGGAAGGAAATAGACTTATCAGTGATAGGCAGCATGGTTTTGTGTAGGGAAGGTCATGTCTTACAAACCTAATCGAATTCTTTGAGGAAGTGACAAATTATTTGATGAAGGAAGGGCTGTAGATGTCATATATGTCATATATGAACAGGTAGACGAGGGTAGAGCAGTTGATGTGGCGTCTGTGGATTTCAGTAAAGCGTTTGATAAGGTTCCCCACGGTAGGCTATTGCAGAAAATACGGAGGCTGGGGATTGAGGGTGATTTAGAGATGTGGATCAGATATTGGCTAGCTGAAAGAAGACAGAGGGTGGTGGTTGACGGGAAATGTTCAGAATGGAGATCAGTTACAAGTGACAGACCACATGGATCTGTTCTGGGGCCGTTGCTGTTTGTCATTTTTATCAATGACCGAGAGGAAGGCGCAGAAGGGTGGGTGAGTAAATTTGCAGACGACACTAAAGTCGGTGGTGTTGTCGACAATGTGGAAGGATGTAGCAGGTTACAGAGGGACATAGACAAGCTGCAGAGCTGGGCTGAGAGGTGGCAAATGGAGTTTAATGTAGAGAAGTGTGAGGTGATTCACTTTGGAAGGAATAACAGGAAGGCGGAATATTTGGCTAATGGTAAAGTTCTTGGAAGTGTGGAGGAGCAGAGGGATCTAGGTGTCCATGTACATAGATCCCTGAAAGTTGCCACCCAGGTTGATAGGGTCGTGAAGAAAGCCTATGGAGTGTTGGCCTTTATTGGTAGAGGGATTGAGTTCCGGAGTCATGAGGTCATGCTGCAGCTGTACAAAACTCTGGAACGGCCACATTTGGAGTATTGCATACAGTTCTGGTCACCGCTTTATAGGAAGGACGTGGAGGCTTTGAAGCGGGTGCAGAGGAGATTTACCAGGATGTTGCTTGGTATGGAGGGAAAATCTTGTGAGGAAAGGCTGATGGACTTGAGGTTGTTTTCGTTGGAGAGAAGACGGTTAAGAGGAGACTTAATAGAGGCATACAAAATGATCAGGGGGTTAGATAGGGTGGACAGTGAGAGCCTTCTGCCGCGGATGGAAATGGCTGGCACGAGGGAACATAGCTTTAAACTGAGGGGTAATAGATATAGGACAGAGGTCAGAGGTAGGTTCTTTACGCAAAGAGTGGTGAGGCCGTGGAATGCCCGACCTGCAACAGTAGTGAACTCGCCAACTTTGAGGGCATTTAAAAGTTTATTGGATAAGCATATGGATGATAATGGCATAGTGTAGGTTAGATGGCTTTTGTTTCGGTGCAACATCGTGGGCCGAAGGGCCTGTACTGCGCTGTATCGTTCTATGTTCTATGTTCTATATGCATGGACTTCACTAAGGCTTTTTATAAAGTTTCCCATGGCAGGTTGATGGAAAAAGTGAAGTCGCATGGGGTTCAGGGTGTACTAGCTAGATGGATAAAGAGCTGGCTGCGCAACAGGAGACAGAGAGTAGTGGTGGAAGGGAATGTCTCAAAATGTGTAAATGTGACTAGTGGTGTTCCACAGGGATCCGTGCTCGGACCACTGTTGTTTGTGATATACATAAATGATCTGGACGAAGGTATAGATGGTCTGATTAGCAAGTTTGCAGATGATACTAAGATTGGTATAGTTGCAGATAGCGAGGAGGACTGTCAGAGAATACAACAAAATATAGTTAGATTGGAGATTTGGGCATTGAAATGGCAGATGGAGTTCAATCCAGGCAAATGCGAGGTGATGCATTTTGGAAGATCTCATTCAAGAGCGGACTATACGGGCGATGGAAGAATCCTGGGGAAACTTGATGTACAGAGAGAACTGGGACTTCAGGTCCATTGTACCTTGAAGGTAGCAACGCAGGTCGATAGAGTGGTCAAGAAGGCATACAGCATGCTTTCATCAGACGGGTATTGAGTAAAAGAGTCGGCAGATCATGTTCCAGTTGTATAGGACTTTGGTTAGGCCACATTTGGAATACGGCGTGCAGTTCTGGTCGCCACATTACCAGAAGGATGTGCATGAGTTAGAGAGGATGCAGAGGAGGTTCACCAGGATGTTGCCTGGTATGGAGGGTGCTAGCTACGAAGAAAGGTTGAGTAGATAAAGATTGCTTTCGTTGCAAAGACGGAGGTTGAGGGGGGGACCTGCTTGAGGTCTACAAAATTATGAGAGGTATGGACAGGATGCATAGCAACAAGCTTTTTCCAAGAGTGGGTGTGTCAATTACAAGGGGTCACGATTCCAAGGTGAGAGGGGGAAAGTTTAAGGGGGATGTGCGTGGAAAGTCTTTTACGAAGATGGTGATGGGTGCTTTGAACGCGTTGCCAGCGGAGGTGGAAGATGTGGGCAAAATAGCATCATTTAAGATGCAGCTAGACAGATATACGAATGGGCAGGGAACAGAGGGAAGTAGATCCTTGGAAAATAGGCGACAGGTTTAGATAAAGGATCTGGATCGGCGCAGGCTGGGAGGGCCGAAGGGCCTGTTCCTGTGCTGTAATTTTCTTTGTTCTTTGTTTTAAGGTTAGATATTGCATGCGCGTATGAGCTTAGTTATGCAATTTTATAATATAAGGTTAGATGTCAACAATATCCGTTGCAGCAGTGTCCGAACAGCACGCTAGCACCGTGGGTAGCCCTGCTGCTTCAAAGCTCCAGGGTCCCAGGTTCGATTCCCCACTGGGTCACTGTCTGTGCGGAGTCTGCACCTTCTCCCCATGTCTGCGTGGGTTTTCTCCGGGTGCTGCGGTTTCCTCCTGCAAGTTCCGAAAGATGTGCAAGTTAGGTGAATTGGACATTCTGATTTCTCTCTCAGTGTACCCGAACAGGCACTGGAATGTGCCGACTAAATACCAAGCTGCTATGATAAAGTTAGACTGGAGGGAAACTGGGACAATCATCGAGAAATTAGGTAACAAAAATAAACCAACATTTGGGGTTGTCTTATGTTGTAGGTGGACGGTTCAAATTGGAGCGATTGTTGCAAATAAAGAAGGTCTTTCAACGGCACCGTCATCAGATCCAAAACAGCTCGTAAATACTTGTGTCTGTAGTATCCTCACTCTGAAAGATTCGCTTACAGACACTTGGGGCGATTAACGGAATTGGGGTTTTATATGTGATAGAAGCAAATTACTGCGAATGCTGGAAACTGAAACGAAAGAGAAAATGCTGGAACATCTCAGCAAGTCTGGCAGCATGTATTGGGAGAGAAAAGAGCTGACGTTTCGAGTCCGATGACTCTTTGTCAAAGCTAATAGACAGAGAAAGTGGGAAATATTTATACTGTGGAGTGAGACTGAAAAATGAGTCATCACCACAGAAAGCCAGGGAAACCTGGTGCTAATAGAACATAGAACATCGCAGTACAGGCCCTTCGGCCCTTGATGTTGCGCCGACCTGTGAAACCACTGTAAAGCCCATCTACACTATTCCCTTATTGTCCATATGTCTATCCAATGACCATTTGAATGTCCTTAGTGTTGGCGAGTCCACTACTGTTGCAGGCAGGGCATTCCACGCCCTTACTACTCTCAGAGTAAAGAACCTACCTCTGACATCTGTCTCATATCTATCTCCCCTCAGTTGACATCTAACCTTATATTGTAATGGCCACAGTTTCTGACATGCGCCTGACTGAATGATTCAATGCGCTAAAGAGATGTAGCATAATGTTGCCAATTCCAGACTAAAGCGACACATCCCCAATATGTAGGTATGGGCAAAGATCCACACTTTTATTTTCTTCAATGACAATTTAGTCTGGCCAAGCCATCTAACTTGCGTATCTCTGGGTTGTGAGGGTGCAACCAAACAGAAAATGTGCAAACTCCCACATGTGAATGTGACCCAGGGCCGGGATCGTACCTTGGTCCTCAGCGCCCTAGATATCATTGCTCACCACTGACCACTGTGCCTCCCACGCAACCCGTCACTTTAACCTTTCAATCAAATATGTCCGGGATATTCAGGGTCCCACTGCCTTTTCCTCCACCTCGGCCTTTTTCCAAATCAATCCGGTTACCGGGTCTGCCACCCGCTCCCCACCAATTCATGATCGCATTTAAAGGCCTGAGAACCTGGGCGAGACAGGTTTAGGAATGGGTCAGCAACATGAACGGCACTCACCTCCTTCCAGCAATAACTGGGGGAAGACCCTAATAGCTGCACTGATCGAGTGGTTGAACAAGATGAACATTGGTGTGAGATCATTGGTATTCCTGCTGACCGGGATGGCCCCAGGTTCGTACATAGTCTTCTCCGAGGAATGAAAAAACCAAACCAGACCAGGAAGGAACCTTACCTTGAGTGAGGGAGGTGACGATCCGGGTCACTGAGCCCACCTCGACAATAAATATTGGGCTCCATCAATGACGGGCCCGCGAGAATTAGGGCAGGTCTGGACATATGGTCTGGCAATGCTGCCCGCCGAGGGTTCAGTATCAAATGCTGCACAGGATACCACCGGGGGTATTTGTGTTGCCGCAAAGAAGAAGGGTAGGAGGGCCAAAAGACCTGCAAAACATGCCACTCCACCCGACAAATAGCCCCAACAAACCTTAGTGAGGAAGAGAGGCAGACTCTCAGGGCCGTCTTTCAGCTCCAGGAGTTCTGCAGATAGAATGTACCGGTCACCGCGCTCGTAGGGCGGGACCACTCCCAGCCATGTCTATCTGTGTTGTTATGGCGGGACCACTCCCAGCCGTGTCTAGCTGTGTTGTTACAGCGGGGTCACTCCCAGCCGTGTCTGTCTGTGTTGTTAGAGAGGGACCACTCACAGCCGTGTCTATCTATGTTGTTAGAGCGGGGTTACTCCCAGCCGTGTCTATCTGTGTTGTTAGGGCGGGACCACTCCCAGCCGTGTCTATCTGTGTTGTTAGGGCGGGACCACTACCAGCCGTCTCCAGCTGTATTGTTAGGGCGGAGTCACTCCCAGCTTCCCAGCCGTGTCTACCTGTTGGCAGGGCGGGGCCACACCCAGCCGTGTCTATCTGTGTTGTTAAAGCGGGACCACTCCCAGCCGTGTCTCCCTATGTTGTTAGCTCGAAGACACTCTCAGCCGTGTCGACCTGTGTTGTTAGAGAGGGACCACTCCCAGCCTTGTCTATCTGTGTTAGGGCGGAGTCCTTCCCAGCATTACAGCCGTGTCTATCTGAGATGTTAGGGAGGGGGTCACTCCCAGTATTCTATATTTGTGTTGTGAGGGCGGGACCACTCCCAGCCTCCCAGACGCATCTATTTGTGTTGTTAGCTCGACTCCCTGTGTTGTTAGTACGGGTCCATTCCCGGCCGTGTCTTTCTGTGTTGTTAGGGCGGGATCACTCCCAACCGTGTCTGTATGTATGTTAGGTCGGGATCACTCACAGCCGGGTCTATCTGTTGTTACAGCGGGGTTACTACCAACCGTGTCTCTCTGGGTTGTTAGGGAGGGGTCACTCCCAGCTGTGTATATCTGTGTTGTTAGAGCGGGACCACTCCCAGCCGTGTCTGTCGGTGGCGTTTGGGCGGGGTCGCTCCCACCTGTATCTATCTGTGTTGTTGGGGTGGAGTCACTTCCGTCATCCCAGCCGTGTCTATCTGCGATGTTAGCGCGGGGTTACTCCCAGCCGTGTCTATCTGAGTTGTTAGGGCGGGACCACTCCCAGCCTCCTAGACGTGTCTACCGGTGATGTTAGGGCGGGGTCACTCCCAGACTCCCAGCCGTGTCTAACTGTGTTGTTAGAGCGGGACCACACCCAACCGTGTCTATCTGTGCTGTTGGGGGGGGGGGGGGGGGGTCACTCCCAGCCGTGTCTATCTGTGTTCTCAGGGAGGGGTCACTCCCAGCCGTGTCTATTTGTGTTGTGAGGGCGGGGCCACTTCCAACCTCCCAGCCGTGTCTCTCTGTGTTGTTAGGCCGGGTCACTCCCCGCCGCGACTCCCCGCGTTGTTCGTACGGGTCCATTCTCAGCCGTGTCTATCTGTGTTGTTAGAGCGACACCACTCCCAACCGTGCCTATCTGTGCTGTTAGGGCGGCACCAGTCCCAGCCGTGTCTACCTTTGTTGTTGGAGCGGGACCACTCCCAGCCGTGTCTACCTGTGTTGTTAGGGGTGGATCACTCCCAGCCGTGTCTATCTGTGTTGTTAGGGCGGGAACACTCCCAGCCGTGTCTATCTGTGGTGTTGGGGCGCCATCATTCTCAGCCGTGTCTTTCTGTGTTGTTAGAGCGGGAACACTCCCAGCCGTGTCTCTCTGTGTTGTGAGGGCGGGAACATTCCCAGCCGTGTCTATCTGTGTTGTTGGTGTGGAGTCCAGCATCCCCGCCGTGTCTATCTGAGTTGTTAGGGAGGGGTTCACTCACAGACGTGTCTATGTGTGTTGTGATGGCGGGACCACTCCCAGCCTCCCAGACGTGTCTATCTGTGTTGTTACGACGGGTCACTCCCAGCCGCGACTACCTGCGTTGTTCGTACGGGTGCATTCTCAGCCGTGTCTATCTGTGATGTTAGGTCGGGATCACTCCAAGCCGTGTCTATAAGTGTTGTTAGGGCGGGACCACTCCCAGCCGTGTCTATCTGTGTTGTTAGGGCGGGATCAATCCCAGACGTGTCTATCTGTGTTGATAGGGCGGGACCACTCCCAGCCGTGTCTATCTGTGTTGTAACGGCGGGATCAATCCCAGACGTGTCTATCTGTGTTGTTCTGGCGTATCCACTCCCAGCCGTATTATTCTGTGCTTTAGAGCGGGGTTAATTTCAGCCGCGTCTACCTGTGTTGTTAGGGCGGAGACCATAAGACCATGTGGAAGTAAGGCCATTCGGCTCATCGAGTCCACTCCACCATTCAATCATGGCTGATTTCAACTCCATTTAGCCGCGCTCTCTCCATTGCCCTTAATTCCCTGAGAAATCAAGAATTTATCAACTTCTGTCTTAAAGACACTCAACGTCCCGGCCTCCACCGCCGTTTGTGGCAATAATTTCCACAGACCCACCACTCTCTGGCTGAAGAATTTTTTCCGCATTTCTGTTCTAAAGTGACTCACTTTTATTCTAAGGCTGTGCCCCCATTTCCTAGTCTCCCCTGCTAATGGAAACAACTTCCCTACATCCACCCTATCTAAGCCATTCATTATCTTGTATGTTTCTATTAGATCTCCCCTCAACCTCCTAAACTCCAATGAATATAATCCAAGGATCCTCAGACGTTCATCGTATGTTAGGCCTACCATTCCTGGGTCATCCGTGTGAATCTCCGCTGGACCCGCTCCAGTGCTAGTATGTCCTTCCTGAGGTGTGGGGCCTAAAATTGCTCACAGTATTCTAAATGGGGCCTAACTAATGCTTTATAAAGCTTCAGAAGTACATCCCTGCTTTTATATTCCAAGCCTCTTGAGATGAATGACAACATTGCATTTGCTTTCTTAATTACGGACTCAACCTGCAAGTTTACCTTTAGAGAATCCTGGACTAGGACTCCCAAGTCCCTTTGCACTTCAGCATTATGAATTTTGTCACCGTTTAGAAAATAGTCCATGCCTCTATTCTTTTTTCCAAAGTGCAAGACCTCGCACTTGCCCACGTTGAATTTAATCAGCCATTTCTTGGACCACTCTCCTAAACTGTCTAAATATTTCTGCAGCCTCCCCACCTCCTCCATACTACCTGCCCCTCCACCTATCTTTGTATCATCGGCAAACCTAGCCAGAATATCCTCAGTCCCGTCATCTAGATCGTTAATATATAAAGAGAACAGCTGTGGCCCTAACACTGAACCCTGCGGGACACCACTCGTCACCTGTTGCCATTCCGAAAAAGAACCTTTTATGCCAACTCTCTGCCTTCTGCCTGACAGCCAATCATCAATCCACGTTAGTACCTTGCCTCGAATACCATGGGCCCTTATTTTACTCAGCAGTCTCCCGTGAGGCACCTTATCAAAGGCTTTTTGGAAGTCAAGATAGATAACATCCATTGGCTCTCCTTGGTCTAACCTATTTGTTATCTCTTCAAAGAACTCTAACAGGTTTGCGGGCGGAAACCGGAGCACCCAGAGGAAACCCACGCACACACGGGGAGAACGTGCAGACTCCGCACAGACAGTGACCCAAGCCGGGAATCGAACCTGGGACCCTGGATCTGTGAAGCAATTGTGCTAACAAGCATGTGCTGCCCGTGTCGTAGTTGAATTGTATGAAATTTAACAAAGTAGCTCAATGCATGAAGCAAAACGGTAATGAAATATTTGCGGTTAGGGTTACAAAGAACAAAGAGCAAATAAAAGTAAAGCACAGGAACAGGCCCTTCGGAACTCCAAGCTTGGGCCGACCATGCTGCCCGTCTAAACTAAAATCTTCTGCACTTCAGGGGTCCGTCTCCCTCTATTCCCATCCTATTCGTGTACTTATCAAGATGCCCCTTAAATGTCACTATTGTCACCACCTCCTCCTCCGGCAGCGAGTTCCAGGCACCTACTACCCTCTGTGTGAATGACTTACCTCGTACACCTCCACTAAACCTTGCCCCTCGCACCTTAAAGCTATGCCCCCTAGTAATTGACCCCTCTACCCTGGAAAAAAGTCTCTGACTATCCACTCTGTTTATGCCCCTCATCGGTTTGTAAACCTCTTTCAGGTCGCCCCTCAATTTCCGCCGTTCCAGTGAGAATAATCCGAGTTTATTCAACCTCTCCTATTAGCTAATGCCCTCCATAACCAACCTCTCCTCTTAGCTAATGCCCTCCATACCAGGCAATAACATGGGCAGGAATTGGGTGATGTTCTTGTAGGACATAGAGAGAATGGTCAGTTCATGTCCTGTAAATACGTTCTTATGAACAGGAACCTTAGCATCAATTCATGACATCACAAATAGTTACTTAATATCGCAGATACTGAAGTATTTCTTGTTGAAGGAAAGCACAACTTATTTCATAATTAAGTGTTTACAAATTTATCACTTAATGCTTCCGAATGGATACTTGCTCGACAAAAAAAAGTACGTTTCTCAGTTAAACGGTTACCTGTTCACAGCGCCAGATCTCACTCTGCAGTCATCGATTCAGGGTACAAATGTTTGGAATTAGAATCACAGATATGGACTGATTCTCCAAATCCTTATTGGTTGCGGAACTGAGAGAGTCAATCATGACAGTGCATTATTCATTCTGTCTGTCAACAAGATAACAGAATTCAACACTCATCATCCACGGATTCTCAGGACGATGGAGAATTGGATAAATCTGTAACAGAAAGGTGTTAGAGTAGAGCAGACTAGAGTAAGGAGAAATCCTCTGGTAAGGTATTTGATTGGTGTAGCATATTTCAACGTATTGTGCATCCGTCAGTAAATATGTATATATGGGCCAATGTATACAAAGTAAAACTAAGGTCTTCCCGTTTGTCACTGCAGAAGGCAGCTCAATGCAATGGCTTGATAGATCACTTGAAAAGAATGTTTCAGGACAAAGAACATGCTGATACAATTCACACTCAATATAGTTCTCTCGTCATAGACGCTGCACTCACGCAGGCGCATTGGGTTAGGTATTCCACACCAATTAGTGACCATAGTCAATATTGTTTTGCGTCGTCAGGTAGTCTCAATAATAATTGACTGTTGGTGCCATGAACCCTACTCCGGTTAATATCCGACACAATGCATGATTTCCCGGTTTTCTCATTATGCTGGCTGTCTGAAGATGTGATTCAGCACGGCTAAACATTCAAGTGAGGCAACAGCTGTGTGATTTAACAACCCTCTAAAGTTACATTCAAAGGTTTATTTACAAGCTGAGCCACATTAATTATTTTGTGGAGTAATTTAGGATATTTAAGTGAACAATTCTGTTCTCCCTATAATGATCACCACTGGATCGCAGTCAGAGACAAAACCATCGACTATTTCGCAGACACGTTGGTAAAGGTACGTGTCTTAGTCGCAGATGACCATAAGCTGCTTTCCTCTTCGATGGAGAGCGACTGATGGTGATTTAACCTGAGGATCACCACACCTCAGGCGAGCGGTAAGGTTGTGAAGGCGTTACCTTGATGAATAACCTCAGCGGTATCAGAATCTGAATCTGCTCTGCCCGCCTGGCTCTGCATCACGAACCAGCTATCTAACCAATTGAGCGAAACCGGCTCGCCGCAAATCCGGATATCACAACTGTGAATGACACTTACCAGGGAAACCAATAATGGCAATGGTGATGTAGAATATTTTAGAAGTATTTAAAAATGCTTCGTACATTTCCCTGTGCAGTGATCTGTCCCGTCTCTCTCCAGATACTCTCTCTGAATAAACCTGGAATTATCAGCTTCATAATTTATACCCTGGCGGATCTCCACGGGGACAGTGAGATTGCAAGATGGTTCATGCTTCTTAATATCAAACAAAAGGTTACGACAGCCCAGGTAACTCCCTATCGGGCGGGGGGGGGGGCGGGATGCTGTATTTAGTGCTGAGAAACACTGAGCAGTGATACTCACTTTGATTAATAAAATAAATGTTACCTTTGCGCTTTCCATCCATATTGACAGTTCTTCCATCATTGCCTCACACTTTTCGAGGACGCTTAGGGAGGGGCGATGTAAACTGGTCTAGCCACTGTTTTCGTCATTTGGTTCAGGCTGTTGGACTCATTCACACTCCCCATTCCAAGCGGTAGATGGGCATATCGGTACCACATTCTGACAGCACCTGCTGTTGTCAAGCATGTAAGCTAAAATATATCCTAACCCATGGAACTTTTCAACTTCCTGGGAAATTCCATACAGCCTTAGGGTGTCGAGGGGCGGGAAGATACGAAACGATACTCGATGGGGCCTCCTTCTGCACTGTAAATTCTATGATAAATTCTATGATATCTATGCTACATACAACTTTGGGAGAGGATAATTTACCTCAGCGGCATTTACCACATCTTGTGGGAGTCACGTGATCTGAACCCTCTGCTTGCCTCTCATTTCTGGAGTTGAGATGTAATGCTCTCACGGAATCACAGTGCAGAAGAAGCCCACCGGCCTATCGAGTGTACACCAGCACGTGAACAACACCCGAGTTACCTACCTACTCACACTTTCCATCACTTGGCCCTTAGCCTTGAATGTTAAGGCGTTTCAAGTTCTCATCCAGGTACTTTTTAAAGTATTTGAGCCGACCGGTCTCTGCCACCCACCCAGGCAGTGCATTCCAGACACTCACCAGTGAACAATCCGAAGCTTAACTCCCCTCCGCCACCCCCCGCCCCGAAACCAGTCAGGACATTCTGGGAACCTGTCGTTTTGGCAGTAATCCATATTGGACAACAGCTGGAAACCAGGTATACCTCATGATCATCTGACATATAATTCTGCTTTGTTAACATTTGTCTTTTCGGCATCAGATATAACCCATGGCTACCAAACATAATTGTCCGCTTTCAATGACTAAAAACTGCAAAGTTTGCATGAAACATGTGACCAAAAGGCCCAATTAAATTAGACCACCTAGAAACCAAACACAGCTGTGGACAACAGCTGAGTAAATATCGGAGAACGAAAGCACAGTTTTTGACAATCATCGACTAACACCTGGGGTCGTGTCACCTTACCCAATGGAGTTCGAACAAACAACAGTCCATCAATGTCTGAATTCAGATATATGGTCTATGTAAGTAAGATCCTGTGAGCATAGAGTTACTGAAATGTTCTTGCGAGATAGACGACAAGGGAACAAATGCACAGAGGTATCCTTTCTGCATGAACCTGGGCAATCAATCTTTCAACCGGTAACAATCATAGATTTCTCCAATGCAGTTTAGAACAATCATCAGGCGAACAGATGTGTCTGGTTTACGCGACCTTTCATCACAACAGAACGTCACAGGCCCATCATTGAACACGTGGGATTACAACGTCATCAGCCACACCTCTTAGGATAGTGGACGAAGATCATTTGTTGAAGAAATGCTGCGATCACAGAATCACTGAATTTACATCGCAGAATGAGGCCTATCGAGTCTGCACCGGAAAGAGCACCCCACGTAAACCCACACCTGCGCCTTATCCCCTTTTGGACACTAAGAGCTATTTAGCATAGCCAATCCGCCTGATCTGCTCGCATTTGGACTGTGGGAAGAAACCGGAGCACCCGGATGAAACCCACGCAGACACGAGGAGAAAATGTAAACTCCTCACAGGCAGTGACCCAAGGCAGAAATCGAACATGGGATCATGGAGCAGTGAATCGTCAGCGCTAACCACTGTGCTATCGTGGTGCCCCAGTATAAGGGACAGTAGGAGAAATCATACGGGTCTTAAAAGTATATAACCTCTGCTTTCGCGCGCTTGTAAGCGAACCGAGACTGAGAAACCCGTTGTGAAGGATAGGCAGACTTGTCTGGTAAGAGATCTTCAATAAGACATATGAACAGATCCACCAACGTCGGATCCTTGAGTACATTTTTGGTGTCAGATGTGGGATACTGCACATAAGGACCCACCATCAATGTTGAGCCATCTGACGGCCGAATGGAGGAGAATATTGGACAATAAAGACCCTGAAGGGTTTCACAAATTGCCCAATACGCCAATTCTGACCATTCGACATAAGAGTGACGTAGCCGGCCCTTGACAAACCTGACACCAGTATGAAAATTACCCGCACGAAAATTTGTAAGTATCGGAGTGTAAGTGTTCTGTCCATATAGTATCAGAGCAAAAGCACAAAGAACAAAGAACAGAGGACAAAGAAAAGTACAGCACAGGAACAGGTCCTTCGGCCCTCCAAGTCTGTACCGATCATGATGTCCTTACTAAAATAAAACGGTCTGCCCTTACTCATGAAATATCTTTGGCTAACAGGGTTACGGAAAATCCTTGTATTCGTATACAAGGAGCAAGAGGGTAACTAGAGAAAGGATTGGCTTACTCAAAGACAAAAGAGGGAATTTATGCATGGAGTCAGAGGAAATGGGAGAGATTCTCAATGAATACTTCGCATCGGTGTTGACCACGGAGAGAGACATGCCGGATGTTGAGGCGAAGGATGGATGTATAAATACTCTAGGTCAAGTCGGCATAAGGAAGGGGGAAGTTTGGGGTATTCTAAAAGGCATTCAGGTGGCCAAGTCCCCAAGTCCGGATGGGATCTATCCCAGGTTACTGAGGGAAGCGAGGGGCGAAATAGCTGGTGCCTGAACAGATATATTTGCAGCATCCTTGAGCACGGATGAGGTCCTGGAGGACTGGAGAATTCCTAATGCTGTTCCTTTGTTTGAGAAGGGTAGCAGGGATAATCCAGGGAATTATAGACCTGTGAGCCTGACGTCAGGAGCAGGCCAACTGTTGGAGAAGATACTGAAGGATAGGATCTATTCACATTTGGAAGGAAATAGACTTATCAGTGATAGGCAGCATGGTTTTGTGTAGGGAAGGTCATGTCTTACAAACCGAATCGAATTCTTTGAGGAAGTGACAAATTATTTGATGAAGGAAGGGCTGTAGATGTCATATATGTCATATATGAACAGGTAGACGAGGGTAGAGCAGTTGATGTGGCGTCTATGGATTTCAGTAAAGCGTTTGATAAGGTTCCCCACGGTAGGCTATTGCAGAAAATACGGAGGTTGGGGATTGAGGGTGATTTAGAGATGTGGATGAGATATTGGCTAGCTGAAAGAAGACAGAGGGTGGTGGTTGATGGGAAATGTTCAGAATGGAGTTCAGTTACAAGTGGCATACCACATGGATCTGTTCTGGGGCCGTTGCTGTTTGTCATTTTTATCAATGACCTAGAGGAAGGCGCAGAAGGGTGGGTGAGTAAATTTGCAGACGACACTAAAGTCGGTGGTGTTGTCGACAGTGTGGAAGGATGTAGCAGGTTACAGAGGGACATAGATAAGCTGCAGAGCTGGGCTGAGAGGTGGCAAATGGAGTTTAATGTAGAGAAGTGTGAGGTGATTCACTTTGGAAGGAATAACAGGAATGCGGAATATTTGGCTAATGGTAAAGTTCCTGGAAGTGTGGAGGAGCAGAGGGATCTAGGTGTCCATGTACATAGATCCCTGAAAGTTGCCACCCAGGTTGATAGGGTTGTGAAGAAGGCCTATGGAGTGTTGGCCTTTATTGGTAGAGGGATTGAGTTCCGGAGTCATGAGGTCATGCTGCAGCTGTACAAAACTCTGGTACGGCCGCATTTGGAGTATTGCATACCGTTCTGGTCACCGCATTATAAGGACGTGGAGGCTTTGGAGCGGGTGCAGAGGAGATTTACCAGGATGTTGCCTGGTATGGAGGGAAAATCTTGTGAGGAAAGGCTGATGGACTTGAGGTTGTTTTCGTTGGAGAGAAGAAGGTTAAGAGGAGACTTAATAGAGGCATACAAAATGATCAGGGGGTTAGATAGGGTGGACAGTGAGAGCCTTCTCCCGCGGATGGAAATGGCTGGCACGAGGGGACATAGCTTTAAACTGAGGGGTAATAGATATAGGACAGAGGTCAGAGGTAGGTTCTTTACGCAAAGAGTGGTGACGCCGTGGAATGCCCGACCTGCAACAGTAGTGAACTCGCCAACATTGAGGGCATTTAAAAGTTTATTGGATAAGCATATGGATGATAATGGCATAGTGTAGGTTAGATGGCTTTTGTTTCGGTGCAACATCGTGGGCCGAAGGGCCTGTACTGCGCTGTATCGTTCTATGTTCTATGTTCTATATACATGGACTTCACTAAGGCTTTTGATAAAGTTTCCCATGGCAGGTTGATGGAAAAAGTGAAGTCGTATGGGGTTCAGGGTGTACTAGCTAGATGGATAAAGAGCTGGCTGCGCAACAGGATACAGAGAGTAGTGGTGGAAGGGAGTGTCTCAAAATGTGTAAATGTGACTAGTGGTGTTCCACAGGGATCCGTGCTCGGACCACTGTTGTTTGTGATATACAGAAATGATCTGGACGAAGGTATAGATGATCTGATTAGCAAGTTTGCAGATGATACTAAGATTGGTAAAGTTGCAGATAGCGAGGAGGACTGTCAGAGAATACAACAAAATATAGTTAGATTGGAGAGTTGGGCATTGAAATGGCAGATGGAGTTCAATCCAGGCAAATGCGAGGTGATGCATTTTGGAAGATCTCATTCAAGAGCGGACTATACGGGCGATGGAAGAATCCTGGAGAAACTTGATGTACAGAGAGATCTGGGACTTCAGGTCCATTGTACCTTGAAGGTAGCAACGCAGTTCGATAGAGTGGTCAAGAAGGCATACAGCATGCTTTCATCAGACGGGTATTGAGTAAAAGAGTCGGCAGATCATGTTCCAGTTGTATAGGACTTTGGTTAGGCCACATTTGGAATACGGCGTGCAGTTCTGGTCGCCACATTACCAGAAGGATGTGGATGAGTTAGAGAGGGTGCAGAGGAGGTTCACCAGGATGTTGCCTGGTATGGAGGGTGCTAGCTACGAAGAAAGGTTGAGTAGATAAGGATTGCTTTCGTTGCAAAGACGGAGGTTGAGGGGGGGACCTGCTTGAGGTCTACAAAATTATGAGAGGTATGGACAGGATGCATAGCAACAAGCTTTTTCCAAGAGTGGGTGTGTCAATTACAAGGGGTCACGATTTCAAGGTGAGAGGGGGAAAGTTTAAGGGGGATGTGCGTGGAAAGTATTTTACGAAGAGGGTGATGGGTGCTTTGAACGCGTTGCCAGCGGAGGTGGAAGATGCGGGCAAAATAGCATCATTTAAGATGCAGCTAGACAGATATACGAACGGGCGGGGAACAGAGGGAAGTAGATCCTTGGAAAATAGGCGACAGGTTTAGATAAAGGATCTGGATCGGCGCAGGCTGGGAGGGCCGAAGGGCCTGTTCCTGTGCTGTAATTTTCTTTGTTTTAAGGTTAGATATTGCATGCGAGTATGAGCTTAGTTATGCAATTTTATAATATAAGGTTAGATGTCAACAATATCCGTTGCAGCAGTGTCCGAACAGCACGCTAGCACCGTGGGTAGCCCTGCTGCTTCAAAGCTCCAGGGTCCCAGGTTCGATTTCCCCACTGGGTCACTGTCTGTGCGGAGTCTGCACGTTCTCCCCATGTCTGCGTGGGTTTTCTCCGGGTGCTGCGGTTTCCTCCCGCAAGTTCCGAAAGATGTGCAAGTTAGGTGAATTGGACATTCTGATTTCTCCCTCAGTGTACCCGAACAGGCACTGGAATGTGCCGGCTAAATACCAAGCTGCTATGATAAAGTTAGACTGGAGGGAAACTGGGCCAATCATCGAGAAATTAGGTAACAAAAATAAACCAACATTTGGGGTTGTCTTATGTTGTAGGTGGACGGATCAAATTGGAGCGATTGTTGCAAATAAAGAAGGTCTTTCAACGGCACCGTCATCAGATCCAAAACAGCTCGTAAATACTTGTGTCTGTAGTATCCTCACTCTGAAACATTCGCTTACAGACACTTGGGGCGATTAACGGAATTGGGATTTTATATGTGATAGAAGCAAATTACTGCGAATGCTGGAAACTGAAACGAAAGAGAAAATGCTAGAACATCTCAGCAAGTCTGGCAGCATGTATTGGGAGAGAAAAGAGCTGACGTTTCGAGTCCGATGACTCTTTGTCAAAGCTAATAGACAGAGAAAGTGGGAAATATTTATACTGTGGAGTGAGACTGAAAAATGAGTCATCGCCACAGAAAGCCAGGGAAACCTGGTGCTAATAGAACATAGAACATCGCAGTACAGGCCCTTCGGCCCTTGATGTTGCGCCGACCTGTGAAACCACTGTAAAGCCCATCTACACTATTCCCTTATTGTCCATATGTCTATCCAATGACCATTTGAATGTCCTTCGTGTTGGCGAGTCCACTACTGTTGCAGGCAGGGCATTCCACGCCCTTACTACTCTCAGAGTAAAGAACCTACCTCTGACATCTGTCTCATATCTATCTCCCCTCAGTTGACATCTAACCTTATATTGTAATGGCCACAGTTTCTGACATGTGCCTGACTGAATGATTCAATGCGCTAAAGAAATGTAGCATAATGTTGCCAATTCCAGACTAAAGCGACACATCCCCAATATGTAGGTATGGGCAAAGATCCACACTTTTATTTTCTTCAATGACAATTTAGTCTTGCCAAGCCATCTAACTTGCGTATCTCTGGGTTGTGAGGGTGCAACCAAACAGAAAATGTGCAAACTCCCACATGTGAATGTGACCCAGGGCCGGGATCATACCTTGGTCCTCAGCGCCCTAGATATCATTGCTCACCACTGACCACTGTGCCTCCCACGCAACCCGTCACTTTAACCTTTCAATCAAATATGTCCGGGATATTCAGGGTCCCACTGCCTTTTCCTCCACCTCGGCCTTTTTCCAAATCAATCCGGTTACCGGGTCTGCCACCCGCTCCCCACCAATTCATGACCGCATTTAAAGGCCTGAGAACCTGGGTCGAGACAGGTTTAGGAATGGGTCAGCTACATGAACGGCACTCACCTCCTTCCAGCAATAACTGGGGGAAGACCCTAATAGCTGCACTGATCGAGTGGTTGAACAAGATGAACATTGGTGTGAGATCATTGGTATTCCCGCTGACCGGGATGGCCCCAGGTTCGTACATACTCTTCTCCGAGGAATGAAAAAACCAAACCAGACCAGGAAGGAACCTTACCTTGAGTGAGGGAGGTGACGATCCGGGTCACTGAGCCCACCTCGACAATAACTATTGGGCTCCATCAATGACGGGCCCGCGAGAATTAGGGCAGGTCTGGACATATGGTCTGGCAACGCTGCCCGCCGAGGGTTCAGTATCAAATGCTGCACAGGATAGCACCGGGAGTATTTGTGTTGCCGCAAAGAAGGAGGGTAGGAGGGCCAAGAGCCCTGCAAAACACGCCACTCCACCCGACACATACCTGAACAAACTTCAGTGAGGAAGAGAGGCAGACTCTCAGGGCCGTATTTCAGCTCCAGGAGTTCTGCAGATAGAATGTACCGGTCACCGCGCTCGTAGGGCGGGACCACTCCCAGCCGTGTCTATCTGTGTTGTTAGGGCGGGACCACTCCCAGCCGTGTCTATCTGTTTTGTTATGGCGGGACCACTCCCAGCCGTGTCTATCTGTGTTGTTATGGCGGGACCACTCCCAGCCGTGTCTAGCTGTGTTGTTAGAGCGGGACCACTCCCAGCCGTGTCTGTCTGTGTTGCTCGAGATGTGTCACTCCCAGCCGTCTCCAGCTGTATTGTTAGGGCGGAGTCACTCCCAGCTTCCCAGCCGTGTCTACCTGTTGGCAGGGCGGGGTCACTCTCAGCCGTGTCTATCTGTGTTGCGAGGGCGGGATCACTCCCAGCCGTGTCTATCGATGTTGTTAAAGCGGGACCACTCCCAGCCGTGTCTACCTATGTTGTTAGCTCGAAGACACTCTCAGCCGTGTCGACCTGTGTTGTTAGCGAGGGGCCACTCCCAGCCTTGTCTATCTGTGTTGGTAGGGCGGGCCCAGATCCAGCCGTGTCTATCTGTGTTAGGGCGTAGTCCTTCCCAGCATTACAGCCGTGTCTATCTGAGATGTTAGGGAGGGGTCACTCCCAGTATTCTATATTTGTGTTGTGAGGGCGGGACCACTCCCAGCCTCCCAGACGCATCTATCTGTGTTGTTAGCTCGAGGTCACTCCCAGCCGAGACTCCCTGTGTTGTTAGTACGGGTCCATTCCCGGCCGTGTCTTTCTGTGTTGTTCGGGCGGGATCACTCCCGGCCGCGTCTTTCTGTGTTGTTAGGGCGGGATCACTCCCAACCGTGTCTGTATGTATGTTAGGTCGGGATCACTCACAGCCGGGTCTATCTGTTGTTACAGCGGGGTTACTACCAACCGTGTCTCTCTGGGTTGTTAGGGAGGGGTCACTCCCAGCCGTGTATATCTGTGTTGTTATGGCGGGACCACTCCCAGCCGTGTCTATCTGTGTTGTTATGGCGGGACCACTCCCAGCCGTGTCTATCTGTGTTGTTATGGCGGGACCACTCCCAGCCGTGTCTGTCGGTGGCGTTTGGGCGGGGTCGCTCCACCTGTATCTATCTGTGTTGTTAGGGTGGAGTCACTTCCGTCATCCCAGCCGTGTCTATCTGCGATGTTAGCGGGGGTTACTCCCAGCCTTGTCTACCTGTGTTGTTAGGGCGGAGTCACGCCCAGCATCCCCGCCGTGTCTATCTGAGTTGTTAGGGCGGGACCACTCCCAGCCTCCTAGACGTGTCTACCAGTGATGTTAGGGCGGGGTCACTCCCAGACTCCCAGCCGTGTCTAACTGTGTTGTTAGAGCGGGACCACTCCCAACCGTGTCTATCTGTGTTGTTGGGAGGCGGGGGGGGGGGGGGTCACTCCCAGCCGTGTCAATCTGTGTTGTTAGAGCGGGGTCACTCCCAGCCGTGTCTATCTGTGTTGTTATGGCGGGACCACTCCCAGCCGTGTCTATCTGTGTTGTTAGGGCGGGACCACTCCCAGTCTCCTAGACGTGTCTACCAGTGATGTTAGGGCGGGGTTACTCCCAGACTCCCAGCCGTGTCTAACTGTGTTGTTAGAGCGGGACCACTCCCAACCGTGTCTATCTGTGTTGTTGGGAGGGGGGGGGTCACTCCCAGCCGTGTCAATCTGTGTTGTTAGAGCGGGGTCACTCCCAGCCGTGTCTATCTGTGTTGTTATGGCGGGACCACTCCCAGCCGTGTCTATCTGTGTTGTTAGGGCGGGACCACTCCCAGCCTCCTAGACGTGTCTACCAGTGATGTTAGGGCGGGGTCACTCCCAGACTCCCAGCCGTGTCTAACTGTGTTGTTAGAGCGGGGTCACTCCCAGCCGTGTCTATCTGTGTTGTTATGGCGGGACCACTCCCAGCCGTGTCTATCTGTGTTGTTAGGGCTGGATCACTCCCAGCCGTGTCTATCGATGTTGTTAGGGCGGGATGACTCCCAACCGTGTCTGTATGTATGTTAGGTCGGGATCACTCACAGCCGGGTCTATCTGTTGTTACAGCGGGGTTACTACCAACCGTGTCTCTCTGGGTTGTTAGGGAGGGGTCACTCCCAGCCGTGTATATCTGTGTTGTTAGAGCGGGACCACTCCCAGCCGTGTCTGTCGGTGGCGTTTGGTCGGGGTCGCTCCCACCTGTATCTATCTGTGTTGTTAGGGTGGAGTCACTTCCGTCATCCCAGCCGTGTCTATCTGCGATGTTAGCGCGGGGTTACATCCAGCCTTGTCTACCTGTGTTGTTAGGGCGGAGTCACGCCCAGCATCCCCGCCGTGTCTATCTGAGTTGTTAGGGCGGGACCACTCCCAGCCTCCTAGACGTGTCTACCAGTGATGTTAGGGCGGGGTCACTCCCAGACTCCCAGCCGTGTCTAACTGTGTTGTTAGAGCGGGACCACTCCCAACCGTGTCTATCTGTGTTGTTGGGGGGGGGGGGGGGGGGTCACTCCCAGCCGTGTCTATCTGTGTTCTCAGCGAGGGGTCACTCCCAGCCGTGTCTATTTGTGTTGTGAGGGCGGGGTCACTTCCAACCTCCCAGCCGTGTCTCTCTGTGTTGTTAGGCCGGGTCACTCCCCGCCGCGACTCCCCGCGTTGTTCGTACGGGTCCATTCTCAGCCGTGTCTATCTGTGTTGTTAGAGCGATACCACTCCCAACCGTGTCTACCTTTGTTGTTGGAGCGGGACCACTCCCAGCCGTGTCTACCTGTGTTGTTAGGGGTGGATCACTCCCAGCCGTGTCTATCTGTGTTGTTAGGGCGGGATCACTCCCAGCCGTGTCGATCTGTGGTGTTGGGGCGCCATCATTCTCAGCCGTGTCTTTCTGTCTTGTTAGAGCGGGAACACTCCCAACCGTGTCTATCTGTGTTGTTAGGGCGGGGTCACTCCAAGCCGTGTCTTCCTGTGTTGTTTGAGCGAGTCAGTCCCAGCCGGGTCTCTCTGTGTTGTTAGGGCGGGAACATTCCCAGCCATGTCTATCTGTTTTGTTGGTGTGGAGTCCAGCATCCCCGCCGTGTCTATCTGAGTTGTTAGGGAGGGGTCACTCCCAGACGTGTCTATCTGTGTTGTTACGCCGGGTCACTCCCAGCCGCGACTACCTGCGTTGTTCGTACGGGTCCATTCTCAGCCGTGTCTATCTGTGATGTTAGGTCGGGATCACTCCCAGCCGTGTCTATCTGTGATGTTAGGTCGGGATCACTCCCAGCCGTGTTTATCTGTGTTGTAACGGCGGGATCAATCCCAGACGTGTCTATCTGTGTTGTTAGGGCGGGACCACTCCCAGCCGTGTCTATCTGTGTTGTAACGGCGGGATCAATCCCAGAAGTGTCTATCTGTGTTGTTATGGCGTATCCACTCCCAGCCGTATCTATCTGTGCTTTAGAGCGGGGTTAATTTCAACCGCGTCTACCTGTGTTGTTAGGGCGGAGACCATAAGACCATAAGACATAGGAGTGGAAGTAAGGCCATTCGGCTCATCGAGTCCAATCCACCATTCAATCATGGCTGATTTCAACTCCATTTACCCGCTCTCTCTCCATAGCCCTTAATTCCCTGAGAAATCAAGAATTTATCAACTTCTGTCTTAAAGACACTCAACGTCCCGGCCTCCACCGCCCTCTGTGGCAATAATTTCCACAGACCCACCACTCTCTGGCTGAAGAATTTTCTCTGCATCTCTGTTCTAAAGTGACTCGCTTTTATTCTAAGGCTGTGCCCCCAGGTCCTAGTCTCCCCTGCTAATGGAAACAACTTCCCTACATCCACCCTATCTAAGCCATTCATTATCTTGTATGTTTCTATTAGATCTCCCCTCAACCTCCTAAACTCCAATGAATATAATCCCAGGATCCTCAGACGTTCATCGTATGTTAGGCCTACCATTCCTGGGTCATCCGTATGAATCTCCGCTGGACCCGCTCCAGTGCCAGTATGTCCTTCCTGAGGTGTGGGGCCCAAAATTGCTCACAGTATTCTAAATGGGGCCTAACTAATGCTTTATAAAGCTTCAGAAGTACATCCCTGCTTTTATATTCCAAGCCTCTTGAGATGAATGACAACATTGCATTTGCTTTCTTAATTACGGACTCAACCTGCAAGTTTACCTTTAGAGAATCCTGGACTAGGACTCCCAAGTCCCTTTGCACTTCAGCATTATGAATTTTGTCACCGTTTAGAAAATAGTCCATGCCTCTATTCTTTTTTCCAAAGTGCAAGACCTCGCACTTGCCCACGTTGAATTTCATCAGCCATTTCTTGGACCACTCTCCTAAACTGTCTAAATATTTCTGCAGCCTCCCCACCTCCTCCATACTACCTGCCCCTCCACCTATCTTTGTATCATCGGCAAACCTAGCCAGAATGCCCTCAGTCCCGTCATGTAGATCGTTAATATATAAAGAGAACAGCTGTGGCCCCAACACTGAACCCTGAGGGACACTACTCGTCACCGGTTGCCATTCCGAAAAATAACCTTTAATCCCAACTCTCTGCCTTCTGCCTGACAGCCAATCATCAATCCATGTTAGTACCTTGCCTCGAATACCATGGGCCCTTATTTTACTCAGCAGTCTCTCGTGAGGCACCTTATCAAAGGCCTTTTGGAAGTCAAGATAGATAACATCCATTGCTCTCCTTGGTCTAACCTATTTGTTATCTCTTCAAAGAACTCTAACAGATTTCTCAGGCACGACCTTCCCTTACTAAATCCATGATGACTTATCCTAATCCGACCCTGCACTTCCAAGAATTTAGAAATCTAATCCTTAACAATGGATTCTAGAATCTTGTCAACTACAGAGGTTAGGTTAATTGCCCTATAATTTTCCATCTTTTTCCTTGTTCCCTTCGTGAACAGGGGGGTTACAACAGCGATTTTCCAATCCTCTGTGAGTTTCCCTGACTCCAGTGACTTTTGAAAGATCATAACTAATGCCTCCACTATTTCTTCAGCTATCTCCTTTAGAACTCTAGGATGTACGCCATCTGGGCCCGTGGATTTATACATTTTTAGACCTCTTAGTTTATCTAGCACTTTCTCCTTTGTGATGGCTACCATATTCAACTCTGCCCCCTGACTCTCCGGAATTGTTGGGATATTACTCATGTCTTCTACTGTGAAGACTGACGCAAAGTACTTATTCAGTTCCTCAGCTACTTCCTTGTCTCCCATCACAAAATTACCAGCGTCATTTTGGAGTGGCCCAATGTCAACTTTTGCCTCCCGTTTGTTTTTAATGTATTTAAAGAAACTTTTACTATCATTCCTAATGTTACTGGCTAGCCTACCTTCAAATTTGATCCTCTCCTTATTTCTCTCTTTGTTATCCTCTGTTTCTTTTTGCAGTCTCCCCAATCTTCTGACTTCCCACTACTCTTTGCCACATTATAGGCTTTCTCTTTTGCTTTGGTGCATTCCCTAACTTCCTTTGTCAGCCATGGCTGCCTAATCCCCCCTGTGATAACCTTTCTTTTCTTTGGGGTGAACCTCTGTACTGTGTCCTCAATTACTCCCAGAAACTCCTGCCATTGTTGTTCTACTTTCTTTCCCACTAGGCTCTGCTCCCAGTTGATTTTCATCAGTTCCTCCCTCATGCCCCTGAAGTTACCTTTATTTAACTGTAACACCTTTACACCTGATTCTACCTTCTGTCTTTCAAATTGGAGATTGAATTCGACCAGATTATGAGCACTGCCTCCTAAGTGCTCCCTTACTTTAAGATCTTTAATCAAGTCTGGCTCATTACATAACACTAAGTCCAGAATGGCCTGTTCCCTCGTGGGCTCCATCACAAGCTGTTCCAAAAAGCCCTCCTGTAAACATTCAATGAATTTCCTTTCCTTGGGTCCACTGGCAGCATTATTTACCCAGTCCACCTGCATATTGAAGTCCCCCATGATCACTGTGACCTTGCCTTTCTGACATGCACTTTCTATTTCGTGGTGCATTTTGTGCCTCCGGTCCTGACCACTGTTAGGAGGCCTGTGCATAATTCCCATTATGGTTTTTTTGCCTTTGTGGTTCCTAAACTCTACCCACACAGACTCCACATCATCTGACCCTATGTCGTTTAGTGCTATTGATTTAATTTCATTCCTAATTAACAAGGCAACCCCGCCCCCTCTGCCCACCTCTCTGTCTTTTCGATAGGTTGTGAATCCCTGGATGTTTAAATGCCAGTCCTGAACGCCCTGCAACCACGTTTCTGTGATGCCTACCACATCATACCTGCCAGTCACAACCTGGGCCACAAGCTCATCTACCTTGTTCCGTACACTGCGCGCAGTTAAATATAGCACCTTTAATTCTCTATTGACCGTGCCTTTTTGTTTTCTTAGTGTGGTGGGACCTTGGTTTACTTAGCCTTTCCATACACTGTGTTATATTTTGTGGGATGGGGACAATCGTAACCACTCTTGAGTTTTGTCTGTTCGTGTTTTTTTGTATTCCTAAGCAGCTACGCTCCCCGCTGATTACTTCACCTCTTGGTTCCCTGACTTTCCCTTCCCCCCAATCTTTAGTTTAAAGTCCTATTGACCACCCTATTTACTCTTTTCGCCAGAACACTGGTCCCAGCTTGCTTCAGGTGGAGACCATCCCAACGGTATAGGTCCCCCATGTCCCAAAACTGATGCCAGTGTCCCATGAAAAGGAACCCCTCATTCCCACACCACTCTTTCAGCCACTTGTTAACTTCCCTTATCCTTGCCTCCCTATGCCAATTTGCACGTGGCTCGTGCAGTAATCTGGAGATTATGACCCTTGAGGACCTGTTTTTTAATTTGAATCCTAGCTCTTTATAATCTCTAAACAGGTCCTCTTTCCTAGACTTGCCTATGTTGTTGGTACCGACATGGACCACAACAACTGGATCCTCCCCCTCCCTCTCCAGTATCCTTTCAAGCCGGTCAGAGATGTCCCGCACCCTAGCACCAGGCATGCAACATACCATGCGGGACTCTTTATCCTGCTCACAAAGGATACTATCTATCCCCCTGATAATAGAATCCCCTACAACTACAATTTTTCTATTTACTCCCTCCCCTTGAATGGCCTGCTGAACCATGGTGCCTTGGTCAGCTGACTCATCCTTCCTGCAACCCTGTTCGCCATCCACACAGGGAGCAAGTGCCTCATACCTGTTGGACAGAGTCAAGAGCTGAGGCTCCTGAGTTCCTGACTGCTGGTTCCCTTTACCTGCCTGACTTGCAGTCACACCCTGCTGTCCCTGGCCACTAGCAGGATGTAAACTACTTACTCTGACCGGTGTGACTGCCTCCTGAAACACAGTGTCCAGGTAAGTCTCCCCCTCCCGGATGTGCCTCAGTGTTTGAAGCTCAGACTCCAGCTCATCAACTCTGAGCCGAAGCTCTTCGAGCAGCCAACACTTACTGCAGATGTGGTCGCTGCAGCTCGCATTGGGATCTGCCAGCTCCCACATCAAGCAGCTCAACCATATCACCTGACCAGTCATCAGTAATTAATTAATTAGTTTAATTTAAGTTTATGGTGGGGGCAGCTTCAGCCAATCAGACACTAATCTACACTGCACTTTTAACTGAAAAACAGCACAATTAAATTTACCACTTACCTTTCCTGGTTACCTCACTGCACCAAACTACCAAATTCTCACTGTCTGTATCTCTCTCACTCAGGCTGTGTCTCCTTGATCTGCTCAATGCTAATAATATAATATAATAATGCTCATAATAATAATATAATATGGCACTTACCTCACGTCAATGGATCTGATTATTAGGTTAGAGGAGGAGGGTGGGTGGGAGACACTACACGTGCAGTGTCTCTGGTTTCCTCTCCACCAGAATTCATTGGTTGGGGGAGGAGGGGGGGCTTCCCAGATGTCGAACTTCCGGTTCCCGCCTTATATTTTAAAAAAATAATAAAACAGAAAAGAAGAACAGAAACGGGACTAGGTAAGTGTTTTTAAAGGAAAAACTTACCTCCAAGAAATCACTTGCGCACCGCTCCCGCCGAAATCCAAAGGCCTGCTCCTGCGAAGGTAAGTGTTTTTTAAGGAAAAACTTCCCTCCCAGA
This sequence comes from Scyliorhinus torazame, assembly GCF_047496885.1. Taxonomy (NCBI): domain Eukaryota; kingdom Metazoa; phylum Chordata; class Chondrichthyes; order Carcharhiniformes; family Scyliorhinidae; genus Scyliorhinus; species Scyliorhinus torazame. Next base: position 11,086,064 of record NC_092732.1, read on the forward strand.
AATCTCTTGCGCACCGCTCCCGCCGAAATCCCAAGGCCTGCTCCTGTGAAGGTAAGTGTTTTTTAAGGAAAAACTTACCTCCCAGAAATCACATGCACACCGCTCCCGCCGAAATCCCCCAGCATCCCCGCCGTGTCTATCTGAGTTGTTAGGGCGGTGTCCTTCCCAGCCTCCCAGCCGTGTCTATCTGTGTTGTTAGGTCGGGGTCACTCCCAGCCGTGTCTATCTGTGTTATGAGGGCTGGACCACACCCAGCCTCCCAGCCGTGTCTATCTGTGTTGTTAGGTCGGGATCTCTCCCAGCCGTGTCTATCTGTGTTATGAGGGCGGGACCACACCCAGCCTCACAGCCGTGTCTATCTGTGTTGTTAGGTCGGGATCTCTCCCAGCCGTGTCTATCTGTGTTATGAGGGCGGGGCCACACCCAGCCTCCCAGCCGTGACTATCTGTGTTGTTAGGGCGGGATCGCTCCCAGCCGTGTCTATCTACGTTGTTAGAGTGCGGGTTACTCCCAACCGTATGGATTTGTTTTGTTAGCTCGAGGTCACTCTCAGCCGTGTCTATCTGTGTTGTTAGGGCGGGGTCTCTCGCAACCTCCCAGCCGTGTCTATCTGTGTTGTTAGGGCGGGACCTCGCCCAGCCGTGGCTATCTGTGTTGTTAGAGCGGGGTTACTCCTAGCCGTGTCTACCTGTGTTTTTAGGGCGGAGTCACGTCCAGCATCCCTGCCGTGTCTATCTGATTTGTTTGGGCAGAGTCCTTTCCAGCACTACAGCCGTGTCAATTTGTGTTGTCTGGGCGGGACCACTCCGAGCCTCCCAGACGTGTATACCTGTGATGTAAGGGCGGGGTCATTCCAGCCGTGTCTATCTGTGTTGTTAGATCTGGACCACTCCCAGTCGTGTCTCTCTGTGCTGTTAGGCCGGGTAACTCCCAGCCGCAACTCCCTGCGTTGTTCGTACGGGTCCATTCCCAGCCGTGTGTATCTGTGTTATTAGGGCGGGACCACACCCAGCCTCCCAGCGCTGTCTATCAATGTTGATAGAGCGGGACCTCTCCCAGCCGTGTCTATCTGTGTTGTTAGAGCGGAGTCGCATCCAGCTTTGTCTACCTGTGTTGTTAGAGCGGGGTCATTCCCAGCCGTGTCTATCTGTGTTGTTCGGGCGGGACCACTCCCAGCCGTGTCGATCTGTCTTGTTAGAGCGGGGTCGCTCCCAGCCGTGTATATCTGTGTTGTTAGAGCGGGGTCGCTCCCAGCCGTGTCTGTCTATGTTATTAGAATGCGGGCTACTCTCAACTGTACCTATTTGTTTTGTTAGCTCGAGGTCACTCTCAGCCGTTTCTATCTGTGTTAGAGCGAGATCACTCCCGGCCGCGTCTACCTGTGTTGTAACGGCGGGACCACGCCGAGCCGTGTATATCTGTGTTGTTAGGGCGGAGTCACGTCCAGCATCCTCGCCATGTCTATCTGAGTTGTTTGGGCGGGGTCCTACCCAGTCTCCCAGCCGTGTGTATCTGTGATGTTAGAGCGGGACCACTCACAGCCTCCCAGCCCTGTCTATCAATGTTGTTAGAGCGGGACCTCTCCCAGTCGTATCTACCAATGTTGTTAGCTCGAGGCCACTTTCAGCCGTTACTATCTGTGTTGTTAGAGCGGGGTCGCTCTTAGCCGTGTCTATCTGTGTTGGTCGGGCGGGGTCGCTCCCAGCTGTGTCTACCTGTGTTGTTAGAGCGGAGTCACTCCCAGCCGTGGCTATCTGTGTTGTTCGAGCAGGGTTACTCCCAGCCGTGTCTACCTGTGTTGTTAGGGCGGAGTGACGTCCAGCATCTCCGCCATGTCTATCTGTGTTGTAAAGGCGGGTCCACTCCCAGCCGTGTCTATTTGTGTTGTTCGGTCGGGATCACTTCTAACCGTGTATATCTGTGTTGTTAGCTCGAGGTCATTCTCAGCCGTTCCTATCTGTGTTGTTAGAGCGCGGTCGCTCCCAGCCGTGTCTATCTCTGTTGTTAGTGCGGGACCACTCCCAGCTGTGTCTATCTGTGTTGCTGTGCGGGGTCACTCCCAGCCGCGTCTATCAGTGACCACAATTCAGTGAGTTTTAAAGTGCTGTTGGACACGGATAAGAGTGGTCCGAGTGTGAATGTGCTCAATTGGGGGATGGGTAATTATGACAATATTTGGCGGGAACTGAAGAACCTAGATTGGGGGGGGGGGGGGGGGGATGTTAGAGGGTAAAACAACATCTGGCATGTGGGAGGTTTTCAAGTGTCAGTTGAAAGGAATTCAGGACCGGCATGTTCCTGTGAGGAAGAAGGATAAATACGGCAATTTTCGGGAACCTTAGATAACGAGAGATATTGTAGGCCTCGTCAAAAAGAAAAATGAGGCATTTTTCAGGGCTAAAAGGCTGGGAACAGACGACGCCTGTGTGGAATATAAGGAAAGTAGGAAGGATATTAAGCAAGGAGTCAGGAGGGCTAGAAGGGGGTCACGAAAAGTCATTGGCAAATAGGGTTACGGAAAATCCCAAGGCTTTTTACACGTACATAAAAAGCAAGAGGGTAGCCAGGGAAAGGGTAGGCCCACTGAAGGGTAGGCAAGGGAATCTATGTGTGGAGCCAGAGGAAATGGGCGAGGTACTAACTGAATACTTTGCATCAGTATTCACCAAAGATAAGGAATTGGTAGATGTTGAGTCTGGGGAAGGGTGTGTAGATAGCCTGGGTCACATTGAGATCCAAAAAGACGAGGTGTTGGGCGTCTTGAAAAATATTAAGGTAGATAAGTCCCCAGGGCCTGATGTGGTCTACCCCAGAATACTGAAGGAGGCTAGAGAGGAAATTGCTGAGGCCTTGACAGAAATATTTGAATCCTCGCTGCCTTCAGGTGATGTCCCGGAGGACTGGAGAATAGCCAATGTTGTTCCGCTGTTTAAGAAGGGTAGCAAGGATAACCCAGGGATCTACAGGCCGGTGAGCCTTACGTCAGTGGTAGGGCAATTACTGGAGAGAATTCTTCGAGACAGGATCTACTCCCATTTGGAAGAAAATGGACGTATTAGTGAAAGGCAGCATGGTTTTGTGCAGTGGAGATCGTGTCTCACTAACTTGATAGAGGTTTTGGAGGAGGTCACAAAGATGATTGATGCAGGTCGGGCAGTGGATGTTGTCTAAATGGACTTCAGTAAGGCCTTTGACAAAGTCCCTCATGGTAGACTAGTACAAAAGGTGAAGTCACACGGGATCAGGGGTGAGCTGGCAAGGTGGATACAGAACTGGCTCGGTCATAGAAGGCAGAGAGTAGCAATGGAAGGATGCTTTTCTAATTGGAGGGCTGTGACAAGTTGTGTTCCACAGGGATCAGTGCTGGGACCTTTGCTGTCTCTAGTATATATAAATGATTTGGAGGAAAATGTAACTGGTCTGATTAGTAAGTTTGCAGACGACACATAGTTTGGTGGAATTGCGGATAGCGATGAAGAAGAAGAAGAAAAATAACAGCTCAGGAGCAGGCCCTTCGGCCCTTCAAGCCAGCGCCGATCCAGATCATCTATTTAACACTGTCGCCTATTTTCTAAGGATCTGTATCCCTCTGCTCCCTGCCCATTCATGTATCTGTCTAGATACATCTTAAATGATGATATCATGCCAGCCTCGACTACCTCCGCCGGCAATGCGTTCCAGGCATCCACCACCCTCTATGTAAAGCACTTTCCACGCATACCTCCCTTAAACTTTTCCCCTCTCACCTTGAACTCGTGACCCCTAGTAATTGAGTCCTAGAATTTGATGAGGTTCCCCATGGTCGGCCACTGCAGAAAATACGGAGGCATGGGATTCAGGGTGATTTAGCAATTTGGATCAGACATTGGCTAGCTGGAATAAGACAAAGGGTGGTTGTTGACGGGAAATGTTCAGACTGGAGTCCAGTTACTAGTGGTGTACCAGAAGGATCTGTTTTGGGGCCACTGCTGTTTATCATTTTTATAAATGACGTGGAGGAGGGGTAGAAGGATGGGTGAGTAAATTTGCAGATGACACTAAAGTCAGTGGAGTTGTGGACAGTGCGGAAGGATATTACAAGTTACAGAGGGATATAGATAAGCTGCAGCGCTGGGCTGAGAGGTGGCAAATGGAGTTTAATGTATAAAAGTGTGAGGTGATTCTTTTGGAAGGAATAACAGGAAGACTGAGTACTGGGCGAATGGTGATACTCTTGGCAGTGTGGATGAGCAGAGAGATCTCGGTGCCCATGTACATAGATCCCTGAAAGTTGCAACCCAGGTTGAGAGGGTTGTTAAGAAGGCGTAAGGTGTGTTAGCTTTTATTGGTAGAGGGATTGAGTTTAGGAGCCATGAGGTCATGTTGCAGCTATACAACACTCTGGTGCGGCCGCATTTGGAGAATTGCGTGCAATTCTGGTCGCCGCATTATAGGAAGAATGTGGAAGCATTTGAAAGGGTGCAGAAGAGATTTACTAGAATGTTGCCTGGTATGGAGAGCATTAGCTATGAGAAGCGGTTGAATAAACCTGGTTTGTTCTCACTGGAACGACGGAGGTTGAGGGGCAACCTGATAGAGGTCTACAAAATTTTGAGGGGCATAGACAGAGTGGATAGTTAGAGGCTTTTCCCCAGGGTAGAGGGGTCAATCACTAGGGCGCATAGGTTTAAGGTGCGAGAGGCAAGGTTTCGAGGAGATGTACTAGACAAGTTTTTTACACAGAGGGTAGTGGGTGCCTGGAACTCGCTACCGGAGGAGGTGGTGGAAGCAGGGTCGATAGTGATATTTAAGGGGCATCTTGACAAATATATGAATAGAATGGGAATAGAGGGATACGGACCCAAGAAGTGTAGAAGATTGTAGTTTAGTCGGGCAGCATGGGCGGCACGGGCATGGAGGGCCGAAGGGCCTGTTCCTGTGCTGTACATTTCTTTGTTCTTTGTTGCTGCAACTGTACAAGGCATTGGTGAGACCACATCTGGAGTGCTGTGTACTGTTCTGGTCCCCTTCTTCCTGGGAGAATGCAATTATATTAGAGGCAGTTCAGAGGACGTTCACTAGATTGGTTCAGGTGATGAGGGGTTTGTCCTATGAAGAGAGTTTGAGCAGTTTAGGCCGATACTCACTCGAGTTTAGATGAATTGTAGAAGATCTAATTGAGGTACACAAGACGATAACAGGTATTGAGAAAGTAGATGTAGAGCAGATGTGTCCTCTTGTGCGGCATTCTAGAACGAGAGGTCATAGTTTTAGGGTAAGTGGTGGCAGATTCAAATCAGAACTAAGGGGAAATTATTTCTCTCCATGAGTCAGGAATCTGTGGAATTCAGTACCCCAGAGTACGGTGGATGCCGTGACTTTGAGTAAATGTAAGGAGGAGATATTTTTAATTGGCGAGATGTTGAAAGGTTATGGAGAACGGGCAGGAAAGTGCAATTGGGGCCTAGAGGAGATCAGCGATGATCGAATTGAACGCCAGAGCGGGCTCAAGAGGCTGAATTTTCGACCTGCTCCAAATTGTTACGTCCTTCACTAATTAAAAAAATCGAAGCAGATCCATGCTGTGGAGAATCCACTCGGTGAAATAAAAGTATGATTTCGGCATGAAACTACTTACTTCATTCATGAGAGCGATCCACAGTCAACACAATTTAACAGTGACAGGTACTCCCTGTCATTCCTGATCGCTCTGGTCAGGGATTTCACTCTGGTTAGTGATCCACATTCTGAGAAATTCATGACAGACAGATTCTCCCATCCATGGGTTATTATTGGGACCAGCTGTCCGTCTCCGGTTCTCAGCAACATGGGACCTCACTATTATTTTAGTCTGTGGTCTGACCTAACAAGAGGAGTGGGTGAGTAGTGGACCCTATGAGAGGCAGCCACACGTGCGAATGGGAGCAGAATCCGAAATTCTGAGAGAAGGAGAGAGCGCAACGGAAAACTATGCCAGAACTATACCAGCGACGACAAGAGAGAGCGACTTAGAGAATCGCGAAAGTACAGGAGAGGCAGAGCGCAGATAAACTACAGGAGGGACACAAGGAGAGAGGGAGCGGCAAGTCTGGAAGTCGGAGAGAGAGAGCAACAACAAGATGGAGAGAGAGAGCAGTTAAACTACAAGTGGGTGAGGGAGCAGCGAGATTCCAGGTGGGGGAGGTAAATATTGCAATCTGTGAAAAAGAGAATGTAGAACGTCAAACGGACATTGACAAGTTGATGGAGTGACAGACAGGTGGCAAATGAATGTCAATGTTGATAAGTGTGCGGTGATGCATTTTCGTCAGCAGAAAATGGATAGACAATATGAAATAAGGGGTAAAATTCGTAAAAGGGAGCAGACGTACCAGGGTGTAAATGTAAATAATTATTGAAAGTGGCAGCACACGTGGGAAGGGCAGGCAATAAACCATAGGAGCATCACGGTGCCTGCGGCCTCACGGCGCCGAGGTCCCAGGTTCGATCCTGGCTCTGGATCACTGTCCGCGTGGAGTTTGCACATTCTCCCCGTGTTTGCGTGGGTTTCGCCCACACAACCCAAAGATGTACAGGTTAGGTGGATTGACCACACTAAATTGTCCCTTCATCGTTAAAAAGAATTGGGCACTCTAATTTTTTTTAAAGAGAAAGAAAATAAAGCATACAGTATTGTAGGCTTTATTAACAGGGGAATAGAGTACATGAGCAAGGGGTTTATGCTGAACCTAGCCATCAGTTAGATCTCAGCTAAAATACTGTGTACAGTTCTGGCCGCCATATGGAATCACTCAAGTGGAGAAGGAGGCCTTTCAGCCCATCGAGTCCGTACTGCCCCTCTGAAAGCGCATCCAGTCGATTCCAACACTATCCCCATCCTATCCGTACAGCCCAATATCCCCACCTAAATGTTTGGACACTAAGGTCAATTTAGCATGCCCATTCCGCCTAAGCTGCACATCTTTGGACTGCGGGAGGAAACCGGAGCACACGGAGGAAACTCACGCGCACACGGGGAGAAAGTGCAGACTCCAGGTAGCGAGGCGTCCAAAGCCGGAATCGAGCCCAGGTCCCTGGTGCTGTGAGCAAGCCGTGCTAACCACTGTGCCGACGTGCTGCCCCGCACTATGTAGGATGTGAAAGCATTGGAGAGAGTGCAGAAGAAGCTTGCAGGAATGGTTCTAGAGATGTTGAACTTCTGTTATGAGCAGGGATTGGAGAGATTGTGACTGTTCTCCGTGGAGAGAAGAGGTATAAGGTGTTCAAATTCTGGACAGAGTAGATAGTGAGAAAGTGTTCAGACTCGGAAAAGAATCAATAAAGAGGGGGCACGAATTTAAAGTGATCAGCAAAAGAACTTCCACACCGCCAATGATTTGGGACATAAATGGGCCTGGCATTGTGGTGGTGCGAGGCTGAATCAGGGCGTTCAAGAGAGCACTGGGTGATTATCTGAATAGAAACAATGTTAAGGTATAAATGGAAAGGAAGGAGAAGGACCTTGGGTCATAATGCTCGTTTGGAGAGATGATACAGACACGATGGGCCAAATAGCCTCCTTCTGCACAGTAATCCTATGATTGTGGGAGTGCAGTGGGGCCACAGGAGACGGAGAGATCAGCGAGACGAAAAGAGGGAAAGTGTGAGAGTGGGCAGCGAGACCACGACAAGGGGACAGAGAGGACGAGAGAGTACTGATACCACAAGGGGGAGTTTGAGCTTCGAAACCACGAGATGGAGAGACAGAGCAGCGAGAGGAACAGAGAGAGGAAAAGTGAAGACGAAAGACGAGAACAAAGAACAGGCCCTTCGGCCCTCCAAGCCTGCGCCGATCATGCTGCCCATCAAAAGTAAAACATTCTAGACTTTCTGGGTCCGTATCTCTCTCTTCCCATTCTATTCGTGTATTTGTCAAGATGCCCCTTAAACTTCACTATCGTACATGTTTTCACCACCTCCTCTGGCAGTGAGTTCCAGGCCCCCACTACCCTCTGTGTAAAACACTTGTCTCTCACATGTCCTTTGAACTTTGCCCCTCGCACCTTTATCCTATATCCCTCGTAATTGATACTTCCACCCTGGAAAAAAGCTTCTGACTGTGCACTCTGTCTATGCCCCTCATAATCTTGTAACCTTCTGTCAGGTCGCCCCTCAACCCCAGTCGTTTCAGTGAAAACAAACCGAGTTTATTCAACCGCTCCTCATAGCTAATCCCCTCCATACCAGGCATCATTCTGGTAAATCTCTTCTGCACCCTCTCTAAAGCCTCCACATCATTCTGCTACTGTGGCGACCAGAATTGAACACTATACTCCAAGTGTCTAACTAAGGTTGCAGCTGTAGCATCAGGTGCCCATTTTTATACTCCATGCCCCGGCCAATGAAGGCAAGCATGCCGTATGCTCTTGACAACTTTATCCAGTTGAGTTCTCCTTTTCAGTAATCTGTAAACATGTACTCCTCCGGGAGTGCTTACCTTGCGGGAGCAGAGAGGAGCGGACCTGCGCGGGACACTGCTGCAGGGTAAAGGATAAAGGCAGCGCCAGGCTCGAGGCCCTCACTTACCTTCCGGGAGCAGAGTGGAGCGGACCTGAGCGGGACACTGCGCGGGACACTGCGCGGGACACTGCGCGGGACAGTGCTGCAGGTAGGACAGCTGCAAAATTGGGGAAAAAAACGGTAAAGTGACGTCACAAGAGACTGTGACCTGGTTGGCTGACAGGCAGGCTGGGCTAAATTTGAACATTTGTGGAGTTACTAGTTTTAATTTGATTCAAATTACTATTATTAAGTTGATTTGAATTACTCTTTTTTTAAAAATTGACTTATATTACCATTTTAAAGTTGATTTAAATTACTATTTCTTAAATTTTTAATCTCACTTAAATAACTATTTTGGGTTGATTTAAATTACTATTTTTAAATTGATTTAAATAACTTTTAAAATTTAAATTAAAAACATTAAAAATTTCAATCAAATAACTATTTAATTTGTTGCAAGCAAGATAAATTCTCAGAGATACAGCGAATTAAATAGTACATTGGGGTTGGATTTAATCTGACACAAAAACATCTTAAGTTTAATTTTAAAGGTTTAATTTAAAGGAAAAAGTCATGGCAGGACGGCTCCAAGGCGTGGTCTGCTCCTCTTGCTCCATGTGGCATGCTGGGGACAGTTTCAGTCCCCAGGGTCAGCATGTGTGCAGGAAGTGTCCAGTTCCAGCTCCTGGAAGCTCGAGTTTCAGAGCTGTAGCGGCGGCTGGAGACACTGTGGAGCATTCGCGAGTCGGAGAGCATCGTGGATATCACGGAGAGAGAGGCTGTCACACCGCAGGCTCAGGCTCCGCAGGTAGGAAGGGAATGGGTGACCACCAGACAGAGCAAGAGAGCGAGGCAGGTAGTGCAGGAATCTCCTGTGGCCATTCCGCTGCAGAACAGATGAACCGTTTTGGATACTGTTGAGGGGAATGGCCTCTCAGGGGAAAACAGCAACAACCAAACTTGTGGCACCACGGTTGGTTCTGCTGCAGAGGGGAGGGGTGATAAGTGTGACAGTGCAATAGTTATAGGGGATTCAATTGTCAGGGGAATAGACTGGCGTTTCTGTGGCCGCAAACGATACACCAGGATGGTATGTTGCCTCCCTGGTGCTCGGGGCAAGGATGTCATCGGAGCGGGTGCAGGACATTCTGGAGGGGGAGGGTGAATAGCCAGTGATCGTGGTACACATCGGTACAAACAACATAGGTAGAAACAAAGGGATGAGGTCCTAAAAGCAGAATACAGGGAGCTAGGAAGGAATTTAATCAATCGGACCTCCAAGGTAGTGATCTCAGGATTACTACTGGTGCCACGTGCTAGTCAGAGTAGAAATGATAGGATTATATAGGATGAATACGTGGCTGAAGGGATGGTGTCAGGGGGGGGGGATTTTAGATTCCTGGGGCATTGGGACCGATTCTCGGGGAGGTGGGACCTGTACAAACTAGATGGGTTACACATGGGCGGGACTGGAACTGATGTCCGACGGGATATTTGCTAGAGCGGTTGGGGGGTGTTTAAACTAATGTGGCAGGGTGATGGGAAACGATACAGGAAGTCGGAAATAGTAAAACAGAAACAAAAGGCAGTAAGGGGGAAAGTGTAAGGCAGAGAAGCCACAGACAAAAATTAAAAAGGGCGATTGTACAAGGTACAGTGACTGAGGGGAGCTCAGTGAATAGGCCCAGTAATACAGAAAGGAATAAAACGGGAAGTAAAAACATAAATGGACGGCGACGCGGCAGGCTGTTACATGAAGATATGGGTTCAACGACAAGGAAAATTAGGAGAAACGTTAAGAGGAAAAATAACTTAGGAGAGGTTACTTAGGAGAGTGTTAAGATTCAAAACAGAGGTATAAAAGTCAACTTTACCTGAATGCTCGTAGTATTCGGAATAAGGTAAATGAGTTGATGGCGCAAATCATCGTGAATGATTATGATTTAGTGGCCATTACTGAAACATGGTTAAATGATGGTCACGACTGGGAGTTAAATATCCAAGGGAATCAAACTATTCGGAAGGACAGAGTGGATGATAAAGGAGGTGGTGTAGCTCTGTTATTTAAGAATAACACCCGGGCAATAGTGAGGTGGTTTGTGGAGGAGCAGTTGTCAAGTGACAGTTAAACCCGAAACACTTCTTCATTGTGTCCCTCCCTACCTCCTCCTCTAACCAAACAAAAGTCAATCACTGTAAGGATCCCAGCCGAGTAATGATCAAGAGGGAGACTCGAGGTCAGGTAGATGTAGAAAGAAGTTGAACCGTGACATCGCAGCCTGCAGGTAAGCGATTGGCTGGTGACTGGTAAGTAGTTTATCTTTTCCCGGAGGTGTTATCGAGCGGGGTGCAGTGGTTGCTGAGTGAGTGTTTGCTGAGAAGAGGCATACATTTTTAAAAAAATTACTGTTGGGAGTTTCCAGCTGAATCCGGACGGAGTGAGGACAGAGTGACTGCTGGGTATGTAGTAAAGATTTAAATTGTTTGGGCAGGCCCAACCATCTGATTACTGTTCTCGTGTGGGGCTCAGTGGTTGCTGGTTAAGTGTTTTATTTTAACCTGTATTTAAGTTGGGCAGTTTCTAAACCCTACACACTACACTTGTAGTGTCCCCCACCCTTCCACCTCCTTTAACCTAAGGGGTAGAGTGAATAACAGGTAAGCTCTTTCTTCATTTTTCTTGTTTTATCGAGAGAGAGTGGCAAGGAAAGCAGTGCAATGTTCCTCCTGCAGAATGTTTGCGGTGAGGCACGCCGTCAGTGCCCCTGCTGATTTCATCTGTGGGAAGTGAACCCATCTCCAACTCCTCAGAAACCGCGTTAGGGAACTGGAGCTAGAGCTGGAGCAGGATGAACTTGCAGTACATTCCCTGTCATCCCCTCTAGATAAAAAAAAGAAAAAGAAAGAAAGAGCTTACCTGTTATTCACTCCCCTTCTCAGCAAGCACTCACTCAGCAACCTCTGCGCCCCGCACGATAATACCTGAGGGAAAATAAAAGAAAAACTACTTACCAGTCACCAGCCAATCCCTTACCTGCAGGCTGTGACCTCAAGGTTCAACTTTCCACTTCTACCACCCGCGAGCCTTCCTCTTGATCCTTAAAGCGGTTTTTTTTTTTTTGGTTAGAGGAGGGGGTAGGGAGGGAAGCACTGAAGAAGTGTTTTGATAGAAGCTTCAGGCATGTAGTTACTCCGAAGAATCAAGATAGATGTGTGACGATGAGAGGGGCTGGGAGGAAGCAGTCAGTGCAGGGATCCTCTGTGGTCGTTCCCCTCAGTAACAAGTATACCGCTTTGGATACTGTTGGGGGGACGACTTACCAGGGGTAAGCCACGGTGAACGGTTCTCCAGCACCGAGTCCACCCCTGTGGCTCAGAAGGGAAGGAGGGAGAGCAGGAGATCAATAATTATTGGGGACTCGATAGTTAGAGGTACAGATAGACGGCTCTGTGGCAGCAAAATAAACTCACGAATGGTATGTTTCCTCCCGGTTGCCAGGGTCCGTGACGTCTCGGACCGTGTTTTCAGAATTCTTAAAGGGGAGGAGGGAGCAGTCACAAGTCGTGGTACACATTGGTACCAACGACATAGGTAAGAGAATGGACGGGGATTTAAAACAAGAATTTAGGGAGCTAGGGTGGAAACTGAGAGCCAGGACAAACCATGTTGTCATCACTGGTTTGTAGCCGGTGTGCGTGGCGTGGCGTGCTAGTGAGATGAGGAACAGGGCGAGAGTGCAGATGAACACGTGGCTGCAGGGATGGTGTAGGAGGAAGGGTTTCAGTCACCTGGATAATTGGAGCACATTCTTGTGAATGTGGGACCTGGACAGGTAGGACGGTTTGCATCTGAACCAGGGGGGCACCAATATCCTGGGAGGGAAATTTGCTGCGGCTCTTCGGGGGTGGTTAAACTAATTTGTCAGGAGGCTGGGAAAACGAGCCGTAGTTCAGAAGCCAGTGTTGAGAGTAGTGACGTACTGAGGAGGGTGTCAAGGTCGCAGGAGTATACCGGCAGACAGAAAGGTGGGTTGAAGTATGTCTACTTCAATGCAAGGAGCATCCGGAATAAGGGAGGTGAACTTGGAGCGTGGATTGGTACCTGGGACCACGATGTTGTGGCCATTACGGAGACATGGCTAGAACGGGGACAGGAATGGTTGTTGGAAGTTCCGAGGTACAGATGTTTCAATAAGAATAGGAAAGGTGGTAAAGAGGTGGAGGAGTAATATTGTAAATCAAGGATAGTTTAACAGCTGCAGAAAGGCAGTTTGAAGGGGATCTGCCTACTGAGTTAATATGGGCCGAAGTTAGAAATAGGAAAGGAGCGGTCACATTGTTAGGAGTTTTATATCGGCCCCCAAATTGTAATACAGATGTGGATAGGTGTGGAGGTCTCAGGGTAGTTGTCATGGGTCACTTTAACTTTCCAAATATTGATTGGAACCTCTACAGGTCGAACAATTTTTGTACAGAGTGACACAATATGTGGATAGGCCGACAAGAGGGGGGTGGGCACATTGGTTTGGGATTGGATAATGAACCGGGCCAAGTTTGTGGGAGAGCACTTTGGAGAAAGTGACCACAATTCGGTGTCTTTCACTATTGCAATGGAGAGGGATAGGGCCATACTGCAGGTCAAGGTTTATAATTGGGGCAGGGTAATTATGATGCGATTAGGCAAGAATTAGGGAGCATCAGATGGGAACAGAAACTGTCAGGGAAAGGCACAAATGAAAAGTGGAGCTTGTTCAAGGAACAAATACTGCGTGTCCTTGACATGTATGTCCTTGTCAGGCAGGGAGGAAATGGCCGTGTGAGGGAACCATGCTTCACAAAAGAGGTTGAATGTCTTGTCAAGAGGAAAACGGAAGCGTATGTAAGGATGAGAAAACAAGGTTCAGGAGGGTAGTTCGAGGGTTACAAGATAGCAAGGAAAGAGCTGAAAAAGGGCTTAGGAGAGCTAGGAGGGGGCATGAGAAGTCCTTGGCATCGGATCAACGAAAACCCCAAGACATTTTACTCTTATGTGAGAAATAAAAGAATGACCAGGGTGAGGATAGGGACGGTCAAGGACAGTCGTGGGAACGTGTGAATGGAGTCAGAAGAAATAGGAGAGGCGTTGAATGAATGCTTCTCTTCAGTGTTCACAAAGGAGAGGGACCATGATTTTGAGGATGAGAGTGTGATTCAGGCGGGTACGTTGGAGGAGGTTGATGTTCTGAGGAAGGATGTATTAGCAATTTTGAAAACCATGAGGGTCGACAAGTCCCCTGGGCCAGATGGGATATTTCAAGAATTGTTTGGGAGGCAAGGGATGAGATCGCAGAGCCTTTGGCTTTGATCTTTGGGTCCTCGCTGTCCACGGGGTTAGTGCCAGAGAACTGGAGAGTGGCGAATGTTGTTCCTCTGTTCAAGAAAGGGAATAAGAATGACCCTGGTAATTATAGGCCAGTTAGTCTTACTTCGGTGGTCGGTAAGATAATGGAAAAGGTCCTGAACGATAGGATTTATGACCATTTGGAAAGATGTAGCTTAATCCGAGATAGTCAACACGGATTTGTGAAGGGTAGGTCTTGCCTCACGAATTTGATTGAATTCTTTGAGGAGATAACTGAGTGTGCAGCTGAAAGTACAGCAGTTCATGTCGTATACATGGATTTTAGTAAGCCGTTTGATAAGGTTCCCCATGGTCGGCTCATGAAGAAAGTAAGGACGTGTGGGATGGAGGGAAATTTGGCCTATTGGATAAGTAACTGGCTATCACATAGAAGACAGAGGGTGGTGGTGAATGGAAGATTTTCAGACTGGAGACCAGTTACGAGCGGTGTACCACAGGGATCAGTGCTGGGTCCTCTGCTATTTGTGATTTTTATCAATGAATCGGAGGAGGGGGCTGAAGGGCGTCAGTAAATTTGCTGACGACAGCAAGATTGGTTGAGTACTGGATGAGGTGGAGGGCTGTTGCAGGCTGCAAAGAGACGTTGATAGAATGCAGAGCTGGGCCGAAAAATGGCAGATGGAGTTTAACCCTGATTAGTGCGAGGTGATTCATTTTGGTAAAAAATAATTTAATGCGGATTACAGGGTCAACGGCAGGGTTCTGAAGAATGTGGAGGAACAGGGAGATCTTGGGGTTCATGTCCACAGATCTCTGAAGGTTGTCACTCAAGTGGATAGAGCCGTGAAGTAGGCTTATAGTATGTTAGCGTTTATTAACAGGGGGCTTGAGTTTAAGAGCCGCGGAGTTATACTGGAACTATACATGACACATTTGGAGTATTGTGTGCAGTTCTGGTCACCTCATTATCGGAAGGATGTGGAAGCATTGGAAAGGGTGCAAAGGAGATTCACCACGATGCTGCCTGGTTTGCAGGATAGGTCTTATGAGGAAAGGATGAGGGAGCTAGGGCTTTTATCTTTGAAGCAGAGGAGGATGAGAAGCGACTTACTAGAGGTTTGTAAGATAATGAGGGGTAGATGTAGTGGACATCAGAGACTATTTCCTGGGGTGGATGTAGCTGTTACCAGGGGGCATACCTATAAGATTCAGGGTGGGAGATATAGGAGGGATGTCCAATGGTAGGTTCTTCACTCAGAGAGTGGTTAGGGTGTGAAATTGACTGCCTGCTGTGACAGTGGAGTCGGACACTTTAGGAACTTTCAAGGGGTTATTGGATAGGCACATGGAGAACACCAGATCGACAGGGAGTGGTATAGCTTGATCTTGGTTTCGGACAATGCTCGGCACAACACCGAGGGTGAAGGGCATGTTCTGTGCTGTACTGTTCTATGATCCATGTCTTATGACATCAGTGCTATGGGGGATAAGGTTGAATCCATTTGGGTGGAAATCACGTATAGTAACGCGAAAAAGGCACTGATAGGAGTAGTCTATAGGCCACCAAATAGCAACATTATGGTGGGGCAGGCAATAAACAAAGAAATAATTGATGCATATAGAAATGGTAGAGCAGTTACCATGGGGGATTTTAATATACATTTCGATTGGTTTAACCAGTTCGGTCAAGGCAGCCTTGAGGAGGAGTGTATAGAATGTATCCGCGATAGTTTCCTAGAACAGTATGTAATGGAACCTACGAGGGAACAAGCGGTCCTATATCTGGTCCTGTGTAATGAGACAGGATTGATTCAGGATCTCATAGTTAGGGATCCTCTCGGAAGGAGCGATCAGAATATGGCGGAATTTGAAATACAGATGGAGGGTGAGAAGGTAAAATCAAGCACTAGTGTTTTGTGCTTAAACAAAGGAGATTACAATGGGATGAAAGAAGAGCTAGCTAAGGTAGACTGGGAGCAAAGACTTTGTGGTGAAAAAGTTGAGGAACAGTGGAGAGTCTTCCAAGCGATTTTTCACAGTGCTCAGCAAAGGTTTATACCAACAAAAAGGAAGGACGCAAGAAAGAGGGAAAATCGGCCGTGGATATCTAAGGAAATAAGGGAGAGTATCAAATTGGAGGAAAACGCATTCAACGTGGCAAAGATCAGTGGGAGACTAGAGGACTGGGAAATCTTTCGGGGGCAACAGGAAGCTACTACAAAAGCTATAAAGAAGAGTAAGATATATTATGAGAGTAAACTTGCTCAGAATATAAAACAACTGCTGTACCATTTCTATATGCATCAGTTATTTCTTTGATAATTTACCTGCCACACCATAATGTTACTATTTGGTGGCCGATAGACTATTCCTATCAGTGACATTAAAATTTCTACAAATATATAAAACAAAAATGAGTGGCTAAGGAAAGTATTGGTCCTTTATAGGATGAGAAGGGAAATTTAATAATGGGAGATGAGGAAATGGCTGAGGAACTGAACAGGTTTTTGGGTCGGTCTTCACAGTGGAAGACACAAATAACATGCCAGTGACTGATGGAAATGAGGCTATGACAGCTGAGGACCTTGAGATAATTGTTATCCGGGCAGCACGGTAGCATTGCGGATAGCACAATTGCATCACAGCTCCAGGGTCCCAGGTTCGATTCCGGCTTGGGTCACTGTCTGTGTAGAGTCTGCACATCCTCCCCGTGTCTGCGTGGGTTCCCTCCGGGTGCTCCGGTTTACTCCCACAGTCCAAAGATGTGCAGATTAGGTGAATTGGCCATGCTAAATTGCCCTTAGTGTCCAAAATTGCCCATATTGTTGGGTGGGGTTGCTGGGTCATGGGGATAAGGTGGAGGAGTGGACCTTGGGTAGCTGGCTCTTTCCAAGAGCCGGTGCAGACTCGATAGGCCGAATGGCCTCCATCTGCACTGTAAATTCTATGATCTATGATCTATGTTATCACGAAGGAAGTAGTGATGGGCAAGCTAATAGGGCTAAAGAACAAAGAACAAAGAAAATTACAGCACAGGAACAGGCCCTTCAGCCCTCCCAGCCTGCGCCGATCCAAAGGTAGAGAAGTCTTCTGAATGCATCCCAGAGTGCTAAAAGTGATGGCTAGGGAAATTGCAAATGCACTTCCAAGAGCCGGTGCAGACTCGATAGGCCGAATGGCCTCCATCTGCACTGGCGGGTGAATACAGGGTTAACGGTAGAGTTCTTGGCATTGTGGAGGAGCAGAGAGACCTTGGGGTCTATGTTCATACATCTTTGAAAGTTGCCACTCAAGTGGATAGAGCTGTGAAGAAGGCCTATGGTGTGCTCGCGTTCATTAACAGAGGGATTGAATTTAAGAGCCATAAGGTAATGATGCAGCTGTACAAAACTTTGGTAAGGCCACATTTGGAGTACTGTGTACTGTTCTGGTCGCCTCATTTTAGGAAGGATGTGGAAGCTCTGGAAAAGGTGCAAAGAAGATTTACCAGGATGTTGCCTGGAATGGAGAGTAGGTCTTACGAGGAAAGGTTGAGGGTGCTAGGCCTTTTCTCATTAGAGCGGAGAAGGACGAGGGGCGACTTGATAGAGGTGTATAAGATGATCAGGGGAATAGATAGAGTAGACAGTCAGAGACTTTTTCCCCAGGTGGAACACACCATTACAAGGGGACATAAATTTAAGGTGAAAGGTGGAAGATATAGGAGGGATATCAGAGGTAGGTTCTTTACCCAGAGAGTAGTGGGGGCATGGAATGCACTGCCTGTGGAAGTAGTTGAGTCGGAAACATTAGGGACCTTCAAGCAGCTATTGGATAGGTACATGGATTACGGGAAAATGATATAGTGTAGATTTATTTGTTCTTAAGGGCAGCACGGTAGCATTGTGGATAGCACAATTGCTTCACAGATCCATGGTCCCAGGTTCGATTCCAGCTTGGGTCATTGTCTGTGCGGAGTCTGCACGTCCTCCCCGTGTCTGCGTGGGTTTCCTCCGGGTGCTCCGGTTTCCTCCCACAGTCCAAAGATGTGCGGGTTAGGTGAATTGGCCAATGATAAATTGCCCTTAATGTCCAAATTGCCCTTGGTGTTGGGTGGAGGTGTTGAGTTTGGGTAGGGTGCTCTTTCCAAGAGCTGGTGCAGACTCAAAGGGCCGAATGGCCTCCTTCTGCACTGTAAATTCAATGATAATCTATGATTAATCTAGGACAAAGGTTCGGCACAACATCGTGGGCCGAAGGGCCTGTTCTGTGTTGTATTTTCTATGTTCTATGTTCTAAATTGTCCCATTGGGCAGAGGCAGCATGGATTCATAAAGGGCAGGTCGTGCCTAACTAATTTAGTGGAATTTTCTGAGGGCATTACCAATGCGGCAGATAACGGGGAGCCAATGGATGTGGTATATCTGGATTTCCAGAAAGCTTTTGACAAGGTGCCACACAAAAGATTGCTGCATAAGATAAAGATGCATGGCATTAAGGGAAAAATAGTTGCATGGATAGAGGATTGGTTAATAAATAGAAAGCAAAGAGTGGGGATTAATTGGTGTTTCAGTGGTTGGCAATCAGTAGCTAGTGGTGTCCCTCAGGGTTTAGTGTTGGGACAACAGTTGTTCACAATTTACACAGATGATTTGGAGTTGAGGACCAAGTGCAATGTGTCCAAGTTTGCAGACGATACTAAGATGAGTGGTAATGCAAAATGTGCAGAGGATACCAGATATCTGCAGAGGGATTTGGATAGGTTAAGTGAATGGGCTAGGGTCTGGCAGATGGAATACAATGTTGACAAATGTGAGGCTATCCATTTTGGTAGGAATAATAGCAAAAGGCATTATTATTTAAATGATAAAATATTAAAAGATGCCGTTGTACAACGAGACCTGGGTGTGCGAGTGCATGAGTCGCAAAAAGTTGGTTTACAGGTGCAACAGGATATTAAGAAGGCAAATGGAATTTTGTCCTGCATTGCTAGAGGAATGGAGTTTAAGACTAGGGAGATTGTGCTGCAATTGTATAAGTGTTAGTGAGGCCACACCTGGAGTATTGTGTTCAGTTTTCGTCTCCTTACCAGAGAAAGGACGTACTGGCGTTGGCGGATGTGTAGAGGAGATTCACTAGGTTAATCCCAGAGCTGAAGGGGTTGGATTACGAGGAGAGGTTGAGTAAACTGGGACTGTACTCGTTGGAATTTAGAAGGATCCGGGGGTGGGGGGGGGGGGGGGGGGGGGGGGGGAGATCGGGATCTTATAGAAACGTATAACATTATGAAGGGAATAGATAGGATAGATGCGGGCAGGTTGTTCCGACTGGCGGGTGAAAGCAGAACTAGGGGGCATAGCGTCAGAATAAGGGGTAGTAGATTTAAGACTGACCTGAGGAGGAATTTCTTCACCCAAAGGGTTCTATGGAATTCCTTGCCCAGTGAAGCAGTTGAAGCTCCTTCATTAAATGTATTTAAGATAAAGATAGATAGTTTTTTGAAGAATAAAGGGCTTAAGGGTTATGGTGTTCGGGCCGGAAAGTGGAGTTGAGTCCACAAAAGATCAGCCATGATGTCATTGAATGGCGGAGCAGGCTGGAGGGGCCAGAAGGCCTACTCCTGTTCCTAGTTCTTATGTTCTTCTGATCCCACTTGCCTATCAATACCCCTCAGGGTTCTGCTATTATCGGATAATTCCCACCTATATTAGACCTTCCAAAATCCATTACCTCACATTTAGCCGGATTAAACTCCATCTGCCATTTCTCTGCCCAAGCCTCCAACCGATCTATGTCCTGCTGTATTCTCTGACAATCCTCAACACTGTTTGCCACTCCACCAACCTTTGTGCCGGCCGCTAACATACTGACCTGCTTCCCTTTCCTCCAAATCATTTAAATACACTACGAACAGCTAAGGTCCCAGCACTGAACCCTGCGGAACACCACTAGTCACAGCCCTCCATTCAGTAAAGCAGCCTTCCATTGCTGCTCTCTGCCTTCTATGACTAAACCAGTTATGTATCCATCTTACCAGCTCATCTCTGATCCCGTGTGACTTCACCTTTAGTACCTATTTGTCATGAAGGAGCTTGCAAAGGCTTTACTGAAGTCCAAACAGATAACATCTACTGCCTTCCTTTATCAATCATCTTCGTCAATTCCTCAAAAAGACTCGATTAACTTTGTGAAACTGGGTCTCCCCTTCACAAAAAACATGATTCCTCTCGCAAATATGTCCATTTTTTCCAAATGTGAGTAAATCCTGCACCCATGAACCTTCTCGAATAATCACCTACCATTGGAGTAAGGCTCCTGGATTATTCCTGCTACCCTTCTTAAACAAAGATACAATATTGGCTGTTCGTCAGGCCTCTGGGCCTTATAGTGTTGCCAATAAGGATGCAAAGATGTCAGTCAAGGCCACAACAATTTCGTTCCTTGCTTCCCTCAGTATTCTGCTTAGGTCACATCAGGCCCTGGGGTCGTATCTGCCTTAATGATTTTTAAGACGCCCAACATCCCCCTCTTTTTTGATAGAGACATGACCCAGACACTGTTGCTTCGCAGCTCCAGGGTCCCAGGTTCGATTCCCGGTTTGGGTCTCAGTTTGTGCGGAATTTGCACGTGATTCCCGTGCCTGGGTGGGTTTCCACCGGGTGCTCCGGTTCCCTGCCACATGTCCTGAAAGATATGCATGTTGGGTGAATTGTACATTCTGAATTCACCCTCAGTGCACCGAAACATGCGCCAGAGTGTGGTGATTGGGGGATTTTCACAGTAACCTCACCGCAGTGTTAATGTAAGCCTACTTGTGACAATGAATATTATTATTATTTTATACGCCCTTCCCTAGACTCATCATCCGCCATGACTTTCTCTTTGGTGAATACTGATGCAAAGTATTCATTTGATACCTCGCCCATTTCCTCTGAATCCACGCATACATTCCCTCCTCTATGCTTGAATTGACCAGCCCTTTCCCCGGCTAACATCTTGCTCTTTATATATGGATAATAAACCTTGGGATTGCCCTTAATTATGTTTGTCAAGGCCTTTTCATGACCTCTTTTATCTCTCCTGACTCTTTTCTTCAGTTCCTTCCAACGTCGTTATATTCTTGAAGGGCTTTGTCTGTTCCATGTCCCGTGTCCGTGACCCGTGTCCTGGACAACTATTTGTACAGGATGTGACGTCTGGGCTCCGGGACTTAAGCAGCAGATCGGTTTACTGTGATGCACTTGGGGCTTTGGAGGACGTGGATAGCACGTGTTCGCCGCACAGCTTCATATTATGCAGTCGGCGAGGGACTGGGAGGCCACCAGGCACTGAATAAGGAACAAGCAGGTGGCAAATGAGTTGCCCGACCGCATCCCAAACTCCAACCAATATTGATTTCAGAATAGTGATAAGAGTGTTGGTCTTCTCGGCAAGGCAGGCTAAACCAAATCCAGGGAGGTTCGGGTGGCTCAGCTACAACTAAGGTAAAAAGAATCATAGAAGAGAAAGAGCGATAGTTGATCCGATAGATAGGGATAGAAGTAGGCTGTTCGTCTGCCGCAGACGTGAATGCAAGATGGTTTGTTTACTCCCCAGTTCCAAGGTCCAGGAAGACACTGAACAGCTGCAGGGCACTGACAGGAGAGGGTAAACAACCAACAGTCGTGGTCCATCTTTGTAAACAGAGAATCATCGGAAAATAGGAGGAGGAGGTCATTCGGCAATTGGAGTCTGTTTCGACGTTCATTATGATCATGGCTGTTCACTGCACAATAGACTAGACTGATCGCACCATCTCCCCCATTTCCTTTGATTCTCTTCACCCCATTTGCCTTTTTTGACGCCTGCTCCATCTCCATGCTTACGTTCAGCAACTGCTGTACGAGAACACCCAGGTTCCATTGCACAGTCCCTTCTCTTATACTATAAATAATCAGGTTTTAATCTCCTTCCTGTGTTTTGCTACCAAAGAGGATCATATTATATGGCACCTGCCATTCATTCACCCCCCCCCCCTCCCCCGCTCACCCGGTGTAACAATAAAACAGGTAGGAAGAGAGTTGTGGCCCTTTAGTCAGAATTTAGGTTACTCGGTTGATGTTTCTAAAGCAGGGCCTCCAAAGTACCAAGCTACAGATTGCTCTCAGTGCAGGTAAGTCTGGAAATAGGAGGATAGCTGAGAGGACTATATGGCTGAAAAGGTGGTTCAGAGGGCAGGTTGTCAGACATTTGAAGCATTGTGGCTGGCGCTGTGGTACTTGGGCCAGTAAAGATTGGACGGGATCCACTTGGACTGATGTGAGACTGAGTTCTGTTTGCTTCTGCTCTTGGGGCGTGTTCAAACAACCTCGGCAGTGGTGCGGAAACAGGCGAATATATCATGGAAACAGCAGGCGAGGAATAGGGGCGTGCACGTGCACAAAATAGTTTGACACACAGACAGCACTATGATAGAGAATAACACATTCATAGGTCCGGTCAGAGTGAGAAGGAAAGTAATGGAGTTTAACTCAGATTTGAATGCATGATAAGTGTATATAACTGCGATGAGGAGAAACTGGATAAGCTGGGATTGTTTTCCCGGGAGCTGAGTGGGGATTGATGGAGGTATACAAAATTATGAGAGACATCGATAGGGTAGATGATAAGAGTCCTTTCTCCATGTCAGAGGTGCTGAACACCAGGGGGCACAGCTTTAACGTGAGGACGAAGTACTTTAGACGGGACCTGAGGAAACAGGCTTTCACCCAGAGGGTCGTGCAAATATAGAACGCGCTGCCTGAGAGGGGAGTGAAGGCAGGAACTCTCGCTACATTTACAAAGCATCTGTATCAGCATTTAAATCGCCAAGGCAGAATAATCTATAGATCAAGTGAGGATGAATGGGATTAGAATAGATTGGCATTTCATAGTCTACTTGATATGGTGGGACAAAGGGCCTGTTTCCGTACTAAAGAACAAAGAAAAGTACAGCACAGGAAGAGGCCGTTCGGCCCTCCAAGCTTGCGCCGACCATGCTGCCCGACTAAACTAAAATCGTCTATACTTCCGGAGTCCGTATCCCTCTATTCCGATCATATTCATGTATTTGTCAAGATGCCCCTTAAATGTCACTATCATCCCTGCTTCCACCACCTCCTCCGGCAGCGAGTTCCAGGCACCCACTAACCTCTGTGTAAAAAACTTACCTCGTACATCTTCTCTAAACCTTGCCCCTCGCACATTAAACTATGCCCCCTAGTAATTGACCCCTATACCCTGGGAAAAAGTCTCTAACTATCCACTGTCTATGCCCCTAATAATGTTGTAGACTTCTATCAGGTCGCCCCTCAACCTCCTTCGTTCCAGTGAGACCAAACCGAGTTTATTCAACCGCTCCTCATAGCTAATGCGCTCCATACCAGTCAACATCCTGGTAAATTTATTCTGCACCCTGTCTAAAGCCTCCACATCCTTCTGTTAGTGTGGCATACTCTAAGACTCTATGTATATGAAATCACAAAGTATGTGAAATAAGAGTTACATGGGCAATCGACATATGGAGATGCGATGATCAGGACACGATAGAGATTTGGTTCAAGAAGGGGCAGGACTGGGTATTAAACATTTCTTTGTATCAGATGTTCAACAACGATAGGAGAGAAAGAAAAGAGCAGCAGTGGCGGCACTGGTAGAGAAGTGCTTGAGAAAGAGGATGTCCCAGACGAATCAAGGACCGAATCGATTTGGCCGGAGCTAAAGAATAAAAGAGGTTGAATTGCGCCTTTCTATGTAGTGGGAAGTAGATGAACACATCTGAAAGGCAACTGAAATTTGCAAGAACTACAGAATAGTCACAATAGGAAATAGTAATGATCCAAATATAGACTGGCATAGTGGTAACGGAAATGGGTAGAGATGGATTAGGATTCCTAGAATGAGTTGTAGAGAAACCACTTCAGCAGTATACATCTCAGTCTAATTAGACATGCATACTGCTGGACCTGGCTCCTGGGAATAAGGTGGGAAAGGAGGGTGTGACTGCGGAGAAACGTTTCGGGACGGTGATCAATGTATCACAATGTTTTGGCAGGCAGGGGAATAGAACAAATGATGAGAGGCAAATCGATAGTTGAGTAATGGACTACCTTCAAATAACACATGGTCCGGACGCAGTCGAGGTAATTCCCGCAAAATGTACAAGTAGGATAAAAAAATCCAGATGTACCCGGATGACAAAGGTGGCGAAATAAAAACAAGGAATAAAAAAGTGCGCCGAAGTTCAGAGGCAACGTTAATAAGCAAATAAGTGAAGCGAAGGGGGAGTATGAAGAAAGTGCTGACAGCTAAAATAACGTTAAATACCAAAACCTCTATCAGCATGTAAATGGAACAAGATAACAGAAAGGAGGAGTAGAGCCGATGTCGAATCAAAAAGGAGGATGTATGCATGGCGATTGGGATCATGGCTGATATATTAAGAGACTGAGACATGGCTGACACAATTTTGAATTTCCCTTTAACAAGGAAGAAGATGCTGCACAGGCCATGATGAAAGAGGAGGTAATTCCATCAGCAGAAAGGTTTAACATTGATAAGGAGGAGTTTTTGGAGAGCTTGCCTGTGCTTAAAGTTCACAAAGCTCCGGAAACCGGATTTTATATGTCTAAAGATACTGAGGGAAGCGTGATTGAAAGTTCCAGTGGCACCGGTCATCATAGAATTTACAGTGCAGAATGAGGCCATTCGGCCCATCACTGCTCAGTCTTCATTTATCTCCTATGTGATAAGACTGGACTGAAAAATGACAAACATCGCAGTTCACCAGAGGGGGTAGGATCAGCCGAACAACTACAGGACTGCCGGTTTAACTTGGGAGGTACGAAAACTTCCACAAAGAATAATTCTTGATAGATGTCACTGTCACGTGCACAAATTATGGATAATTCAGGAGAACCAACATGTATTTCTTAAAGAGCTATGATGTTTAAATGTGTTGAGATAATTCAGAACATCTGATTGTTTGGAAGGCAAAGGTAGTATTAAAGGATGTGCACTCATACTGGTACACAGTAGAAGAAGGTACAACTGTAAGTGCGTTTAATTTAACATATGTTGTGCCTGGAAGGGATCTGTAGTTAGATTCATGTGCCAAAAGGTATTTGTGGGTATAGTGGGCGACGAAGTTACAAATGTGTTTCTATTATGATAGAAAAAGCCATGGCGTCAATAATTAATATATTTGCTTAGTAAACAGAAGGTCATGAAAATAAAACACTTCCTTTGTTCTTTAGCTTTAGCTGGAAGCGACAGCAGTTTATGTATAGACAGCCGGTAACGGAACATCTCTCAGCTTTTCTGCAAGGAGAACAACATGCGATGAGGCAATTGTTATCTGAAGAGTCGTTCCATTCTCGGCAGGAGAACAGAGGGCTGCTCAGTAAAGACGGACACACGTCAGAAGGACATGTGGTTTGAGGGTGTCCGGGTGGGCCCTGCTTTGGAGGCCAGACCGTTCCCAGAGCGCATTATTGAACCAAATGGTTGTTTACCATTAGACTTTAATGCCATATTTTTATGGAGTTCAAACTGCACCATCTGGCCTGGTAGGATTCGAGCCCATGCCGCCAGAGCATTACCGTGGGTCTCTGGATTACGAATCCAGTCACAACACCACTACTCCACTGCCGCCCCCCCCCCCCCCCCTGTGCAACGTAAATTGAAAGATGTGTGGGTATTGGTGGCTGGACCTCAGTGCTTAAACGCAATCATGACAAATAAATCCGAACAGAATTTTTTGCTAAACGTGGAGTGGAGTCGCAGGTCCAGATGTTGCGGAAACTCTCGAACCTTTCGTCCCTGTTTCCACCACCTCCTCCGGCAGCGAGTTCCAGGACCCACGACGCTCTGTGTAAAAAACGTGCCTCGTACATCTTCACTAAACCTTGCCCGTCGCACCTTAAACCTATAATTCCCTAGTAATTGACCCCTCTACCCTGGGAAAAGGTCTCTGACTATCGACTCTGTCTATGCCCCTCAAACGTTTGTAGACATCCATCAGGTCGCCCCTCAACCTCCGTCGTTCCAGTGAAAACAAACCGTGTTTATTCAACCTCTCATCATAGCTAATGCCCTCCATACCAGGCAAAATCCTGGTAAATCGCTTCTATTGCGTCGAGAATTGAACAATATACCAAGTATATATATACAGCTGCAACAAGACTTGCCAATTTTTATACCTCATGCATTGACCAATGAGGCACGCATGCCGTATGCTGTCTTGACTACCTTGTAACCTGTTGACCTGTACACCTAGAGTTCTCTGACTGTCAATACTCTTGAGGGTTCTACCATTAACTGTATATTCCCTTCCTGTATTAGACCGTCCAAAATGCATTACCTCACAGTTTTCAGGATTAAACTCCATCTGTCATCTCTCAGCCCGTCTCCAAACGATCTAAATCCTCCTGTATCCTTTGACATTCCTCATCGCTATCCACAATTCCACCAACCTTTGTGTCGTCCGCAAACTTACTAATCAAACCAGTTATATTTTCGTCCAAAACATTTATGTCAGTACGAACGGCAAAGACCCCAGCACTGATCCCTGCAGAACACCACGAGTTACAGCCCACCAACCAGAAAAGCACCCTTCCATTGCTACTCACTGCCTTCTATGACCTAGCCAGTCCTGTATTCATCTTGCCAGACTCATCTTGTATTCACCCTTCTCCAGACTCAACATCCACCAATTCCTTCTCTTTGGTGAATACTGATGCAAAGTATTCATTTAGTACTTCGCCCATTTCCTCTGTCTCCACACATAGATTCCCTCTCCTGTCCTTCAGTGGGCGAAGCCTTTCCCTGGCTACCCTCTTGATTTTTATGTATGTGTAAAAAGCTTGGGGATTTTCCTTAACCCTATTTGCCAATGACATTTCCTGACCCCCCCCCCCTTTGCCCTCCTGACTCCTTGCTTAAGTTCCTCCTTACTTTCCCTATATTCCACACAGGCGTCTACTAGCCCTTCTAATCTTCTAGCCCTGACAAATTCCTCCTTTCTGTTTTTGACGAGGCCTACACTATCTTTCGTTGTCCGAGGTTCCGGAAATTTGCCATATTTATCCTTCTCCCTCACAGGAACATGTCGGTCCTGAATCTCGTTCACCTGATATTTGAAAGCCTCCCACATGTGAGATGTTGTTTTACCCTCAAACATCCGCCCCCAATCTAGGTTCTTCAGTTCCCGCCTAATATTATTATAATGAGCCTTCCCCCAATTTAGCACATTCACCTTCGGACCACTCTTATCCTCATCCTGCAGCACTTTCAAACTTAATGAATTGTGGACACTGTTCCCGAAATGCTCCCCTACTGAAAATTCTACCACCTGGCTGGGCTCATTCCGTTGCTCAGGGTGAAATCGAGACATCCTGAGTAAGACACATCCAGAGTGGGAATTGCAACTTGGTAGTTTCGTATAGTGAGTTAATTCGGTGCAGCGAAGTGTTTTTCCCTACTGTTTTGTTCTCTCTCTTTCTTCTGGCCTTTAACTTTTAATCAGCAGGGAGAGAACCAGAGAGCATCTGAGAACCTGGGAATGTAAGTGATTTGTATTTACATTTATTTTTAATATCTTTTCAAATTATGAGGGGGGGGGGAGTGAAGTGACATCGCAGTAAAGCTGTGACCTGATTGGCTGATTGGGAATCTACACTAAATTTAAAAATTAAGCGTTAAACTAATTAAACATAATTACTTAATTCTAATTTAGAGGGGTATCTGAGCCAAAGATCGGAGAGTACTGCATTTAGCTTTCACATTTATAGTAGAAATCTAGTGCTAGGAAACATATAGTTAACAGTACCTGTAAAAAAAAAGAATTATTAAATTTAATTTACTAATTAATTGACGCACTGTCAATTAGAGGGGTGCAGTGCTCTGACTGTGAGATGTGGCAGGTCGGGGAGGCTTCCAGCGTCCGGGATGGATTCATCTGCAGAAAGTGCACCCAACTAGAGCTCCTCACGGACCGCATAGTTCGGTTCGAGCAGCAGTTGCATGCATT
This sequence comes from Scyliorhinus torazame, assembly GCF_047496885.1. Taxonomy (NCBI): domain Eukaryota; kingdom Metazoa; phylum Chordata; class Chondrichthyes; order Carcharhiniformes; family Scyliorhinidae; genus Scyliorhinus; species Scyliorhinus torazame. Next base: position 11,113,951 of record NC_092732.1, read on the forward strand.
TAGGAGCATGCAGGTGGCGGAAAGCGTCATTGATAGCAGTTATGTAAATGTGGTCACACCCAAGGTGTGAAATGGGTGACCACCAAAAGGGGCAGGCAGTCAGTGCAGGAACCGCCTGTGGTTGTCCCCCGCTCGAACAGGTATACCCCTTTGGATACTGTCCGGGCGGATAGCCTATCAGGGGAAAACAGCAGCAGCCAGAGCAGCGGCACCACGGTTGGCTCTGATATTCAGCACGGAGGGTCAAAGCGCAGAGGAGCGATTGTCATTGGGGACTCTATAGTCAGGGGCACAGATAGGTTATTCTGTGGACGTGAAAGAGAGTCCAGGATGGTATGTTGCTTCCCTGGTGCCAAGGTCCAGGATGTCTCCGAACGGGTAGCGGGCACACTGAAGGGGGAGGGCAAACAGGCAGAGGTCGTTGTACATATTGGTACTAACGACATAGGCAGGAAGGGGAATGAGGTCCTGCAGCAGAAGTTCAGGGAGCTAGGCAGAAAGTTAAAAGGCAGTACCTCTGGGGTTGTAATCTAGGGATTACTCCCCGTGCCACGTGTCAGTGAGGCTAGAAATAGGAAGATAGAGTGGCTGAACAGCTGGTGTAGGAGGGAGGGTTTCCGTTATCTGGACCACTGGGAGCTATTCCGGGGCATATGTGACCTGTATAAGAAGGGAGAGTTGCATCTAAACTGGAGCTGCATAAATATCCAGGCCGCGAAGTTTGCTAGTGTCACACGGGAGGGTTTAAACTAGTATGGCAGGGGGGTGGGTACCGGGGCAATAGGTCAGAAGGTGAAAACATTGAGGGAGAACGAGGGATTAGGGCCATTATGGCACTGCGGAAGAGCAGACAGGAAGATATTGCTAGAAACAGCGGGCCTGGTGGCCTGAAGTGCATATGATTTAATGCAAGAAGTATTACGGGTAAGGCAGATGAACTTAGGTCTTGGATAAGTACTTGGAGCAATGATGTTGTTGCCATTACAGAGGCTTGGTTGAGGGAAGGGCAGGGTTGGCAGCCAAACGTTCCATGCTTTAGATGTTTCAGGCGGGATAGAGGGGGATGTAAGAGGGGTGGAGGAGTTGCGCTACTGGTTCGGGAGTATATCAACGCTGTACTACGGGAGGACACCTCCGAGGGCAGCGAGGCTATATAGGTAGAGATCAGGCATAAGAAGGGTGCAGTCACAATATTGGGGATTTACTACAGGCCTCCCAACAGCCAGCGGGAGATAGAGGAGCAGATTGGTAGACAGATTTTGGAAACGAGTAAAAACAACAGGGTTGTTGTGATGGGAGACTTCAACTTCCACAATATTGACTGGGACTCACTTAGTGCTAGGGGATTAGACGGGACAGAGTTTGTATGGAGCATCCAGGAGGGCTTCTGAAAACAATATGCAGACAGTCCAACTAGGAAGGGGCTGTACTGTACCGGGTATTGGGGAATGAGCTCGGCCAGGAGGTAAAAGTTTCAGTAGGGGAGCATGTCGGGAAAGGTGACCACAATTCAGTAAGTTTTAAAGTGCTGCTGGACAAGTATAAGAGTGGTCCTAGGGTGAATGTGCTAAATTGGGGGAAGGCTAATTCTAACAATATTAGGCAGGAACTGAAGAACCTAGAATGGGGGCGGATGTTTGAGGGTAAATCTACATCTGCCATGTGGGAAGCTTTCAAATGTCAGTTGAAAGGAATTCAGGACCGGCACGTTCCTGTGCGGAAGATGGATAAATACGTCAAGTTTCGGGAACCTTGGATAACGAGAGATATTGTAGGCCTCGTCAAAAAGAAAAAGGAGGTATTTGTCAGGGATAGAAGGTTAGGGACAGACGACGCCTATATGGAATATAAGGAAAGTAGGAAGGAGCTTAAGCAAGGAGTCAGGAGGGCTAGAAGGGGGTCACGAAAAGTCATTGGCAAATAAGGTTAAGGAAAATCCGAAGGCTATTTACACATACATAAAAATCAAGAGGGGAGCCAGGGAAAGGGTTGGCCCACTGAAGGATAGGCAAGGGAATCTATGTGTGGAGCCAGAGGAAATGAACGAGATACTAAATGAATACTTTGCATCAGTATTCTTCAAAGAGAAGTAATTAGTGGATGTGGAGTCTGGAGGAAGGGTGTGTAGGTAGCCTGGGTCACATTGAGATCGAAAAAGACGGCGTGTTGGGAGTCTTGAAAAATATTAAGGTAGATACGTCCCCAGGGCCTGATGGGATCTACCCCAGAATACTGAAGGATGGTCGAGTGGTAATTGCTGAGGGCTTGACAGAAATCTTTGGATCCTCACTGTCTTCGGGTGATGTCCCAGAGGACAGGAGAATAGCCAATGTTGTTCCTTTGATTACGAAGGGTAGCTAGGATAATCCAGGGAACTACAGGCTGGTGAGCCTTACGTCAGTGGTAGGGCAATTACTGGAGAGGATTCTTCGAGACAGGATCTGCTCCCATTTGGAAGCAAATGGACGTATTAGTGAGAGGCAGCATGGTTTTGTGAAGGGAAGGTCGTGTCTCACTAACTTGATAGTTTTTATGTGGAGATGCCGGCGTTGGAATGGGGTGAGCACAGTACGAAGTCTTACAACACCAGGTTAAAGTCCAACAGGTTTGTTTCGATGTCACTAGCTTTCGGAGCGCTGCTCCTTCCTCAGGTGAATGAAGAGGTCTGTTCCAGAAACACATGTATAGACAAATTCAAAGATGCCAAACAATGCTAGGAATGCGAGCATTAGCAGGTGATTAAATCTTTACAGATCCAGAGATGGGGTAACCCCAGGTTAAAGAGATGTGAATTGTCTCAAGCCAGGACAGTTGGTAGGATTTCGCAGGCCAGATGGTGGGGGATGAATGTAATGTGACATGAATCCCAGGTCCCGGTTGAGGCCGCACTCATGTGTGCGGAACTTGGCTATAAGTTTCTGCTCGGCGATTATGCGTTGTCGCGGGTCCTGAAGGCCGCCTTGGAGAACGCTTACCCGGAGATCAGAGGCTGAATGTCCTTGACTGCTGAAGTGTTCCCCGACTGGAAGGGAACATTCCTGCCTGGTGATTGTTGCGCGATGTCCGTTCATTCGTTGTCGCAGCGTCTGCATGGTCTCGCCAATGTACCACGCTTCGGGACATCCTTTCCTGCAGCGTATGAGGTAGACAACGCTGGCCGAGTCGCACGAGTATGTACCGCGTACCTGGTGGGTGGTGTTCTCACGTGTAATAGTGGTATCCATGTGGATGATCTGGCACGTCTTGCAGAGATTACCATGACAGGGTTGTGTGGTGTCGTGGTCACTGTTCTGAAGACTGGGTAGTTTGCTGCAAACAATGGTTCGTTTGAGGTTGCGCGGTTATTTGAAGGCAAGTAGTGGGGGTGTGGGGATGACCTTGGCAAGATGTTCATCGTCATCAATGACGTGTTGAAGGCTGTGAAGAAGATGACGTAGTTTCTCCGCTCCGGGGAAGTACTGGACGACGAAGGGTATTCTGTCGGTTGTGTCCCATGTTTGTCTTCTGAGGAGGTCGGTCCGGTTTTTCGCTGTGGCGCGTTGGAACTGTCGATCGATGAGTCGAGTGCCATATCCCATTCGTACGAGGACATCTTTCAACGTCTGTAGATGTCTGTTACGCTCCTCCTCGTCTGAGCAGATCCTGTGTATACGGAGCGCTTGTCCATAGGGGATGGCTTCTTTAATGTGTTTAGGGTGGAAGCTGGAGAAGTGGAGCATCATGAGGTTATCCGTGGGTTTGCGGTAAAGCAAAATGCTGAGGTGACCGTCCTTGATGGAGACCAGTGTGTCCAAGAATGCAGCTGATTTTGGAGATTAGTCCATGGTGAGAATGATGGTTGGATGGAACTTATTAATGTCATCGTGTAGTCGTTTCAGTGATTCTTCGTCGTGGGTCCAAAGGAAAAAAATGTCATCGATGTATCTGGTGTATAACATCGGTTGAAGGTCCTGTGCGGTGAGTAGGTCCTGTTCAAACTTGTGCATGAAGATGTTGGCGTATTGGGGTGCGAATTTGGTCCCCATGGCTGTTCCGTGCGTCTGAATGAAGAACTTGTTGTCGAAGGTGAAGACGTTGTGATCCAGAATGAAGCGGATGAGTTGCAGAATTGCGTCTGGAGATTGGCAGTTGTCGGTGTTGAGTACTGAGGCTGTTGCAGCAATGCCGTCATCATGGGGGATGCTGGTGTAGAGGCCGAGACGTCCATTGTGACGAGGAATGTTCCTGGTTCAACTGGTCCATGGGTGCTGAGTTTCTGTAGGAAGTCTGTTGTGTCGCGACAGAAGCTGGGTGTACCTTGTACGATGGGTTTCAAGATGCCCTCGATGTAGCCAGAGAGGTTCTCACACAGGGTCCCATTGCCTGAAACGATAGGGCGGCCTGGTGTGTTGGCCTTATGTATTTTTGGGAGGCAGTAGAGATCTCCAATGCGGGGAGTACGTGGGATGAGAGCACGTAGGGTGCTCTGAAGATCTGGATCCAAGGTCTTGATCAGTCTGTTAAGTTGGCGGATGTGTTCCTTGGTCGGATCTGCGGGTAACTTTCTGTAGTGTTCTTGGTTTTTCAGTTGTCGGTATACTTCTTTGCAGTAGTCCGTTCTGTTCAGTACGACAGTGCCCCCCCCTTTTGTCTGCTGGTTTGATGACGATGCTGTGGTTGGTCTTGAGAGCGCGGATGGCATTGCATTGTGCTTGGGTGACGTTCGGGGTTGTCTTGTGAATGCGACTGATGAATCTGGCATTGACGTGACTCCTGACGGCTTGAGCATACATGTCGAGTCTAAGGCAGCGGCCTTCCGGAGGGGTCCAATTCGACTCTTTCCTCTTCGGTTATCAGTGACTTATCAGTGATAGGCAACATGGTTTTGTGCAGGGAAGGTCATGTCTTATAAACCTAATAGAATTCTTTGAGTAAGTGACAAAGTTAATTGATGAGGGAAGGGCTATAGATGTCATATACATGGACTTCGTGAAGGCGTTTGATAAAGTTTCCCATGGCAGGTTGATGAAAAACTGAAATCGTATGGGGTTCAGGGTGTACTAGCTAGATGGGTAAAGAACTGGCTGGGGAAAAGGAGACAGGGATTAGTGGTGGAAAGGAGTGTCTCAAATGGAGAAAGGTGACTAGTTGTGTTCCAAAGGCATCCGTTCTCGGACCACTGTTGTTTGTGATATACACAAATGATCTGGATGAAGGTATAGGTGCTCTGATTAGCAAGTTTGCAGCTTATACTAAGATAGGTGTAGTTGCAGATAGCGAGGAAGACTGTCAGAGAATACAGCAAAATATAGATAGATTGGAGAGTTGGGCAAGAAATTGCAGATGGAGTTCAATCCAGGCAAATGCGAGGTGATGCATTTTGGAAGATCTAATTCAAGAGCGGGCTACACAGTCAATGGAAGAGTCCTGGGGAAAATTGATGAACAGAGAGATCTGGGAGTTCAGGTCCACTGTACCCTGAAGGTGGGATGTTTAGCATAGGGCTAAATCGCTGGCGTTGAAAGCAGACCAAGGCAGGCCAGCAGCACGGTTCTATTCCCGTAACAGCCTCCCCGAACAGGCGCCGGAATGTGGCGACTGGGGACTTTTCACAGTAACTTTATTTGAAGCCTACTTGTGACAATAGGCGATTTTCATTTCATTTTTTCATTCATTTTCAGGTGGCAACGCAGGTCGATAGAGTGGTCAAGAAGTCATACAGCATGCTTGCCTTCGTCGGACGGGGTATTGAGTACAAGAGTCGGTAGGTCATGTTACAGTTATATAGGACTTTGGTTAGACCACATTTGGAATACTGTGTGCAGTGCTGGTCGCCACATTACCAGAAGGATGTGGATACTTTAGAGAGGGTGCAGAGGAGGTTCACCTCGTTGTTGCCTGGTATGGAGGGTGCTAGCTATGAAGAAAGGTTGAGTAGATTAGGATTGTTTTCGGTGGAAAGACGGAGGTTGAGGGGCGACCTGATTGAGGTCTACAAAATTATGAGAAGTATGGACAGGGTGGTTAACATTCAAGAGTGGGCGTGTCAATTATAAGATGTTACGATTTCAAGGTGAGAGGGGGAAAGTTTAAGGGAGATGTGCGTGGGAAGCTGTTTACGCAGAGGGTGGTGGGTGCCTGGAACGCTTTGCCAGCGCAGGTGGTAAAGGCGGGAACGATAGCATCATTTAAGATGCATCTAGACAGATATACGAACGGGCGGGGAACAGAGGGAAGTAGATCCTTGGAAAATAGCTGACAGGTTTAGATAAAGGATCTGGACCGGCGAAGGCAGGGAGGGCCGAAGGGCCTGTTCCTGTGCTGTAATTTTCTTTGATCTTAGTCACTTACCATGGATAAAAAGGACCTACCCCCCGCCGCCGCCCCCCCCCCCCCCCCCCCCCCCCCCAGCTTTGAATTCCCACCTAGCTTCAAATTCACAAATTTACTCTTTGCTGTGCCTTACTCCTTGCTGTGCTATCTCTGGCTCACTGGGAGTGTGTCTGATAGAAGTGGTTGCATGTGGTTGGAATGGCAGGGGATAGGCGGTGATGGCCTTCGATGCGGCGACCATGCCTTTGGCAAGTCCATCATCTAGTTAGTGAACCTGGAGGTGATCAGAGCATTCCAAGTGCTGGCTCTGACGCGCCTTTTGTGATCTCCCGTGCCTTCTAGGTCCCCATTCCCTGTCCATCCTCGCCTTCTCCCGCATCCTCCTTGTCAGAAGAGGCCTGGTGCACATCATTCTCCTTCAGCATGTCGCCATTCTGTTGCACAGTGGTGGGGAGGGCGCAGAAAGCCACCGCGATGAAGGAGCCCTCCAATGTCATACTGAAGATCCCACCAGAGCGGTTCTAGCACCCCAACCGCATATTCAGGAGACCAAAGCACCATGCTCATCTTCGCAGCATGGGTGTTGTTGTAGCGTGTCAATAGAACATAGAACATTACAGCGCAGTACAGGCCCTTCGGCCCTCGGTGTTGCGCCGACCTGTGAAACCACTCTAAAGCACATCTACACTATTCCCTTATCGTCCGTATGTCTATCCAATGACCATTTGAATACCTTAGTGTTGGCGAGTCCACAACTGTTGCAGGCAGGGCATTCCACGCCCTTACTACTCTCTGAGTAAAGGACCTACCTCTGACATCTGTCTTATATCCATCTCCCCTCAATTTAAAGGTATGTCCCCTCGTGCTAGACATCACCATCCGAGAAAAAAGGCTCTCACTGTCCACCCTATCTAATCCTCTGATCATCTTGTATGCTTCAATCAAGTCACCTCTTAACCTTCTTCGCTCTAACGAAAGCAGCCTCGAGTCCCTCAGCCCTTCGTCAATTAATGTTGGTTTCTGTCCTCCGGAAATGTATTATCACCCACAACCGCAGGGATTAACCCCAGCCATCCAAGGATCAACACCCCCTCCCCCTCCAAAAGGAGCCCTGAGGAGGCTCGGAATAGTGGAGTATGTCAAGATGAAGGGATCGTTCTTCCCCTGTATCAGGCACAGACGTGCATGATGTCCATATGATTGTGCCATATCAGCTGCATGTACATCGGATTTTGTGGAGCGGCGTGTTGTCTGCAGGTGGCAGTTGGGTGAGATGCATCGCGTCGATGACCTCCTAGAGACGAGGCATATCGGCGATGGTGGCGAGCCCCGCTCCCGGGCATCCTGTTGGGTTCGTTTCATATTGAAATGGATGTATTGGGCCGATTGGATATTAAGGGCCTCTGTGACGGCGCGGATGCACCTGTGCACTGAAATCCGTGAGATGCCGAACACGTCCCCAGTCAGCACCAATACGGCTGGGGACACTCTGCAGAACCAGGGGCCAAGGCCGGTGGTCAGTGGGATGTGTAGCAATATGGCTGCCTTGTCGGCCGCGGCAATGGCGGCCCATGCCAGTCCCATGGGGCTCACCCCGGACTGATGGCCGATTCCACCATCACCTCCCCTCCCGGTGAGCCCGGCCAGTGTCTGCACCGGCAGCCCAGGATCGCGCTTGTTCATGTCCTATCTCCTCTCCCTCCCTCATCAGACACGGGGCCTGTCTCCAGGTCTTTTAAAGCACAAGTAAACCTCGCCATCGGGTATTCTGCCCAGTGGAGGCGGGGAATCGCGGAGGCCCTGTAGTCTACCAGGTCAGGCAAACAGAGGTTCCTGTACGTGTAGAATTGAATGCATTGGCGCTGGACTCGAGGAGCTGGAGAATTGCGATTTGGCCTGAAAACGGCGCCCACGGCGATTTAGGAGTCAGAAACGACGGAGAATCCCGCCCCTGGAATCAACATTGAGTTCAGCAACTTTACCTCGTAACCTCTCTATCCATTTTGTTGTTTATGTTTGACCCTTTATGACTTTCTTCGTCTTGGTGTGTTTATTTTTCTCGTCCTGTGTTTCATGTATCAATCAAACTTCATTTATACACAACCATTGTTTCATTACCAGATCCATGGCCATTCTCTTAGTCTATGTGTCATGAAATGTTTTGTTCTTCAATCTTTGCTGGACTCCACCCTCTCACAGAGCTTCTCCTTTGTCCATCCTGACTCCCCCTCACGTCCCTGGTTTATTCATTCGGGCATTTATATGATTCTTCAGTTCTGATGAAAGAAGATCTTGAACTGAAGCCTTTACCAAGTTTACCATCACCGATTGTGATCCAAAAAGACGAGGTGTTGGGTGTCTTAAACAATATTAAGGTAGATAAGTCCCCAGGGCCGGATGGGATCTACCCCAGAATACTGAAGGAGGCTGGAGAGGAAATTGCTGAGGCCTTGACAGAAATCTTTGGATCCTCGCTGTCTTCAGGGGATGTCCCGGAGGACTGGAGAATAGCCAATGTTGTTCCTCTGTTTAAGAAGGGTGGCAGGGATAATCCCGGGAACTACAGGCCGGTGAGCCTTACTTCAGTGGTAGGGAAATTACTGGAGAGAATTCTTCGAGACAGGATCTACTCCCATTTGGAAGCAAATGGACGTATTAGTGAGAGGCAGCACGGTTTTGTGAAGGGGAGGTCGTGTCTCACTAACTTGATAGAGTTTTTCGAGGAGGTCACTAAGATGATTGATGCAGGTAGGGCAGTAGATGTTGTCTATATGGACTTCAGTAAGGCCTTTGACAAGGTCCCTCATGGTAGACTAGTACAAAAGGTGAAGTCACACGGGATCAGGGGTGAACTGGCAAGGTGGATACAGAACTGGCTAGGCCATAGAAGGCAGAGGGTAGCAATGGAGGGATGCTTTTCTAATTGGAGGGCTGTGACCAGTGGTGTTCCACAGGGATCAGTGCTGGGACCTTTGCTCTTTGTAGTATATATAAATGATTTGGAGGAAAATGTAACTGGTCTGATTAGTAAGTTTGCAGACGACACAAAGGTTGGTGGAATTGCGGATAGCGATGAGGACTGTCTGAGGATACAGCAGGATTTAGATTGTCTGGAGACTTGGGCGGAGAGATGGCAGATGGAGTTTAACCTGGACAAATGTGAGGTAATGCATTTTGGAAGGGCTAATGCAGGTAGGGAATATACAGTGAATGGTAGAACCCTCAAGAGTATTGAAAGTCAAAGAGATCTAGGAGTACAGGTCCACAGATCACTGAAAGGGGCTACACAGGTGGAGAAGGTAGTCAAGAAGGCATACGGCATGCTTGCCTTCATTGGCCGGGGCATTGAGTATAAGAATTGGCAAGTCATGTTGCAGCTGTATAGAACCTTAGTTGGGCCACACTTGGAGTATAGTGTTCAATTCTGGTCGCCACACTACCAGAAGGATGTGGAGGCTTTAGAGAGGGTGCAGAAGAGATTTACCAGAATGTTGCCTGGTATGGAGGGCATAAGCTATGAGGAGCGATTGAATAAACTCGGTTTGTTCTCACTGGAACGAAGGAGGTTGAGGGGCGACCTGATAGAGGTATACAAAATTATGAGGGGCATAGACAGAGTGGATAGTCAGAGGCTTTTCCCCAGGGTAGAGGGGTCAATTACTAGGGGGCATAGGTTTAAGGTGAGAGGGGCAAAGTTTAGAGTAGATGTACGAGGCAAGTTTTTTACGCAGAGGGTAGTGGGTGCCTGGAACTCACTACCGGAGGAGGTAGTGGAGGCAGGGACGATAGGGACATTTAAGGGGCATCTTGACAAATATATGAATAGGATGGGAATAGAAGGATACGGACCCAGGAAGTGTAGAAGATTGTAGCTTAGTCGGGCAGTATGGTCGGCACGGGCTTGGAGGGCCGAAGGGCCTGTTCCTGTGCTGTACATTTCTTTGTTCTTTGTTCTTTGATGCTGCCTGACCTGCTGAACATCCGAAGTTTTGGTTGTTCCCGTCAGATTCCCAGTCTACACAATATCTGATTTTGAATTGAATCTTTATGATTAACCCTGACTGTGCAGTGGAACAGGTCAGTTCACCCGTCTCCATGTGGCCGACAACTCTAGTAATTGCCCAGATAGAGGGTTGCTGTGGGATCGCTGAGATTGTAATTGAATATTTAATTTCAATGCTTTGTTTCTGATGTTTTTCTCCTGACTGACGTTTGGAGAATTGCATCACCACGGGTCCCAGGGCAGATGTATGTTTTTTTCTGCTGTGTTGTGAAAACTAATATGATGAGCTGTGTTCTTTGTTCATTCTGCCATGTGCTCCAGAAATCTATGTCATGGTCCGACTGCTTTATCAATCCCTAGTTTCCCGAAACACAGTGTCTAATGCGGCTATTTGAGAGGCAATGTAAGGTTCTACCAGCGTGTTGCGGATCTGTGGTGACATGTAGATCATAGGAGGAGAGAAACGTGACTTCACCCATTAAGTATAGGCATATTTGCTGCGCACAGGGGCGAACTGGACTCTGCGTTAAAATCAAGTCAGTCATTTCACAGGACAGTCCATAATCTGTGCAAATATCTGTTCCATCTTATCATTGCTTCTCCCGACTGTTTTCAGAGGGAATTGCACGGGGAAAGCACAAGGCAGTGAGAACTACTGGACAGTCTGTAACTGTGTAAATATCTATCCTATTGTACCATTGCTTCTCTCTGTTTCAGAGAGAGGTACGGTGGAAGAGTGGTTGGCAGTGCTGCCTCACAGCCCCAGGGGTATGGGTTCAATTAATGCCTCGGGTGACTGTCTGTGTGGAGTTTGCACTTTCTCCCCGTGTCAGACTGGGTTTCCTCCGGGTGCTCTGGTTTCGTCCCACAGTCCAGAGATTTGTGCGTTAGATATGTGGGTTACCGTACTAAATTGCCCCCTCCTGTCCAAAACGTTAGGTGGGGTTACGGTGATAGCATGGAAGTGTGGGCATAAATAAGCTGCTCTTTCCAAGGACCATTGTAGAGACGATGGGCTGAATGGTCTCCTTCAGATGGCTGTAAATTCTATTATTCTATGATACTGGAACAGCATAGGTCAGTGAGAAGTATTGGACAGCCTTTTTAGAAATATCTATCCCATTGTATCGTAGCTTCTCTCTCACCGTTTCAGAGGGCGCTGTACCGAGCAACACAAGTCAGTGAGAATTACTGGAAAGTCTGTAACCGCGTAACTATCTACTTCTTGGTATCGTTACTTCTCTTTAAGCGTTTCATAGGGAGCTGTACTCGGTCAACAAAGTCAGTAAGCATAACTGGGCAGTCTTTAACTGTAAAACTATCTGTACCATGATATGGAGATGCCGAATTTGGACTGGAGTGGGCACAGTAAGACTTATTCCAACGCCAGGTTAAAGAGTGGCTCACTTGACGAAGGAGCTGTGCTCCGAAAACTAGTGGTTCCAAACAAACCTGTTGGGTTTTAATCAGGTATTGTAAGACTTCTAATTGTATCTGTACCATGGTACAATTGTACACAGATCGCTAACAGCAGAATTTCAAGTTGAAAATATGGTTAATAAAGCACATGGAATGCACTATTTCATTGGAAGAGGTATAGAATATAAAAATAAGGATATAATATTTGAATTGCATGAGACATGGTGAGGTCACAACTGAAGTATTGTGTGCAGTTGTGGTCAACAGATGAGGGAAAGGGCATAAATGTTCTGGAGAGAATTAAGAGGAGGTTTACAAGAATCGTGCCTGGGTTGAAAAGTGTGGCTAGGAAGAGAGATTGGATAGGTAAGGTTATTTTCCATGAAACAAATATGACTGAGGGGTGACCTGATGAAGGTCTACAAAATGGTAAGCGGCAGATATAGAGTGGACAGGATAAAATTGTATCCCTTTGTGGAGAATTCTAGAACCCAAGCACTTCGATTCCAGATTTGTGGCACAAGTTACAGAAGGAACACGAGGAAGAAACTTTTTCCACAAGGATAGTGGCAGTCTAGAATTCGCTGCCCGAGATGGTGGTGGCGGCCGAGATCCCAAACTCTTAAAAAGTACATGAACCTGCACCTTTAGTGCTCTAAGATGGAGGGCTATGAACGCGGCGCAGGAAGTTGAGGTTAGAAAGGGCAGCGGAGTGTCCTCGGGCTGGCATGGACAAGATGGTCCGAACGGCGTTATTCCGTGCAATAACTTGTCTATGATTCAATGATGATCCGTCTCTTTGACTGATTCAGAGGGAGCTGGTCTTGTCAGCACTGGTCAGAGAGAATTACTGAACACTATGTAACTGTGTAAATATCTATCCAGTAAACATTTCAGAGAGGTCGTGACCTGTGGTCATTCCCCTCTCAAACAGAAATATCTCTTTGTATACTGCTGAGGAAATTGGCTCTCAGGGGGAAATCAGCAGCCGCCAGGTTAACGGCACCTTGAGTGGCTTGATGCTCAGACAGATCAGGGGAAAATGATTCCAGGGCTATATTGATGGGGGTTCAATAGTCAGGGGTACAGGCAGATTCTATGGCCACTAACGTGAAATCAGGGTGGTATGTTGCCTCACTGAGTCCTCCAGGTCACGGAGCGGCTGCAAGGCACCCTGAGAGGTTAGTTGAAGAGGCAGTGGTCGTGACACACATTGGACCAACGTCATAGGTAAACTGAGGGATGAGGACCTGCAAACCAAGTACAGGAACTAAAATGCAGGACCTCAAATGTAGTAATCTGAGAATTACTCCCAGTTGCGCACAGTAGAGAGACCAGGAATAACATAATCTTTCAGATCAATGCGTGTCTGGAGACGTGGTGTAGGCAGCAAGGAATCTGATTCTTGAGGCACTGCGACGGGTTGTGGCGTAGGTGGGACATGCACAAACCGAAAGGATTGCACCCAGGCAGAGCTTGGGCCAATGCCCTTGCGAGTGCTTTCCCCTTTTATGTTGGTAGGTATTTGAACGAGTGTAACTGGGGAAGGTAACGCAGCACTGGGATCAGAGCAATGAGGTAAACTGTGTAAAAAGTTGGCTTAATAACATGAACAAAATGGAATGGTGGATGGTTGCTGTTACTAAAAGAAGCATATTGCATGTTGTATTCCACAGGGGTCGGTTTTGGGACCCATGCTGTTGTTTTTGGAGGTTTCAACGATAACAGACCATACAATTTACAGTGAAGAAGAAAGCCATTCGGCCCACCGAGTTTGCACCGGCCCCCGAAAAGAGCACCCCACTCAGGCCCACAACTCCACCCATCCCAGCAACCCGACCTAACCGTTTTGGACACGAAGGGGCAATTTAGCATGGCCAATCCACCTACCCTGCACATCTTTGGACTGTGGGAGGAAACCGGAGCACCCGACGGAAACTCACGCAGACACGGGGAGAACGTGCAAACTATCCGCACAGACAGTGACCCAAGCCAGGAATCCATCCTGAACTCCTGGTGCTGTGAAGCAACAACGCTAACTATTGTGCGACAGTGCTCCCAGGCTGTCCATTATGTATTAATTATTTGGACCTGAACGTGAAAAAGGGTATGGATTTAATAAACGGGTTTGGGGAGTTAGGCTGGAAGTTAAACGCCAGGATAGACAGAGTTGTCATCTTTGGTATGTTGCCGGTGCCACGTGATAGCAAGGCGAGGAACAGGGAGTGAGTGCAGTTGAACACGTAGCTGCAGGAATGGTGTAGGAGGGAGGGCTTCTGGTATTTGGATAATTGGAGCGCATTTTGGGGAAGGTGGGACCTGTACAAGCAGGACGGGTTGCATCTGAACCAGAGGGGCACAAATATCCTGGGAGGGAGATTTTCTAGTACTCTTCGGGAGGGTTTACATTAATTTGGCAGGGAAATGGGAACCGGGTTTGTAGTCCATCAACTAAGGTAGCCGATATTCAGGACGCCAACGCATGTAGTGAGGCAGTGGGGAAGGTAACACTGACAAAGGAGAGTACTTGCAGGCACGGAGATGGGTTCAAGTGTGTATACTTCAACGCAAGGAGCATCAGTATTAAGGTGGGTGAACCTAAGGCATGGATCGGTACTTGAGACTCTGATGTGGTGGCCATCACGGAAACTTGGGATAGAAGAGGGACAGAAATGCTTGTTGGCGATTCCTGGTTATAGAAGTTTCAATAAGATTATGGAGGGTGGTAAAAGAGATGTGGGTGGCATTGTTAATTAGAGATAGTATAACAGCTGCAGAAAGGCAGTTCGAGGAGGATCTGTCGACTGAGGTAGTATGGGTTGAAGTCAGAAATAGGAATGGAGCAGTCACCTTGTTGGGAGTTTTCTATAGGCCCCCCACTACCAGCAGAGATGCGGAGGAACAGATTGGGAAACAGATTTTGGAAAGGTGCAGAAGTCACAGGGTAGTAGTCATGGGTGACTTCAACTTCCCAAATATTGAGTGGAAACGCTTTAGATCAAATAGTTTGGATGGGGTGGTGTTTGTGCAATGTGTCCAGGAAGCTTTTCTAACACAGTATGTAGAATGTCCGAACAGAGGGGAGGCCATATTGGATTTGGTACTGGATAATGAACCAGGGCAAGTGATAGATTTGGTAGTGGGGGAGCATTTAGGAGATAGTGACCACAATTCTGTGACTTTCACTGTAGTAATTGAGAGGGATAGGTGCGTGCAACAGGGCAAGGTTTAGAATTGGGGAAAGGGTAAAAGCGATGCTGTCAGACAAGAACTGAAGTGCATAAGTTGGGAACATAGTCTGTCAGGGAAGGACACAATTGAAATGTGGAACTTGACCAAGGAACAGATACGACGTGTCCTTGATATGTATGTCCCTGTCAGGCAGGGAAGAGATTGTCGAGTGAGGGAAACATGGTTGAGAAGAGAGGTTGATTGTCTTGTTAAGAGGAAGAAGGATATTTATGTAAGGCTGAGGAAACAAGGTTCAGGCAGTGCGCTGGAGGGATACAAGATAGCCAGAATGGAACTAAAGAAAGGGATTAGGAGAGCTATGAGAGGGCATGAAAAATCGTTGGCGGGTAGGATCAAGGAAAACCTCAAGGCCGTTTACTCACATGTGAGAAATATGAGAATGACGAGAGCGAGGGTAGGTCCGATCAAGGACAGTAGCGGGAGATTCTGTCTTGAGTCTGAAGAGATAGGATAGGTCTTGAACGAGTACTTTTCTGCACTATTTAAGAATGAGAGGGGCCATATTGTTGGAGAGGACATTGTGAAACAGACTGGTAAGCTCGAGGAGATACTCGTCAGGAAGGAAGATGTGTTGGGCATTTTGAAAAACTTGAGGATAGACAAGTTCCCCGGGCCCGACGGGACATATCCAAGGATTCTATGGTAAGTAAGAGATGAAATTGCAGAGCTGTTGGCAATGATCTTTTCGTCCTCACTGTCAACAGGGGTGGTACCAGGGGATTGGAGAGTGTCGAATGTCGTGCCCCTGTTTCAAAAGGGGAATAGGGATAACTCTGGGAATTACAGGCCAGCTACTCTTACTTCGGTGTCGGCAAAGTAATAGAAAGCGTACTGAGTGATTGGATTTCTGAGCATCTGGAAAGACACTGCTTGATTAGGGATAGTCAGCACGGATTTGTGAGGGGTAGGTCTTGCCTCACAACTCTTATTGACTTCTTTGAGGAAGTGACCAAGCACGTGGATGAAGGTAAAACAGTGGATGTATTGTACATGGATTTTAGTAAGGCGTTTAATAAGGTTCCCCATGGTAGGCATATGCAGAAAGTAAGGAGGCATGGGATAGTGGGAAATTTGCCCAGTTTGATAACGAACAGGCTAACCGATAGAAGTCAGAGAGTGGTGGTGGATGGAAAATATTCAGCCTGGAGCCCAGTTACCAGTGGCGTACCACAGGGGTCAGTTCTAGGTCCTCTGCTGTTTGTGAATTTCGTTAATGACTTTGATGAGGGAGTTGAAGGGTTGGTCAGTAAATTTACAGACGATACGAAGATTGGTGGAGTTGTGGATCGTGAGGAGGGATGTTGACGGCTGCAAAGAGACATAGATAGAATGCAGAGCTGGGCTGTGAAGTGGCAGATGGAGTTTAACCCTGAAAAGTCTGAGGTCGTCCATTTTGGAAGGACAAATATGAATGCGGAATACAGGGATAACGGTAGAATTCTTGGCAATGTGGAGGAGCAGAGAGATCTTGGGGTCTATGTTAATAGATATTTGAAAGTTGCCACTCAAGTGGATAGAGCTGTGCAGAAGCTGTGGTGTGCTAGCGTTCATTAGCAGAGGAATTGAATTTAAGAGTCGCGAGGTGATTATGCAGCTGTACAAAACCTTGGTAAGGCCACATTTGAAGTATTGTGTGCAGTTCTGGTCGCCTCATTCTAGAAAGGATGTAAAGCTTTGGAAAAGGTCAAAGGATATTTACCTGGATGTTGCCTGGAATGGAGAGAAGTTCTTACAAGGGGAGGTTGAGGGTGCTAGGCCTTTTCTCATTAGAACGGAGAAGGATGTGGGGCGACTTGATAGAGGTTTATAAGATGATCAGGGGAATAGATAGATTAGACAGTCAGAGACGTTGTCCTCGGGTGGAACGAACCATTACAAGGAGACATAAATTTAAGGTGAATGGTGGAAGATATAGGGGGGATGTCAGAGGTAGGTTCTTTACCCAGAGAGTAGTGGGGGCATGGAATGCACTGCCTGTGGAAGTAGTTGTGTCGGAAACATTAGGGAACTTCAAGCGGCTATTGGATAGGTACATGGATTACGGTCGAATGCTGGGGTGTAGATTGATTTGTTCTTAACCTGGGACAAAAGTTCGGCACGACATCGTGGGCCGAAGGGCCTGTTCTGTGCTGTATTTTCCGTGTTCTATCTCCTATGTGAGGCGAACGATTGGGAACTTTGCAGACGACTCAAAGATTGGCCGAGTGGTGAACAGTGTAGAGCATAGCTATAATCTCCAAAATGATATCGATGGATTGATGGGATGGGTGATGAAGTGGCAGATGGAACTAATAGAGAGATGTGTGAGGCCATGCATTTAGGGAGGTCAAACAGTTGTAGGAAGTACACAATAAATGGAATTGTACTAAGAGGGGTAGACGAATTGAGAAATATTGGCGTCCAAGCACACAGTTCCATGCATGCAGCAATTGAAGTAGACAAGAGTTGTTAAGAAAGAATAAGGAACCTTCTCCTTTATTGGCAGAGCTTTAGAATATAAAAGTATAGATAGCATTTTGAAATTGTATTAAACTCTAGTGCGGCCACAACCGGAGTTTTGTGCGCAAGTCAGGTCTCCAGGAAGGACTTAAGTGCTCTGGAGAGAATCCAAAAGATGCTTACAAGAATGTTGCCAACGTTAGAAAATTGTAGCAACCAGGAGAGATTGGATAGGTTTGGTTACTTTCCTTGGAACAAATAAGGCTGAAGGGTGACATAATTGAGGTGTACAATATTCTGAGGGGCAGTGGTAGAGTGGAGGATTAAA
The DNA here is from genome assembly GCF_047496885.1 of Scyliorhinus torazame. Lineage (NCBI taxonomy): Eukaryota > Metazoa > Chordata > Chondrichthyes > Carcharhiniformes > Scyliorhinidae > Scyliorhinus > Scyliorhinus torazame. The sequence continues at coordinate 11,131,704 of NC_092732.1, forward strand.
ATGTTACACTTCAGTATTGTGGAATCAGACGCCATGGATTCAAGATAAGTGGCAGAAGGTATATTGGAGTATTATGGAAGAACACTTTTATGCAGAGGGTAGATGGAGTCTAAAATTTGCTGCCAGAGCTGGTGGTGGAGGCAGAGACGATAGCCTATTTTAACAGGTACCTGGGTCTACACCTTAAGTGCTGTTCGATACAGGTCTATGAATTGATACCGGGTGGTCCACAAGCTTGCATGGCAAAGATGGTGTGAATTGCCTGCTTCTTGCCGTAACTTTTCTCTGGTTCTATGGTCCTTTAGACAGTGTATTCCAGAGTCTTAAAATCCGCGTCAGTATTTTTAGTTCCATTGTTACAATTACTCTTGAATCTGGTAGTACCGTGTGATCAGACAGTGCATTCTAGATTCTAACAATCCCCTATCAGTATTTATCCAGTTCCAATGTGAAACCTACGATTGAATCTGCTCCAATCCTGTCCTCAGGGCAATTTAATGTGGCCAATCCACCGAACCTGCGCATCTTTAGACTGTGGCAGGAAGCCGGAGCGCCCGGAGGAAACCCATTGTCGACACCTCGTGAGTACAACTATCTGCTTCTATCGTTCACGACTTCTCTCTGATTTCTGTTTCCTAGCTAAGAGCACATTCACATTGTCACAGGCCCTTTAATCCGTGGCTTTTGGACTCGATAACAACTCGGCCAAATGGCTTTTGATCACCACATGTTCCAATACATGAATGGAGATCTCGTCCTTCATTAATTCGAAACTGCATTACGGACATGTGACGTGATTTTCCATGCTTCTGCTCACTTATATTACCATTTTCCGTGCAAGAAAGTATATTACTTTCCTTCATTCCGACCCCTAGAAATGTCCATATGACTAACATTATACTGACTGCTCTGTCCCCAGGATTTATTTTTCTCTCCTTTTACAAACAGGGTGGGACATTGATAATCCCCCAGTCAATAGAACTACTCATATATCCAAGGATGATTGGATATTACGCTCACTGTTTCAACTATTTCCAACATTCTATCCCTCAGTCACTACACAGCAAACCTAGGCCGGAGTAATCTTCTATTTCATTGTGACACAAAAAGTGTTGGATTGGAAGGGGTTAACTGACTTGTTTGTTTAGTAGCTGTAACTAATGTCAGTTTCCATGGATCCCAATTGTGTCACTGGAGGGTTTCTCTCTTCTATTAATAAGGGATTCCTTTTAATGCGTAATCCCAAACTGAAAGCGGGAGCATCTACTCCAACACTGACAGAGATCAGCGGCTCCAGAGAGACCGGGAGGAGGTCTCGGAGAGGAATCGATCGGAACGTTACAATAATGGATCAGAATCTGAGAAGAATTACTCTGAACGTTACAGCAATGGATCAGAATATGATAGGAATAGATCACAACGTTACAGCAACGTATCAGAATCTGAGCACAACGGATTGGAATGTTACAACCATGGATCAGAATCTGAGAACAGTCAATTCGAATTTTGAAACACTGGACAAGAGTTTATACCAGGGGCTTTTCTATGTTTCTGCCTACTATTTATCTTTACCATGGCGGATCGTCGGAGGACTTTGGGTTATTCAAGGGGGTTACTATCCCCTCCTGGCTCTGATTGGTGTCCCTGGTAAGTCTCCCTGTCCAGTTGTTTATTGTATAAAGCACTTTAAGTGTATTACTGTTCTCGTCATTTACACCTTGTAAATATTGAATCCATGTTCCTCAGTTCCAGTCACTAATTTTCACTTTCCAGTGTCTCCACTCACTTTTTGGTTTGTATCGGAGGCTGTTCAGAATTGCCACACTCCCTTTGACACTGAAATGATTTATATTCAGATGTTCTCTACATTCACAATTCTACCCGCGTCCCATCGCCACCTCCTCATCTCAGCTGCAGAACAAAGAATAATCTGCGGGCAGCACGGTAGCATGGTGGTTAGCACAATTGCTTCACAGCTCCAGGGTCCCAGGTTCGATTCCGGCTTGGTTCACTGTCTGTGCGGAGTCTGCACGTTCTCAACGTGTGTGTGTGGGTTTCCTCCGTGTGCCCCGGTTTCCTCCCACAGTCCAAACATGTGCAGGGTTGGTGGAGTGGTCATGCTAAACTTGCCCTTAGTGTTCAAAATTGCCCTTAGTGTTGGGTCGGGTTACTGGGTTATGGGGATAGAGTGGAGGTGTGAAATCGGGTAGGGTGCTCTTTCAAAAGAACCGGTGCAGTCTCAATGGTCCGAATGGCCTCCTTCTGCATTGTAAATTCTATGATTCTATGTGTCTTTGTTAAATGCAGACTCGACTATTCCCATAACATTCCAGTCACGCAGTTCATGTTCCAATTCTTCAGGAAACACAGCTCACCCACAATTCTTCTGTCCTTATCCTTACCCTCGCCCAATCCCAATCACCTATTATCCCTGTGCTCAATGATCGACATTGTTTCCCAATATGACAGCGTCTCAAAATCAATACTAATCTGTGATTGACGTTCTCCACAGTCTCACCCGACAATTTAGACCATTCCCATGTCCATTTCCAATGAATGTGAAAATAAGTTACATGGTGATCGTACATCCACCACGTATCAGGCTAAACCCGATTTCCCAACCTGCTGCCGGTTACCAAAATGGGCGTGAAACAACGTTTCTTATGAAAATCAGGTCGCCAACTTTAAATTACCTTCTCCTTTTCCGGAGTCCTGATGCTTCTTTTGGTCGGTCTGTAGTATTTCCAGCCTCCATCAGAAGACGAAGTCTAAGCAGGTCCGGTCGTGGTGATCATTTATTATCACTATTGGTGTAACTCCAGTGGTGATAAGGAGGATTATCGGGGGGTGGGGGCGTAGTGTTATACCACAGGAGCTAATTAGCCAAATGGATGGGTAATGGTCTGTTGAGTTGCTTATTTACTTCTGACTGAACGTCTGGACTGTTCGCTCTGCTCATGCGCCAGAGGCTGGGCGGTCCGGGGCTCTTTGAATGTGGTGCATGCCGTTTGTTTTGAGAAAATGCTGAAATTCCTTCAGCTGACCGCTGTACCAAGGTCTGACCCAATATCGTGGGGAGGCCGCGGGCCGCAAAGTCACAATGTAGCATGTCTATGGTGGCTGCTGAGGTTGTTGTCACCATCTCCTGAACATGCAATCACTTGGAGTGGGGGTCTACTAGGATCAGCAATATTCTTCCCAGGAAAGGGCCTGTGATACCAATATGTAACCTCGTCCACAGACGACCAGGCTACTTTTTTTTGGATGCAAATGGGCTGCGTGTGGCAAGGTTTGCTGTGCCTAGCAGACAGCTCACTGGTGCACCAGTTGCTCAACATCGTTACCGATGTTGGGCCACAATATTTCGCTTAGGATCCCTGCAGTGCAGAAGGAGTCCATTCGGCCCATCAAGTCTGCACCGAAACTTTGAAAGACCACCCTACCTAGGCCGAATCCCTCATCCTATTGCTGCAACCGCATCCTAAGGGCAACATAGCGTGTGAATCAACCAAACCTTCACATCTTTGGAACGTCGGAAGAGAAAATCAGCAAACTTCACACAGACAGCCACCCGAGGTCGGAATCGAACTACGATCCCAGGCGTAGTGCTAACCATATGTAAATCCAGGCGCACATTTCCATCTTTTCCAACCTTTTCCCTGGCTGCCCTCTTGCTCAATGTACTGCAGCCCGAGCAGTTACCGGTACATCACACACCGCTCACAATGCTCAATGTAACACAGCCACGTCAGGTACCAGTAAACCACACACCCCTTTCATTACTTAATGTACCACAGCCCCATCAGGTACCCAGTTCATCACACACCTCTCACAGTACTCAATGTTCCACAGCACCATAAGAGACCCATATAAAACAAATCTCTCACATTGTTCAATGTATCCCAGCCCCACGAGTCACCTAGTGCACCACACACTCCTCACAGTTCTCAATGTACCACAGCCCCGTCACATACACAGTAAACAACACACACCTCACAGTGCGCAATGTACTAGAGCCAGATCAGGTACCGTACAATGCGCATCACTCATAGTCCTCAATATACCACAGCAATACCAGGTCCTCATTAAACATACACCCCTCATCGTGCTCAATGTACCATAGCAGCATCAGGTTGCCAATGCGATTCACACCCCTCACAGTATGCAATATACCACAACCCCATTCGGGACCCAGTACACCACACACAACTCACAGAACGAAATTTACCACAGCCCAATCAGATACCCAGTAAAACGCACCCCTCACAGTGTTCAATATACCACAGCCCCACCAGGTACCCAGTACACCACACGCCCCTCACAGTGCTCAATGTAGCACATCACCAACTGGTACACAGAACAACATACATCCCTCACAGTACGCAATGGAACAACCCCATCACATACCAAGTACACAACATACACTTCACAGAACACAATGTACACACCACCAAAAGAAACTCGTAAACAACACACACCTCACATTGCTCAATGGAGCACAGCACCAAGGGCTACCCAGTCCAGCACACACTCCTCAGATAACTCAGTGTACCACAACAGCAGCAGACACCAGTTCATCCCACACCCCTCACAGTGCTCAATGTAACACAGCCCCATCAGATACCCAGCACAGCTCACTCCCCTCACGGTACTCATTGTATGATGGTGCGTATCATCAGATAACCAGTACAACACACACATCTCACAGTACTGAATGAACCGCAGCCCCACGAGAGACGCAGCACACCACACACTCCTAACAGTTCTCAGTGTACACAGCACCATCACTGATCCAGTGCAGTACACACCCCTCACAATACTCAATTTATCGCAGCCCCATCAGGCACACAGTGCATCACACACTCCTCACCATACACAATGTATCTGAGCACCATCGGGTACCCAGACTGACACACAGGACACCCTGATGCTGAACATCACACACACAGGTTACCCAATATGGGTGGGACAGTAACCTTGTGTGTAACTGGTTCAGTAACCCAGAGACGTGGAATAGTAATCGAAACGCACAATCTAATGGGAAGTTCCGTTTTAATTAAATAAATCTGGAATTTAACAAAAAATGAATGCAAATGCTGTGGTCCGTCACGAGACAGAACAGGGCTGGATAAGGATGGGGGAAAGTTAGCTTGCGTCCAGATACACCAGAGAACAATATTACTAAACCAGTTTTGCTTCAGGGAATCCTGATTGAGATCTTCCTGGGGCAGACCACAGGAAAACACAGCGTTCAACATGCATTGCAGCATTGACCGACCTTGGAAGAGAGTCTACTGACCAGGAGCACAGAGCGGCCTGACAATTGAGGGACACCGGATATGATACCAATGTTTGATGTCCAGTCTATCCGCCGTTCGCAAAGTGGAAACGTCCATTGCAGCATTAGCAGACTGGTCTGTGAGGGAAAATCTGCTGGTCTTTGTTCAGCTTCAGCAGGAACTGCCTGATGTCTCAATGCTCTCATGGAAGCTCAAGCATAGATAATGAGGCCTCTGACTGAAGCATGCAAGCTCAGGCAGCTGTCAGCATGGATGGGGATCTCAACTCACAATGGGCCACACAGCCTCTTACAATACTCTGTGTTCCAGCTGATTACAAGAATTACTGAGACGTTGCCTCATCAGAAAGGCAATAGCTCCATGCGGCATGAAACCTCTGTCCTCACCCAGGATGATGTGGAGATGCAGGCATTGGAATGGGGTGAGCACAGTTAGAAGTTTTACAACACCAGGTTAAAGTGCAACAGGTTTGTTTCAAACACTAGCTTTCGGAGCACTGCCTCTTCCTCAGGTGAATGAAGAGGTATATTCCAGAAACATATATATAGACATAGTCAAAGATGCAAGACAATGCTTTGAATGCGAGCATTTGCAGGCAATTAAGCCTTTACAGATCCTGAGATTGGGGTAACCCCAGGTTAAAGAGGCGTGGATTGTCTCAAACCAGGGCAGTTGGTAGGATTTTGCAAGCCCAGGCCAGATGGTGGGGGATGAATGCAATGCGACATGAATCCAAGGTCCCGGTTGAGGCCGCACTCAAATGTGCGGAACTTGTCTATAAGCTTCTGCTCGGCAATTTTGCATTGTCGCGCGTCCTGAAGGCCGCCTTGGAGAACGCTTACACGAAGATCAGTGCGGCATGTTCCATATTCATTCGGGGGGTGTGGGGGTCAGTAATCAGACAGTAATGTGCTTTCCACCCCTAATTGCAAAGAAATGTGTGGTTTGGTCGGCGATTTCAGGCGGTTGTTAAGAGTCATTTGAGCGGGTCTGGACTCATCTGGTGGAGACCAATTCAGGAGATAAGCCTTTAGACAAGGTAACAAATTGTAATATATCCAAATATGCAGATGGTATCAAGTTGGATGGAAAGGTGAGCTGTGAAGAGATTGCAGAGATCCTTCAGTGTGATTCGGACAAGTTGAATGAGTGGAAAAATGAATGGCAGGTGCAACATAATTTGGAAAAATGCAACAGTATCCACTTTGGTAGCAAAAACGAAAAGGCAGACTACTATCTGAATGGTATAAATTAGGAAAGGGTGACGTGCAACGAGACCAAGGTTTCCTCACACACCACTCACTGGAGGAAAGCCTGCAGGTAAAGCAGGCCGTAAAGAAGCACAATGATATATTGGTCTGATGTCGAGATGGTTCGAATACAGGAGAAGATTTATTGCAAATACACAGTTCCTTGGTGAGGTCACAACTGGAATATTGTGTGCAGTTTTGGTCTCCTGAGGGAGGATGTCCTTGATCAGGAGAAAGTGCAGTGTATGTTACCAGACTGAATCTTGGGATGACGGTACTGATGCACGTGGAGAGATTGGATCGGTTAGGATTGTATTCGCTGGATTTGTGCAGAATGAGGAGGAATCACATGGAAAACGATACAATTTTAATAGGACAAGACACGGTAGATACAGGAAGGATGTTCCCGATGGTGGGTATGGCCAGAGGTCATAGTCTGAGGACTGCTTCACCCAGAGAGTGGTGGGCCACTGGAATTCATTGCCACAGGAAGCAGTTGAGGCCAAAATATGATGGTCGGGATTCACCGTCAGCCGACAGAAAAATTGGGACACCCGATTGGGTGGAGAATCGGCCCGAGACTGAAATCTGGTAGATCCCGGTTTCATGCCAAATCGTTAATTCGCCATTGCCTCAACAGCGGCCTCAATGCTTGTACAGGAAACGCCGTTGACATATCGGTAACGGAACTGACCCGGTATTCCCCGCGGCCTTTGCGATTCTCCACCTCGACTGGGGCTAATTCCCAACGACAAGGTTCACTTGTGATATTAACAATCGTGAAACAGGCTCCGAGGCTGCTGAGGGAGATAGAGAGTGGAGGGAGGACCCGGAGAAGGTTGACCGTGGGTTGCCTTTCCGGAAACTGACCAGGATGACTGGGATGGAATGTGGCATTACCAGGGCTGGGAATTTCTCTGACGGGGGCAATGACCCGTCCTGCAAGGTAGCCATTTTGATGCAAAAAGCACTAACCATCCACTTGAGTGGCATCTGGTTCTGCAAAGTGACACCGGTCGTATGGGTGCGCCACCCCCAAACGGAGCCCACACCATCCGCCCCACCACCCCAGCACTCAACCCTCCGCCATGTCAGCCCCCCACCCTCCAAACAGCCTCCAGCCGCCGGCGGGGCATGAGGCGGCTCATGCAGGGCAGTACCCACAGGAGACCCCTGTGGGAGAAGGCGGGCGGGGAGAGTCGCAGACCTTTCGTCTGGCACCGCCAGCCGAAATACAACATAGGGCATATAACATTACAGCACAGTACAGGCCCTTTGGCCCTCAATGTTGCGCCGACCTGTGAAACCACTCTAGAGCCCATCTACAGTATTTGCGTATCGTCCATATATCTATCCAATGACCATTTGAATGCCCTTAGTGTTATCGAGTCCACTACTGTTGCAGGCAGGGCATCCACGCCTTTACTACTCTCTGAGTAACGAACCTACCTCTGACATCTGTCTTATATCTATCTCCCCTCAACTTAAAGCTATGTCCCCTCGTGCTAGACATCACCATCCGAGGAAAAAGGCTCTCACTGTCCACCCTATCCAATCCTCTGATCATCTTGTATGCCTCAAATAAGTCACCTCTTATCCTTCTTCTCTCTAACGAAAACAGCCTCAGGTTCCTCAGCCTTTATTCATAAGATCTTCCCTCCATACCAGGCAACATTTTGATTAATCTCCTCTGCACCCTTTCCAATGCTTCCACATCCTTCCTATAATGCGGCGACCAGAATTGCACGCAATACTCCAATGCGGCCGCACCAGAGTTTTGTACAGCTGCAACATGACCTCATGCTTCCGAAACTCAATACCTCTACCAATAAAAACTAACACACCATACGCCTTCTTAACAACCCGCTCAACCTGGGTGGCAACTTTCAGGGATCTATGTACATGGACACCGAGATCTCTCTGCTCATCCACACGACCAAGAATCTTACCATTAGCCCAGTACTCAGTCTTCCTGTTATTCCTTCCAAACTGAATCAACTCACACTTTTCTGCATTAAACTCCATTTGCCAATTCTCAGCCCAGCGCTGCAGCTTATCTATGTCTCTCTGTAACTTGTAACATCCTTCCGCACTGTCCACAACTCCACCGACTTTAGTGTCATCTGCAAATTTACTCACCCATCCATCTACGCCCTCCTCCAGGTCATTTATAAAAATGACAAACAGCAGTGGCCCCAAAACTGACCCTTGTGGTACACCACTAGTAACTGGACACTAGTCTGAATATTTCCCATCAACCACCACCTGTTGTCTTCTTCCAGCTAGCCAATTTCTGATCCAACCTGCTAAATCTCCCTGAATCCCATGCTTCCGTATTTTCTGCCGTAGCCTACCGTGTGGAACCTTATCAAACGCTATACTGAAATCCAAATACACCACATCAACTGCTTTACCTCATCCACCTGTTTGGTCACCTTCTCAAAGATCTCAATAAGGTTTGTGAGGCACGACCTACCCTTCACAAAACAGGGTTGACTATCTCTAATGAAATAAGTCCTTTCCAGGTAATTATACATCCTATATCTTATAAACCTTTCCAAAACTTTTCCCACAACAGAAGTAAGGCTCCGTGGTCTATATTAAACGGGGTTGTCTCTACTTCCCTTCTTGAACAAGGGGACAACATATGCTATCCTCCAGTCTTCTGGCACTATTCCTATGGACAAAGATGCCTTAAAGATCAAAGCCAAAGGCTCAGCAATCTCCTCCCTAGCTTCCCAGAGAATCCTAGGATAAATCCCATCCGGCCTGGGAACTTATCTATTTTCACACTTTCAAGAATTGCGAACACCTCCTTATGAACCTCAAGCCCTTCTAGTCTAGTACGCTGAATCTCAGTATTCTCCTCGACAACATTGTCTTTTTCCTGTGTGAATACTGACGAAAAATATTCATTTAGCACCTTTCCTATCTCCTCGGATTCCACGTACAACTTCCCACTGCTGTCCTTGACTGGCCCTACTCTTACCCCAGTCATTCTTTTATTCCTGATATATCTATAGAAAGCTTGAGCGTTATCCTTGATCGTACCTTCCAAATACTTCTCATGTCCCCTCATGGCTCTTCTCAGCTCTCTCTTTTGGTCCTTCCCAGCTAACTTGTAACTCTCGAGCGCCCTAACTGAACCTTCGTGTCTCATCTTTACATAAGCCTCATTCGTCCTCTTGACAAGTGTTTCGACTGCTTTAGTAAACCACGGTTCCCTCACTCGACCACTTCCTCCTTGCCTGACAGGTACATACTTATCAAGGCCACGAAGTAGCTGTTCTTTGAACAATCTCCACATTCCCATTGTGACCATCCCCTGCAGTTTTCCTCTCCATCAAATGCATCCTAAGTCTTGCCTCATCGCATCATAATTGTCTTTCCCCCAGATATATCTCTTGCCCTGCGGTCTATACCTATCCCTTTCCATCACTAAAGTAAACGTAATCGAATTGTGGTCACTATCACCAAAGGGCTCACCTACCTCCAAATCTAACACCTGTCCTGGTTCATTACCCAGTACCAAATCCAATATGGCCTCGCCTCTCGGTGGCCTATCTACACACTGTGTCAGGAAACCCTCCTGCACACATTGGACAAGAACCGGACCCATCTAAAGTACTCGAACTATAGCGTTTCCATTCAATATTTGGGAAGTTAAAGTCACCCATAACAACTACCCTGTCGGTTTCGGTCCTATCGAGAATCATCGTTGCAATCATAGAACATAGAACATAGGACATAGAACGATACAGTGCAGTACAGGCCCTTCGGCCCACGATGTTGCACCGGCATGGGAAGTCCAAAAACAAAAGCTATCTAACCTACACAATGCCATTATCACCCATATGCTTATCCAATAAACTTTTAAATGCCCTCAATGTTGGCGAGTTCACTACTATTGCAGGTAGGGCATTCCACGGACTCACCACTCTTTGCGTAAAGAACCTACCTCTGACCTCTGTCTTATACCTATTACCCCTCAGTTTAAGGCAATGTCCCCTCGTGCTAGCCATTTCCATCCGCGGGAGAAGCCTCTCACTGTCCACCCTATCTAACCCTCTGATCATTTTGTATGCCTCTATTAAGTCTCCTCTTAACCTTCTTCTCTCTAACGAAAACAAACTCAAGTCCAGCAGCGTTTCCTCATAAGATTTTCTCTCCATACCAGGCAACATCCTGGTAATTGTCCTCTGCACCCGTTCCAAAGCTTTCCTCTACGTCTCTGGAACTTTTTGGAGGCCTGTAGAAAACCCCTAACAGGGTGGCCTCACTTTTCCTGTTTCTAACCTCAGCCCATTCTACCTCAGTAGACGAATCCTCATCAAACATCCTTTCTTCCTTTCTGCCACAGTAATACTGTCCTTGACTAACAATGCCACCCCTTCACCTCTTTTACCACCTTCCCTGAGCTTACTGAAATATCTACACCCCGGCACCTGTAACAACCATTCCTCTCCCTGCTCTATCCATGTATCAGAAATGGCCACAACATCGAAGTCCCAGGTACCAACCCATGCTGCAAGTTCACCCACCTTATTCCGGATGCTCCTGGCATTGAAGAAGACACACTTTAAACCACCTTCCTGATTGCCGGTACACTCCTGCAACTTTGAAACCTTACTCATCCCCTCACTACTCTCAACCTCCTGTATACTGGAGCTACAATTCAGTTCCCAATCCCCTGCTGAACTAGTTTAAACCCTCCCGAAGAGCATTAGCATTCCCCATCGTCCTTTGCGAAAATCAATCCTCCAGTCTCAAAATTGTCCCATGACCGGCTTGACGTTTCATTAGTGTCCCATTGCTTGCTTAACCCAGGTAATTACAATCTTCCCACCCTAGTTCCGTGGCAGAGTTGTCGCAACACGACCGGCCCATGAAGAAGAGACAGGAGTCCAGGGCGGACGCTGACGTCTCAAGATAAGGTTGCTGCTCAACGTCGAAGATGACGAAGGGTCCGCCGTAGTGTGGAGGGGTGGGATGACCCTCTGCATTCCAGACAGTTGGGGAATTTCGACCACCTGTGACGTCGGCCGTGGAGGTACCTGCGGCCGCGGCACCGAGGGAGTAGAGTCCATCTCCGAATTACAGGAGTCAGACCGGGAGTCGTGCAGAACAGCACGTCCTCTATGTGCCACAGCCGGGGCAACATCGCAGGGATGCGGGAGGGCTCTCGGGGCTGTTGGAGGGGCCACCCGCGGGCGTGCAGCCGGGTGCCTAGCTCTAGGTTGGTCAACGTGGGGCTTCACTTGCAGGCGATACGAGGTCAGCCTGAGCTTAACTATGGACGTAAATCTCGTCCCTCGGGATAAAACCATGAACCGACGCTTGGAATGCAGAACTATTATCTGAATATCCGTTCCTTTCACACTTTCGACCCGGTGTCGGGGATCCACGTTCGGGTCCGAAGAGGCCGATCTATCAGAGGTTCTGCCAGGGCAATCCCTGATGTTGGATTGGGATAGTCCGGTAAGCAGATACAAAGCAGGTGAACATAGTATCCAGCAAGCCAGCGCCCCTGTTTCCTCAAGCCCCGCTTCAGGATCTGATCGGCCCGTTCAGCCAAACAGTTCAGCAGATGGGAGGGGGCTCCCCTGACATGGTGGACCCCGTTAGAGTGCAGAAATCATAGAATTATAGAATCTCTACAGTGCAGAAGAAGGCCAATCGACCATTCAATTCTGCACCAACCTGCGAAAGACCAGCCTATCTTGACAACTGCCCCACCCTATCGCTCTCAGCCAGTACGCCCATCTAACTTTTTGGAAACTAAGGGGCAATTTTCCATAGCCAATCCACCTGACCGGTACGTTTTTGGACTGTTGGAGGAAACCGGAGCAGACGAGGGGGAATGTGCAGGTTCGACACCGTACCCGAGGCCGGAATTGAACCCGGGACTCTGACGCTTTGAGGCAGCTGTGCTAACCACTGTGCCACCGTGCTACACTAAGAGGACGAGAAATTTTGGCCTGTGAAAACATGCCCATTAACGAACAGGCGGGCGTTCGGAATTCCCCGGGTGGAAAAGGAGGAGCGGAGTTCCTCGATCGTCATTGCCGTGTTGGACGTCTATCCACTTGGAGTACGTGTCAAGAGGCAGAGAAAACAATGCGCACAGAAAGTAACCGGCAAACCGACATGGACGCGAGCCCAAGGGCGGCCAAGCCATCTCCAAGGGTGCAGGGCAGCAGTGGCGGGGAGCTAATGGTGTTTCTGACACGACGTCGGACTGACGGGACACCATTTAGATGTTTGCGTCCAGACGAAAACACGAGACGTCGGGTCAAGCTAACATCTTAATCCGTGAGACTCTAAGATCGATATTATGGACGTGAGAAAACACTAACGGCTGATCCTTCTCAGTTATCACAACCCAGATTCCCCAAAGTAAGATCCCGTCATTCACATTTAACTCTGTCAACCTGGTGGTAACTGATCGGCATTGCCGCCAAAGAGGATGACGATTTGCGGCTTCACCAAGATGGAAACATTTTGCGTCCAGTCACGGAAACGCGAGACCGTGACAGAAAGAGGGTCCATAAAATACAATACAGTCAACAATCCGTCAACAGGGTGGAAAGGGCAAGGACAACAGTAGGTGCGTCGACCGAGCAAATCTGGCTTGCAGTACGGGGACCGAACGTGTACTTATACGCCACTGGTATCTACGCCCAACGTTGGATTCTAGCCGAGTTGATGGACGAAATGGCCTCTCCGCATTTGAAAACGCCCAGCAGAGGTTTGTGGTCGGTAATTATTAAGAAATGCATCCCGTGCACATAGAACATAGAACATTAGAACATAGAACATTACAGCGCCGTATAGGCCCTTTGGCCCTCGATGTTTCGCCGACCTGTGAAACCACTCTAAAGCCCATCTACACTATTCCCTTATCGTCCATATGTCTATCCAATGACCATTTGAATACCCTTAGGGTTGACGAGTCGCCACTACTGTTGCAGGCAGGGCATTCCACACCCTTACTACTCTCTGAGTAAATAATCTACCTCTGACATCTGTCTTGTATGTATCTCCCCTCAATTTAAAGCTATGTCCCCTCGTGCTGGACACCACCATCCGAGGAAAAAGGCTCTCACTGTCCACCCTATCCAATCCTCTGATCATCTTGTATGCCTCAATTAAGTCACCTCTTAACCTTCTTCTCTCTAACGAAAACAGCCTCAAGTCCCTCAGCCTTTCCTCATAAGACCTTCCCTCCATACCAGGCAACATTCCTGTAAATCTCCTCTGCACCTTTTCAAATGCTTCCACATCCTTCCTATAATGTGGTGACCAGAATTGCACGCAATACTCCAAATGCGGCCGCACCAGAGTTTTGTACAGTTGCAACATGACCTCATGGCTCCGAAACTCAATCCCTCTACCAAGAAAAGCTAACACACCGCACGCCTTCTTAACAACCCTCTCAACCTGAGTGGCAACTTTCAGGGATCTATGTACATGGACACCGAGATCTCTCTGCTCATCCACACTGCCAAGAATCTTACCATTAGCCCAGTACTCAGTCTTCCTGTTATTCCTTCCAAAATGAATCACCTCACACTTTTCTGCATTAATCTCCATTTGCCACCTCTCAGCCCAGCGCTGCAGCTTATCTATGTCCCTCTGTAACTTGTAACATCCTTCCGCACTGTCCACAACTCCACCGACTTTAGTGTCATCTGCAAATTTACTCACCCATCCTTCTACGCCTTCGTCCAGGTCATTTATAAAAATGACAAACAGCATTGGCCCCAAAACAGATCCTTGTGGTACACCGCTAGTAACTGGACTACAGTCTGAACATTTCCCATCAACCACCACCCGTTGTCCTCTTCCAGCTAGCCAATTTCTGATCCAAACTGCTGAATCACCCTGAATCACCCTGTATTTTCTGCAGTAGCCTACCGTGGGGAACCTGATCAAACGCTTTACTGAAATCCATAGACACCACATCAAATGCATTAACATCATCCACCTTGTATGCTCACCTTCTCAAAGAACTCTATAAGTTTTGTGAGGCACGACCTACCCTTCACAAAATCGTGTTGACTATCTCTAATCAAATTTTTCCTTTCTAGATTATTATACATCCTATCTGTTATAAACCTTTCAAAGTTTTGTCCCACAACAGAAGTAAGGCTCACTGATCTATAGTTACCGGGGTTATCACTACTCCCCTTGTTGAACAAGGGACAACATTTGCTATCCTCCAGTCTTCTGGCACTATTCCTGTAGACAAAGCTAACTGAAAGATCAAGGCCAAAGGTTCAGCAATCTCCTCCCTGGCTTCCCAGAGAATCCTAGGATAAATCCCATCTGGCCCAGGTGACTTATCTATTTTCACACTTTCCAGAATTGTTAACACCTCCTCCTTATGAAACTCAAGCCCCTCTAGTCTAGTAGCCTGAATCTCACTGTTCTCCCCAACAACATTATCTTTTTCCTGTGTGAATACTAACGAAAAATATTCATTTAGCACCTCTCCTATCTCCTCGGACTCCAAGCACAACTTCCCTCTACTGTCCTTTACTGGCCCTACTCTTACACTAGTCATTCTTTTATTCCTGACATATCTATAGAAAGCTTTAGGGTTATCCTTTATCCTACCTGCCAAAGACTTCCCATGTCCCCTCCTGGCTCTTCTTAGCTCTCTCTTTAGGTCCTTCCTAGATAACTTGTAATTCTCGAGCGCCCTAACTGAACCTTTACATAAGTCTCATCTTTACATAAGTCTCCTTCTTCCTCTTGACAAGTGTTTCGACTGCTTTAGTAAACCATGGTTCCCTCACTCGACCACTTCCTTCCTGCCTGACAGGTACATATCAAGGACACGCAGTAGCTGTTTCTTGAACAAGCTCCACATTTCCATTGTGCCCATCCCCTGCAGTTTTCCTCTCCATCCGATGTATCCTAAGTCTTGCCTCATCGCATCATAATTGCCTCCCCCCCCCCCCCCCGCCCCCCCCCCCCCCCCCCCCCCCCCCCCAGATATAACTCTTTCCCTGCGGTATGTACCTATGCCTTTCCATCACTAAAGTAAACGTAATCGAATTGTGGTCACTATCACCAAAGTGCTCACCTCCCTCCAAATCTAACACCTGTCCTGGTCCAATACCCAGTACCAAATCAAATATGGCCTCACCTCTCGTTGGCCTATCTACATTCTGTGTCAGGAAACGCTCCTGCACACATTGGAGAAAAACGGACCCATCTAATGTACTCGAACTACAGCGTTTCCAGTCAATATCTGTAAAGTTAAAGTCCCCCATAACAACTACACTGTTGCTTTCGCTCCTATACAGAATCATCTTTGCAATCCTCTCCTCTACATCTCTGGAACTTTTCGAAGGCCTATAGAAAACCCCTAAAAGGGTGACCTCTCCTTTCCTGTTTCAAACCTCAGCCCATACTACCTCAGTAGACGAGTCCTCATCAAACGTCCCTTCTGCCACCGTAATACTGACATTGACTAACAATGCCACCCCTCCCCCTCTTTTACCACCTTCCCCTGAGCTTACTGAAAAATCTAAATCCCGTCACCTGCAACAACCATTCCTGTCCCTGCTCTATCCATGTCTCCGAAATGGCCACAACATCGAAGTCCCAGATACCAACCCATGCCGCAGGTTCACCCACCTTCTTCAATGCCAGGAGCATCTGGAATATGACACACTTGAAACCACCTTCCTGCCTGCCGGTACACTCCTGCAACTTTGAAACCCAACTCATGACCTCACTATTCTCAACCTCCTGTATACTGGAGCTACAATTCAGGTTCCCAAGCTCCTGCTGAACTAGTTTAAACCATCCCGAAGAGCATCAGCAAATCCCCTCCCCCCCCCCCCCCCCCCCCCCAGAATATTGGTACCCCTCTGGTCCAGGTGCAGACCATCCCGTTTGTAGAGGTCCCACCGACCCCAGAATGAGCCCCAATTATCCAGAAATCTGGAGCCCTCCCTCCTGCACCATCCCTGTAACTACGTGTTCAACTCCTCTCTCTCCCTATTCCTTGTCTCGCTATCACGTGGCACGGGTGACAACCCAGCGATAATAACTCTGCTTGTCCTAGATCTATGTTTCCACCCTAGCTCCCTGAATTCCTGCCTTACATCCTCATCCCTTTTCCTACCTATGTCGTTGGTACCTATGTGGACCACGACTTGGGGCTGCTCCCCCTTCAGGATCCCGAAAACACGATCCGAGACATAACGCACCCTGGCACCTGGGAGGCAACACACCAACCGTGAGTCTCTCTCGTTCCCACAGAATCTCCTATATATCCCCCTAACCATGGAGTCTCCACTTACTAATACTCTACTCCTCTGCCGCCTTCCCTTCTGAGCAACAGGGACAAAGTCTGTGCCAGAGACCTGTACCCCATGGCTTAACCCTGGTAAGTCCCCCCCCAACAGTATTCAAAGCGGTATACTTGTTACTAAGGGGAACGGGCACAGGGGATCCCTGTACTGACTGCTTCCTCCCAGCCCCTCTAACCGTCACCCATCTATCTTTATTCTTCGGAGTACCTACATCCCTGAAGCTTCTATCTATGACCAACTCTGCTTCCCGAATGATCCGAAGTTCATCCAACTCCAGCTCCAGTTCCCTAACGCGGTTTCTGAGGAGCTGGAGATGGGTGCACTTCCCAAAGATGAGTTCAGCAGGGACACTGACGGCGTCCCTCACCTCAAAAATTCTGCAGGAGGTACATTGCACTACCTTCTCTGTCATCCCCTCTAGATAAAGAAAAAGAAAGATAGAGCTTACCTGTTATTCACTCCCCTTCTCAGCAAGCACTCACTCAGCAACCTCTGCGCCCCACAAGATAACACCTGAGGGAAAATAAATAAAAACTACTTAACAGTCACCAGCCAATCCCCTTACCTGCAGGCTGTGACGTCACGGTTCAACTTTCCACTTCTACCTGCTCTCGAGCATTCCTCTTGATCCTTACAGCGGTTGTTTCCTTTTGTTAGAGAAGGGGATAGGGAGGGAAACACTGAAGAAGTGTTTCGGGTTTAAGTGTCACTTGACAAGAGCTCCTCCACAAACCACCTCCAAGTTAGGGTGAGAACACAGACGTATGCAAATCTTCCCTTCAACGGCCAATCTGCAGCTCCGCTCTACTGCCCTCTGCTGGATGCTTGTCTTCACTTGAACAGCTAGCGTCTCTTGTTCAGGTACGCCTCCAAGTTAGGGTGAGCACACGGACGTATGCAAATTTATCCTGCAACGGCCAATCAGCAGCTCCGCTTTATGACCTCTGCTGGATCATCTTATGCACCTCTATCAAGTCGCCCCTTATCCTTCTCCGTTCTGATGAAAACAAGCCTAGCACCCTCAACCTTTCCTCGTAAGACCTACTCTCCATTCCAGGCAACATCCTGGTGAATCTCCTTTGCACCTTTTCGAAAGCTTCCACATCCTTCCTAAACAGAGGCCACCAGAACTGCACACAGTACTCCAAATGTGGCCTTACCAAGGTTTTGTACAGCTGCACCATCACCTCGCGGCTCTTAAATTCAATCCCTCTGCTAATGTCTGCTAGCACACCACACTCCTTCTGCACAGCTCTATCCACTTGAGTGGCAACTTTCAAAGATCTATGAACATAGACCCCAAGATCTCGGCAGCACGGTAGCATAGTGATTAGCACAATTACTTAACAGCTCCAGGGTCCCAGGTTCGATTCCTGGCTGTGTCACTCTCCGTGCGGAGACTGCACGTTCTCCCCGTATCTGCGTGGATTTCCCCCGGGTACTCCGGTTTCCACCCACAGTCCAAAGATGTGCGTGTTAGGTGGATTGGCCGTGGTAAATTGCCCTTTGTGTCCAAAAAATGTTAAATGGGGGTTACTAGGTTACGGGGATAGGGTGGATACGTGGGTTTCGGAGGGGTGCCCATTGTAAGAGCCGGTGCAGACTCGAAGGGCCGAATGGCCTCCTTCTGCACGGCAAATTCTATAATTCTATGATCTCTCTGCTCCTCCACATTGCCAAGAACCCT
Source organism: Scyliorhinus torazame (assembly GCF_047496885.1). Taxonomy (NCBI): domain Eukaryota; kingdom Metazoa; phylum Chordata; class Chondrichthyes; order Carcharhiniformes; family Scyliorhinidae; genus Scyliorhinus; species Scyliorhinus torazame. Next base: position 11,150,272 of record NC_092732.1, read on the forward strand.
ACCGTTAAAGCTGTATTCCGCATTCATATTTGTCCTCCCAAAATGGACACTTCACTCTTTTCAGGGTTAAATTCCATCTGCCACTTCTCAGCCAAGCTCTGCATCCTATCCCCGTCCTATAGACATTGGGGATCCGTGTGGCTGGGACTCGAGCATGGTCCGGTACTATCTTTTGACATGTTTGACAGCGTCAGGTATTCTAAGTCCGGGGAGCAGAAACTCGCCAATGCTAATACATCTCGGCACCAGGAGGTGTTGATTAGGAGGCAGACCCCACCTCCTCTTTCTTTGCCTGAGACCGCCGTACGGTCCAACCGGCGGATTGAGAAGCCCTCTGGTTGCCGGGCACACTCCGGTGAAGCAGGACGTGAACTATGTCTCCGTGAAACAGAACACACAGCAGTCCCTTAGTTCTCTTTGAAAAGTGAGTCTGGCTTTAAGTTAGTCTAGCTTGTTTTCTATAGATTGGACATTAGCCAGGAGAAAGCTAGGCAGAGGGGATTTGGGGCCGCGTTCTCTCACTCTCACCTGCAGGCCTGCACGTTTCCACGCTTCCTGGAGTGACTGCTTCTTTTAGAGCCAGGGAGAGGCTGAGAGTATGCAGTGTGAAGGGAATAGTTGTGTCCAATGAGGTTATTCACTCTGGTCGGTGTGTGGATGGAGGATTGTTTGCCATGCTTGTGGTTCCTACGTCGGTAGGTGGGTCTGCGCTGCCGAGCGTTCCGGATCGCTGTCGGGTTTCGGTTTGTCTTCACAGGTTGGTGGAGGTCCAGCCCACGCTCCGGCACGGATGGGCTAAAGGCCGCTAAGTGTATGACGTCTCTGGGGTCACGGTTTATCATATAATTTACAGTGCAGAAGGAGGCCATTCGGCCCATCGAGTCTGCACAGGCTCTTGGAAAGAGCACTGTACCCAAGGTCAACACCTCCACCCTATTCCCATAACCCAGTAACCCCATCCAACACTAAGGGCAATTTTGGACACTAAAGCCAATCCATCTAACCTGCACATCTTTGGACTGTGGGAGGAAACTGGAGCACACACGGGGAGAATGTGCAGACTCCGCACAGACCGTGGTCCACGCCGGAATCGAACCTGGGATCCTGGAGATGTGAAGCAATTGTGCTATCCACAATGGTACCGTGCTGCCCACGGTTGTGGATGAGGCGATGGCCGGGTCCGTGTGTTGTGGTCCGCAGGGTCCTTTCCAGATCGCGGTCTTCCTTCAGAAGACGGAGGATCTGTAGAACTGCAAGTAAATTTAAAAGAGCAGTATTAGTGATTGCTATGCTGTGGTAGTTAATTTTTAGGGGAGTGGGGCGACTGTCGAGGGGGCTGGGAGTGGAGGGAGAGCTTGGGGCCTGCGGGAGGTCGCAGCTCTCCGGGTCAAAGGGGTTGGAAGCTGGGAGTGGGGGGGGGGGGGGGTGCTGCTGCTGCGATGCAGGTCTGGTCGTTGGAGAGCAGCAGAGTGGAGGTCCCGGCTTCTGCAGTGTTTTCCAGTTCTCTGGGGGCCTGCAGGGCGAAGGCCCTGGCTTCTAGGGCGCATTGCTGGTCTCTGGCAGCCGCTACAGGGGAATTCAGAGGCCTGAGACTGCAGCTCCGGCAGCTGCTCACACGTGGTCGGCTGGTCCGGGTCGATTTCAGATCGTCAGTTTCAGGTGTCTCCAGCGTCCTAAAGACCGCTAAAAATGTAAGTAATTGAATAAGAACATTGTTAGTGAGTTTAAAAGAGTTAGAATGAAATTTTAGATGCATGGAACGCGAGTAAAAGATAGAATTCGAGGGTCTGCTGCGAACAGCTTGCAAGAAGTCGCCTCGTTCCGGCGCCACCTTTCTTGTGTTGCTCTGCGTTAACTGCAGTTCTTGGACATTTTACATTATCCTCCACCGTAAAACAGAGGCAAAATATTCGTTCTGTGCCTCTAAAATCTCTGTGTTCCCCATTATTACCTCACCAGTATCGTCCTCTAAAGAGCCAACATTAACTTCATCTATGCCTTAGGGCAGCACGGTAGCATTGTGGAGAGCACAATTGCTTCACAGCTCCAGGGTCCCAGGTTCGATTCCGGCTTGGGTCACTGTCTGTGCGGAGTCTGCACATCCTCCCCGTGTGTGCGTGGGTTTCCTCCGGGTGCTCCGGTTTCCTCCCACAGTCCAAAGATGTGCAGGTTAGGTGGATTGGCCATGATAAATTGCCCTTAGTGTCCAAAATTGTCCTTAGTGTTGGGTGGGGTTACTGGGTTATGGGGATAGGGTGGAGGTGTCGACCGTGGGTGGGGTGCTCTTTCCAAGAGTCGGTGCAGACTCGATGGGCCGAATGGCCTCCTTCTGCACTGTCAATTCTATGAAATCTCTATAGACTGATGGGAGCTTTTACTGTCAGTAGTTATGTTTTCTGTTAATTTGCTTTCCGAGTTCATCTCGCTTTTTAATATTCGATTTTTAGTATCCTTTTGCTGACCCTTAATGGTCTCCCAATCCATCAACTTACCAACATCTTTTGAAGTATGGCATTACCTAGTTTTGGCCTTTGTGTCTTCCTTGATTTCCTGGGTTCGCCATGGACCGTTTTTCTCCCTTTCAGCATAGAGCATAGGAAATTACAGCGTAGTACAGGCCCTTCGGCCCTCGATGTTCCGCCGACCTGTGAAACCACTCTAAAGCCCATCTACACTATTCCCTGATCGTCCATATGTTTATTCAATTACCATTTGAATGCCTTTAGTGTTGGCGAGTCCACTACTGTTGCAGGCAGGGCATTCCACGCCCTTACTACTCTCTGAGTAAAGAACCTACCTCTGACATCTGTCTTATATCTATCTCCCCTCAGTTTAAAGCTATGTCCCCTCGTGCTAGACATCACCATCCGAGGAAAAAGGCTCTCACTGTCCACCCTATCCAATCCTCTGATCATCTTGTATGCCTCAATTAAGTCACCTCTTAACCTTCTTCTCTCTAACGAAAACAGCCTCAAGTCCCTCAGCCTTTTACAATGACTCTTCCTCTCAGGAATACACTTCAATTGAGAGGTGAAATGCTGATAAGCCGGGAGCGGGAGCACAGCCTTGTGGTCAGATTTACCCGTGTGTATCTCACTGAACATCCAGCTTTGTTTCCCCTCAACTATTTACCCTCAATTATCTGTCCCCAGTCTACTTGGGGCAACGCTTTCTTCAGGCCAGAATAATTATCTCTGCCCAACGCTAAAACTACAGTCTGACACTCTGCACCTGTCGTCCGATCTGAATTTAAAATTGGAGCATGTTTTGTTCAGTCCTTCCAAGAGGATTCTTAAGGACAAGACAATTTGTCAACCCTTCTTCGTTACATAAAACGAAATCTAAAGTAGCCTGCTCTCTGGATGCCTTCAGAACATGTTGATCTAATATTAAATCCCTCGTGTTCACTATAAAATTTCCCACGAGGCTACCGTTGATCACTCCAGTCAGTATGCATGTTAAAACCACCCATGATTACCGTTGAGCCCGTCTCAGAAAGCCTCATTATTTCTTGGTTGATACTGTGCACAACTTTGAGTTATTGCTCGGAGCCTGTAAATCACTCCTTCCAAGGAGTTTTCTCCTCTGTTTTTAATTTCCACCCAGGTCGATTCAACCATTTGGCCTTTGATGCTAATCTAATTTCTTAATAGAGCCTTGATGTCGCCTTTAACTAATAAAGCAGCTCCACTTCCTGTTCCATTCTGTCTATTCTTTCGGAATACTGAGTACCCTACAACTCCAAACTTTTAACTAATAAAGCAGCTCCACTTCCTGTTCCATTCTGTCTATTCTTTCGGAATACTGAGTACCCTTCATCTCCAAACCCCGGTCCTGCTGCAACCTTCTTTTAAGTGATCCCCACCGAATCATATCCACTTGTCTCTATTTATGCTGTCAGCTCATTGACCTAATCCGGAATACTGCTTGTATTTAAGTACAAAAGTTTTATTTACACAAATCGATCGATCATATATTTCACAGCCTTCTCAAGTTGTCCTGACACAATCTAATATCATGGGTGAATTTGCAAGGCCGCGTGTGCTTCTTGGAGATTGGAATGTGATTGGGAATTACCAGATCTTACTGTGTATGTTAGATTCCAGGCCAGTGGATTTGAAGATTTTGGTGGAACGATTTGTAAAATGCAGTGCCTGGCCTGCCCACCGCTCAGCCCCTCACCACTGACCTGTCACCCCTTTTCCGGGGGGGGGGGAGGGGAAGGGGGGGGGTGGCTGGCGATATCTGGCAGAGAATCAAGGAAGTGCTGAGTGTCTTGGCCAAGGTTGGTATCACGACCGGTACAGGCTCGGTGTGCCGAAAGTCCTGTTGCTGTGCTGTATTGTTCTTTGGTCTTTGTTTATTATTCCCCTGGATCTTAAAGGTCCTTACCCTCTTGCTCATTCGCCCAAGTGGGACCTTGTCAAAAACCTTACCGAACTCTATGTAGACTACATCACGTACAGTGCCCTTATCCACAAACATCGTCACCTCCTTAAAAAATGCAGTCAAATTTGTGAGACATGATCTCCCTCTGACAAAGTCATTTTAAGTATTCTTGACTAATCCTTGCCTCTATAAGTGAAGATTTATTTTGTTCCTCAGAATTGTTTCCAATAATTTTCCATCCCACTAATGTTAGCCACACTGGCCTGTAAATATTTCGATTTCACTTCTTCCCCTCTTGGAGAATTAGACCACGTTAGCTGTCATACTGTCCTCTGTCACCACTCCTGTGGACCGAGAGGATTTGAAATTTGGCGTCATAGCGACTGCTATCTCCTCTTCCTTGCGTCATAAAGCAGCCGAGTATTCATCTAATTTTTGCCGAGGGATTTAGCCACTACTAAGAACATACGAACCGAAGAACTAGGAGCAGGAGTAGGCCATCTGGCCCTTCGAGCCTGCTCCGCCATTCAATGAGATCATGGATGATTGGCTCGGTATAACCTCCTGCCTCTAAATACCAATCTGTTTAATGATATCAAAGTACCCTTCTCTAATTGTACACCTACATCGTCCTTCTCCACAGTGAACACAGATGGAAATACTTGTGCTCGATGGTGTTTTTCTGTATATCCTTCTCAATGGGCGATGAGTGGCATGGTACTATCCAGCCTCAAAAACATTGCCAGACACATCCTTGGTAACCCTAGGACCATAAGACCACAAGCCATAGGATCAGAATTCGGCCACATGGCACACCGAGTCTGCTCCGCAATTCAATCATGGCTGATATTTTCTCATCCCCATTCCCCTGCCTTCTCCCATAACCCCTGATCCCCTTATTAATCAAGAACCTAGCTATCTCTGTCTTAAAGATATTCAATGAGTTGGCCTCCACGACCTTCTGAGGCAAAGAGTTCCATAGATTCGCTACCCTCTGGCTGAAGAAACTCCTCCTCATCTCTGCTTTAAAGGATCGTTCCTTTAGTCTTTGATGGTGTCCTCTGGTTCTAGTTTTTCCTGCAAGTGGAATCCACGTCCACTCTATCCAGGCCTCGCAGTATCCTGTAAGATTCAATAAGATCCCCCCTCATCCTTCTAAACTGCAACGGGTACAGTCCCAGAGTCCTCAACCGTTCCTCACACGACAGGTTCTTCAATCCAGGGAATATTCTTGTGAACCTCCTCTGGAGCCTTCTCAAAGGCCAGCACATCCTTCCTTAGATATGGGGTCCCAAACTACTCACAATACGCCAAATGGGGTCTGACCAGAACCTTATACAGCCACAGAAGTACATCACTGGTCTTGTATTCTAAGCCTATTGACATGAATGTTAACATTTCATTTGCCTTCATAAGTGCCGACTGAACCTGCACGTTAACATTAAGAAAATCGTGAACAAGGACTCCCAAGTCCCTTTGTGCGTCTGATTTCCTAAGCAATTCCCCATTTGGAAAATAGTCTATGCCTAAATTCCTCTTTCCAAAGAGAATAACCTCACACTTTTCCATATTCTATTTCATTTGCCACTTCACTGCCCACTCTCCTAGCTTGTCCAAACCCTTCTGCTGCCCCCTTGCTTCCTCAATACTACTTGTCCCTCCACATATCTTTGTACCATCTGCAAACGTAGCAACAGTGCCTTCAGTTCCTTCTTTGAGATCATTGATGTATATTGTGAAAAGTTGGGGGTCCCAGCATAGACCCTTGAGGCACACCACTAGTCACCGGCTATCATCCTCAAAAAGACCACTTTTTCCCCACTTTCGGCCTTCTGCCCGTCAGCCAATCCTCTACCCAAGCCAGGATCGTACCCTTAACACCATGGACTCTTAATTTATTCAAACGTCTCCTATGCGGCACCTTGCCAAAGGACTTCTGGAAATCTAAATAAATCGCGTTCACTGGTTCATCTTTGTCTAACGTGCTTGTTACCGCCTCAAAGAACTCTGACAGGGTTGCCAGACATGACAGCCCTTTGACAAAGCCGTGCTGACTCAGTCCTATTTTATCATGGCACTTTCAAGTACTTTGCGATCTCATCTCTAATAACAGACTCTAAAATCTTACCAATGACCAAAGTCAAGCTAACCGTCCTATAATTTCCTGTCTTCTGCTTCCCTCCCTTCTTAAACAGTGGTGTTACATCAGCTACCTTCCAGTCCTCTGGGACCCTTCCTGCCTCCAGTGATTCCTAAAGGATCACCACCAATGCCTGCACAATTTCCTCAGCTGTCTATTTTAGAACCCTGACCTGTAGTCCATCCGGCCCAGGTGACGTATGCACCTTCAGACCTTTCAGTTTACACAGAACCTTCTTCTTAGTGATGGCCACTGCACTCACCTCTGGCCCCCGATTTTCCTGGAGATCTGCCCTCTGACTGGTGCCTTCCACCGTGAAGACTGATGCAAAGTAACTATTCAATTCGTCTGCCATTTCTTTGTTTCCTATTATTACTTCTCCAGCCACGTTTTCCAGTGATCCAATGTCTATTTTTGTCTCTCTCTTACATTTTAAATATTGAAAGAAACTATTCCTATCTTCTTTTGTATTACTAGTTAACGTACTCATACTTCATCTTCTCTCCTCTTATTGCTTTTCCAGTTATCCTCTGCTCGCTTTTACTTGATTCCAAATCCTCTGGCCTCCCACTAATCCTTGCCACTTTGTATGGCTTTTCTTTTACTTGTATGCTGTCCTTGACTTCCCTCGTCAACCATGAATTCCTAGTCCATTCCTTAATATGTTTCCTCCTCCTTGGGATGAATTTCTGGTATGCCTCCCCTATACCCCCCAAAAACCCATGCCATTGCTCTTCCACTGTCTTCCCTGCTAATCTCGTTTTCCAATCAACTCTGCCCAGCTGCTCCCTCATTTATTTGTAGTTACTTTTATTTAGTTACATCTGACTCCAGCTTCTCCCTCTCAAACTGCAGGGTAAATTCTATCATATCGTGGTCACTGCTCCCTCAGAGTTCCTTCACGTTAAGATCCCAAATCAAGTCTACCTCATTACACATCACCAAATCCAGAATTGTATTTTCCCTCGTGGGCTCTGCAACAGGCTGCTACAATAAAAACAACTCTGAAACATTCCACAAATTCCTTTCCTTGTGATCCACTACCAACCGGATTTTCCCAGTCCACGTGAATATTGAAGTCGCCCATGCTTATTGTGATATTGCCTTTTTTACATGCTTTCTCTATCTCCTGATTAACTTTCTGCCCCACATGCTGACTACTGCTTGAGGGCCTGTGCATAGCTCCCATCAGGGACTGTTTACCTTTGCGATTCCTCAACCCTACCCACAGAGATTCTATGCCTTCGGATTCTAAATCGCTCCTTGCTATCGATTTAACTTCATTCCTTACTAACAATGCAACGCCGCCCCCTTTGTCCATCTGCCTGTCCTTTCGATCGGACATATATCCTTGAATATTTAGATTCCAGTCCTGATCCACTTGCAGCCATGACTCTGTGATGCCCAGTACATCGTATTGGCCACTTTCAATATACGCAACAAGCTAATTTACGTTGTTCCATAGACTGCGCACATTAAGGTACAACACCCTCAGTCTGCATTGACGACCTTCCTTCTCACACTTGTCACCTTTTTTGCTCTGCCTGAGGGCGATGTTCTATTATTTTTGTTCTCTATTTCCCCTTCAGTTCTGACACCTTCTAAGCTCACGCTCTGGCTCCCATCCCACTGCTATATTAGTTTAAATCCTCCCGAGTGGCACTCGCAAACCTCCCAGCCAGGATATTGGTGACCCTCGAGTTTAGTTGCAACCCGTCCTTCTTGTACAGAAACCCTCCCTCCTACACCATTGGTTTGGCCACGTGATTAGCTGCACTATCCTCCTATTTCTAGCCTCAGTGGCGCGTGGCACAGGGAGTAAACATGAGATTACAACCCTCTAGGTCTTGCTCCTCAGTTTACTGCCTAACGTCCTGAAATCCTTCTGCAGTACCTCATCACTCTTCTTGCCTGTGTCATTAGTACCTATGTGTACTACCACCTCTGGCTGTCACGCTCCCCTTCAGGATATCCTGTGTTCGTTCAGAGACATACTTGATTCTGGCAAGAGGGAGGCAACACACCATCCTGAAGTCTCTATCGCTTCCACAGAAGCGCCATCTGTGTCCCTTACTATAGAGTCCCCTATAACTATCGCTCTCCTGGACTTTGCCCTCCTCTGCTGAGCAACGTAGCCAATTCTGGTGCCACTCTTCTGGCTGCTGTTGTTTTTCCCTGATTAGCGATCCAAAAATGTCCAAAAGTATCCAAAAAGGTATACCTGTTAGAGAGGGGGGGGGGGGGGGCACAGAGGATTCCTGCACTGACTGCCTGACCTTTCTAGCGGTCACCCATGTGTCTCCCTTGGGTGTGACCACATCTCTAGAACTCCTATCAATGACGCAGTATGTAGATAGGCCAACGCGAGGCGAGGCCACATTGGATTTGGTACTGGGCAATGAACCAGGACAGGTGTTAGATTTGGAGGTAGGTGAGCACTTTGGTGATAGTGACATGAAGGTTCAATTAGGGCGCTCGAGAGTAACAAGTTAGCTAGGCAGGACCTAAAGAGAGAGCTAAGAAGAGCCAGGAGGGGACATGAGGTAGGCAGGATCAAGGATAACCCTAACGCTTTCTATAGATATGTCAGGTATAAAAGAATGACTAGGGTAAGAGTAGGGCCAGTCAAGTACAGTAGTGGGAAGTTGGGCATGGGGTCCGAGGAGATAGGAGAGGTGCTAAATGAATATCTTTCGTCAGTATTCACACAGGAAAAAGACAATTTTGTCGAGGAGAATACTGAGATTCAGGCTACTAGACTAGAAGGGCTTGAGGTTCATAAGGAGGACGTGTGAGCAATTCTGGAAAGTGTGAAAATAAATAAGTCACCTGGGCCGAGTGGGATTTATCCTAGGATTCTCTGCGAAGCTAGGGAGGAGATTGCTGAGCCTTTGGCCTTGATCTTTAAGTCATCTTTGTCTACAGGAATAGTGCCAGAAGACTGGAGTATAGCAAATGTTGTCCCCTTGTTCAAGAAAGGGAGTAGAGATAACCCCGGTAACTATATACCAGTGAGCCTAGTTCTGCTGTGGGAAAACTCTTGGAAAGGTTTATAAGAGACAGGATGCATAATCATCTGGAAAGGAATAATTTGATCAGAGATAGTCCACACGGTTTTGTGAAGGATAGGTCGCGCCTCACAAACCTTATAGAGTTCTTTGAGAAGGTGACCAAACAATTGGATGAGGGTAAATCAGTTGATGTGGTGTATATGGATTTCAGCAAAGCGTTTGATAAGGTTTCCCATGGTAGGCTACTGCAGAAAATACGGAGGCATAGGATTCAGGGCGATTTAGCAGTTTGGATCAGAAATTGGCTAGCTGGAAGAAGACAAAGGGTGGTGGTTGATGAGAAATACTGAGACTGGAGTCCAGTTACCAGTGGTGGACCACAAGGATCTGTTTTGGGGCCACTGCTGTTTGTTCTGTTTATAAATGACCTGGAGGAGGGCGTAGAAGGATGGGTGAGTAAATTTGTAGATGGCACTAAAGCGGGTGGAGTTGTGGACAGTGCGGAAGGATGTTACAAGTTACAGAGGGACATAGATAAGCTGCAGCGTTGGGCTTAGAGGTGGCAAATGTAGTTAAATGCGGAAAAGTGTGAGGTGATTCATTTTTGAAGGAATAACAGGAAGACGGAGTACTGGGCTAATGGTAAGATTCTTGGCAGTGTGGATGAGCAGAGAGATCTCGGTGTCCATGTACATAGATCCTTGAAAGTTGCGACCCAGGTTGAGAGGGTTGTTAAGAAGGCGTACGGTGTGTTAGCTTTTATTGTTTGAGGGATTGACTTTAGGAGCCATGATGTCATGTTGCAGCTACACAACACTCTGGTGCGGCCGCATTTGGAGTATTGCGTGCAATTCTGGTCGCCACATTATAGGAAGGATGTGGAAGCATTGGAAAGGGTGCAGAGGAGATTTACCAGAATGTTGCCTGGTATGGAGGGAAGATCTTATGAGGAAAGGCTGAGCGACTTGAGGCTGTTTTCGTTAGGGAGAAAAAGGTTAAGAGGTGACTTAATTGAGACATGCAAGATGATCAGAGGATTGGATAGGGTGGACAGTGAGAGCCTTTTTCCTCGGATGGTGTTGCCTAGCACGAGGGGACATAGCTTTCAATTGAGGTGAGATAGATAAAAGACAGATGTCAGAGGTAGGTTCTTTCCTCAGAGAGTAGTAAGGGCGTGGAATGCCCTGCCTGCAACAGTAGTGGACTCGCCAACACTAAGGACATTCAAATGGTCATTGGATAGACATATGGACAATAAGGGAATAGTGTAGACGGGCTTTAGAGTGGTTTCACAGGTCGGTGCAACATCGAGGGCTGTAGGGTATGTACTGCGCTGTAATGTTCTATGTTCTATGTTCTTTCCGCTACCTGCGAAAGAACAAAGAACAAAGAAAAGTACAGCACAGGAAGAGGTCCTTCGGCTCTCCAAGCCCGTGCGTACCATGCTGCCGGACTAAACTACAGTCTTCTACAATTTCTGGGTCCGTATCCCTCTATGCCCATCCTATTCATGTATTTGTCACGATGCCCCACTACACACTGTGTAAAAAACTTGCCTCTTACATCTACTCTAAACCTTGCCACTTACACCTTAAACCTCTGCCCCCTAGTAATTGATCCTTCTACCCTGGGGAAAAGTCTTTCTGCCTATGCCCCTCATAATTTCGTAGACATCTATCAGGTCGTCCCACAACCTCCGTCGTTCCAGTGAGAACAAACCGAGTTTATTCAACCGCTCCTCATAGCTAATGCCCTCCATACGAGGCAACATCCTGGTAAATCTCTTCTGCAACCCCTCTAACGCCTCCACATCCTTCTGGTAGTGTGGCGACCAGAATTGAACACTATACTCCAAGTGTGGCCTAACTAAGGTTCTATACAGCTGAAACATGACTTGCCAATTCTTGTACTCAATGCCCTGGCCAATGAAGGGAAGCATTCCGTATGCCTTCTTGACTACCTTCTCCACCTGTGTTGCCACTTTCAGTGACCTGTGGATCTGTACATCTCGATTTCTCTGACTTTCAATGCTCTTGAGGGTTCTACCATTCACTGTATGTTCAAAACCTGCATTTGACCTTCCAAAATGCATTACCTCACATTTGTCCGGATTAAACTCCATCTGCCATCTCTCCGCCCAAGTCTCCAAACAATCTAAACCCTGCAGTACCCTCGTACAGTCCTCGTCGCTATCCGCAATTCCACCAAACCCTGTGTAGTCTGCGAACTTACTAATCAGACCAGTTACATTTTCCTCCAAATCATTTATATATACTACGAACAGGAAATGTCCCAGCACTGATCCCTGCGGGATACCACTAGTAACAGCCCTCCAAATAGAAAAGGACCCTTCCATTGCTACTGGCTGCCTTCTATGACCTAGCCAGTTCTGTATCCACCTTGCCAACTCACCCCTGATCCCGTGTGACTTCACCTTTTGTACCAGTCTGCCATAAGGGACCTTGTCAAAGGCCTTACTGATGTCCATATAGACAACATCCACTGCCCTAGCTGCATCAATCATCTTTGCGACCTCTTCGAAAAACTCTATCAAGTTTGTGAGCCACGACCTCACCTTCGCAAATCCATGCTGCCTCTCACTAATACGTCCATTTACTTCCAAATGGGGGTAGATCCTGTCTCGAAGAATTCTCTCCAGTAATTTCCCTACCACTGACATAAGGCTCACCGGCCTGTAGTTGCTTGGGTTATCCTTGCTGCCCTTCTTAAACAAAGGAACAACATTGGCTGTTCGCCAAGCCTCCGTGACATCACCTGAAGACAGTGAGCATCCAAAGATTTCTGTCAAGGCCTCAGTAATTTCCTCTCTAACCTCCTTCAGTATTCTGGGGTAGATCCCATCAGGCCCTGGGGGCTTATCTACCGTAACATTTTTCAAGACGCCCAGCACGTCGTCCTTTTGGATCTTACTGTGACCCAGGCTACCTACACACCCTTCTCCAGATTCAACATCCACCATTTCCTTCTCTTTGGTGAATACTGATGCAAAGTATTCATGTGCCCATTTCCTCTGGCTCATCACAGAGATTCCCTTGCCTATCCTTCAGTGGGCCAACCCTTTCCCTGGCTACCCTCTTGCTCTTTATGTACATGTAAAAAGCCTTGGGATTTTCCTGAACCCTATTTGCCAATGACTTTTCGTGAACCCTTCTAGCCCTCCTGATTCCTTGCTTAAGTTCCTTCCTACTCTCCTTATATTCCACACAGACTTTGTCTGTTCCCAGCCTTCCAGCCCTGACAAATCTGTCTACCTATCTGCTTCTCTATCTCCCGCTGGCTGTTGGGAGGCCTGCAGTCACTCCCCAGCATTGTGACTGCACCCTTCTTATTCCTGACCTCTACCCATATAGCCTCACTGCCCTCTGAGGTGCCCTCCCGTAGTACAGCTGTGATTTTCTCCCTAACCAGTAGCACAACTCTGCCACTCCTTTTACATCCCCTCTATCCCGACTGAAATATCTAAATCCTGGAATGTTTAGCTGTCAATCCTATCCTTCCCTGAACCAGGTCTCTGTAATGGCAACAACATCATAGTTCCAAGTACTAATCCAAGCTCTAAGTTCATCTGCCTTACACGTAATACTTATCGCATTAAAACATATGCACTTCAGGCCACCAGACCCGCTCTGTTCAGCAAATTCTCCCTGCCTGCTCTGTCTCAGAGCCACACTGGCCCTATTCCCTAGTTCTCCCTCAATGCTTTCACCTTTTGAGCTGTTGCTCCGGTACCCAACCACCTGCCATCCTAGTTTAAACCCTCCCGTGTGACACTAGCAAACCTCGCGGCCAGGATATTTATGCCTCTCCAGTTTAGATGCAACCCATCCTTCTCATACACGTCACACTAGCCCCGGAAGAGCTCCCAGTGGTTCAGATAACGAAACCTTCCAGTGCCGGAGCTCGTCACTGCCCCCCCCCCCCTTCTACCCCCCCCCACCCTCCACCCCCCAGTGGACAGTAATTCAATCCCTCTAGTGCCGGAGCTGGTCACAGCCCTCTCAGTGGACAGGAAATCAAACGCTCCAGTGCCGGAGCTGATTACTGCCCTCCCAGTGGTCAGTAACTCAAACCACCAGTGCCAGAGCTGGTCGCTGCCCTCCCAATGGACAGTAAATCAAACCCTACAGTGCCGGAGCTGGTCACTGTCCTCCCAGTGGACTGAAAATCAAACCTTCCAGTGCCGGAGCTGGTCACTGCCCTCCCAGAGGACAGTAAATCAAACCATCAGTGCCGGAGCTGGTCACTGCCCTCCCAGTGGACAGTAAATCAAACTGTCCAGTGCCGGAGCTGGTCACTGCCCTCCCAGTGGTCAGTAAATCAAACCCTCCAGTGCCGGAGCTGGTCACTGCCCTCCCAGTGGACAGTAAATCAAACCCTCCAGTGTCGGAGCTGGTCACTGCCCTCCCAGTGGACAGTAAATCAAACCCTCCAGTGCCGGAGCTGGTCACTGCCCTCCCAGTGGACAGTAAATCAAACCCTCCAGTGCCAGAGCTGGTCACTGCCCACCCAGTGGACAGTAAATCAAACGTTCCAGTGGCGGAGCTGGTCACTGTCCTCCCAGTGGACAGTGAATCAAGCCCTCCAGTGTCGGAACTGGTCACTGCCATCCCAGTGGACAGCAAATCAAACGCTCCAGTGCCGGAGCTGGTCACTGCCCTCCCAGTGGACAGTAAATCAAACCCTCCAGTGCCGGAGCTGGTCACTGCCCTCCCAGTGGACAGTAAATCAAACCCTCCAGTGCCGGAGCTGGTCACTGCCCTCCCAGTGGACAGTAAATCAAACCCTCCAGTGCCGGAGCTGGTCACTGCCCTCCCAGTGGACAGTAAATCAAACCCTCCAGTGCCAGAGCTGGTCACTGCCCACCCAGTGGACAGTAAATCAAACGTTCCAGTGCCGGAGCTGGTCACTGTCCTCCCAGTGGACAGTGAATCAAGCCCTCCAGTGTCGGAACTGGTCACTGCCATCCCAGTGGACAGCAAATCAAACGCTCCAGTGCCGGAGCTGGTCACTGCCCTCCCAGTGGACAGTAAATCAAAGCCCCCAACGCCGGAGCTGGTCACTGCCCTCCCAGTGGACAGTAAATCAAACCCTCCAGTGCCGGAGCTGGTCACTGCCCTCCCAGTGAACAGTAAATCAAACCCTCCATTGCCGGAGCTGGTCACTGCCCTCCCAGTGGACAGTAAATCACACCCTCCAGTGCCGGAGCTGGTCACTGCCCTCCCAGTGGACAGTAAATCACACCCTCCAGTGCCGGAGCTGGTCACTGCCCTCCCAGTGGACAGTAAATCAAACCGTCCATAAGAACATAAGAACTAGGAGCAAGTGTCGGCCATCTGGCCCCTCGGGCCTGCTCCACAATTCAATTAAATCATGGCTGATCTTTTGTGGACTCAGCTCCACTTTCCGGCCCGAACACCATAACCCTTAATCTCTTTATTCTTCAAAAAACTATCTATCTTTGTCTTAAAAACATTTAATGAAGGAGTCTCTACTGCTTCACTGGGCAATGAATTCCATAGATTCACAACCCTTTGGGTGAAGAAGTTCCTCCTAAACTCAGTCCTAAATCTACTTCCCCTTATTTTGAGGCTATGCCCCCTAGTTCTGCTTTCACCCGCCAATGGAAACAACCTGCCCGCATCTATCCTATCTATTCCTTTCATAACATTATATGTTTCTATAAGATCCCCCCTCATCCTTCTAAATTCCAACGAGTACAGTCGCAGTCTACTGAACCTCTCCTCGTAATCCAACCCCTTCAGCTCTGGGATTAACCTAGTGAATCTCCTCTGCACACCCTCCAGTGCCAGTACGTCCTTTCTCAAGTAAGGAGACCAAAACTAACACAATATTCCAGGTGTGGCCTCACTTACACCTTATACAATTGCAGCAGAACCTCCCTAGTCTTGAACTCCATCCCTCTAGCAATGAAGGACAAAATTCCATTTGCCTTCTTAATCACCTGTTGCACCTGTAAACCAATTTTTTGCGACTCGTGCACTAGCACACCCAGGTCTCTCTGCACAGCAGCATGTTTTAATATTTTATCATCTAAATAATAATCCCTTTTGCTGTTGTTCCTACCAAAATGGAAAACCTCACATTTGTCAACATTGTATTCCATCTGCCAGACAGTAGCCCATTCACTTAGCCTATCCAAATCCCTCTGCAGACCTCCATTATCATCTGCACGTTTTGCTTTACCACTTATCTTAGTGTCGTCTGCAAACTTGGACACATTGCCCTTGGTCCCCAACTCCAAATCATCTCTGTAAATTGTGAACAGTCGTGGGCCCAACACTGATCCCTGAGGGACACCACTAGCTACCGATTGCCAACCAGAGAAACACCCATTAATCCCCACTCTTTGCGTTCTATTAATTAACCAATCATCTATCCATGCTACTACTTTCCCCTCAATGCCATGCATCTTTATCTTCTGCAGCAACCTTTTGTGTGGCACAATGTCAAAGACTTTCTGCAAATCCAGATATACCACATCCATTGGCTCCCCGTTATCTACCGCACAGTTAAAGTCCTCAAAAAATTCCACTATATTAGTTAGGAACGACCTGCCCTTTATGAACCCATGCTGCGTCTGCCCAATGGGACAATTTCCATCCAGATGCTTCGCTATTTCTTCCTTGATGATAGATTCCAGCATCTTCCCTACTGCCGATGTTAAGCTCACTGGCCTATAATTACCCGCTTTCTGTCTTCCTCCTTTTTTAAACAGTGGCGTCACATTTGCTAATTTGCAATCCGCCGGGACCACCCCAGAGTCTAGTGAATTTTGGTAAATTATCACTAGTGCATTTGCAATTTCCCTAGCTATCTCTTTTAGCACTCTGGGATGCATTCCATCAGGTCCAGGAGACTTGTCTACCTTTAGCCCCATTAGTTTGCTCATCACTACCTCCTTGGTGATAACAATCCTCTCAAGTTCCTCACCTGTCATAGACTCATTTCCATCATTCACTGGCATGGTATTTGTGTCTTCCACTGTGACGCCGGCCCAAAAAACCTGTTCAGTTTCTCAGCCATTTCCTCATCTCCCATTATTAAATCTCCCTTCTCATCCTCTAAAGGACCAATATTTACCAAACTCTTTTTTGTTTTATGTATTTGTAGAAACTTTTACTATCTGTTTTTATATTCTGAGCAAGTTTACTCTCATAATCTATCTTACTCTTCTTTATAGCTTTTTTAGTCGCTTTCTGTTGCCCCCTAAAGATTTCCCAGTCCTCTAGTCTCCCAATGATCATCGCTACTTTGTATGTTTTTTCCTTCAATTTGATACTCTCCCTTATTTCCTTCGATATCCACGGTCGATTTTCCCTCTTTTTAACGTCCTTCCTTTTTGTTGGTATAAACCTTTGCTGAGCGATTTGAAAAATCACTTGGAATGTTCTCCACTGTTCCTCAACTGTTTCACCATAAAGTCCTTGCTCCCAGTCTACCTTAGCTAGTTCTTCTCTCATCCATTGTAATCTCCTTTGTTGACGCACGAAACACTAGTGCTTGATTTTACCTTCTCACCCTCCATCTGTACTTTAAATTCCACCATATTGTGATCTCTACTTCGGAGAGGATCCCTAACTATGAGATCCTGAATCAATCCTGTCTCATTACAAAGGACCAGATCTAGGACCGCTTGTTCCCTCGCAGGTTCCATTACAAACTGTTCTAGGAAACTATCGCGGATGCATTCTATAAACTCCTCCTCAAGGCTGCCTTGACCGACCTTGTTAAACCAATCGTCATGTAGATTAAAATCCCCCATGATAACTGCTGTACCATTTCTACATGCATCAGTTATTTCTTGGTTTATTGCCTGCCCGACCATTATGTTACTATTTGGGGGCCTGTAGATTACTCCTATCAGTGACTTTTTCGCCTTACTATTCCTGATTTCCACCCAAATGGATTCAAACTTATCCTCCATAGCACCGAAGAAATCCCTTACTGTTGCCCGGATGTCATCCTTAAATAACAGAGCTACACCACCTCCCTCACTATCCACTCTGTCCTTCCGAAAAGTTTGCTACCCTCGGATATTTAACTCCCAGTCGTGACCATCCTTTAACCATCTTTCAGTAATGGCCACTAAATCATAGTCATTCACGATGATTTGCGCCATCAACTAATTTACTTCATTCCGAATACGACGAGCATTCAGGTAAAGTACACTTATGTTGCCTTTTTTTACCTCTGTTCTGAATCTTAACACCTCGATCAGTAACCGCTCCTAAGTTATATTTCCTCTTAACCTTTCTCCTACTTTTCCTTGTCGTTGAACCCATATCTTCATGTAACAGCCTGTCGCGTCGCTTACCATTAATGTTTTCGCTTCCCGTTTTATTTATTTTAGTATTCCTGGGCCTATTCACTGAGCTTCCCTCAGTCACTGTACCTTGTACTGTCGCACTTTTTGATTTTTGACTGTGGCTTCTCTGCCTTACACTTTCCCCCTTACTGCCTTTTATTTCTGTCCCTGTTTTACTAGCTTCCAACTTCCTGCATCGGTTCCCATCCCCCTGTCACATTAGTTTAAACTCCCTCCAACAGCTTTAGCAACCCCACCCCCCCCCCCCCCCAACCGCCCCCCCCCTCCCCAGGACATCAGTTCCAGTCCTGCCCAGCTGCTTCCGAACCTGGTTCCCATCCCCCTGCCACATTAGTTGCTCCCAACAGTGTTAGCAAAAGCACCCCTAGGACATTGGTTCCAGTCCTGCCCAGGTGTAGGCCATCCGATTTGTAATGGTCCCACCGCCCCCAGGACCGGTTCCAATGTCCCAAAAATCTGAACTACTCCATCCTGCACCATCTTTCAAGCCACGTATTCATTCTGATTATTCTTGAATTTCTACTCTGACTGGATCTCGTGGCACTGGTAGCAATCCCGAGATTACTACCTTTGATGTCCTACCTTTTAGTTTTACTCCTAGCTCCGTAAATTAAGCTTGTAGGACCTCGTCCCGTTTTTTACCTATATCGCTGGTGCCTATGTGCACCACGATAGCTGGCTGTTCACCCTCCCCCCCCCCTCCCCTCAGAATGTCCTGCTGCCGTTCCGGGAGGCAACATACCATCCTGGAGTCCTGATTGCGTCCGGAAAACCACCTGTCTCTTGCCCTTACAATTGAGTCCCCAATCATTATAGCCCTGCCATTCTTCCTCCTGCCCAGCTGCGCAGCAGAGCCAGCCACGGTGCCATGAACCTGGCAGCTGCTGCCTTCCCCTGGTGAGCCATCTCCCTCAACAGTATCCAAAGCGGTATATCTGTTTTGCAGGGAGATGACCGCAGAGGGCACCTGCACTGCCTTCCTACTCTTGCTCTGTCTTTTGGTCACCCATTTTCTATCTCCCTCAGTACGTTTCACCTGCGGTGTGACCAACTCGCTAAACGTGCTATCCACGATGTCCTCAGCATTGCGGATGCTCCAAAGTGAGTCCATCCGCAGCTCCAGAGCTGTCAAGCGGTCTAACAGGAGCTGCAACTGGACACAAATCTTGGACGTGAAGGAGCCAGGGACAGTGGACGTGTCCCTGAGCTCCCACATCGCACACGAGGAGCATGACACGGGTCTGAGATCTCCTGCGATGTCTTTAAACCTTCGGTTAACTTCAAGAATTACAATTTCCAAAAATTTAATAAATAAATAAAAAACGAAGAAAAAAATAAATAAATATACCAATGAAAAGAAACACAAAAACAGAAACACTGTTTACTAGTCACTTACCAGGGAGAAAAAGCACTTCCTCCCCACCCAGCTTCGAATTCCAACCTAGATTCAAATTCCCAAACTCACTCTTAGGTGTGCCTTACTCTGACTGTGTCTTCGCTGGCTCACTGGGAGAACTCACAGCCGGAGCTGGTCACTGCCCTCCCAGTGGACAGTAACTCAAACCCTCCAGTGCCGGAGCTGGTCACTGCCCTCCCAGTGAACAGTAAATCAAACCCTCCAGTGCCAGAGCTGGTCACTGTCCTCCCAGTGGACAGTAAATCCACCCTCCAGTGCCGGAGCTGGTCACTGCCCTCCCAGTGCACAGTAAATCAAACCCTCCAGTGCCGGAGCTGGTCACTGCCCTCCCAGTGGACAGTAAATCAAACCCTCCAGTGCCAGAGCTGGTCACTGCCCTCCCAGTGGACAGTAAATCAAACCCTCCAGTGCCGGAGCTGGTCACTGCCCTCCCAGTGGACAGTAAATTAAACCCCCCAGTGCCGGAGCTGGTCACTGCCCTCCCAGTGGACAGTAAATGAATCTGGACTTGCAGCTTCTTCATATTCACAAGAACCTCTGGAGTGGGGTCAGACAAAAATTGGCGATCCGTCTCAAAGAGCGTCTCATCCAGCCGTTCCCGTTCGACCGCCAGCATCCGTTCTAAATGTGCCTGGGAGGAGGTTACCGCCCCCTTACAACCCTCTGATGGGCTTCCCACAGTGTGGATGGAGAGCCGGATTTGTTCCTATTTAATCTGGTGCACTCTTTGAAGGACTAGCACATGTGCTCACATGGTTCGGCAGTTGCAACTCCCCCTCCATCTGGCTCCTGTTAACTTTCTGAATCCGAATGACAACGGGGCAGTCCCCATACCCCCATCCCGCCCCCCACCCATCCGCCAGGATAGAGAAGAAAAATAAGTTTAACTTCATCGCCCATACTGAGGATGAAACAACCCGCACGACTAAACTCCCAATCAGGTGAATATAAGTCCAACTATACTACAAACGACAAAACAACACTTTTCCGAGAAGTTGGTCACAGAAATAACCAAACCAGATGTAACGTCATCCCCAGAGAAGAGAAAACAGAAAAACTGTCAGAAAAAAATTAGCTCTCAATAACAACCATTTTTTATTAGTTTCCCCAATATTCTTCCCATCCGACAGTGGACAAAGACCATGCAGGATATCATCAATGTAAACCAAGTTCTTCCTTCTTGATGAAAGCGTCCTCCTCCTCTGGTGTATCAACGGAGGTGTCCCGTGACTTGTAAGTGAACCGCAGCCAGGCGGGGTACACGACGCTGAACCAATCTCGTTTCTTATAAAAGACGGCCTTGTCCTTGTTGACGTCTGCCCTCTTCCTCGCTAACTCAGCACTCACATCCTGGCATATCCACATGAGATTGTCTTCCCGTCGCCAATCCCTATGATCCATGGCTCATTTCAGGACAGCTCGTTCTCTTGAAAACTATGGAAACCCACTATTATTGCACGTTGCGGATTGTGCGGACTGGTTGTTTTGCAGCGGGTCCAGTGGGCTCTGCCCAATGCTGCACATGACGCGGGTCCACCCGCCTCCACAGTTTTCTGAATATCTGGGTAAGATATGGCATTGGGCCTGGGCCCTTTCCTACCTTAGGAAACACCACGACTGTGAGGGCCTGACTTCTACCTTGTTTTACGAGATTGCCGGCTTTAAACTAGAGCCGCGTATTTTCCGCAGCCACCACGGCGAATCCATCGTCTCGTGAGCCAATCAGTTCCCTGAGATTCTTCCGCGCAATTTCCATGTTTCCGATCACCTCGCCATGTTTTTATTAACCAATTCAGATGTTTTAATTCTAATTTCATCCGAATGCGTCCCAATACTTTTTCAAAAGTGTTGGGTGGGGTTATTGGGTTAAGGGGATAGGATGGAGCTGTGCGCTTGGGTCGGGTGCTCATTCCAAGAGCCGGTGCAGACTCGATAGGCCGAATGGCCTCCTTTTGCACTGTAAATTCTATGACTCTAGAAGCAAGACGAGGTCATTCCGCACTTCGATCCTGCTCTGCCATCATTATGATCATGGCTGACCATCAAGTTCTGTACCCTGAGCCCGCCTTCCCCCCATATATCATCCCTTTATCCCCTAGAGCTATGTCTACTGTACCAAATTCTTAAATGGCACAACTTTCTCGCCTCAACTACTTTCTGTGATACCGTATTCCACAGGTAAACCACACGCTGTGTGAAGAAATATCTCCTCACCTCAGTCGTAAAAGGTTTCCCCCTTATCCTCAAACTATGACCCCTAGTTTTGGACCCCCCCCCCCCCCCCCACCACCATAGGGACAATTATTTGTGAATCTACCCTGTCTAATCCTCTAAGAATTTTGTAAGTTTCTATGAGATCCCCTCGTACTCTTCTAACCAAAAATTAATATAATTCTAACCGCCTGAGTCTCTCCTCATATGACAGCACCGCCATCTCAGGAATCAGCCTGGTAAACCTTCACTGCACTGCCTACAAAGCTGAAACAACATTCCTCATATATGGACAACAACACTTAACACAATACTCCAGGTGTGGCCTCACCCATGTCCGATAAAATTACAGTACAAATCTTTATTCCTATCCTCAAATCATCTCACTATGAAGACCAACATGCCATTTTCCTTCTTTACTGCCTGCACGCTTACTTTCCACGACCGATGAACGATGACACCAAGGTCTCGCTGAGAGTCTATCTCTCTTACTTTACACCCCTTCAAATTATACTCTGCCTTCATATGTTTCCTACCGAAGTGGATACTCACACATTATACTGCATCTCCTGTGCACATGCCCACTCACTCAGCATGTCCAAATCCCGCTGAAGCATCTCCACATTCTCCTCAGAGCTAACCCTCCCACCCAACTTTGTATCATCTGCAAATGTGGGGATTTAGCTCCCTTGTCCAATCATGGATATATAATGTGAACAGCTGGGCTTCGAGCACAGATCCCTGCGGAAGCCCACTGCTTCCTCTCTGCTAACCAGCTTTCTATCCATCTCAAGACACGACCCGTTATCCCGTGCGCCTGTTCCCATGTTGGTTCCTTAACGTATTGGTCGAAAAGACTATCCGGTATGTACCCCAGAAATTCCTCCTCTATTGTTCTGTGACTAATTTGACTCGCCCAATCTGTAGGTCGATTAAAGTCACCCATAATCACAGATGTTCCTTCATCACATGCATCTCTGTTTTCTTGCCTAATGCTATCCCTAACATTGCCACTGCAGTTTGGTGGTCTGTATACCACGCCTACGAATGTTTTTCGCTCTTTGATGATTTGTAACTCACGCCACACAGATTCCACATCACCTGCACACACACACACACACACACGAAAACATGTCCACGCAATAACATATATAAACACACAGACACAAACACAAACACAGGAGGTAATGTGGAGGTTTATATTGTCTCTCCCAAATTTTGAATAGAAATAAGTCGAAACGTTCTTCAGGACTTTTGAGAAAATAGCAACCCAAATGGAATGGTCAAAAGAGAGGTGGGCATTAGCCCCGCAGAGTGAGTTGACCGGGAGAGCACAGGAGGTTTATGCCGCCCTGTCAGAGCAGGATTTTGGGGGTTATGACTCGGTGGAAAAAGGCAATTATGTATGCATACGAATTGGTTCCCGAGGCATACTGCCAAAAACTGCGGATTGTAAGGGACAGATTTGTGCAGAGTTTGAAAGCGGTAAGATTGTTACGAGAATTGGGAGTTGAACCTCTCTTGGAGGTTCTGAGAGAGGTCATTGCGTTACGGAGTTTATCAACTCCTTCCCTTCGATAATGAAAACCCATGTTGAAAACCAGACGGCGCAAACTGCTAGAAAAGCAACAATTATGTATGACGGTTCGGAGCTAACGCATAAATATTGTCATGTGAGAGTACCTTTAAGACATGGATGTTTAAGCAATGTACCTTTAAGAAAACA
This sequence comes from Scyliorhinus torazame, assembly GCF_047496885.1. Classification (NCBI taxonomy): domain Eukaryota; kingdom Metazoa; phylum Chordata; class Chondrichthyes; order Carcharhiniformes; family Scyliorhinidae; genus Scyliorhinus; species Scyliorhinus torazame. The sequence continues at coordinate 11,173,534 of NC_092732.1, forward strand.
GTGATGTCAGAGAATGGGTGGAGCTGAGGTCAGGTCAGCCATTTTGCTGTGAAATTATGCAGCCTGAATAGAGCTTGGCAGTGTCTGTGTTTGCAGTGGGCTGGATCTCTGCCATGAAAGACTATCTCTGGATCATTTGGGTGATTTAAACTCGTAATAGTAAAGCCTTTAACCCGATGTGATTCTGTTTAAAGGTGTTAAGTCTCTTGGAAGTTTGAAGGAACATTTTGAGGAATCAGTTACTGTTGCAATATTTCGGAGTTATCTTTGAAGTAAGGTGTGTTAAGAGATCCAATGTTTATTTAAGATGTTACGTTGAGTTCATGGAATAAACAGTGTTTTGTGTTTAAAAACCCACGTGTTCATAATTGTAATCGCAGACGTAGGGAACAAACCGTGTGCTCGAAAATCAACAAATACATTAAAGGGGGAGGTTGGTTGAACTCCATGATGCATTTTTGGGTTCTGAAAACGCCTCGCCCATAAAAATTGGGGGCTCGAGGGGGATAAAAGTATATCTCTTGGATTGGCTTGTGTGAACATAAAGACAGTGAAGGATTGTTGCTTTTCCGGTGTTGTATTTTAGTTTAAGTAGGGAGAGTGTTGTGAACAGTGGCTCTTTCAGAGGCTCAGAAGTTTTTGGGCGTGGAGAATGTCACACGTAGTACCTTACGGACAGAAACGAAAAGCAGACTGTTAGGTTTGGCAAGAACATTGCAGTTCACATTACCTGACAAAATGCGGAAAAACTAGGTAATTATGGCGGTGGTTAAGCATTTAAAGTTGCCTGAGATAGAGTTTGACTCTGGAAATGGCAAAAATTCAGTTGCAAATTAAACAAATGGAACATGAGAAAGAATTAAAGAGGCTTGAATACGAGAGTGAGAGAGAGGAAAAAGAAAGAGAGAGAGAGAGATAGGAAAAAGGAAGAGAAAGAGAGAGAGAGTAAAAAGAAAAGGGGAGAAAATAAAGGAGAAAAGAAAGAATCGCCTTAGCAGAACAAAAAGAAAAAGAAAGGGAGATACAGATCAGGGAAAAAGATAAAGAAAGGGAGTTTGAACTTCAGAAAATGGCCATGAAACATGACAATCAGTTAAAATTGACAGACATAGAACATAGAACATAGAACATAGAAAATACAGCACAGAACAGGCCCTTCGGCCCACGATGTTGTGCCGAACCTTTGTCCTAGATTAATCATAGATTATCATTGAATCTACAGTGCAGAAGGAGGCCATTCGGCCCCCTGAGTCTGCACCAGCTCTTGGAAAGAGCACCCTACCCAAACTCAACACCTCCACCCAACACCAACAGCAATTTGGACATTAAGGGCAATTTATCATTGGCCAATTCACCTAACCCGCACATCTTTGGACTGTGGGAGGAAACCGGAGCACCCGGACGAAACCCACGCAGACACGGGGAAGACGTGCAGACTCCGCACAGACAATGACCCAAGCCGAAATCGAACCTGGGACCATGGATCTGTGAAGCAATTGTGCTATCCACAATGCTACCGTGCTGCCCTTAAGAACAAATAAATCTACACTATATCATTTTCCCGTAATCCATGTACCTATCCAATAGCTGCTTGAAGGTCCCTAATGTTTCCGACTCAACTACTTCCACAGGCAGTGCATTCCATGCCCCCACTACTCTCTGGGTAAAGAACCTACCTCTGATATCCCTCCTATATCTTCCACCTTTCACCTTAAATTTATGTCCCCTTGTAATGGTGTGTTCCACCTGGGGAAAAAGTCTCTGACTGTCTACTCTACCTATTCCCCTGATCATCTTATAAACCTCTATCAAGTCGCCCCTCATCCTTCTCCGCTCTAATGAGAAAAGGCCTAGCACCCTCAACCTTTCCTCGTAAGACCTACTCTCCATTCCAGGCAACATCCTGGTAAATCTTCTTTGCACCTTTTCCAGAGCTTCCACATCCTTCCTAAAATGAGGCGACCAGAACTGTACACAGTACTCCAAATGTGGCCTTACCAAAGTTTTGTACAGCTGCATCATCACCTCACGGCTCTTAAATTCAATCCCTCTGTTAATGAACGCGAGCACACCATAGGCCTTCTTCACAGCTCTATCCACTTGAGTGGCAACTTTCAAAGATGTATGAACATAGACCCCAAGGTCTCTCTGCTCCTCCACAATGCCAAGAACTCTACCGTTAACCCTGTATTCCGCATTCATATTTGTCCTTCCAAAATGGACAACCTCACACTTTTCAGGGTTAAACTCCATCTGCCACTTCTCAGCCCAGCTCTGCATCCTATCTATGTCTCTTTGCAGCCGACAACAGCCCTCCTTACTATCCACAACTCCACCAATCTTCGTATCGTCTGCAAATTTACTGACCCACCCTTCAACTCCCTCATCCAAGTCATTAATGAAAATCACATACAGCAGAGGACCCAGAACTGATCCCTGCAGTACACCACTGGTAACTGGGATCCAGGCTGAATATTTGCCATCCACCACCACTCTCTGACTTCTATCGGTTAGCCAGTTCGTTATCCAACTGGCCAAATTTCCCACTATCCCATGCCTCCTTACTTTGTGCAGAAGCCTACCATGGGGAACTTTATCAAATGCCTTACTAAAATCCATGTACACTACATCCACTGCTTTACCTTCATCCACATGCTTGGTCACCTCCTCAAAGAATTCAATAAGATTTGTAAGGCAAGACCTACCCCTCACAAATCCGTGCTGACTATCCCAAATCAAGCAGTGTCTTTCCAGATGCTCAGAAATCCTATCCTTCAGTACCCTTTCCATTACTTTGCCTACCACCGAAGTAAGACTAACTGGCCTGTAATTCCCAGGGTTATCCCTAGTTCCTTTTTTGAACAGGGGCACGACATTCGCCACTCTCCAATCCCCTGGTACCACCCCTGTTGACAGTGAGGACGAAAAGATAATTGCCAACGGCTCTGCAATTTCATCTCTTGCTTCCCATATAATCCTTGGATATAACCCGTCAGGCCCAGGGAACTTGGCTATCCTCAAGTTTTTCAGAATGCCCAACACATCTTCCTTCCTAACAAGTATTTCCTCGAGCTTACCAATCTGTTTCACACTGTTCTCTCCAACAATATCGCCCCTCTCATTTGTAAATACAGAAGAAAAGTACTCATTCAAGACCTCACCTATCTCTTCAGACTCAATACACAATCTCCCGCTACTGTCCTTGATCGGACCTACCCTCGCTCTAGTCATTCTCATATTTCTCACATATGTGTAAAAGGCCTTGGGGTTTTCCTTGATCCTACCCGCCAAAGATTGTTCATGCCCTCTCTTAGCTCTCCTAATCCCTTTCTTCAGTTCCCTCCTGGCTATCTTGTATCCCTCCAATGCCCTGTCTGAACCTTGTTTCCTCAGCCTTACATAAGTCACCTTTTTCCTCGTAACAAGACATTCAACCTCTCTTGTCAACCATGGTTCCCTCACTGGACCATCTCTTCCCTGCCTGACAGGGACATACATATCAAGGACACGTAGCACCTGTTCCTTGAACAAGTTCCACATTTCACTTGTGTCCTTCCCTGCCAGCCTATGTTCCCAACTTATGCACTTCAATTCTTGTCTGACAACATCGTATTTACCCTTCCCCCAATTGTAAACCTTGCCCTGTTGCACGTACCTATCCCTCTCCATTACTAAAGTGAAAGTCACAGAATTGTGGTCACTATCTCCAAAATGCTCCCCTACTAACAAATCTATCACTTGCCCTGGTTCATTACCCAGGACTAAATCCAATATTGCCCCTCCTCTGGTTGGACAATCTACATACTGTGTTAGAAAAGCTTCCTGGACACACTGCACAAACACCACCCCATCCAAACTATTTGATCGAAAGAGTTTCCACTCAATATTTGGGAAGTTAAAGTCGCCCATGACTACCACCCTATGACTTCTGTACCTTTCCAAAATCTGTTTCCCAATCTGTTCCTCCACATCTCTGCTACTATTGGGGGGCCTATAGAAAACTCCTAACAAGGTGACTGCTCCTTTCCTATTTCTGACTTCAACCCATACTACCTCAATAGGGTGATACTCCTCGAACTGCCTTTCTGCAGCTGTTATACTATCTCTAATTAATAATGCCACCCCCCACCTCTTTTACCACCCTCCCTAATCTTATTGAAACATCTATAACCAGGGACCTCCAACAACCATTTCTGCCCCTCTTCTATCCAAATTTCCGTGATGGCCACCACATCGTAATCCCAAGTACCGATCCATGCCTTAAGTTCACCCACCTTATTCCTGATGCTTCTTGCGTTGAAGTATACACACTTCAACCCATCTCCGTGCCTGCAAATACTCTCCTTTGTCAGTGTTCCCTTCCCCACTGCCTCATTACATGCTTTGGCATCCTGAATATCGGCTACCTTAGTTGCTGGACTACAAATCCGGTTCCCATTCCCCTGCCAAATTAGTTTAAACCCTCCCGAAGAGTACTAGCAAACCTCCCTCCCAGGATATTGGTGCCCCTCTGGTTCAGATGCAACCCGTCCTGCTTGTACAGGTCCCACCTTCCCCAGAATGCGCTCCAATTATCCAAATACCTGAAGCCCTCCCTCCTACACCATTCCTGCAGCCACGTGTTCAACTGCACTCTCTCCCTATTCCTAGCCTCGCTATCACGTGGCACCGGCAACAAACCAGATATGACAACTCTGTCTGTCCTGACTTTCAACTTCCAGCCTAACTCCCTAAACTTGTTTATTACCTCCACACCCCTTTTCCTACCTATGTCGTTGGTACCAATGTGCACCACGACTTCTGGCTGCTCCCCCTCCCCCTTAAGGATCCTGAAGACACGATCCGAGACATCCCTGGCCCTGGCACCCGGGAGGCAACATACCTTCCGGGAGTCTCGCTCGCGACCACAGAATCTCCTATCTATTCCCCTAACTATTCCCCTGCCAAAAAGGGAGACGTACAGTTTGATGATAGTTATGAGGATAGTGAGAAAGAGCGTCATAGTCAAAGGCTTGGTGGGAATCTATTTAAGTGTGTCCACGCATTGCCAAGGTTTGGCGAGGAGGACGTGGAAGCCTTTTTCATTTCATTTGAGAAGGTAGCTAAACAAATCAAATGGCCACAAGATATGTGGGTGTTACTGATTCAAACAAAGCTGGTAGGTCGAGCTAGTGAAGTGTTTGCATCACTACCGGAGAAGGTATATGCAACGTATGAGGAGGTGAATAAATCCACCTTAAGTGCATATGGGCTAGTGCCTGAAGCTTGCAGTCAAAGGTTTAGAAATTTACGGAAAGAATTTGGTGAAACATACAAGGAGTTTGAAAGGCTCAAACAGAGTAATTTTGTTAAGTGGATAAGGGCTTTTGAAAATAGACCAAACGTATGAATGTCTCAGAGAAATTATACTTTTGGACGAGTTTAAAAATTCAAATCCTGATGTAGTGAGAACTGATGTGGAAGAACAGAAGGTTAAAACTGCGAGATTAGCAGCGGAAATGGCAGATGATTATGAATTTGTTCATAAATCAACGATTGGTTTCCGACATCAGTTTCAGCCGGTGAGGGATAGAAACTGGGGACATGAGAAATACTCAAGTGGTAAAGGTAAAGGTGATCTGATGGAAGATAATAAGGAGAGTGTACCTCAGATTAAAAAATGAATCCAGGTGGGTGGAAAATAAATGAAAAGTTTCAGATGTTTTCACTGTAATAAACTAGGTCATGTAAAATCTCAGTGTTGTTTGTTGAAGTAAAGCACTGGGAAGCCTGATGTGGTAAAACAGGATAAGATAGTGGTGTTTGTTCGAGTGGTAAAGGAAAGCCGAAGGGCTGCGAAGGAGGTGCAAAGGATTGTACAGGCTTTTCAAGAAGTAATTGTTTAGAAGGTGCCAGATGTCTTTAAAGAATTTACTTGTGTGGGTAAAGTTTACTCATGGGTATCAGGAGGAGCAGGTAAAGAAGTGTCAATTTTAAGAGATACAGGGGCTTGTCAATCTTTAATGGTAAGAGATGAGGAATGATGTAGTTTGGGAAGAATGTTGCCAGAAAAGGTGGTGATATGTGAAATTCAAGCTGAGAATCCGTGTCTGCCGCGAGACTGATGGGGTCCATTTTGGTGGAGGTGCAGAAATTAAGCCCTCTGCTGAGGACTTCGATTTCGTCTGGTTGAAGGGTGTAGTCTGACAAGTTGACAATAGTTATCCTGTGTATACGGAGCGCTTGTCCATAGGGGATGGCTTCTTTAATGTGTTTAGGGTGGAAGCTGGAGAAGTGGAGCATCATGAGGTTATCCGTGGGTTTGCGGTAAAGCGAATTGCAGAGGTGACCGTCCTACTGCTCAGACGAGGAGGAGCGTAACAGACATCTACAGACGTTGAAAGATGCCCTCGTACGAATGGGATATGCATTCGACTCATCGATCGACAGTTCCAACGCGCCACAGCGAAAAACCGGACCGACCTCCTCAGAAAACAAACATGGGACACAACCGACAGAATACCCTTCGTCGTCCAGAACTTCCCCGGAGCGGAGAAACTACGTCATCTTCTTCACAGCCTTCAACACGTCATTGATGACGATGAACATCTTGCCAAGGTCATCCCCACACCCCCACTACTTGCCTTCAAACAACCGCGCAACCTCAAACGAACCATTGTTTGCAGCAAACTACCCAGTCTTCAGAACAGTGACCACGACACCACACAACCCTGTCATGGCAATCTCTGCAAGACGTGCCAGATCATCGACATGGATACCACTATTACACGTGAGAACACCACCCACCAGGTACGCGGTACATACTCTTGCGACTCGGCGAACGTTGTCTACCTCATACGCTGCAGGAAAGGATGTCCCGAAGCGTGGTACATTGGCGAGACCTTGCAGATGCTGCGACAACGAATGAACGGACATCGCGCAACAATCACCAGGCAGGAATGTTCCCTTCCAGTCGGGGAACACTTCAGGAGTCAAGGGCATTCAGCCTCTGATCTCCGGGTAAGCGTTCTCCAAGGCGGCCTTCAGGACCCGCGACAACGCAGAATCGCCGAACAGAAACTTATAGCCAAGTTCCGCACACATGAGTGCGGCCTCAACCGGGACCTGGGATTCATGTCACATTACATTCATCCCCCACCATCTGGCCTGCGAAATCCTACCAACTGCCCTGGCTTGAGACAATTCACACCTCTTTAACCTGGGGTTACCCCATCTCTGGATCTGTAAAGATTTAATCACCTGCTAATGCTCGCATTCCTAGCATTGTTTGGCATCCTTGAATTTGTCTATATATGTTTTTCTGGAACAGACCTCTTCATTCACCTGAGGAAGGAGCAGCGCTCCGAAAGCTAGTGACATCGAAACAAACCTGTTGGACTTTAACCTGGTGTTGTAAGACTTCGTACTGAGCATAGGAAGTGGCAGAGTGGGATAACAGCACGTAGCCATGGGAAAGAATGGATATCTGGGAAGACGACTGGATCTCCGCCGCAGAACAGAAATGAAGGAACTTGGGTGGAAGTGAGACTTGGAAGCCTAGGTGTTCCCATTGTAATAATCTGGGACATGTTCCTCCATCATTTTGAAATTGCAGGAAAAGTCCAATGGATTCACAGGAGATGTGATCGAGGACTCTGAGAAGGGAGCAAAAGTGGAAAACGCTACGGTGCAGAGAGTAGCGTTCACTGGACTGGGACCCAAGGTGAACATTGAATCATAGAAGTTACAGTGCAGAACGAGGCCATTCGGCCCATCGAGTCTGCACCGGCTCTTGGAAAGAGGTCCCTCCCGAAGCCCACACCTCCACCCTATCCCCATAACCCAGTAAACCCACTCAACACGAGGGGCAATTTTTGGAAACTATGGGCAATTTAGCATGGCCAATCCACCTAACCTGCCCATCTTTGTACTTTGGGAGAAAACCGGAGGAAACCCACGCACACACAGGAAGAACGTGCACACTCAGCACAGACTGTTACCCAAGCCGGCTGTCGAACCTGGGAAGCTGGAGCTGTGAAGCAATTGCGCTAAGCACCATGCTACCGTGCTGTGGGAACAACTGCGGAGAATGACGTTCATTACAGATATACCGGTTTTGTGTCTAAGATGAAAGTCACCCCATTTTCCTCGACTTAATCAGCCAACCCATAACAATTTAAGAGTCGCAGGCACGAATCAAATTCTTGTGCTGGAGAATAGTTCTTTATTTCCTCCAGAAAGCTCTGTCAATGCTGATGTATTAATGAATGGGACGTGTGGAAGCTGTAGCCCAGTTTCATTGCTTAAAGTGTAGTTGGAGTGTGATTTAATGTCAGGTCCAGTACTTTGAGTGGTGTTAAAGAATTCCCATGGAAGTATTAGACTTAGTTTCGGGGAATTAGGTGGCGGAGGTGAAGATGGTAGCTTCACCCAAGTGAGAGAGAATGTGAATAAAGTACTGCAGTTAGCACCTGCAATGTCCACAGTGGAGCATAACGCTGGGAAAACCTTTGCGGCAGTCGCGGACTCAGAGAAAAAGGAGTTGACAGCTGTTGATCACGTTTTCAACGACGGTGGGAGTGAACCAGATCCTGAGTATTCTTAAGTCAACGGTGATTCTAAGGTTGAAGGGGAAGATGATGGTCTTGATTTAATTTATGGTTTTGATAAGGGGTATGGTGAACAGTTGTTAACCCGACTGTTGGTTAGGTTCAGATTAAATTTTTGACTTAGTCCGAGGTTACGATCGCAGAGTAATGGTAAACAGTTGTTGCAAGAGTGATGGGACAGTAGAAGATTCTGATGACAATCTTGACTTCGATCTCGGGTCTGACTGTGATGCGATGATAGAACATTGTTTCCGAGCATACTCGTCACCAACTGAATTTGGAACATTGGCAAGTCGGTCTTCCAAAGCTTGTAAAGCAGGTAGCCACCCGGAAGAAGGAGGTGAGTTAGACTTGCCTAAAATTAATTCGTTACCGCCACTTCCAGTAAACCCTTTCCATGCCCTTCAGCTGAAAGTAATTCCTGGAGCTGACATGTTCTTCAGGAAAGTATACCGGACTGCAGGTTAATCAGGGTGAGGGCAGGAAGGATTGTGAAGTTGTAGAAAATAGGCGGCTGGTTAACACACATCCTTTCGAGGGTGTGTATCGCCTTTTCGACGTAGCAGACGTGGCGAGCAAGGCGTTATTGACCATCGATTTATTTCAACAGTGATGCGGAACGTCGATGGAGAATCATGTGATGGTTCTACCCCACAGAGGCTAGGATCAGCCAAACCGTTCACAGAGTCAGCGATGTGCCCATAGTCTGATTCTGGACGTTGAGATGCAGGAACTGATTACGAAAACTACGCTAAGGACGTAAATGTTTTCACCCCCCGAATTGTGGCTCTCAGATCAACCAACCCTGAGACAGCCAACCCCTCGGCGGCATTTGTTGAAAAGCTAGTAGAACGTGTAAACCTGGTGGTGTTGTACAAACTCTATTGGCCGGAAGTGAATCCAACCTCTCAGGATTGACAATCCCATCGTACTTGGGAGGTAGGCGTTCTGCAAAATGTGATTGGGTGCTCAATAGACAATCAGGAATGCCTGGTGGCCGCATCTCAGGGACAAAAGGAGCCAGGTATAGTGAAGATACCAAGGCGAAGCTGTAGAGAAGAACCAGAGGGCACCTGGTCATAAACCATGGTGTGGACCTCCAGAATGTTGAATCACCTACTTCTTGACTACAATCGCAGAGGCTGGCTCACTTAGAGTCGGAGGAACAATGTCTAGTGTCCACGTTATGGAAACCAAGCAAAAACCGTTATGAACCACTGAACGCGTAGGAGAGTCTGAGAGTTCGACGACCATGTATGATGAAGGCTCAGTGCTGGCTACCCCAGCCTTTTTCAAACTATTTACATCTTGCGGTTACAAACACATTTAAAACAAAGATCACATTTTTGTCAGGGGGGTTCTGTCGCGGTTAGAATTGCCATTGCTTGATGTATAGATTGCGTACATACTTTCTGCAAACGATAATATGATTTCAAGTACGTTGTCGTTTGTTTAAAAACAAACTCATTACAATTTTCCAATGTCGGACCCGGGTAGAGGACGTATTTGGTAGGTCCTGTTTCGGCAGGCATGTGGGGGTGTTGTGTGTCTTGATTTCTCCCAATTAAACGTCCGTGTCCTGAGGCGTGTAAGGATGCTGCATAAATCCTTTTTCCGTTTTGGGCTTATTTTATGAGTTAAAACTGCCAGCTGCCATTTGAATCAGCCCAGCTCTTCACCTTGATGTTCGATGGAAGATTGTGTAATGTCAAGTTGATGCATTTGGCAAGTAGCCATAATGTATGTGAAACAATGGAGCGTCAGTTGTTCTCACTTAGGATTGGTGGAGCCATTTGGAACCTTCTGTAAGAATGGTGGGGTCATTTGAAGAGCTTAATTTTCTCCTTAGTTTTGTGAATAGATCCAAGCATGAGGTAGTTCAAAAAAACTATCTTTCTCTCTTCATTAGAGACCATTAGGAAATCGCTGGCTGCAAAGACGTTTTCAGCAAATAATATCATCGCAGAGCTCTTAATCCCTGTTATTATTGAACTTTCACCCCTGTTCACCATGTGTCTGTCTTGTATATTCTGGGTGGCAAGTGGAACGAGGTTCTGGCAATGGTTAGATTAGCAGACCAGTCTTTAATTTTTGCTATTATACATCCATCCTTTTCGTTGTTATAAATGAACAGTTGGTGGTTAACTTAAACATCTGGTGCCTGAAGCTCATTGGAGCGCCTCGGGCCAAAATGTCGCCAGGTTTATAAGAAATATTAGTTAATTAAATTATGCTGGTCGAGGGGGCATGAATTGTCGTAAAACATTGCACACCCATATACACACATACAAATACACGCATAAACACATACAGGCACATACACACAGACACATGTACACACTAACACACATGTGTACACAAACAAACACACAAAGACACACAAACACAGACACAAACAACACACACACACACTCAGAAAAAAAAAGCATACACATTTGTAAACAAATACACAGCCACACACGGAGACACACATACACAAACACACATACACACACCCATACTTAGAACAAATGCTCATACACGCACAGACACATCCAGAAACACGGACACAAACACACACACATACACCCACGGATACACACATACGACTGGGCAAATCCCAAGGGTGTACACGCTGGGAAGTTCTTTACAACACGCTTGATGTTGCGTTGTAAATCCGTCCTCCAGATGTTGTTCTGGCCAACACCTTAATTTTTGAAGCTCCCGGATGGCCGACGTGCAGATCCTGTAACAGGGCTCCTGTCCTTGAGGGGAAATGACCTCCCGAGCAGTCCACAAAATCAGCACATCGTCGAACTCAGCTGGGAGAGCCTCTGAACAAAGGACCGAACAGACGCCGGAAAGTCTATCTTTCCGCCGGTGAGTAACAGATGGTGAAGTGTCACCAACGCCAGTTCCCGCTGCGTGCTTGTAAGCACCCCAGCAGCTGACACTGGTAAGGTGTCCATAAAATTCAACGTCACGATCTCCTCATACACAACTGGTGGGGACACATACACAGATATGTGCACACAATTACATACATGAAAACACATAATATTCACATCAACAATCTCTCACACACACGTCCACGTGCAGGCATAAACATGTCTGACACAGGCATACAGTTACAGACACACACAAACACATACACACATATACCTACACTCAAAACCACCCACAAATGCGTGCACATACGCGCACAGAGGCAGGCAATCACGCACACACAAACACACAGATGCACACAGTCACAATTAGTGGCACACATATAGGCTCACTACAGGCACGTACTCTTTCTGGCAAATGCACTCGGTTGCTCCCGCCACTCTCGCTTTCTCACACACATGAACACACAAAGAAACACACACATACAACACACCACACATATACATACATACTCCTCGACACACCCGTACACAAACACTCACACACGCAGACAAGTAAACACATTCATACATTTTTACACAAAAACACACACATACCGACCCACACAAACGCCCATTCACACATACCCACACACACTCATACACACAAGCACATACACGCACTCACGCACTCACGTCCACGCACAAACACACACTCACATACACTCATAGATACTCACAGACACCCACACACTCACATGCCCACTCGCATACACTTACACATGCAGACACACATATAAACTCTCAGCTACCCACGCACACAAGTACTCACCCACACTCACACCTACCCACAAACGTACCTCTGTATCACACACACACAAACATCGACACAAGTTTCGATACATACGAATGCTCATTCTGACTCTCTCCATCTCTCTCTCGCGCTCTCTCACCACGCAAACAGATTCAGAAACGCTCAAGCACACATACACTTTCACACACAAGCACGTACACACATAAATACCCACAAACACTCACACGCATACTCACACATATAAGAATAAAGAACAAAGAAATTTACAGCACAGGAACAGGCCCTTCGGCGCAGGCTGGGAGGGCCGAAGGGCCAGTTCCTGTGCTGTAATTTCTTTGTTCTTTGTTCTTATATTGCCACAATCACTCACAGAAGCTCACAGCAACCCACATGCACAAGCATTCAAACACACAAAGTCGCACATACTCGCACATATTCACACACTAACACACACAAACACACACCCACGAACACACATTCAGACACATATTCACACACACAGACACACACATACACACACTTATACCGCAAGTTCAAGGGCAGATGCATGCTCTTTCTGACCCTCGCCCTCTAACTCTTTCTGTCTCTCTCTCTTTCAAATACACACAAAACTCGCAGCCACAGGCAAAGACACAAGTTTAGACATAGCTGCATGCTCTCTCTGACATACTCACTTCTCTCTCTGTCTCTCTGTCTCTCTCTCTGTCTCTCTCTCACATGCACATACTCACACGCATTCTCACCCACGCCGTCCCTCACACATAAACACACACATTCAGTCCCTGTTTCACCGAGGCACTCACTCATAGACGCACGTTCAGGCACAGATGCATGCTCTTTCTGACACTTCACACACACACACACACACACAGTCACACACCCCAAGTTCAGGGGCAGCTGCGTGATGCTTCTCTCTCTCTCTCTCCCTCTCTCTCTTTCTCTCTTTCTCTCTTTCCACCTCTCTGTCTCTCTCTCTCTATATATATATCTGTAAATCTCTCTCTTTCTCTCTCTCTCTGCATCTCTATGTGTAGCTCTCTCTGTCTCTCTCTCACTCTCCCTCTCTCCCTCTCTATCTCTCCCTCTCCTTCCTACTCATTCTCAGCCACCCACCAGAGACACAAGTTCAAACATTAATGCCTGCTCATTCTGACTCTCTCCTTTCCTGTCGCTCTTATACTTACAGCGACACACACTCACAACCACGCACAATCTCTTACATGTACCCCCCCTCCCCACACACACACAAACACACACAATCACACACACTTTCACACATATACTCTCTCTCGGGGACACACACACTCGGACAAAACTTCATACACAGACAGATGCTCTGTCTGACAATTTCCTTCTCTCACGCACACAAACATAGACACAAGTTCAGACACAGACGCATGCTCTGTCTGACCCTTACCATCTCTCTCTATCTCTATCTCGCACACTCAGGCATACACAGTCATGCACATATAGATACACTTCAACCACACAAAAACTCACACACAGCCCAAAACACACAAACTCACTGACAGACACACAACTAGGCACGCAAACACTGACATACAGTGACACAGAATGACACCCCCACACAATCACTTACGCCACATCACACATACACTCATGCATACAGACACACACAACTCACACACATACACTTACACACATTCATACTCACACAGTTTGCCTCACACACGGAGAGTCACACACTAAAATGACTCACGCAGACACTCACATGTATATTGAAACACACGTGCACACGCATAGGCAAAAGTTCAGGTAAAGACTCCTGCTCCTTCTGATCCTCTCTCTTATACACACACAGTTCAGACATAGATGCATGCTTCTTATTGCTCTCTCCATCTCTGTCACACGTAGTCACACACAGGAACATTCACACACAAGAACACACAGAAATGCACTTTAAGCACACACACACACACACTCGCATTCGCACACACTGACATACACACATGCACTCATTCACACACACATCCGCACCCGTATGAACACTCACAGAGCCACATGCACATTCATACTTACACACGCAACAACATACTCACACCCGCACACACCCACGTCACACACATACACATTCGCTTACACACTCATGCACTAGTTCACGCACACGCACACACACTCACACAGTCGCACACGCACGTACACCAACACATTCACAAACACATTCACACAGAGACACAAACACTTAAATACTCTCACACACATGCCCTCACACGCACACACACTCTCATACACACTCACACTCGAACACACACTCAAACACACATACATTAATTCACACACAGACACACAAACTCTCTCTCACACACGTACACTCATTCAAAATCACACGCACTCACACCCGCAGTCTCTTACACATAGCTGCTTACACATGTACACACACTCAGAAACTCACAAACACACGCACACAGATTAAGAACACTCATGCACATATACACATACGCTCATACAAACTCACACACAGAAACTCAGAACCAACCACACGAACGTACACACACTTTCTCACACACTCACACGCACTCATACGCACACTCACACGCACACCCACACGCAGACACATACACTCATCCACAAGTGCTCTCACACAAACTCTCACACAAACATACACTCAATCACAAACAAAAGCACACTCGCACGCGCACAGACAGAGCCAGATACACTCACGCATACACAAATGCGCACACCAACAAGCATTTACAAAAACAATCACACAAAAACACGCACTCGCAAAGACTCCCACAGACACCTACACACTTCCGCGCATGCAGACTCCCACCCATATACACAAGTATTCACATACGCTCACTAACACTCGCACACACATAAATATTCACTCACACACATGTACACCGACCCACACTCACATTAAACCACACATTCACACACGCATACTCTCTCAGACACACAGACGCTCACATACACGCGTGCACACACACTCACAAACTCTCTCTTTCACTCAGGCACACGAACATGGACACAAGTCCAGGCACTGACGAATGTCCTTTCTTGACCCTCCCCCTCTCTCTCTCTACCTTACACACTCTCAGACCCACACATAGTCACAAGTTCAGGCATAGATGTATGTTCCTTCTCACCCTCTCTCGTGTCTCTCGCTCTCTCTCACAGCCACGCAAACACACATGCACACTCGGACACCCTCACTTTCACACACGCACAAAGACAGGCATAAGTTGAGGCAATCGGTATGTGTGCGTGCATGAGTGTCTGTTGTGTGCATGTCTGTGTGTGCGTGTGTATTGGTGTGAGTGTGTTTTTAAAGTTGTATGTTTGTGTGTAATTATTTGAGTGCCTATTTGAGTGCCTATGAGTTTGATTGTGCATGTGTGGTTGTGTATGGGTCTGTGCGGGTGATTGGTCTGTGCATGCTGCACATGTGGGCATGTGGGGATGTATGTGTGGGTGAGAATGTGTGGGCGACTGTGTGGTGGTATGTTTTGTGCGAGTGGGTGTGTGAGTGTTTGTGTGTGTGGCTGAGTGTGTGGGGGTGCGCGTGTGTATGGGCCAGTGCCTGTGTGTGAGTTTAGTGTGTGTGAGGAAGAATGTGAGTGTTCTTTTGTGTAGATGTGTATTTGTGTGTGAGTTTTTATGTCTGTGTCGGTGCCTGAGTGTTCCATGTGAAGTGTGTGCACGTTCGGTTGTCCAGGTGTATTTTTGGGTGCGTGGGTGGGTTTGGGTGTCAGTGTGTATGTGTGTGCGTATCTGCGTGCTTGTGTGTCTGTGTGTGTATGGGTGTCTGAGTGTGTATATCAGTTGTCTGAATTCTGAGTGCTACTTAGCTGGATAACAATGCCCTGTTGTTGTGTGAAAAACAGTGAGGTCAGGTGGCGTCTTAGAAGGAGGTAAGTAGTAATCAAAGTTATATTCAGCTCTTAAGTCGGATAATAAAATGATGCTCTTTTGGGTAATTGCATTACTGAAATAAAAGTCAACTGAGTTACACTCAACTGTAGCTAGTAAATTGTGCAACTAGTTTCGTACAGTTTTCAGGGCATTTGAATTTGAGGCCAAAAAAATGGAAGCCACTCAGTGCTGATTGTCTGCACTGTGAGTGTTATGTGCCTGGCCGAATGTTCTTTGGAGTTGGGTGAAAACAGGGTGTTAGGTGAAACAGGGAGACAGTGAAACCGAAACACTGGGAGCAGAGCTGAGCGGGAGATTTTCAAACAGAGGCCTGGGATCACTGATCACTGACATGATTGTTCCAAATAGGGCAGCACGGTGGCGCAGTGGTTAGCATTGCTGCCTCACGGCGCTGTGGTCCCAGATTAGATCATGGCTCTGGGTCAATGTCGTTATGGAGTTTGCACATTCTCCCCGTGTTTGCGTGGGTTCTGCCCCCCACAACCCAAAGATGTGCAGCGTAGCTGGATTGGCCACACTGAATTGCCTATTAATTGGAAAAAATGAATTGGGTACTCTAAATTGTAAAAAAATGATTGTTCCAACTGGAGGAATAAATCTGAAAGTGGTAGCACAGGAAGGCTGCGATTTGATTGGCTCATAAGACTCTGTGCAAATTTGGAAAAACAGTTAACATTTTTCATTTTAAATTTACAGTATAAATCTAGTGCTAGGAAGCATATAGTTGACTAACACACTTTAATTTAATAATATTTACTTTTAAATCAGTTTATTAATTCGTTCTTGAAATGGAAGTTAGAGGGATGAAGTGCTTCCCTTTTGAGATGTGGGAGATCCGTGAAGCTACCAGCATTCCGGACAACTACATCCGCAGTTAGTGCACCTAATTGCAGATCTTCACAGACCGCATGGATTCAGTTAAGAACATGCTGCTGGCGAAAAGCGCCATATAAAGGGGTTTTCGACACAAGGTGCAAGACGATATATGGGTGACCGCGATAAGGGACAGGCAATTAATGCAGGAAACCCCTGTGGCTCTCAGCCCTCCCCAACAAGCATACCCTTTACAAAACTGTTCGGCGGGGATGGCATTTCAGGGGAAACAGGAACATCAGTGGGAGAAGTGGGAACACGGCTGGCTCGGCTGTTAAACATAGAACATAGAACAAAGAGCATTACAGCGCAGTACAGGCCCTTCGGCCCTCGATGTTGCGCCGACCTGTAAAACCATTCTAAAGTCGATCTACACTATTCCCTTATCGTCCATATGTCTATCCAATAACCATTTGAAAGCCCGTAGTGTTGGAGAGTCCACTACTGTTACAGGCAGGGTATTCCACGCCCTTACTACTCTCTGACTAAAGAAACTACCTCTGGCACCTATCTTATATATATCTCCCCTCAAGTTAAAGCTTTGTGCCCTCGTGCGAGACATGACCATACGAGGAAAATGGCTCTCACTGTACACCCTATCCAATCCTCCGATCATCTTGTATGCCTCAATTAAGTCACCTCTTAACCTTCTTCTCTCTAACTAAAACAACCTCAAGTCCCTCAGCCTTTCCTCATAAGATCTTCCCTCCATACCAGGCAACATTCTGGTAAATCTCCTCTGCGCCCTTTCCAATGCTTCCACATCCTTCCAAGAATGTGGCGACCAGAATTACACGCCATACTCCAAATGCGGCCGCACCGGAGTTTTGTACAGCTGCAACATGACCTCATGGCTCCGATACTCAATCCCTCTACCAATAGAAGCTAACACACCGTACGCCTTCTTAACAACCCTCTCAACCTGGGTGGCAACTTTCAGGGATCTATGTACATGGACACCGAGATCTCTCTGCTCATCCACACTGCCAAGAATCTTACCCAGTACTCTGTCTTCCTGTTATTGCTTCCAAAATGAATCACTTCACACATTTCTGCATTACACTCCATTTGTCACCTCTCAGCCCAGCCCAGCAGCTTATCTATGTCCCTCTGTAACTTGTAACATCTTTCCCCACTGTCCACAACTCCACCGACTTTTGTGTCATCTGCAAATTTACTCACCCATCCTTCTACGCCCTCCTCAAGGTCATTTATAAAGATGACAAACAGCAGTGGCCCTAAAACAGATCCTTGTGGTACACCACTAGTAACTGGACTCCAGTCTGAACATTTCCCATCAACCACCACCCTTTGTCTTCTTCCAGCTAGCCAATTTCTGATCCAAACTGCTAAATCACCCTGAATCCCATAGAATTATAGAATTTACAGTGCAGAAGGAGGCCATTCGACCCATCGAGTCTGCACCGGCTCTTGGAAAGAGTACCCCACCCAAGGTCAACACCTCCACCCTATCCCCATAACCCAGTAACCCCACCCAACACTAAGGGCAATTTTGGACACTAAGGGCAATTTATCATGGCCAATCTGCACATCTTTGGACTGTGGGAGGAAAGTGGAGCACCCGGAGGAAACCCACGCACACACGGGGAGGATGTGCAGACTCCGCACAGACAGCGACCCAAGCCGGAATCGAACCTGGGACCCTGGAGCTGTGAAGCAATTGTGCTATCCACAATGCTACCGTGCTGCCTCCGTATTTTCTGCAGTAGCCTACCGTGGGGAACCTTGTCAAACGCTTTACTGAAATCCATATACACCACATCAACTACTTTACCTTCATCCACCTGTTTGGTCACCTTCTTAAAGAACTCAATAAGCTTTGTCAGGCACGACCTACCCTTCACAAAACGGTGTTGACCAACTCTAATCAAATTATTCCTTTCCAGATGATTATACATCCTTTCTCTCCTAACCTTTCCAAAATTGTGCCCACAACAGAAGTAAGGCTTACTGGGCTACAGTTACCGGAGTTGTCTCTCCTCCCTTTTTGAACAAGGGGAGAACATTTGCTGTCCTCCAGTCTTCTGGCACTATTCCAGTATACAAAGATGTGTTAAAGATCAAAGCTCAGCAATCTCCTCCCTAGCTTCCCAGAGAATCCTCGGATAAATCCTATCCGGCTCAGGGGTCTTATCTATTTTCACACTTTCCAGAATTGCTAACACCTCCTCCATATGAACATTAAGCCCTTCTAGCCTAGCAGCCTGAATCTCCGTATGCTCCTCGCAAACATTGTATTTTTACTGTGTGAGTACTGACGAAAAATGTTCATGTAGCACCTCTCCTATCTCCTCGTACTCCAAGCACAACTTCCCACTACTGTCCTTGACTGGCCCGACTCTTACCCTAGTCATTCGTTTATTCCTGACATATCTATAGAAAGCTTTAGGGTTATCCTTGATCCTACCTGCCAAAAAATTCTAATGTCCCCTCGTGGCTCTTCTTAGCTCTCTCTTGAGGTCCTTCCTAGCTAACTTGTAACTCTCGAGCGCCCGAACTGAACCTTCCTGTCTCATCTTTACATAAGCCTCCTTCTTCCTCTCTAACCGATGCATCGTAAGTCTTCCCTCATCGCTTCATAATTGCCTTTCCCCCAGATATAACTCTTGCCCAGCGGTGTATACCTCTCCCTTTCCATCACTAAAGTAAACGTAATCGAATTGTGGTCACTATCACCAAAGTGCTCACCTACCTCCAAATCTGACACCTGTCCTGGTTAATTACCCAGTACCAAATCCAATATGGCCTCGCCTCTCGTTGGCCTATCTGCACACTGTGTCAGGAAACCCTCCTGCACACACTGGACAAAAACAGACCCATCTAAAGTACTCGAACTATAGCGTTTCCAGTCAATATTTGGAAAGTAAAAGTCCCCCACAACAACTGCCCTGTTGCTTTCGCTCCTATCCAGAATCATCTTTGTAATCCTTTCCTCTACGTCTCTGGAACTTTTCGGAGTCCTATAGAAACCCCTAGCAGGGTGACTTCTCCTTACCTGGGGCAGCACGGTAGCATTGTGGATAGCACAATTGCTTCACAGGTCCAAGGTCCCAGGTTCGATTCCTGCTTGGGTCACCGTATGTGCGGAGTCTGCACATCCTCCCCGTGTGTGCGTGGATTTCCTCCGGGTGCTCCGGTTTCCTCCCACAGTCCAAAGATATGCAGATTAGGTAGATTGGCCCTGATAAATTGCCCTTAGTGTCCAAAATTACCCTTAGTATTTGGTGGGGTTACTGGGTTATGGGGATAGGGTGGAGGTGTTGACCGTGGGTCGGGTGCTCTTTCCAAGAGCCGGTGCAGACTCGATGGCCGAATGGCCTCCTTCTGTACTGTAAATTCTATGATAATCTATGAAACCTCAGCCCATAATGCCTCAGTAGACGAGTCCTCATCAAACGTCGTTTCTGCCAACGTAATACTGTCCTTGACTAAGAATGCCACCCCGCCCCCTCTTTTACCACCTTCCCTGAGCTTACTGAAATATCGAAACCCTGGCACCTGCAACAACCATTCCTGTCGCTGCTCTATCCATGTGTCCGAAATGGCCACAACATCGAAGTCCCAGGTACCAACCCATGCCGCAAGTTCACCCACCTTATTCCGGATGCTCCTGGCATTGAAGAAGACACACTTCAAACCACCTTCCTGCCTGCCGGTACACTCCGTCAACTTTGAAAACTCACTCATGACCCCGCTACTCTCAACCTCCTGTATGCTGGAGCTACAATTCAGGTTCCCAAGCCGCTGCTGAACTAGTTAAAACCCTCCCGAAGAGCATTAGCAAATCCAACCCCCCCCCCCCCCGCCCCAGGATATTGTTACCCCTCTGGTCCAGGTGTAGATCATCCCGTTTGTAGAGGTCCCACCGACCCCAGAATGAGCCCCAATTATCCAGTAATCTGTAACTCTCCATCCTGCACCATCCCTGCAGCCACGTGTTCAACTCCTCTCTCTCCCTATTCCTCGTCTCGCTATCACGTGGCACGGGTAACAGCCCAGAGATAATAACTCTGTTTGTCCTAGATGTAAGTTTCCACCCTAGCTCCCTGAATTCCTGCCTTACATCCCTATCCCTTTTCCAACCTATGTCGTTGGTTCGTATGTGGACCACGACTTGGGGCTGCTCCCCCTCCTCCTTAAAGATACCGAAAACATGATCGGAGACATCACGCACCCTGGCACCTGGGAGCCAACACACCAACCGCGAGTCTCTCTCGTTCCCACCGAATCTCCTATCTATCCCCCTAACTATGGAGTCTCCAATGACTAATGCTCTACTCCTCCCCCCTTCCCTTCAGAGCAACAGGGACAGACTCTGTGCCAGAGACCTGTACCCCATGGCTTTCCTCTGGTAAGTCCCTCATCAACAGTATCCAAAGCAGTATACTTCTTACTAAGGGGACTGACCACAGGGGATCCCTGTACTGACTGATTCCTCCCAGCCCCTCTCACCGTCACCCACCTATTGTTATGCTTCGGAGTAACTACATCCCTGAAGCTTCTATCTATGACCACCTCTGCCTCCTGAATGATCCGAAGTTCATCCAGCTCCAGCTCCAGTTCCCTAACGCGGTTTCTGAGGAGCTGGAATGGGTGCACTTCCCACAGATGGAATCAGCAGGAACACTGACGGCGTCACTCACCTCAAACATTCTGCAGTAGGAACATTGCACTACCTTCCCTGCCATCCCTCTAGATAAAACAAATTAAAAGAAAGAAAGAGCTTACCTGTTATTCACTCCCCTTCTCAGCAAGCACTCACTCAGCAACCTCTGCGATAACACCTGAGGGAAAATAAAAGAAAAACTACTTACCAGTCACCAGCCAGTCCCTTACCTGCAGGCTGTGACCTCACGGTTCAAATTTCTTCGACTTCTACCTGCCCTCGAGCCTTCCTCTTGATTTTTACAGCTGTTGTTTTTTTTTGGTTAGAGGAGGGCGTAGGGTGGTAAACACTGAAGAAGTGTTTCGGATTTAAGTGTCACTTGACAACAGCTCCTCCACAAACCACCTTCAAGTTAAGGTTAACACGCGGACGTATGCAAATTTGCCCCGCAACAGCCAATCAGCAGCTCCGCTCTACTGCCCTCTGCTGGATGCTTGTCTTCACTTGGACAGCTTGGGTCGCTTGCTCAGGTACACCTTCAAGTTAGGGTGAGCACACGGACATATGCTAATTTGCCTCGCAACAGCCAATCAGCAGCTTCGCTCACCTGCCCTCTGCTGTGAGGCACAAAGCGTAGAAGAGCAATAGGTATTGCTCTAAGCGAACACAGGACATCCTGAATGTAGAGAATGAACAGGGCAGCACGATAGCACAGCGGTTAGCACAGTTGCTTCACAGCACCCGCTACCAGGAGCGATTCCCCGCTGGGTCAATGTGTGTGCGGAGTATGCACGCTCTCCCCGTGTCTACGTGGGTTTTGTCCGGGTGTTCCAGTTTCCTTCCACAGACCAAAGATGTGCAGGCAAGGTGGATTGGAAATGTTAAATTGCCCTTCGTGTCCACAAGAGTTACTGGGATCTGGTGGAGGTGTTGGTTTAAGAAAGGTTATCTTTCCAAGAGCCAGTGGAATGGACTTCTTCAGCACTGTACATTCTGTGATTCTATGAATCCACCAGTGATGTCTTCAACCAGCGCTTGCAGGCTGTCGAATGCTGTAACTCAACAGGCAGAGAGAGATGAGAGAGTATATCTTCATGCCTGGATATCTTCACAGAACAGAGAGAATCATAGCACTCTTCAGAAAGTCTGCCTACCTTGGGAACATTCTGATTGGCTCCACCAGTCAAAGGCCCCAATAGAAGGAGGCTGCAAATTGGCCGTTTGCCCAGTGTACCAATTCAACCTCACCGGCTCTGCCACATAGCCTTGGCCTCGTCCGTGACGATAGGGTGTTTGAACTCTGCCTAAAATCTGTAGTTTATACAGAAATCGCAGATGGAGTTGCAACGCTGTGGCAGTTAAACAAAGACGGTACATCAAAACAGACAACATGGCGGGTATAAGAGGAGGAACACATGACAGGCAATATGTTTTACAACAATATCTTAACATGACATGCATGTGGTTATGTCTGCGTGCGGAGTAAATGTGTGATTGTGTGTGTTTGGTTGTTTTTGTGAATGTGTGTGTGGGTGTTTGTATGCGGGTGGGTGTGCATTTGAATGTGTGCGTGTGGGTCTCTGTATGTATGTGAGTGGGTGGGTGAATGTTTGGCTAAGTGTGTCTGTGAGTTGGTGTGTTTGCGTGAGTGTGCGGCTGCGTGGGACTGTGTGTGGATTTGTGTATGTAGATGGTTGTGTGGTTTAGTGTATGGGTGTGTGGGAGTGTGTTTGTATGGGTATTCCTGTGTGAGTAAGTGGTTACGGGAGCATCTGTATCAATGAATGTTCGTTATATGTGTGTCCATGTGTGTTTGTGTGTGTGGGTGAGCGTGTGGTAGCATGGATGGGTGTGTATACAAATGTGGGTGTTTGTGTATGGGTTTATGTCAGAACGTGTGCGCGTCAGTTGGAGAGTTTGGAGTGTTTGTCAGTGTGTGTGAGTGAGTGTGTAGATTTATGTGTTCTGGGTTTGGGTATCTGATTCTATGTGAGTGTGTGCACCCGTGGCTGTATGAGTGTCTGAAAGATTCAATGCGTATGTGTGTGTGCGTGTGTGTTTGGGGGAGCATGAATGTGATTAGTTGTGTGTGTGGGTGCGTGTGTGACTGAATGCATGGGTGCGGGTGGGTCTGGTTCTCAATGCGGGTGGGTACATGTCTTGGTGTGTTGTATTTGTGTGTGTATGTGAGTGTGTGCGCATGGGTGTGTGGGCGGGCGTGTGTGTGGGTATGTGTATGTGTGTGTTTTCTGGTGTGTGTGTGTGTGTTTGTGTGTGCATCCACGTGGTTGTATGTGTCTGTGTATGGGTGTGAGGGCATGTGTGTGTATTTGTGCGTGTCAGTATGTGTGGGTGTGTATCTGGCTGTGTGGTCGTGTGTGTGTGGGTGTGTGCCTGTATGTGCGTGTATGTTTGTGTGGGAGTGTATGTCGGTTTGTGTGTATGTCGGAGTGTATATGTTTGTGAATCTGTGGATAAGTATGTGTGAATCTGGGTGCATGGCTCTGAGCGGTTGTATCTATGTGTGAGGGGGTCGTGGGGCATGTAACTGTGTGGGTGCAAGTCTCCGGGTGTGTGGGGAGGGTTTCTGTATGTTTGTATTTGTATGGGTAGGTGAGTATCTGCAAGTAGGTGTGTTTGTGTGTATGTTTGTGAGTGCATATATTTCAGTTACGTTGTGAGTTTGTGTCCGTTTTTCCGTGTCTGCGAGAGTTTGCATTTGTATCTCTGTGTGTCTGAGAGTGTGTATATTTGCGTCTCTCCGTGTCTGTGAGTGTGTGTATTTGTTCCTCTGTGTGTTTGTGAGTGTGTATATTTATGCCTCTATGTGTCTGAGAGTTTATTTGTACCTGTGTTTGTGATTGTTTGTATGTGTAATTCTGAGTGTGCTGATTTGTGTATCTATGCTTGTGCATGTTTGTCTGTGTGTCTGTCTATTTGTGTCTCTGTGCCTGTGAGTGTCTGTATTTGTGTTTCTGTGTCTGTGAGCAGGTGTTTTGTTTGTCTTTGTCAAAACCACCTCAATCGAACTGGTGATGTCTTTCCCAGCCTTATGTATAATTTCATGGGCATCACGGTAGCACAAGGAGATAGCACTGTGGCTTCATAGCGCTAGGGTCCCAGGTTCGATTCCCTGTCCGTGTGGAGCCTGCACGGTCTCCCCGTGTGTGCGTTGTTTTCCTCCGTGCGCTCAGGTTTCCTCCCATAGTCCAAAGACGCGCAGCTTAGTTGGATTGGCAATGCCAAATTGCCTTTAATGTCCAAAAAGGTTAGGAGGGATTATTGAGTTACTGGGATAGCGTGGAAGCGAGGGCTTAAGTGAGACTCGATGGGCCGAATGGCTTCCTTCTGCACTGTAGGTTCATTGTTTATTTCCCTTCCTCACAGTGAACCTCATCACAATTGTGATCCTCAGGAGAAGAAATTGTGGACTCTCCGAATGTGTTACTTGTTACCTGGTTGCCATGGCAGTCGGGGATCTACTGGTCGTTATTCTCGATCTGATATTGAGACACATTCCCATTGTTTTTGATGAAAAATTTATTTTCATGTACTCTATCCGCGTGTGTAATGTCCACGCCGTCCTGCTTTATGCAGCCACTGACTGTTCTGTCTGGTTCACCGTCACTTTCACTTTTGATCGATTTGTGGCCATTTGTTGTCCGAAGCTGAAAAGTAAATACTGCAGCAAGAAAATGGCGACTGTGGTTCTCGGAACAGTGACTGTGTTGAGCTGTTTGAAGAACATATTCTGGTATTTTATGTTCACAGGTCGCTATTGGTTAATGAACCTCCCTTGGTTTTGTGAAGTAGCAATGTATGTTTTTGAATCTCAGGTCTGGGTAATAGTCGAGTTCGCCCACAACATTCTAACCCCATGTGTTCCTTTTGTGCTGATACTGCTGCTCAATATTTTCACCGTCAGGCATATTGTCGTGAGCAGCAGGGCTCGCAGGAGACTCCGGGCTCACAGCAGTGGACAGACGCCAAACGATCCAGAGATGGAGAGTCGAAGGAAGTCTATTATTTTACTGTTTGTTATCTCAGCCAACTTCATTGTATTGTGGTCATTGATAATGGTTTATTCTATTTGGTGGCGTATGTCCTATCTGGGATATAGGTCTGTACGTTTCGAGGATTTTATTCGTGAATTAGGTTTAATGCTGCAGCTTCTGAGCTGCTGCACAAACACTGCAATTTATGCCGTGACACAGACTCAGTTCAGACAACAGATGAAGAATGTGCTGAAATTTCCCTTTACCTCAACACTTCAATTCATTAAATGAATTTTCCTGAGAGGAAAACCCACCCATACAGCAACTCTCTCCTCCGATTGGCCGCTCAAACTGCCAATCATAAACCAGCCTCACGCTGATTAACCATCCTGGCAACCAGGGGAGATGGTCAGCGGGCATCTTGCGTTCCAGGGTGAGGCCGTCAGTGTCGCGTGTCCTTCGCGCTGCCTTCTGGGAGAAGCGGCCGCGCTTCCACGGCGCCGCACCCTGTTCATAAATTAATATTAATTGTTTATTTTGCTGTTAGATTCAGGTTGGGGCCGGAGATCCTGTTTTTCAGAAATACAGTCACTTATTAGATTAGCTTCTTCCACATTATTTATATTTAACGTTTGGTGGTGGGGTGGAGAGGGGCTAGCAGTGATACTCAAAGATATCGGCTCGGGCATCCCAAACATTTTCCTCTGGGACCGGGATGTTTTGGCCAAAGATCATAGCTCGGGCCGGATTACAATGCAAAGAGATGACACCGGTAATAGCAGCAGCCGCCACAGGGAGAACTGTAGCGGCACCTGGCGGCCGGGAGGAGGAGAGGGAACAGGAGCAGCCACAAAGGCTGGCAAATATCTCTAAAGGGGTGGGAAAGGCCGATAGACAGAGACTGAGAGAGGAAGAAGAGAGGGCAAGAGAGAGAGAGAGAGAGAGAGCGAGAGACATGGTGGAGATGTAGTTTACCAGAGAAACTTTGGGGAAGAGTCCAGGCACAGAGAGAGGCATAAATATGGCGGGCGATCAGCACGGAATGGGTGGGAAAGGGAGAGAGAGAGAAACAGAAATGGAGCGAGGAGAGATAAACAGAGATGGGGTGAGGAAGCTGTATAGACAGAGAGAGAGAGACAGAGAGAAAGAGAAACATGGAGGAGGGGAGATAAACAGAGAAGGCGTGGTGAAGGCATTAAGAGGGAGAGTGGGAAATGGAGGGCGCGGGGATAAACGGAGAGAGGGTGGGAGAAGATGAAATGGCAAACTATGGGAAATAAAAGGAGGGGAGATAGACGGTGAATAGGCGGGGAAGGGGAATAGGCAAACAGTCAGAGAGAGAGAGAGAAAGACAAGGTGGGAGCGGAGCCGAACAGAGAACGAGTGGGGCAGGGGTACAGGCTGCGATAGCGTGAGCAACGGAGAGACGGTAGAAAAGGGTGCGGAAGGGGTATCGGCAGAACGAGGTAAAGCAATGGAGGCAGGGCGATAAACAAGCGGTGGGGAAGAGGTTTCGGCAAAGAGAGAGAGAGAAATGGAGGGAAGGGAGATTAAAGACAGAAGGGATGAGGAAGGGTATCGGCACAGAAGAGAGAGAACGAGTGTTGGAGGCTGGGAAGATAAACAGAGGTGTGTGGGGATGGGGATAGACAGAGAGAGAGAGAGAGCTAGAGAGATAGAGAGAGATAACGCGAAAGAGGGAGTGTGAGAGGCAGGCAGACGGAAAGACAGACAGAGACAGACAGTCAGAGGCGGACGGCATAGATAAGAACATAAGAACATAAGAACTAGGAGCAGGAGTAGGCCATCTGGCCTCTCGAGCCTGCTCCACCATTCAATGAGATCATGGCTGATCTTTTGTGGACTCAGCTCGACTTTCCGGCCCGAACACCATAACCCTTAATCCCTTTATTCTTCAAACAAATATCTATCTTTCTCTTAAAAACATTTAATGACCGAGCCTCTACTGCTTCACTGGGCAAGGAATTCCATAGATTCACAACCCTTTGGGTGAAGAAGTTCCTCCTAAACTCAGTCCTAAATCTACTTCCCCTTATTTTGAGGCTATGCCCCCTAGTTCTGCATTCACCCGCCAGTGGAAACAACCTACCCGCATCTATCCTATCTATTCCCTTCACAACCTTGTATGTTTCTATAAGATCCCCCCCTCGTCCTTCTAAATTCCAACGAGTACAGTCCCAGTCTACTGAACCTCTCCTCGTAATCCAACCCCTTCAACTCTGGGATTAACCTAGTGAATCTCCGCTGCACAGCCTCCAGTGCCAGTACGTCCTTTCTCAAGTAAGGAGACCAAAACTGAACACAATACTCCAGGTGTGGCCTCACTAACACCTTATACAATTGCAGCAGAACCTCCCTACTCTTAAACTCCATCCCTCTAGCAATGAAGGACAACATTCCGTTTGCCTTCTTAATCACCTGTTGCACCTGAAAACCAACTGTTTGCGACTCATGCACTAGCACACCCAGGTCTCTCTGCACAGCTGCATGTTTTAATATTTTATCATTTAAATAATAATCCATTTTGCTGTTATTCCTACCAAAATGGATAACCTCACATTTGTCAACATTGTATTCCATCTGCCAGATCCTAGCCCATTCACTTAGCCTATCCAAATCCCTCTGCAGACTTCCAATAACCTCTGCACTTTTTGCTTTACCACTTATCTTAGTGTCGTCTGCAAACTTGGACATATTGCCCTTGGTCCCCAACTCCAAATCATCTATGTAAATTGTGAACAGTTGTGGGCCCAACACTGATCCCTGAGGGACACCACTAGCGACTGATTGCCAACCAGAGAAACACCCATTCATCCCTACTCTTTGCTTTCTATTAATTAACCAAACCTCTATCCATGCTACTACTTTCCCCTTAATGCCATGCATCTTCATCTTATGCAACAACCTTTTGTGTGGCACCTTGTCAAAGGCTTTCTGGAAATCCAGATATACCACATCCATTGGCTCCCCGTTAGCTACCACACTGTTAATGTCCTCAAAGAATTCCACTAAATTAGATAGGCACGACCTGCCCTTTATGAACCCATGCTGCGTCTGCCCAATGGGACAATTTCCATCCAGATGCCTCGCTATTTCTTCCTTGATGATAGATTCCAGCATC
This sequence comes from Scyliorhinus torazame, assembly GCF_047496885.1. Taxonomy (NCBI): domain Eukaryota; kingdom Metazoa; phylum Chordata; class Chondrichthyes; order Carcharhiniformes; family Scyliorhinidae; genus Scyliorhinus; species Scyliorhinus torazame. The sequence goes on from NC_092732.1 coordinate 11,202,316, forward strand.
TTCCCTACTACCGAAGTTAAGCTCACTGGCTTATAATTACCCGCTTTCTATCTACCTCCTTTTTTAAACAGTGGTGTCACGTTTGCTAATTTCCAATCCGCCGGGACCACCCCAGAGTCTAGTGAATTTTGGTAAATTATCACTAGTGCATTTGCAATTTCCCTAGCCATCTCTTTTAGCACTCTGGGATGCATTCCGCCAGGTCCAGGAGACTTGTCTACCTTTGGCACCATTAGCTTGCCCATCACTACCTCCTTGGTGATAACAATCCTCTCAAGGTCCTCACCTGTCATAGCCTCATTTCCATCAGTCACTGGCATGTTATCTGTGTCTTCCACTGTGAAGACCGACCCAAAAAATCTGTTCAGTTCCTCAGCCATTTCCTCATCTCCCGTTATTAAATCTCCCTTCTCATCCTCTAAAGGACCAATATTTTCCTTAGCCACTCTTTTTTGTTTTATGTATTTGTAGAAACTTTTACTATCTGTTTTTATATTCTGAGCAAGTTTATTCTCATAATCTATCTTTATAGCTTTTTTAGTAGCTTTCTGGTTGCACCCTAAAAATTTCCCATTCCTCTAGTTTCCCACTGATCTTTGCTACTTTGTATGTTTTTTCCTTCAATTTCATACTCTCCCTTATTTCCTTAGATATCCACGGTCGATTTTCCCTCTTTTTAACGTCCTTCCTTTTTGTTGGTATAAACCTTTGCTGAGCACTGTGAAAAATCACTTGGCAGGTTCTCCACTGTTCCTCAACTGTTTCACTATAAAGTCTTTGCTCCCAGTCTACCTTAGCTAGTTCTTCTCTCATCCCATTGTAATCTCCTTTGTTTAAGCACAAAACACTAGTGCTTGATTTTACCTTCTCACCACCCCCCCCCCCCATCTGTATCTTAAATTCCACATATTGTGATCGCTCCTTCCGAGAGGATCGCTAACTATGAGATCCTGACTCAATCCTGTCTCATTATACAGGACCAGATCTAGGACCGCTTGTTTCCTCGTAGGTTCCATTACATACTGTTCTAGGAGGCTATCGCGGATACATTCTATAAACTCCTCCTCAAGGCTGCCTTGACCGACCTGGTTAAACCAATCAACATGTAGATTAAAATCCCCCATGATAACTGCTGTACCATTTCTACATGCATCTGTTATTTATTTGTTTATTGCCTGCCCTACCATAATGTTACTATTTAGGGGCCTATAGATTACTCCTATCAGTGACTTTTTCGCCTTACTATTCCTGATTTCCACCCAAATTGATTCAACCTTATCCTCAATAGCACCGATGTCATCCCTTACTGTTACCCGGATGTCATCCTTAAATAACAGAGCTACACCACCTCCCTTACCAGCCACTCTGTCCTTCCGAAAAGTTTGATACCCTCGGATATTTAACTCCCAGTCGTGACCATCCTTTAGCCATGTTTCAGTATTGGCCACTAAATCATAGTCATTCAGGATGATTTGCGCCATCAACTCATTTACCTTATTCCGAATACTACGAGCATTCAGGTAAAGTACACTTATGTTGGCTTTTTTTTAAACCTCTGTTCTGAATCTTAACACCTCGATCAGTAACCTCTCCTAAGTTATATTTCCTCTTAACCTTTCTCCTAATTTTCCTTGTTGTCGAACCCATATCTTCCTGTAACAACCTGCCGCGTCGCTTACCATTAATGTTTTCACTTCCCGTTTTATTTCTTTTAGTATTCCTGGTCCTATTCACTGAGCTCCCCTCAGTCACTGTACCTTGTACAGTCGCCCTTTTTGATTTTTGACTATGGTTTCTCTGCCTTACACTTCCCCCCTTACTGCCTTTTATTTCTGTCCCTGTTTTACTACCTTCCAACTTCCTGCATCGGTTCCCATCCCCCTGCCACATTAGTTTAAATTCTCCCCAACAGCTCTAGCAAACACTCCACCTAGGACATCGGTTCCAGTCCTGCCCAGGTGCAGACCGTCCGGTTTGTCCTGGTCCTACCTCTCCCAGAACCTGTTCCAATGTCCCAGGAGTTTGAATCCCTCCCTCTTGCACCATCTCTCGAGCCAGGTATTCATCCTCTCTATCCTGACATTCCTACTCTGACTAGCCCGTGGCACTGGTAGCAATCCTGAGTTAACTACCTTTGAGGTCCTACTTTTTAGTTTAACTCCTAGCTCCCTAAATTCAGCTTGTAGGACCTCGTCCCGTTTTTTACCTATATCGTCGGCGCCTATGTGCACCACGACAGCTGGCTGTTCACCTTCCCCCCCCACCCCCGCCCCCCGACCCAGAATGTCCTGCAGCCGCTCCGAGACATCCTTGACCCTTGCACCACGGAGGCAACATACCATCCTGGAGTCTCGATTGCGTCCGCAGAACCGCCTGTCTATTCCCCTTACAATTGAGTCCCCTATTACTATAGCCCTGCCATTCTTCTTCCTGCCCAGCTGCGCAGCAGAGCCAGCCACGGTGCCATGAACCTGGCTGCTGCTGCCTTCCCCTGGTGAGCCATCTCCCTCAACAGTATCCAAAGTGGTATATCTGTTTTGCAGGGAGATGACCGCAGAGGACACCTGCACTGCCTTCCTACTCTTGCTCTCTCTTTTGGTCACCCATTTACTATCTCCCTCAGTACCTTTCACCTGCGGTGTGACCAACTCGCTAAACGTGCTATCAACGACGACCTCAGCATCGCGGATGCTCCAAAGTGAGTCCATCCGCAACCCCAGAGCCGTCAAGCGGTCTAACAAGACCTGCAACTGGACACACGCCTTGCACGCGAAGGAGCCAGGGACAGTGGACGTGTCCCTGAGCTCCCACGTCGCACACGAGGAGCATGACATGGGTCTGAAATCTCCTACCATGTCTTAAACCTTCGGTTAATTTCAACAACTACAATTTCAACAAAAAAAAAACAAAGAAAAAATGAATAAATATACCAATGAAAAGAAACAGAAACACTACTTACCAGTCATTTACCAGGGATAAAACGCACTTCCTCCCCAGCCAGCTTCGAATTCCCACCTAGATTCAAATTCCCAAACTCACTCTTTGCTGTCTCAGTCTGGCTGTCTTCTCTCTGGCTCACTGGGAGAACTCACTCATGGATATAAACAGGAATGTTGTGTCGAAGGGGAATAGGCAGAAATAAGAAAGGGAGATAGGAAAGTGGGGGGGGGGGCGGATGGGAGATAAACTGCCCGAGAAAAGCGGGCAGCATAATCAAAGACCCCTCCCATCCGGCTTACTCACTCTTCCAACTTCTTCCATCGGGCAGAAGATACCAAGTCTGCGAACACGCACGAACAGACACAAAAAGAGAGAGAGGTGGAGAGAGAGTGAGGGGGAGAGAGAGGGAGAGTGAGAGAGAGTGAGAGAGAGAGAGAGAGAGAGAGATGGATGAATGAGAAGGGGTGGAGAAGGGGAATATACATGGAGCTTTACAGTATGAAATCCGGCCCTTCGGCCCAACTTGACCATGCCGCCTACATTTTACCACAAATCTAATCCCAATTGCTCTCAATTCACCTAAATTTCTCTAAACCCATCTTTCCCATATGACTCTAACATTTCGACTACAGTTCCCTTTTATAAGTCGCAATTGTAATCGCCTCCATGACTGCGTCAAGCGGTTCGTTCTAGACACTCACCACCATTTGTCTGAAACAATTGCCGTTCTGTACCCATTTGAATCTCTCTCCTCTCACTTTAACCCTATTTTAGACTTCCCTACCATTCGGAAAAGATCTTGCCTATCTACCTCATCTATGCCCCTCATTATGCCATAGACATCTAGAAGATTAACCTTAAGCCTCCTACTCTTCAGAGAAATAAAGTCCCAGTCTATCGAGTCTCACACTATAATAATAATCTTTATTGTGTCAAGTAGGCTTATATTGACACTGCAAGAAGTTACTATGGAAAGCCCTTAGTCGCCACATTCCGGCGCCTGTCCGGGTACGCAGAGGGAGAATTTAGAATGTCCAATTCACCTAACAACACGTCTTTTGGGAGGAAACCGGAGCATCCGGAGAAAACCCACGCAGACACGGGGAGAACGTGCAGACTCCTCACAGACAGTGACCCAAGCTGGGAATCGAACCTGGGATCCTGGCACTGTGAAGCAACAGTGCTAATCACTGAGGTGATACCATGCTGCCCACGGTAGCACAAAAGTGATTATAGCTCAAATCATCAAGTCCAGGTAGCATGCTATGACATTTTTGCTGCACTCTTCCTAGTTTACTAATATTCATTCTATAATAGGGTGACCAGAACTGTACGCAGTATTCCAAGTGCTGCCTCACTAATGCCTTGTGCAACTTCAGCAAGACGTCCCAACTGCTGCATACAATGTTCGGACCAATGAATCCTTGCATACAGAATGCTTTCTTTAACACGCTGTCCACCAGTGAATCCACTTTCAAGGAGCTATGAACCTACCCCGAGATCCCTTTGTTCTATAACTCGCCCCCACTCCCTACCATTAACTGTGTAGGTCTTGCCCGATTCCATCTACCAAAATTCATCACCTCATGTTTATCTCAATTAAACTCCAACTGCCATTCATCAGCCCATTGTCGCAATTGAGCAACGTTCACTGCACTCCCCTTATCCACGTTCTTACCCCTTCCAAAACTTCAATCAAATTCGTGAGACATGATTTTCCACTCACAAGCCATCCTCACTGTCCCTAATCAGCCCTTCCCTCGCGAAATGAATAATCGGTACTCTTCAATTGATCCACATGATCCCAGCTTCCTATGCATGCCATGCCCTCCTTCTTGTTTTAGACTAGGGCATCAATATCCCGAGTCATCCAACGTTTTCTAGTTCTTTGTTTTAATAGGTTTACAGTACACAATTCATTTTTTCCAATTACGAGGAAATTTAGCGTGGCCAACCCACCAACCCTATAACCTGCACAGCTTTGGCGTGTGCGGACGAAACCCACGCAAACACATGGGAGAATATGCAAACTCCAGACGGACAGTGATCCATAGCCGGGATCGAATCGGGGACCTCGGCGCTGTGAGACAGCAGTGTGCCACTGTGCTGCCCTTAAGGTTTTCTACTTCTACCAGCTTGTCCATTCGTCGAAAAGATTTCCCTTGCCCCAATTTAGAATTTTAACTTTTGCGCCAGACCTATTATTCTCCATAGTTATCAAAAAAGTAATGAAATTATGGGTCACTGATCTCAAAGTGACCCCTCGCAGCAATTCCGTCACCGGCCCTTCATTATTTCCCAAGAGGATGTCTAGTTTTCCCCCTCTCAGTCGGGGCTTCCACGTAGTGAATCAGGAATTCCTCCTCAATACACTCAAATTGCTCTCCATCCAAGCCCCCAATGCTATGGCTGTCCCAGTTAGTGTTGGGAAAGTTAAAGTCCCAACTATTACCTTACTGTTTTCCTTGCAGCTATCAGTAATTTCCTTACATACTTGCTGCTCAATTTCCCGCTGACTACTTGGGGGCACGTAGTAGAATACTATCAAAGTGACCTCTCCCTTCTTATTTTTTGGCTCTAACCATATTGACTCAGTGGGCGAACCCTGGGATATACCCCCTCTCACTACTGCCTTGTTATTCTCCCTTATCAAAAGCGCAATCCTCCTCCTCTTACGTCCTGTTCTAGCTTTACGATAGCATCTGTACCCCGGAACATTGAGCTGCCAGTCCTGCCCCTCCCTTCTACATATTTCATTAAACTGTAATATCCCAGTTACATGGATCCATCCATGCGCTGAGTTCATGTGTCTTTCCCATCAGGCCTCGTGCGCTTAATTATATTCAGTTTAATCTAAGCCTTCTCTCTGCCCTGCTTTCGCAGACCATCTGTCCGATCATGTGGTGTACGCTCTCCCAATGTTGTATTTCGCTTAGGATTACTGGACCCATTCACTGATTTCTCCACAGTCTCTACTCTGTATCTTTTGATTTTAGATTTTGGTGTCTCTGCCTTTCACTTTTCCACTAACGGCCTTTTTTTCTGTCCCCGCGTTAATTCCTTCAGAATCCCTGCATCGGTTCCCATCCCCCTGCCACGTTAGCTTAATCCAACCCAACAGCAGTAGCGAACACTCCCGCGAGGACAATGCTTCCAGTTCTATCTGGCTGCAGACCGTTTGGTTTGTACTGGACCCACCTCCCCCAGCACCGGTTCCAATGACCCAGAATTTGGATCCCTCCCTCTTGCAGCATGTCTCAAGCTACGCATTCATCTTATCGATCGTGATATTCCTACTCTGAGTAGCACATGGCACTGGTAGCAATTCTGTTACTACATTTGGTGTCCTACTTTTTAGTTTCAACCCTAACTCCCACAGACGTAGGAGACAGAGAGAGAGAGAACTGGAGGGAATGGCGATAAACAGTCAATGAGGTGAGGAAGCGGAATAAACCGAGAAAGAAAAATAGAGAACTGGAGGAAATCGAGAGAAAGAGACAGGCGGGGATGGGGGTTGGGGAGACAGAGAGAGAGAGAGAGAGATGGTAGGGCGAGAGAGAGAAGACCATAAGACATAGGAGCGGAAGTAAGGCCATTCGGCCCATCGAGTCCACTCCACCATTCAATCATGCCTGATTTCAACTCCATTTACCCGCTCTCTCTCCATAGCCCTTAATTCTTCGAGAAATCAAGAATTCATCAACTTCTGTCTTAAAGACACGCAACGTCCCGGCCTCCACCGGCCTCTGTGGCAATGAATTCCACAGACCCACCACTCTCTGGCAGAAGAAATTTCTCCTCATCTCTGTTCTAAAGTGACTCCCTTTTATTCTTAGGCTGTGCCCCCGGGCCCTAGTCTCCCCTGCTAATGGAAACAACTTCCCTACGTCCACCCTATCTAAGCCATTCATTATCTTGTAAGTTTCTATTAGATCTCCCCTCAACCTCCTATACGCCAATGAATATAATCCCAGGATCCTCAGACGTTCATCACATGTTAGGCCTAACACTCCTGGGATCATCCGTGTGAATCTCCGCTGGACCCGCTCCAGTGCCAGTATGTCCTTCCTGAGGTGTGGGGCCCAAAATTGCTCACAGTATTCTAAATGGGGCCTAACCAGTGCTTTATAAAGCTTCAGAAGTACATCCCTGCTTTTATATTCCAAGCCTCTTGCGATAAATGACAACATTGCATTTGCTTTCTCAATTATGGACTCAACCTGCAAGTTTACCTTTACAGAATCCTAGACTAGGACTCCCAAGTCCCTTTGCACTTCAGCATTATGAATTTTGTCACCGTTTAGAAAATAGTCCATGCCTCTATTCTTTTTTCCAAAGTGCAAGACCTCGCACTTGCCCACGTTGAATTTCATCAGCCATTTCTTGGACCACTCTCGTAAACTGTCTAAATCTTTCTTCAGCCTCTCCATCTCCTCAGTACTACCCGCCCCTCCATCTATCTTTGTATCATCGGCGAACTTAGCCACAATGCCCCCAGTCCCGTCATCTAAATCGTTAATATATAAAGAGAACAGCTGTGGCCCCAACACTGAACCCTGCGGGACACCACTCGTCACCGGTTGCCATTCCGAAAAAGCCCCTTCATCCCAGCTCTCTGCCTTCTGCCTGACAGCCAATCGTCAAGCCATGTTAGTACCTTGTCTCGAATACCATGGGCCCTTATTTTACTCAGCAGTCTCCCGTGAGGCACCTTATCAAAGGCCTTTTGGAAGTCAAGATAGATAACATCTATTGGCTCTCATTGGTCTAACCTATTTGTTATCTCTTCAAATAACTCGAACAGGTTTGTCAGGCACGACCTCCCCTTATTAAATCCATGCTGAATTGTCCTAATCCGACCCTGCACTTCCAAGAATTTAGAAATCTAATCCTTAACGATGGATTCTAGAATCTTGGCAACAACCGAAGTGAGGCTAATTGGCCTATAATGTTCCATCATTTTTCTTGTTCCCTTCTTGAACAGTGGGGTTACAACAGCGATTTTCCAATCCTCTGGGACTTTCCCTGACTCCAGTGACTTTTGAAAGATCATAACTAACGCCTCCACTATTTCTTCAGCTATCTCCTTTAGAACTCTAGGATGTAGCCCATCTGGGACCGGGGATTTATCAATTTTTAGACCTCTTATTTTCTCTATCACTTTCTACTTTGTGATGGCTACCATATTGAACTCTGCCCCCTGACTTTCCTGAATTGTTGGGCTATTACTCATGTCTTCTACTGTGAAGACTGACGCAAATAGTTCCTCAGCTATTTCCTTGTCTCTCATCACTAGATTACCAGCGTCATTTTGGAGCGGCCCAATGTCTACTTTTGCCTCCCGTTTGATTTAATGTATTTCAGTAAACTTTTACTATCATTCCTAATGTTACTGGCTAGCCTACCTTCATATTTGATCCTTTCTTTCCTTATTTCTCTCTTTATTATCCTCTGTTTGTTTTTGTAGCCTTCACAACCTTCTGACTTCCCACTACTCTTTGCCACATTATAGGCTTTCTCCTTTGCTTTGATGCATTCCCTGACTTCCTTTGTCAGCCATGGCTGCCGAATCCCCCCTCTGACAACGTTTCTTTTCTTTGGGATGAACCGCTGTACTGTGTCCTCAATTACTCCCAGAAACTCCTGCCATTGCTGTTCGACCGTCTTTCCCACGAGGCTCTGCTCCCAGTCGATTTTCGTCTGTTCCTCCCTCATGCCCCTGTAGTTACCTTTATTTGACTGTAACACTTTTACATCTGATTCTATCTTCTTCCTTTCAAATTGCAGACTGAATTCTTCCATATTATGATCACTGCCTCCTGAGTATTCCCTTACTTTAAGATCTTTAATCAAGTCTGGCTCATTACATAACACTAAGTCCAGAATGGCCTGTTCTCTCGTGGGCTGCATCACAAGCTGTTCCAAAAAGCCCTCTTGTAAACTTTCAATGAATTCCCTTTCTTTGGGTCCACTGGCAACATTATTTACCCAGTCCACCTGCATATTGAAGTCCCCCATGATCACTGTGACCTTGCCATTCTGACATGCCCTTTCTATTTCGTGGTGCATTTTGTGCCCCCGGTCCTGACCACTGTTAGGAGGCCTGTGTGTTTTTTTTGCCTTTGTGATTCCTCAACTCTACCCACACAGACTCCACATCACCTGACCCTATGTCGTTTAGTGCTATTGATTTAATTTCATTCCTAATTAACAAAGCAAACCCGCCCCCTCTGCCCACCTCTCTGTCTTTTCGATAGGTTGTGAATGCCTGGAAGTTTAAATGCCAGCCCTGAACCCCCTGTAACCACGTCTCCGTGATGCCTACCACATCATACCTGCCAGTCACAATCTGGGCCACAAGCTCATCTACCTTGTTCGGTGTACATTGCGCTCATTTAAATATAGCACCTTTAATTCTCTATTGACCGTGCCTTTTTGTTTTCTTAGTGTGGTGGACCTTGGTTTACTGAGCATTTCCATCCACTGTGTCATATTTTGTGAGATGGGGACTATCGTAACCTCTCCTGAGTTCTGTCTTTTCGTGCTTTTTGTATTCCTAAGCAGCTACCCTTCCCACTGATCACTTCACCTGTTGGCTCCCTGTCTTTCCCTTCACCCCAATCTCTAGTTTAAAGTCCTATTGACCACCCTATTTACTCTTTTCGCCAGAACACTGGTCCCAGCTCGGTTCAGGTGGAGACCATCCCAACGGTATATGTCCTCCCTGTCCCAAAACTGATGCCACTGTCCCATGAAAAGGAACCCCTCTTTCCCACACCACTCTTTCAGCCACGTGTTAACTTCCCTTATTCTTGCCTACCTATGCCAGTTTGAACGTGGCTCGGGCAGGAATCCGGAGATTATGACCCTTAAGGACCTGTTTTTTAATTTGAATACTAGCTGTTTATAATCTCTAAACAGATCCTCTTTCCTAGACTATGTTGTTGGTATCGACATGGACCACAACAACTGGATCCTCCCCCTCCCTCTCCAGTATCCTTACAAGCCGGTCAGAGATGTCCCGCACCCTAGCACCGAGCAGGCAACATACCATGCGGGATTCTTTATCCTGCTCACAAAGGATACTATCTATCCCCCTGATAATATAATCTCCGACAACTACAACTTGCCTATTTACAGAACGCACTGTTGATGAGATGACGGAGAGAGGGAGGGGTTGAGAGAGAGCAGAGACAGAGAGACAGACAGAGAGAGATAGAGAGAGAGATAGAGAAAAGTAAATGGAGGGGAGTGAGCGAAAAAGACAACTCTAGAGGCAGATAGAGAGAGAGAGAGAGAGAGAGAGAAATGGAGATTATGGGAGATAAACAGAGAAGGGGTATAACCACAGAGATTAAGGGAGATATTCTCTTTCTCGCTCACTGTCACACATATAGACATACACACACTCTCACACGCACTCACACACACTTATACCCACACACTCACATTCACACATACATACATTCACACACATCGACATATACCTACACTCACACACATAGACGCAACCCCCCCCCCCCCCCACACACACACAGCCACAAATAGATAAACGTAAACACACCAGCACTCACACACACAGACACAAGTGTACAAACACCCACACAAACACACAAGCCCACACACACAAAAACAAACACATATGGCCAGGCGAACGCACCTCAACGAGTACAGACCGCAAATTCAAATAACACAGATGAATGCTCTTTCTGACCCTCTCAATTTCTCTATCTCTCTTATCTCATATACACACGCATCTCTACACATACACAGAGACGCACACATGCGCACCAACTGAAAAAAAACTAACATACACACTCTTACACAAACACATCCATATACTATAAGACCAGAACATATAGGAGCAGAATTAGACCACTTGGCCCATCGAGTCTGCTCCGCCATTCAACCACGGCTGATATTTTCTCATCCCCATTTTCCTGCCTTCTTCCCATAACCCCTGACCCCCCCCCCCCCCTACTAATCAAAAACCTATCTATTTCTGTCTTAAAGACATTCAGTGAATTGGCCTCCACAACATTCTGCGGCAAAAATTCCACAGATTCACCACCCTCTGGTTGAAGAAATTTCTCCTCATCTCTGTTTTAAAGGATCGTCCCTTTAATCTGAGATGTTGTCCTCTGGTTCTAGTTTTTCCGACAAGTGGGAACGTCCTCTCAACGCCCACTGTATCCTGGCTTCGCTATATCTTGTACGTTTCAATAAGATTCCCTCTCCTCCTTCTAAACTCCAACGAGTACAGACCCAGAGCCCTCAAACGTTCCTCATGCGACAAGTTCTTCTTTCCAGGTATCATTCTTGTGAACCTCCTCTGAACCTTTTCCAAGCCCAGCACATCATTCCTTAAATATGGGCTCCAATACTGCTCACAATACTCCAAATGGGGTCTGACTACAGCCTTACACAGCCTTAAAAGTGCATCCTCGGTCTTGTATTATAGCCCTCTTGACGTTAATGCTAACATTGCATTTGCCTTCTAAACTGCCGCCTGAACCTGCACATTAACCTCAACTGCTTCACTGGGCAAGGAATTGCAAAGATTCACAACCCTTTGAGTGAAGAAGTTCCTCCTAAACTCAGCCCTAAATCTACTTCCCCTTATTTTGAGGCTATGCCCCCTAGTTCTGATTTCGCCCGCCAGTGGCAACAACCCGCCCGCATCTATCCTATCTATTCCCTTCATAATTTTATATGTTTCTATAAGATCCCCCCCCCCCCCTCATCCTTCTGAATTCCAACGAGTACAGTCTCAGTCTACTCAACCTCTCCTCGTAATCCAACACCTTCAGCTCTGGGATTAACCTAGTGAATCTTCTTTGCACACCCTCCAGCGCCAGTACGTCCTTTCCCAGGTAAAACTGAACACAATACTCCAGGTGTGGCCTCACTAACACCTTATATAATTGCAGCTAGTCTTGAACTCCATCCCTCTAGCAATGAAGGAGAAAATTTCATTTGCCTTCTTAATCACCTGTTGCACCTGAAAACCAACTTTTTGCGATTCGTGCACCAGCACACCCAGGTCTCTCTGCGCAGCAGCATGTTTCAATATGAATAATCCCTTTTGCTGTTATTCCTACCAGAATGGACAACCCCATATTTGCCAACATTGTATTCCAGGTGCGAGACCCTGGCCCATTCACTTAACCTATCCAATCCCTCTGCAGACTTCCAGTAGCCTCTGCACTTTTTGCTTTACCACTCATCTTAGTGCCGTCTGCAAACTTGGACACATTGCCATTGGTCCCTAACTCCAAATCATCTCTGAAAATTGTGAACAATTGTGTGCCCAACACAGATCCCTGAGAGACACCACTCGCTACTGATTTCCACACAGAGAAACACCATTAATAGAATTTACTTTCTATTAATTAACCAATCCTCTATCCATGCTCCTACTTTCCCCTTAATGCCATGCATCTTTATCTTATGCAGCAATCTTTAGTGTGGCACCTCGTCAAAGGCTTTCTGAAAATCCAGATATCACATCCATTGGCTCCCCGTTTTTTTACCGCACTGGTAATGTCCTCAGAAAATTTCACTAAATTAGTTAGGCACGACCTGCCCTTTATAAACCCATGCTGTGTCTGCCCAATGGGACAATTTCCATCCAGATGCCTCGCTATTTCTTCCTTGATGATAGATTCCAGAATCTTCCCTACTACCGAAGTTAAGCTCACTGTCCTATAATTACCCGCTTTCTGTCTTCCTCCTTTTTTAAACAGTGGTGTCACGTTTGCTAATTTCTAATCCGCCGGGACCACCCCAGAGTCTCGTGAATTTTGGTAAATTATAATTTGTGCATTTGCAATTACCCTACCCATCACATTTGGCACTCTGGGATGCATTCCATCAGGGCCAGGAGACTTGTCTACCTTTAGCCCTATTAGCTTACCCATCACTACCTCCTTAGTGATAACAAAGCCTCATTTCTATCAGTCACTGGCATGTTATTTGTGTCTTCCACTGTGAAGAACGACCCAAAAACGCTGTTCAGGTCCTCAGCCATTTCCTCATCTCACTTTATTAAATCTCCCTTCTCATCCTCTACAGGACCAATATTAACCTGCGCCACTCTTTTTTGTTTTAAATATTTGTAGAAACGTTTACTATCTGTATTTATATTCTGAGCAAGTTTACTCACATAATCTGTCTTTCTATTCTTTATAGCTTTTTTAGTAGCTTTCTGTTGCCCCCTAAAGATTTCCCAGTCCTCGAGTCTCCCACTAATCGTTGCCACTTTGAATGCGTTGTCCTTCAATTGGATACTCTCCCTTATTTCCTTCGATATCCACGGCCCATTTTCCCTCTTTCTACCGTCCTTCCTTTTTGTTGGTATAACCTTTGCTGAGTACTGTGAAAACTCGCTTGGACGGTTCTCCACTATTCCTCAACTGTTTTACCATAAAATCTTTGCTCCCAGTCTACCTTAGCTATTTCTTCTCTCATCCCATTGTAATCTCCTATTTTTAAGCACAAAACACTAGTGTTTGATTTTACCTTCTCACCCCTCATCTGTATTTTAAATTCCACCATATTGTGATCAATCCTTCCGAGAGGATCCCTAACGATGAGATCATTAATCAATCCTGTCTCATTACACAGGACCAGATCTAGGACCGCTTGTTCCCTCGTAGATTCCATTACATACTATTCTGGAAGCTGTCATGGATACATTCTATAAACTCCTCCTCACGGCTGCCTAGACCGACCTGGTTAAACAAATCGACATATAGATTAAAATCCCCCATGATAACTGCTGTACCATTTCTACATGCATCAGTTATTTTTATGTTTATTGCCTGCCCCACCATAATGTTACTATTTGCTGGCCTGTAGACGACTCCTATCAGTGACTTTTTCGCCTAACTATTCCTTATTTCAAATGGAATCAATCTTATTCTCCATAGCACCAATGTCATCCCTTACTATTGCCCGGATGTCATCCTTAAATAACAGAGTTACACCACCTCCCTTACCATCCACTCTGTCCTTCCGAATAGTTTGGTACCCTCCCAGTCGTGAACATCCTTGAACCATGTTTAAGTAATGGCCACTAAATCATAGTCATTCACGATGATTTGCGCCATCAACTCATTTACCCTTATTCCGAATACTACGAGCATTCAGGTAAAGTACACTTATGTTGGCTTTTTTCTACCTCTGTTTTAATCTTAACACCTCGATCAGTAACCTCTCCTAAGTTATATTTCCTCATAACTTTTCTCCAAATTTTCCTTGTTGTTGAACCCATATCTTCATGTAACAACCTGCCGTGTTGCTTACCATTAATGTTTTTGCTTGCCGTTTTATTCCTTTTAGTTTTACTGGGACTATTCACTGCGCTCGCCTCAGTCACAGTATCTTGTACTGTCGCCTTTTTGATGTTTGACTATGGCTTCACTGCCTTACACTTTTCCCCTTACTGCCTTTTGTTTCTGTCCCAGTTTTACTACCTTCCTACTTCCTGCATCGGTTCCTATCCCCTGCCACATTAGTTTAAACTGTCCCCAACAGCTCTAGAAAACACATCGGTTCCAGTCCTGCCCAGGTGGAGACCGTCCGATTTGTCCTTGTCCCACCTCCCACAGAACCGGTTCCAATGCCCCAGGAATTTGAATCCCTCCCTCTTGCACCATCTCTCGAGCCACGCATTCATCCTATCTATCCTGACATTCCTACTCTGACGAGCACGGGGCACTGGTTGCAATCCTGAGATTACTACCTTTGGGATCCTACTTTTTAGTTTAACTCGTAACTCCCCGAATTCAGTTTGTAGGACCTCGTCCCGTTTTTTTACCTATATCGTTGGTGCCTATATGCACCACGACAGCTGGCTGTTCACCCTCCACCACCACCACCCCCCCCCCCCCCCACACACACACACACCCCCAGAATGGCCTGCAACCGCTCTGAGATATCCTTGACCCTTGCACCAGGGAGGCAACATACCATTCTGGCGTCTCGATTGCGTCCGCAGAACCGCCTGTCGATTCCCCTTACGATTGAGTCCCCTATCACTGTAGCCCTGCCATTCTTCTTCCTGACCTGCTGCGCTGCACAGCCAGCCACGGTGCCATGAACCTGGCTGCTACTGCCTTCCCCGGTGAGCCATCTCCCTCAACAGTATCCAAAGCGGTATATCTGTTTTGCAGGGAGATGACCGCAGGGGACACCTGCACTGCCTTCCTACTCTTGCTCTGTCTTTTGGTTACCCATTTTCTATCTCCCTCGGTAACCTTCACCTGCGGTGTGCCCAACTCGCTCTCCGTGCTATTCACGACGTACTCACCATCGCGGATGCTCCAAAGTGAGGCCACCCGCAGCTCCAGAGCCGTCAAGCGGTCCAACAGGAGCTGAAACTGGAGACACTTCTTGCACATGAAGGAGTCAAGTACAGTGGAAGTGTCTCTGAGCTCCCACATCGCACACGAGGGGCATGACACGGATCTGGGACACATACTGAGATACAGACACACACACGCACAGGCCGTGACGGTCACACAGGCATACACAAGCTTTCACTTTCTGACACAGGCACAGTTTCTTTCCCTCTAAACCACCCCTCGCTTTCGGTAAACACACACCGTAAACACACATCCACACGCAAGAACACCTCACACACACATCCATACAGACGTGCACAAAACTGTCACACGCACATCACCACACCCAAGCACACGATACATCCACGCACGCATATACATACACACGGACACAGACTCCAATCGCACACACAAGCATCCACATGCAGACTCGCACATCCACATACAAACATACTGCACACATGCCCCGTAATACATTTCCTCTCTCTCTGTCGCTTTCTCTCTCCTTCTCTCTATTTGTCTCTGACTCTCTCTCTCTCTTTGTCTCTCTCTTTCCCTCTTTCTCTTCGCCTCCCTCTCTCTCCCTCGATTTCTCACTCTCTAAATACCTCAAACATCCACACAGAATGTGATGAGACGCCATGGCAAAGAATGAGCGGGGGTCTCTGCAGAGGCCACTGTCTGTTTCGCGGCGGTGGAGGCGGTCCGCGATAGGCCGCTGGCAAGATCGTCTCTTCGCAATGTTCCCAACTGTGTTCCTTGTTGAAATTCCCCCTTGCAGTCAGGAAACCCAAGGTGGGAACCAGAGAATTCGGAAAACACCCGTCTAACAAGGCTCAAAACAGAGGGCTGAGTTCTCCGAATTGGAGACTGTGGGGTGGATTCTCCACTCCTTGATGCCGAAGTGGCGTTCGGCGCCGGGGCGGAGAAACGGTTTCGACACCAATAGCGGGAGCGGTGCCGGTTTTTGTACAGTCCGCCCCCTGATAAGTGGTGTACTGAAGGAGAACGCTCTGCGATTATCCACGGCCTCAGGCAATGCTCCCTCCCCGACCGGCCGAGTTCCAAAAGGCGTGGGTTACGTGTGCTCACACCATCTGGGAAGCTCGTGGTAGATGCGGACTCAGCCCGACGCTGAGCACAGGCGGGGCAGGGCCGATCAGCGGGCAGGAGATCCTTCATTCAAGGCTGGGGGCACAGTGAGCGGGAGGTCCTGGGTCCGCGAGTGGCTGAAGGAGGGCAGCACTTGTGCGGTCCGGGTCCGCAGGTTGAGTCCGCCACTGGGGACGGCGCGGTCGCTACAGGTCGACGTAATGCGCGTGCGCGACCACGAAACCGGAAGTGCTCAGGGTCGTATCGACAGCTGGAGCAGCGAGCTCCACGCTGCCTCCCTGCGAGCCCCCAGCAAAACGGAGAATCGGTAACCGTATTGCACCTGTTTTCCTGGCTTAAAAGACCACCAGGCTGGATACTCCGAGGCATCGCACGGAAACCCCGAAACGCGCTCGGCCGGAGAATCGTCTCCGACGCCGCAAACGGGTTTGACCTGGCTTCGGGCTGATTTCGGATTCTCCAGGCCCCGCAACCCGATGAAATCTCGGCGCTAGCCGCCTTGCCTGGTGATTAGCCCCGACGATCGATTCTCCAAGACTCAGAGATTCTGCGGCCCGGATGGGTGTTTTATCGATGGCGTGCTTTAAACCACCTATACAAAATCGTGATGCCGGCGAGTTGGCTGAGGCGGCTGTGAGAGGAGGTAAAGTTTTCCGCGGCGGGGGGTGGGGGGGGGGGGGGGGGTTGGGGGGGGGTAGTGGGGGGTGGGGTGGGGGGTGGGGGTTGGGGAAGGACAGTGGCTCCCGTAATGGACACCGCCCATGCTTTCTAATGGAGGAGGCGGGAGGAAGGAGTTGGGCAGGCCGAGCAATCGGGAAGTCACCGACATCACAGGGTAGTGCCCACGAACTGAGCGCCACTAAGGCGGCTGTTTTGTTGGCTACACTGAGCGCTGGTAGAACGCAGGGTTAACGGCCGCATGGATGGGTGCCGCCTCCCTCCCCAGCTACCCCACTCATCCGGCCTCAACCTCCGGTTAACAACCAGGGTGACATCGCGGCAGCCCCTAGTGAAGGCAGTGCAATGAAACGGTGGCCCTGGCAGCAGGGACGGGAGCGGTGGCACGAAGGGCGCCGGGTTTGGGGGCAAATGTGGCTGGGGTGCCCTGTGCCAACTGGGGCGACCATTTAGCCGATGGTACCTGGTTGTGCACGGCGTATGCAGCATGAGAACATATTTTTCACCGAGCCCCTGCTGATTATTATTTTCGGTAACCAACCAGCGATGTTGACCGCCATGGCGGGCGCCGCTGCCCTGCATGCAGCCCTGTGGCAGCGTCAGTGGAGGCGGCTCAGAGAGGAGATGGAGGCATCAGCAAAGGAGAGGGTCGCAGAGGGGCAGCTGGCAGCCGCTCAGGCTGGAGGGCCACCGCTCAACAGGCTGAGATGGAGGAGGAACGGGAAAGGAGGAGGGGGAGGAACAAGACTGGGACGAGGAGGAGGTGGTGGTGGTGCCAAGGAGGCACCTGCTGAGGCCCCGCGGGTACCGGCGCTGCATGGCCTTTGAGGAATTCCCGGACCAGACATGCAGGAGGAGCCTGCGGATGAGCCGGGAGACTGTCGGACATATTTGCCACATGATGGCACACCTGGCACCGCAGGAGAATGGTGAAGGACACACGCTGCCGGTGGCCGTCAAGTTGACGGTCGCACTGAACCTTTATGCCACGGGGTCATTACAATTACCGAGTCACTGACGTCCTGGAGTCCCCTGCGGAAAAGTAGATCCTGTTCCCTGTGGACCGTACCAACCAGGATTGCCGGGCAGTGGGCATCGCTGCCGTCGCCGTAATGCCCTGGGTCCAGGGGGAACTTGGATGTGGTGCACCATCTGGGCAGAGGCGATCACCAGATGAAGGGCATGGGAAACTGGATTGTAGTTTTAGGGTACGGGAGAATGAGAGTATAGAGGTCAGGAGCACAGATTTGACTTCGCAGGAGGGGGCCAGTGTTCAGGTAGGTGGTTTGAAGTGTCCCTACTTCAATGCCAGGAGTATACGAAATAAGGTAGGGGAACTGGCAACATGGGTTGGTACATGGGACTTCGATGTTGTGGCCATTTCGGAGACATGGGTAGAGCAGGGACAGGAATGGATGTTGCAGGTTCCGGGGTTTAGGTGTTTTAGGAAGCTCAGATAAGGAGGCAAAAGGGGGGAGGTGTGGCGCTGCTAGTCAAGAGCAGTATTACGGTGGCGGAGAGGATGCTAGATGGGGACTCTTCTTCCGACGTAGAATGGGCTGAGGTTCGAAACAGGAAAAGGAGAGGTCACCCTGTTGGGAGTTTTCTATAGGCCTCCAAATAGTTCTAGGGGTGTAGAGGTAAGGATGGCGAAGATGATTCTGGATAAGAGCGAAAGTAACAGGGTAGTTATTATGGGAGACTTTAACTTTCCAAATATTGACTGGAAAAGATATAGTTCGAGTACATTAGATGGGTCGTTTTTTGTACAATGTGTGCAGGAGGGTTTCCTGACACAATATGTTGACAGGCCAACAAGAGGCGAGGCCACTTTGGATTTGGTTTTGGGTAATGAACCAGGCCAGGTGTTGGATTTGGAGGTAGGAGAGCACTTTGGGGACAGTGACCACAATTCGGTGACGTTTACATTAGTGATGGAAAGGGATAAGTATACACCGTAGGGCAAGAGTTATAGCTGGGGGAAGGGCAATTATGATGCCATTAGACATGACTTGGGGGGGGATCGGTTGGAGAGGTAGGCTGCAAGTGTTGGGCACACTGGATAAGTGGAGCTTGTTCGAGGAACAGCTACTGCGTGTTCTTGATAAAAATGTACCGGTCAGGCAGGGACGAAGGCGTCGGCGAGGGAACCGTGGTTTACCAAAGGAGTGGAATCTCTTGTTAAGAGGAAGAAGGAGGCCTATGTGAAGATGAGGTGTGAAGTTTCAGTTGGGGCGATTGATAGTTACAAGGTCGCGAGGAAGGATCTAATGAGAGAGCTAAGACGAGCAAGGAGGGGACATGAGAAATATTTGGCAGGTAGGATCAAGGAAAACCCAAAAGCTTTCTATTGGTACGTCAGGAATAAAAGAATGACTAGGGTAAGAGTAGGGCCATTCAAGGAAAGGGATGGGAAGTTGTGTGTGGAGTCTGAAGAGATAGGCGAGATACTAAATGAATATTTTTCGTCAGTATTCACTCAGGAAAAAGATAATGTTGTGGAGGAGAATGCTGAGACCCAGGCTATTAGAATAGATGGCATTGAGGTACGTAGGGAAGAGGTGTTGGCAATTCTGGACAGGCTGAAAATAGATAAGTCCCCGGGGCCTGATGGGATTTAGCCTAGAATTCTCTGGGAACCCAGGGAAGAGATTGCTGGGCCTTTGTCTTTGATTTTTATGTCATCATTGGCTACAGGAATAGTGCCAGAGGACTGGAGGATAGCAAATGTGGTCCCTTTGTTCATAAAGGGGAGTAGAGACAACCCCGGAAACTATTGACCGGTGAGCCTCACGTCTGTTGTGGGTAAAGTCTTGGAGGGGATTATAAGAGGCAAGATTTATAATCATCTCGATAGGAATAATATGATCAGGGATAGTCAGCATGGCTTTGTGAAGGGTAGGTCATGCCTCACAAACCTTATCGAGTTGTTTGAGAAGGTGACTGAACAGGTAGACGAGGGTACAGCAGTTGATGTGGTGTATATGGATTTCAGTAAAGCGTTTGATAAGGTTCCCCACGGTAGGCTATTGCAGAAAATACGGAGGCTTGGGATTGAGGGTGATTTAGAGATGTGGATCAGAAATTGGCTAGCTGAAAGAAGACAGAGGGTGGTGGTTGATGGGAAATGTTCAGAATGGAGTTCAGTTACAAGTGGCGTACCACAAGGAATAGTCTGGGGCTGTTGCTGTTTGTCATTTTTATCAATGACCTAGTGGAGGGCGCAGAAGGGTGGGTGAATAAATTTGCAGATGACACTAAAGTCGGTGGTGTTGTCGACAGTGCGGAAGGATGTAGCAGGTTACAGAGGGACATAGGTAAGTTGCAGCGCTGGGCTGAGAGGTGTCAAATGGAGTTTAATGTAGAGAAAAGTGTGAGGTGATTCACTTTGGAAGGAATAACAGGAATGCGGAATATTTGGCTAATGGTAAAGTTCTTGGAAGTGTGGATGAGCAGAGGGATCTAGGTGTCCATGTACATAGATCCCTGAAAGTTGCCACCCAGGTTGATAGGGTTGTGAAGAAGGCGTATGGAGTGTTGGCCTTTATTGGTAGAGGGATTGAGTTCCGGAGTCATGAGGTCATGTTGCAGCTGTACAAAACTCTGGTACGGCCGCACTTGGAGCATAGAGTACAGTTCTGGTCACCGCATTAGAAGGATGTGTAAGCTTTGGAGCGGGTGCAGAGGAGATTTACCAGGATGTTGCCTGGTATGGAGGAAACATCTTATGAGGAAAGGCTGATGGACTTGAGGTTGTTTTAGTTAGAGAGAAGGTTAAGAGGAGACTTAATAGAGGCATACAAAATGATCAGGGGGTTAGATAGGGTGGACAGTGAGAGTCTTCTCCCGCGGATAGAAATGGATAGCATGAGGGGACATAGCTTTAAACTGAGGGGTAATAAATATAGGACAGAGGCCAGAGGTAGGTTCTTTACGCAAAGAGTGATGAGGCCGTGGAATGCCCTACCTGCAACAGTAGTGAACTCAGCAACATTGAGGGCATTTAAAAGTTTGTTGGATAAGCATATGGATGATAATGGCATAGTGTAGGTTAGATTACTTTTGTTTCGGTGCAACATCGTGGGCCGAAGGGCCTGTACTGCGCTGTATCGTTCTGAGTTCTATGTAAGACCCTGCACGTCTGAGCACGATATGCAGGCAGTATGCATGACTCCTTAATACTGGCCCAATCTGTTATCCCCGGCATTTTCAAGGGGCAGCCCCCCACCCCCACCCCCACCCCACCCGTCTGCGGGACTGGTTGCTGGGAGACAGGGATTGCCCGTTGCGGCTGTGGATGATGACGCCGATATGGCGGTCCCAGCGACGCGGATAACTGATACAATGATGCCCATTGTGCGACCAGGGGTGTGATAGAGAGGTACTTTGGAATGCTGAACATGCGCTTCACGTGTGTGGACCCCTCTCGAAGGGCCCTCCAGTGCGAGGCTAGGATGGTCAGCCGCATTGTTGTGGTCTGCTGCGACCTCCAAAATATAGCCCAGCAGAGGGGCAGTGCTGGGGGAGGATGGAGAGCTAGGGCAGGCCCCTCCAGACGAGGAGGATGAGGGGTCGGGGGAAAATGGGCGGGACATGGGGGCTGGCCAGGCACGGGAGTCTGCACTACATTATCGGCAGGGCCAGCGAGCATGGGACACTTTAGTCAACGCACGTTATACCAACTGGACGCTGAAGGGCTTTCTCGGCAGGTGCAGGGAAACCACAATAGCGCACCCCCTCAACACATGACACCCTAACCACCCAGACCACCTGACACCCACATCTCCCAAACAACCGACCACCCTCACCTCCAACACCACCGACCACCCTCACCTCCCACACAACTGACCACCCGCATGCGCCCCACTCCATTATATAGACCTGAGGCACAACCATCTGGCGGCACTGCGTTCGCAGTGACAACGGGCCTGGTCCATGGGATGGAGGATGATGAAAGACCGCTCTGCAAATGAGCTTTACGTTGTTAGAAAATGTGTGACGCATGCCCACAGTGGCACTTTACACCTGCGTGATCCCTGCATGCGAGCTGGCTAGTCCATCACACGGTGCTTTCGAATATCTCGGGACTGGGCGGCATGTGGTGCACTGGTTAGCACTGGAACTGCGGCGCTGAGGACCCGGGTTCGAATCCCGGCCCGAGGTAACTGTTCGTGTGGAGTTTGCACATTCTCCCAATGTCGGCGTGGGTTTCACCCCCACAACCCAAAGATGTCCAGGTTATGTGGATTAGCCACGCTAAGTTGTTCCTTAATTGGAAACAAAATGATTGGGTACTAAAAATGAATTTGAAAAAGAATAGCTGTGGACGGAGTGATGGTGACGGTCGGGGAGGGGGGCTGCAGGGTCCACCCACTGGTCCTCACTTGTCCACCACAACCTCTCACCCCCAGTGGCCATCACTGACCACCCCCCACACACACACACATCAGGCAGGGCACAGAGGCTGGTTTGAACGCTGGTAACAGGTGTTAATGTGGAGCTATATACAGTCTGTGCCCTAGCCCCTGTAACTAAACTGTGCCCTGCATCCGTGCCAACAACTAGTGTCTAACGTTCTGGTCTTACGGGCTCTAACACCACGCTCAGATGGTTCCCACACTGTACAGCAGGAGTGGAGGCGGACTGCTGAGACTCCTGCCCTGCGATTAGGGTACACCTACATGGGCCACGCTGCTCCACCGGCGACCCGGGTGGCGTGGTGCCGCTCTGTTCTACCCACTTCCCACCAAATGGCCCAGGGACAGGAGGCGTGGGAGGGGGGGGGGGGGTCCGAGGTTATGCGGGTTTTCGGCACCACACCTGCACGAGTCACAGGCACGGGACCCAGCAGCTCCTCCGACCTCGGGGTGCCCGGTAGCCCCCGGACTTCTCCATGTTTTCGTTGGAGGGAAGAAGGTTAAGAGGTGACTTCATTGAGGCATACAAAATGATCAGAGGATTGGATAGGGTGGACAGTGAGAGCCTTTTTCCTCGGATGGTGATGTCTAGCACGAGGGGACATAGCTTTACGTTGAAGGGAGATATATATAAGACAAATGTCAGAGGTAGGTTCTTTACTCAGAGAGTGGTAGGGGCGTGGGATGCCCTGCCTGCAACAGTAGTGGACTCGCCAACACTAAGGACATTCAAATGGTCATTGGATAGACATATGGACAATAAGGGAATAGTGTAGATGGGCTTTAGTGTGGTTTCACAGGTCGGCCCAACATCGAGGGCCGAAGGGCCTGTACTGCGCTGTAATGTTCTATGTTCTATGAGACAGGGTTGCGAACAGAGCCAAACTCCGAAACCCCTACGACACCTGGCGCTGCCAGTCCTGGTGCCTGCTCTGCTATCAATCAGGGGTCATGTATGTTAGCGGCCATGGAACACAGGGTGCGTGCCATTTCCGTCTGGGAATGCGCCATCTCCCTCTGGTCCATTCGAGGCCGGGCAGAACCTGGGCAATGCTGCCGACGTTTCCAGCAATGGCCTGCTGTGACTTGCACACACTGATGAGCGCTGCTGCAATCTACAGCTGAATCTGGCACTTGTTTGCCAGTTAGTGGGCAGCCCTGTCCTGGGCCACGGCCCGAGACTCCTCCACCTGCGTTGCAGGTGCTGAAAGCCGACCATCATCCCCTCCTCTTGATCCTGGGTGAGCCTTATGCCAGTGGTAGGGATATTACCGGTGAGTGCTTCGAGACAGGATTTGTTCCCATTTGGAATCAAGAGGACATATTAGCGAGAGGCAGCACGGGTTTGTGAAGGAGAGGTCGTGTCTCACTAACTTGATAGAGTGTTTGGGGAACGTCACAAAATGATTGGTACGGGTCGGGCAGTCGATGTTCTCCATATGGACTTCAGTTAGGACTTTGACGAGGTCCCTTATGGCAGATACGTCCAGCGGAGCGGGCAGAGGGGTGAGCGATTTTTGGAGGGGAGAGGTGGAAGTTGAATTTTAACTTACTTTTTCGGAGCTTTTTTCTTTCTCAGAGCAGCAGGAAACCGGAAGTCGGCCGTGCCGAGGCCTGGTAAGGTTTATATTTTTTCTTTAAAAGGCACTTACCTCCGAGGTTTCGGCCTCATTCGTCCAGCGGAGCGGTCAAAGAGGGGAGCAGTTTTTAGAGGGGACATCTGGAAGGTAAGCTGAGTTTTTGATTTTTAATTTACATTTTCGGATCTTTATTTTTTGTTCAGAGCAGCAGGAAGCCGGAAGTAGGCCGTGGGGAGACCTGGGAAGGTTTATATTACCCAATACATTTGACGGTGAGGAAACCCGAGACCCTATACGTGTCGTGTATCCCACCATTCCTCCTCCTCTAACCTAAAAAAATAACTCAGTGCTGTGAGAAGGTAAGCTATTTAATTTGTTTTTACGGGGTGACTCAGTAGAGGTGATGGCAGCTAGGGCAGTGTAATGTTCCTCCTGCAGAATGTTCGAGGTAAGCGAGACTATGGGTGTCCTTGCTGACTTCACCTTCGGGAAGTGCAGACATCTCCAGCTCCTCACAGACCGTGCTAGGGAACGAGTTGGACCTGGATGATCTGAGGATCATTCGAGAGGTAATAGGTAGAAGCTACAGGGACAGAGTTACAACTGAGAACAAAGGTAGCTGGGTAACATTTAGAGGTGGGAAGATAAGGAAGCAGTCAGTGCAGAGATTCCCTGTAGTCGTTCCTCTGAACAATAAGTATACCGGTGTGCATGCTGTTGGGGGGATTAACTAGCAGGGGTAGGCTGCAGTGACCGGGTCTCTGGCACGAGGTCCGGCTCTGGAGCTCAGAAGGGAAGGGAGGAGATTATGAGAGCACTTGTTATAGGTGACTCAATAGTTAGAGGTAGAGACAGGCGGTTCTGTGAACACGGGCGAGACTTTCGGATGCTTTGCTGCCTTCCGGGTGCCAGGGTCCATGACGTCTCGCATCGAGTCTTCAGGATCCTTAAGGGGGAGGGCGAACAGCCAGAAGTCGTGGCGCACATTGGTACCAACGACGTAGGCAGGAAAAGGGTTGTGATGTAATAAACGAGTTTAGGGAGTTATGCTGGAAGTTAAAAGCCAGGACAGACAGAGTTGTCATCTCTGGTTTGTTGCCGGTGCCACGTGATAGCGAGGCCAGAAATAGGGAGAGAGTGCAGTTGAACACGTGGCTGCAGGAATGTGTCGGAGGTAGCGCTTCAGATATTTGGATAATTGGAGCGCATTCTGGGGAAGGTTGGACCTCTACAAGCAGGACGGGCTGCATCCGAACCAGAGGGTCACCAATATCCTGGGATGGAGGTTTTCTAGTACTCTTCGGGAGGGTTTAAACTAACTTGGCTGTGGAATGAGAACCGAATTTGTATTCCAGCAACGAAGGTAGCCGATGTTCAGGACGTCAAAGAGTGTAGTGAGGCAATGGTGAAGGTAACACTGACAAAAGAGAGTACTTGCAGGCATGGAGATGGGTTGGAGTGTGTATACACCAACGCAAGAAGCATCAGGAATAAGGTGGGTGAACTTAAGTAATGGATCGGTACTTGGGACTACGATGTGGTGGCCATCACGAAAACTTGGATAGAAGAGGGATAGAAGAGGGGCAGAAATGATTGTTGGAGGCCCCTGGTTATAGATGTTTCAATAAGATGTGGAAGTTTTGGAAAAGGTTCAAAGGAGATTTGCCAGGATGCTGCCTGGAATGGAGAGTCGGTCTTACGAGAAAGGTTGAGTGTGCGAGGCCTTTTCGCATTAGAACGGAGAAGGATGAGTGGAGACTTGATAGAGGTTTATAAGATGATCAGGGGATAGGTAGAGTAGACACTCAGAGACTTTTTCCCAAGTAGAACAAACCTTTTCAAGGGGATATAAATTTAAGGTGAATGGTGGAAGATATAGTTGGGATGTCAGAGGTAGGTTCTTTACCCAGAGAGCAATGAGGGCATGGAATCCACTGCCTGTGGAAGTAGTTGAGTCGGAAACATTAGGAACCTTCAAGCGGCTATTGGATAGATGCATGGATTACGGTAGAATGATGGGGTGTAGATTAATTTGTTCATAATCGAGGACAAAAGTTCGGCACAACATCGTTGGCCGAAGTACCTGTTCGGTGCTGTATTTTCTATGATCTAAAAGGTGAAGTCACACGGGATCAGGGGTGAGCTGGCAAGGTGGATACAGAACTAGATAGGTCATAGAAGGCAGAATGTAGCAATGGAGGGATGTTTTTCTGATTGGACGGCTGTGACGAGTGGTGTTCCACAGGGATCAGTGCTGTGACCTTTGCTGTTCGTAGTATCTAAATGATTTGGAGGAAAATGTAATTGGTCTGATTAGTAAGTTTGCGGACGACACATAGGTTGGTGGAACTGCGGATAGCGATGAGGACTGTCAGAGGATACAGCAGGATTTGGATCATTTGGAGACTTGGGCGGAGAGGTGGCAGATGGAGTTTAATCCGGACAAAAGTGAGGTAATGCATTTTGGAAGGTCTAATACTGGTTGGGAATATACAGTGAATGGTAGAACCCTCAAGCGTATTGACAGTCAGAGCGATCTTAGTGTACCTTCCACAGGTCACTGAAAGGGGCAACACAGGCGGAGAAGGTAGTCAAGAAGGCATATGGCATGCTTGCCTTCATAGGCCGTGGCATTGAGTATAAAAATTGTCAAGTCATGTTTCAGCTGTATACAACCTTAGTTAGGCCACACTTGGAGTACAGTGTTCAATTCTGGTCGCCACACTATCAGAACAATGTGGAGGCTTTATAGAGGGTGCAGAATAGATTTACCAGGACTTAGCCTTGTATGTCGGGCACTTGCTATAGAACATAGAACATAGAAAATAGAGCACAGAACAGGCCCTTCGGCCCACGATGTTGTGCCGAATCTTTTTCCTAGCTTAATCATACATTGTCATAGAATTTACAGTGCAGAAGGAGGCCATTCGGCCCATCGAGTCTGCACCAGCTATTGGAAAGAGCACCCTACCGAAGGTCAACACCTCCGCCCTATCCCGACAGCCCAGCATCCCCAGCCAACACTAAGGGCAGTTTTGGACACTAAGGGCAATTTATCACAGCCAATCCACCTAACCTGCACATCTTTGGACTGTGGGAGGAAACCGGAGCACACGGAGGAAACCCACGCACACACGGGGAGGACGTGCAGATTCCACACAGAGACAAGGTTGAATAAACTTGGTTGGTTCTCACTGGAACGACGGAGGTTGAGGGGCGACATGATAGAGGTCTACAAAATTAAGAGGGGCATAGACAGAGTGGACAGTCAGAAACGTTTTCGCAGGGTAAAGGGGTCAATTACTAGGGACATAAATTTAAGGTGCGAGGGGCAAGGTTTACAATAGATGTAAGAGGCAAGTTTTTTCCACAGAGGGTAGTGGATGTCTGGAGCTCGCTGCCGAAGGATGTGGTGAAAGCAGGGACGATAATGACATTTAAGGGGCATCTTGATAAAAACATGAAAGGATGGGAATAGAGGGATACAGACCCCGGAAGTGTAGCAGATTTGAGTTTAGACGGGCAGCTTGGTCGGTGCAGGCTTGCAGGTCCGAAGGGCCTGTTCCTGTTCTGTACTTTTCTTTGTTCTTTGTTCTGCCTGCACCTGTACTATGGGTTGGAATGGATTTTCCAGGAGCCCGGAAGCTGTCTGGGCGGCAACTGGTTGATTGTTCTGGGCTGACCTCCGACCATCCGATCCTCGTCTGCTCCTACCGCCACCTTCTGTACCGTTCGACTGTCTGGTGCGCATCAGTGAGTGTCCCAGAAGCCTCCTCGTTAATTTGCTGAACAGAGCTAATAGTCTCTGAGATGTTGGAGAGTGTAGGAGGCAGCAATGACGGAATGTCAATGTCCTCATCCGACCGAGGTCAGGAGCATTCTGGGTCGTGGTCCCCTGCGTGTTCGGCCCTTGTGTCTGCCCCCAGTGTGTTCGTTCCCTGGGTGTCTGTCCCCTGTGTCGTGGTCACCCGTGTGTTAGTCGCCTGTGTGTTCGTCCCCTGTGTGTCTGTCCCCCGTGCGTCTGTCCCTGTGTGTCTGGCTCCTGGGTCGTGGTCCACTGTGTGTCACACCCCTGTGAGTTCATCCCCTGTGTGTTCGTCCCCTGAGTGTCCGCCGGCCGCCCTCTGTGTGTCTGTCCCCTAGGCCGTGGTCCCATACGTGCCTGACCCCCTGTGTGTTCGTCCGCTCTTTGTTTGTCCCCTGGGTCGCGGTCATCTGCGTCTTCGGTCCCTGTGTCTTCGTCGCCTGGCTCGCCTCAGAGGGCTGGTATTCTGCTGCCCTCCCGGCAGTGCTTGAGGTCCTGGGGGCAGAGGCCTTTTACCAGGATGTTGCCTGGTCAGTGGGATGTTAGCTATGTGGCGAAGCTGAATAGAGCCCGGCTGCTTTCATTACTAATCAGAACAGCAGCATTTTCCCCCAAATCGTTTATGTATGCTCCAAACAGCAGAGGCCGTAGCACAGAATCCAGTGGAACACCACTAGTCACAACCTTTCATTCAGAAAAAAACACAGTTTGCCTTTGCTACGCTTTGCCATCTGTGAACAAGCCAGTTTTGTCGCCCGGCCACACCATGCAGGGCATCACGGTAGCATGGTGGTTAGCACAATTGCTTCACAGCTCCAGGGTCCCAGGTTCGATTCCCGGCTTGGGTTACTGCCTGTGCGGAGTCTGCACGTTCTCCCCGTGTGTGCGTGGTTTTCCTCCGGGTGCTGCGGTTTCCTCCCACAGTCCAAAGATGTACAGGTTCGGTGGATTGGCCATGCTAAGTTGCCCTTCGTGTCTAAAATTGCCCTTCGTGTTGGGTGGGGTTACTGGCTTATGGGGATAGGGTGGAGGAGTGGGCTTGGGTATGGTGCTCTTTCAAAGAGCCGGTGCAGACTCGATGGGCCGAATTGCCTCCTTCTGCACTGTAAGTTCTATGATTCTATGTTTCTACCTTACCACCTCACCTCTCATTCCCTCTGACTTCACCTTTTGTTCCAGTCTGCCACGGGGCACCTTGTCAAAAGATTTACTGAATCCATGAAAACAACCGCCCGCCACTCATCAATCATTCTTCAAAAAACTCGATCAAGCACGACCTCCCCTTCAGAAAACGATGCCATCTATCGCATATGAGTCCATTTGATATGTACCTGAATGCATTTTAAATCACCCCATACCTCATTTTTGATGTCAACAAGACCCAGACTATCCAAACACTCAACACGACAATCAGCTTCAACAAAGTCATTTTCTTTGGTGAATACTGATGCAAAGTACTCATTTAGTATCTCGCCCATTTCCTCCGGGTCAACGCATAGGTTCCACTCATATTCTTAAGAGGTCCAAACCTTTCCCTGACCACCACCTTGCGTTTTACATATGAATAAAAAGCTTTGGGATTAACCGTACGGCCAGATCGTGAGACATGGCTGAATGCAATTAATAAAAGGCAGACTAGTTCGGATCAACATCGTGGCCGAAGGGCCTGTACTGTGCTCTATTTTTCTATGTTATATGTTCTATAAGGCAGGATAAAATCCCATTGACATAATTAGGGGGCGAGGAAAGTGGCATAATCTAGTGATCAAAGAAACAACTTAAATTTAACTCTTTATGTCACGTTTTGTAAAATCGAAGTTATGTTCAGCCAATCTTAGAATATTCGTATAGCGAAGTTATCCTAATTGGGCATAACAGATAATGTGAAACCCGCAATCTGGCTACATTGGATGAAGAGATAATCTTTCATGCTCTAGAAGTCTTCAAAATATTTCTGTGATGATGTGACATATTTTAAAAGTGTTTGTCAAACCCAAGTCTGTTTTTTTCACTGCATCTCGATAAACCAAATCATTTTATTTTAACTGAAATCACAGAAGCGCGCATTATTCATACCCCACCACTCATGATCAGCACTCTCCTATTACTTGAATCCTGAAAATGAAGACACCCTCTAAGATTACATTTGTAAGAAACCCGGAGTTGTATCCAAACCTCGACACGGGTTGACTCTTGACTCATGACTCTTCAAATGCAGTCATGTGCATCCTACAAATTTTGAAACTTTCCTGAGAATTTCCGTAATCCTGACCTGTGATGGGAGCAATTCTTCGTGACCAATGCGCAACTCGAACTCTTCCAGAAAAACTCACTCTCCAGAATTAGTTAATCTTTTTGTCCACGCGTTATTGAATCTTTGTGAAATGTAGCGCTGAAGGACTTCAATTTGACACCAAACATAATTTGCAAAACAATTAATCTTTTTTTAATACTGATTCAGTTATACGGGAAGATTGGAATCATAGAATTTACAGTGCAGAAGGAGGCCATTCGGCCCATCGAGTCTGCACCAGCCCTTCGAAAGAGCACAGTGCTTAAGCTCACACCTTCACCCGATAACCTAGTAACTCCAGCTAACCATTTTTTGGACAGTAAGGGCAATTTAGCGTGACCAATCCACCTAATCTTCAAATCTTTGGATTGTGGGAGGAAATGGAGCACCCGGAGGAAACCCACGCAGACATGGTGAGAGCGTGCAGACTCGGCAAAGGCAGGGACCCAAGCCGGGATTTTAACCTGTGACCCTGGAGCTGTGAAGCATCAGTGCGAAGCACTGTGTTACCGTGCCCCCCTGGAGACAGAGTTTATTTTTATTAGAATAGAAAAGATCGTTCAAAATTGGCAAATGATCAATAACCAGATGTCAGAGCTGTTAACTAATTGTCGAAAAATGGGCGAGAAATGCGAGGAAACTTTGCAAAAATGCAGAAGTTTAGCATGAGCTAGACTGAGAGACATTGGCAGACGAGAACGAGAAACATTAGTTACTTTCGTAATGGAACTGAATGCCGATGGTGGTGGTGCCATGGTGGTGGAATGTTAGCATTAGCAAGAAATATTTAAATCCTCCTTTAAAGGCACTTCGATACAGTCAACATGGAACGGATCCAGGATCTGTATTGTCAGGGCAGGACCACTTCCAACCTCCCAGTCATGCATCTGTGTTGTTAGGGCGATACCATTCCAAGCCTCCCAGCCGTGTCTATCTGTGTTGTTAGGGCGGGGCAAATCACAGCATCCCAGCCGTGTCTATCTGTCTTGCTGGGACGGTACCATTCGCTGCCGTGTCTATCTGTGTAGTTTGGGCGGGGTCACTCCCAGCAGTGCCTCTCAGTGTTGTTCGGGCGGGGTCACTCCCATCCGTGTTTCTCTGTGTTGCTAGATTGGTACCGCTCCCTGCCGTGTCTACCTGTGTTGTTAGGGCGGAGTCACTCCCTGCAGCGTCTATCTGTGTTGTTAGGGCGGGTCACTCGCAGCCTCCCAGCCGTGTCTAGCTGTGCTCATCACGCGCCATCACTCCCTGCCGTGTCTATCTGTGATGTTAGGGCGGGGTCACTCCCAGCCGTGTCTATCTGTGTTGTTCGTGTGGGGTCACTCCCATATGTGTCTCTCTGTGTTGATTGGGCGGAGTCACTCACTGCCGCGTATATCTGTGTTGTTAGGGTGGGGTCACTCCCAGCATCCCCAGCCATTTCTATCTGTGTTGTTAGGGCGGGGTCACACCGAGCCGCATCGATCTGTGTTGGTAGGACGGGACGACGGCCAGCCGTGTTTATCTGTGTTGTTAGGGCGGGGTCACTCCCAGCCGTGTCTATTTGTGTTGTTGAAGCGGGTCACTCCCAGCCTCGCAGCCGTTTCTAGCTGTGTTGTTCGGGAGGGACCACTTCCGGCCGTGTCTCTATCTGTTGTTAGTGCGGGATAATTCCCAGCCGTGTCTGTCTGTGTTGTTAGGGCGGGGTCACTCCCAGTCGTGTCACTGTCTGTTGCCAGGGCGGGTCACACCCAGCGTCCCAGCCGTGTCTAGCTGTGCTCATCGGGCGGGACCATTCTCAGCCGTGTCTATCTGTGTTGTTAGGGCGGGGTCACTCCCAGCCGTGTCTATCTGTGTTGTTAGGGCAGGATTACTCCCAGCCTCCCAGTCGTGCCTATCTGTGTTGTTAGGGCGAGATCATTCCCAGCCTCCCAGCCGTGTCTATCTTCAGCCCCCCAGCCCTGTCTATCTTCAGCCCCCCAGCCCTGTCTATCTCTGTTGTTAAGGCGGGGTCACTCCATGCCGTGTCCATCTGTGATGTTCGGGCGAGACCACTCCCAACCGCGACTATCTGTGTTATTAGGGAGGGACCAATCCCAGCCGTGTCTATCTGTGTTGTTAGGGAGAGGTCATTCCCAGCCGTGTCTATCTGTGTTGCTCAAGCGGGACTACTCCCAGCCGTGTCTATCTGTGTTGTCAGGGCGGGGTCACTCCCAGCCGTGTCTATCTGTGTTGTTATGGCGGGACCACTCCCAGCGTGTCTACCTGTGTTGTTAGGGCGTGATCACTCCCAGCCGTGTCTATCTGTGTTGTTAGGGCGGGGTCGCTCCCAGCTGTGTCTATCTGTGTTGTTAGGCCGGTGTCAGTCTCAGCCGTGTCTAGCGGTGTTGTTCGGGCCAGACCATTCATAGCCGTGCCTATCTGTGTTGCTAAAACGGTACCACTCCCTGACGTGTTTACCTGTGTTTGTTAGGGCGGGGTCACTCCCTGCCGAGTTTACCTGTGTTTGTTAGGGCGGAGTCACTCCCAGCCTTGTCTATCTGTGTGTTTAAGGCGGGACCACACCCAGCCTCCCAGCCGTGTCTAGCTGTGCTCATCGGGCGGGACCTTTCCCAGCCGTGTCTATCTGTGTTGTTAGGGCGGGGTCACTCCCAGCCGTGTCTATCTGTGCTGTTAGGGCAGGACCACTCCCAGCCTCCCAGTCGTGCCTATCTGTGTTGTTAGGGCGAGATCATTCCCAGCCTCCCAGCCGTGTCTATCTCCAGCCTCCCAGCCCTGTCTATCTCTGTTGTTAAGGCGGGGTCACTCCATGCCGTGTCTATCTGTGATGTTCGGGCGGGTCCACTCCCAGCCGCGACTATCTGTGTTATTAGGGAGGGACCAATCCCAGCCGTGTCTATCTGTGTTGCTCAAGCGGGACCACTCCCAGCGTGTCTACCTGTGTTGTTAGGGCGTGATCACTCCCAGCCGTGTCTATCTGTGTTGTTAGGGCGGGGTCGCTCCCAGCTGCGTCTATCTGTGTTATTAGGCCGGTGTCACTCTCAGCCATGTCTAGCGGTGTTGTTCGGGCAAGACCATTCCCAGCCGTGTCTATCTGTGTTGCTAGAACGGTACCACTCCCTGACGTGTTAACCTGTGTTTGTTAGGGCGGGGTCACTCCCTGCCGAGGTTACCTGTGTTTGTTAGGGCGGGGTCACTCCCAGCCTTGTCTACCTGTGTGTTTAAGGCGGGACCACTCCCAGACTCCCAGCCGTGTCTATCTGTGTTGTTAGGGCTGGACCACTCGCAGCCGTGTCTATCTGTGTTGTTCGGGCGGAGGCGCTCCCAGCAGTGTCTATATGTTTTGCTATGTTGTTAGAGCGGCGTTACTCCCAGCCCTGTCTATCTGTGTTATATTGGGGGGTTACTCCCAGACGTCCCTATCTGTGTTTTTACGGCGGGATCACTCCCAGCCGTGTCTATCTGTGTAAGGGCGGGTTCGCTGCCAGCCGTTTTCATCGTGTTGTAAGTGCAGGATCACTTCCAGCCGTGTCTATCTGTATTTTTAGGGCGGGGTCGCTCCGAGCCGTGTTCATCGTGTTGTTAGAGCGGGATCACGTCCAGCCGTGTCCATCTATGTTGTTAGAGCGGGGTGACTCTTAGCCTCCCAGCTGTGCATATCTGTATTATTAGGCCGTGTTCAATCACAGCCCGTGTCTATCTGTGTTCTTAGGGCGGGGTCACTCACAGCCGCGTCTATCTCTGTTGTTTTGGCGGGACCACTGCCATCGTGTCTACCTGTGTTGTGAGGTCGTGATCACTCCCAGCGATGTCTATCTGTGTTGTTAGGGTGGGGGTGGGGGGGGGGGGGGGGCGGGGATCGCTGCCAGCTGTGTCTATCTATGTTGCTATGTTGTTAGAGCAGGGTTACCCACAGCCCTGTCTCTCTGTGTTGTTATTTCGGGGTTACTCCCAGCCGTCTCTATCTGTGATGTTAGGGCGGGGTCACTCCCAGCCGTGTCTATCTGTGTCTTAAAGCGGGATCACTCCCAGCCGTGTCTATCTGTGTTGTCAGGGCGGGGTCACTCCCAGCTGTGTCTATCTGTGTTGTTATGGCGGGACCACTCCCGCCGTGTCTACCTGTGTTGTTAGGGCGTGACCACTCCCAGCCGTGTCTCTCTGTGTTGATAGGGCTGGGTCGCTCCCAGCTGTGTCTATCTGGGTTGTTAGGGCGGTGTCACTCTCAGCCGCGTCTATCGGTGTTGTTCGGGCGAAATCATTCCCAGCCGTGTCTATCTGAGTTGTTCTGGCGGGACCAATCTCACCGTGTCTACCTGGGTTTTTAGGGCGTGATCACTCCCAGACGTGTCTAACTGTGTTGCTAGAACGGTACCACTCCCAGCCGTGTCTATCTGTGTTGTTAGGGCGGGACCATTCTCAGCCGTGTCTATCTGTGTTGTTAGGGCGGGACCATTCTCAGCCGTGTCTATCTGTGTTGTTAGGGCGGGACTATTCCCAGCCGTGTCTATCTGTGCTGTTAGTGCGGGACGATTCCCAGCCGTGTCTACCTGTGTTGTTAGGGCGGGACCATTCTCAGCCGTGTCTATCTGTGTTGTTAGGGCAGGGTAACTCCCAGCCGTGTCTATCTGTGTTGTTAGGAAGGGACCATTCCCAGCAGTGTCTAGTTGTGTTGTTAGGACAGGGTCACTCCCAGCCGTGTCTATCAGTGTTGTTAGGGCAGGGTCACTCTCAGCCGTGTCTATCTCTGTTGTTATGGCGGGACCACTCCCATCGTGTCTACCTGTGTTGTTAGGTCGTGATCACTCCCAGCCATGTCTATCTGTGTTGTTAGGCGGGGGGTGGGGGGGGAGCGGGGATCGCTCCCAGCTCTGTCTACCTATGTTTCTATATTGTTAGAGCGGGGTTACCCCAGCCCTGTCTCTCTGTGTTGTTATTGCGGGGTTACTCCCAGCCGTGTCTATCTGTGTTGTCAAGGCGAGGTCACTCCCAGCCGTGTCTATCTAAGTTATTATGGAGGGACCACTCTCACCGTGTCTACCTGTGTTGTTAGGGCGTGATCACTCCCAGCCGTGTCTAACTGTGTTGCTAGAACGGTATCACTCCCTGCCGTGTTTACCTGTGTTGTTAGGGCGGAACCACTCCCAGCCATGTCTATCTGTGTTGTTAGGGCGGAGTCACTTCCAGCATCGCAGCCGTGTCTATGTGTGTTGTTAGGGCGGGGTGACTCCCAACTGCGTCTATCTGTGTTGTTAGAGTAGGGCTATCCCCAGCACTGTCTATCTGTGTTGTTAGGGCGGCATCACTCACAGCCGTGTCTCTCTCGGTTGTTGGAGCGGGCCCATTCCCAGCCGTGTTATTTGGGCGGGACCACACCCAGCCTCCTAGCCGTGTACCACAGTGTTGTTCGGGCGGGGTCACTCACAGCCGTGTCTATCTGTGTTGTTAGGGCGGGGTCACTCCCAGCCGTATCTACCTGTGTTGTTAGGGCGGTTTCACTCCAAGCCTCCCAGCCGTGTCTATCTGTGTTGTTATGGCGGGGTCACTTTTTTATGGCGGGGTCACTCCCAGCCGTATCTATCTGAGTCTTTAGGGTGGGGTCACTCAAAGCTTTGTCAATCTGTGTTGTTATGGCGGGGTCACTCCCAGCTGTGTCTATCTGTGTTCTCCGAGCGGAACCACTCCCAGCCGTGTCTATCTGTATTGTTATGGCGGGTTCATTCCCATGCATGTCTATCTGTGTTGTTATTGCGGGACTCACTCCCAGCAGTGTCTATCTGTTTTAGGGCGGGCTTCCTCCGGGGTCCCTCCCAGCCGTGTTCATCGTGTTTTAGAGCGGAATCTCTCCCAGCAGTTTCGATCTGTGTTGTTGTGGCGGGACCACTCCCAGCCGTGTCTGTCTGTGTTGTTAGGGCTGCGTCGCTCCCAGCTTTGGCTATCTGTGATGCTATGTTGTTAGAGCGGGGTTACTCGCAGCCCTGTCTATCTGTTGTTATTGCGGGGTTACTCCCAGCCGTGTCTATCTGTGTTGTTAGGGCGGGGTCACTCCCAGCCGTATCTATCTGTGTTGTTAGAGCGGGACCATTCTCAACCGTGTCTATCTGTGATGTTAGGGCGGGGCCACTCTCACCGTGTCTACCTGTGTTGTTAGGGCGTGATCACTCCCAGCCGTGTCTAACTGTGTTGCTAGAGCGGTATCACTCCCTGCCGTATTTACCTGTGTTGTTAGGGCGGTACCATTCCCAGCCATGTCTCTCTGTGTTGTTACGGCGGGACCACTCGCAGCCGCGTCTATCTGTGTTGTTAGGGCGGAGTCACTTCCAGCATCGCAGCCGTGTCTATGTGTGTTGTTAGGGCGGGGTGACTCCCAACTGCGTCTGTCTGTGTTGTTAGAGTAGGGCTATCCCCAGCACTGTCTATCTGTGTTGTTAGGACGGCATCACTCACAGCCGTGTCTCTCTCGGTTGTTGGAGCGGGCCCATTCCCAGCCATGTCTATCTGTGTTGTTAGGGCGGGATCATTCTCAGCCGTGTCAATCTGTGTTGTTAAGTCCGGACCATTCTCAGCCGTGTCTATCTGTGTTGTTAGGGCGGGGCCATTCCCAGCCGTGTCTATCTGTGTTGTTAGGGCGGGACCATTCCCAGCCGTGTCTATCTGTGTTGTTAAGTCGGGACCATTCTCAGCCGTGTCTATCTGTGTTGTTAGGGCGGGGCCATTCTCAGCCGTGTCTATCTGTGTTGTTAGGGCTGGACCATTCTCAGCCGTGTCTATCTGTGTTGTTAGGGCGGGACCATTCTCAGCATTGTCTATCTGTGTTGTTAGGGCGGGACCATTCTCAGCCGTGTCTATCTATGTTGTTAGGGCCGGACCATTCCCAGCCGTGTGTATCTGTGTTGTTAGGGCGGGGCCATTCCCAGCCGTGTCTATCTGCGTTGTTAGGGCGGGACCATTCTCAGCCGTGCCTATCTGTGTTGTTAGGGCAGGTTCACTCCCAGCCGTGTCTATCTGTGTTGTTATGGTGGGACCATTCCCAGCCGTGTCTATCTGTGTTGTTAGGGCAGGT
This sequence comes from Scyliorhinus torazame, assembly GCF_047496885.1. Lineage (NCBI taxonomy): Eukaryota > Metazoa > Chordata > Chondrichthyes > Carcharhiniformes > Scyliorhinidae > Scyliorhinus > Scyliorhinus torazame. The sequence continues at coordinate 11,239,528 of NC_092732.1, forward strand.
TCACTCCCAGCCGTGTCTTACTGTGTTATTAGGACAGGGTCACTCCCAGCCTTGTATGTCAGTATTGTTAGGGCAGGGTCACTCCCAGCTGTGTCTATCTGTGTTGTTAGAGCGGGACAACCTCCAGCCGTGTCTATCTGTGTTATTGGGGCGGGACCACACCCAGCCTCCTGGCCGTGTACAACTGTGTTATTCGGGCCAGGTCACTCACAGCCGTGTCTATCTGTGATGTTAGGGCGGGGTCACTCCCAGCCGTATCTATCAGTGTTGTTAGGGCGGTATCACTCCAAGCCTCCCAGCCGTGTCTATCTGTGTTGTTATGGCGGGGTCACTTTGTTATGGCGGGGTCACTCCCAGCCGTATCTATCTGTGTTTTTAGGGTGGGGTCACCCCCAGCTGTGTCTGTCTGTGTTGTTATGGCGGGGTCACTCCCAGCTGTGTCTATCTGTGTTGTTCGAGCGGAACCACTCCCAGCCGTGTCTATCTGTGTTGTTATGGCGGGGTCACTCCCATGCATGTCTATCTGTGTTGTTATTGCGGGACCCACTCCCAGCCGTGTCTATCTGTTTTAGAGCGGGGTTCCTCTGCGGTCCCTCCCAGCCGTGTTCATCGTGTTGTGAGAGCGGAATCTCTCCCAGCAGTGTCTATCTGTGTTGTTATGGCGGGACCACTCCCAGCCGTTTCTGTCTTTGTTGTTAGAACAGAGGAATTCCCAGCCGAGTCTATCAATGTGGTTATGGCGTGACCGCACCCATCGTGACTACCTGTGTTGTTTGTGCGTGATCACTCCCAGCCGTGTCTACCTGTGTTGTTACGGCGGCGTCGCTCCCAGCTTTGTCTATCTGTGTTGCTATTTTGTTAGAGCGGGGTGACTCGCAGCCCTGTCTATCTGTTGTTATTGCGGGGTTACTCCCAGCCGTGTCTATCTGTGTTGTTAGGGCGGGGTCACTCCCAGCCGTATCTATCTGTGTTGTTAGGGCGGGGTCACTTCCAGCCGTATCTATCTGTGTTGTTAGGGCGGTATCACTCCAAGCCTCCCAGCCGTGTCTATCTGTGTTGTAATGGCGAGGTCACTTTGTTATGGCGGGGTCACTCCCAGCCGTATCTATTTGTGTTTTTAGGGTGGGGTCACTCTCAGCTGTGTCTATCTGTGTTGTTATGGCGGGGTCACTCCCAGCTGTGTCTATCTGTGTTGTTCGAGCGTCACCACTCCCAGCCGAGTCTATCTATGTTGTGATGGCGCGGTCACTCCCATGCATGGCTATCTGTGTTGTTATTGCGGGACCCACTCCCAGCCGTGACTATCTTTTTTAGGGCGGGGTTCCTCCGGGGTCCCTCCCAGCCGTGTTCATCGTGTTGTTAGAGCGGAATCTCTCCCAGCAGTGTCTATTTGTGTTGTTAGGGCGGGACCACTCCCAGCCGTGTCTGTCTGTGTTGTTAGGGCAGAGGAATTCCCAGCCCAGTCTATCAATGTGGTTATGGCGTGACCGCTCCCATCGTGTCTACCTTTGTTGTTTGGGCGTGATCACTCCCAGCCGCGTCTATCTGTGTTGTTAGGGTGGCGTCGCTCCCAGCTGTGTCTATCTGTGTTGCTATGTTGTTAGAGCCGGGTTACTCGCTGCCCTGTCTATCTGTTGTTATTGCGGGGTTACTCCCAGCCGTGTCTATCTGTGTTGTTAGGGCGGGGTCACTCCCAGCCGTATCTATCTGTGTTGTTAGAGCGGGACCATTCTCAGCCGTGTCTATCTGTGATGTTAGGGCGGGACCATTCTCAGCCCTGTCTATCTGTGTTGTTAGGACGGGACCACTCCCAGCCTCCCAGCCGTGTCTATCTGAGTTGTTAGGGCGGGACCATTTCCAACCGTGTCTATCTGTGTTGTTAGGGCGGGACCATTCCCAGCCGTGCCTTTCTGTGTTGTTAGGGCAGGTACACTCCCAGCTGTGTGTTTATGTGTTGTTAGGACAGTGTCACTCCCAGCCGTGTCTATCAGTGTTGTTAGGGCAGGGTCACTCCCATCGTGTCTACCTGTGTTGTTAGGTCGTGATCACTCACAGCAATGTCTATCTGTGTTGTTATGGCGGGGGTCACTCCCAGCCGTATCTATCTGTGTAGTTAGTGTGAGGTCACTCCCAGCTGTGTCTATCTGTGTTGTTCGAGCGGAGCCACTCCCAGTCGTGTCTATCTGTGTTGTTCTGGCGGGGTCACTCCCAGCCGTGTCTATCTGTGTTGTTCTGGCGGCGTCACTCCCAGCCGTGTCTATGTGTGTTGTTATGGCGGGACCAACTCCCAGCCGTGTCTATCTGTTTGTGGGCTGGGTCCCTCCGGGGTCCCTCCCAGCCGTGTTCATCGTGTTGTTAGAGCGGGATCTCTCCCAGCAGTATCTATCTGTGTTGTTAGGGCGGGAACTCTCCCATCAGTGTCTATCTGTGTTGTTAGGGCGGGACCACTCCGAGGTGTGCCTAGCTGTTTTGTTAGAGGGGGACCACTCCCAGCCGTGTATTTCAGTGTTGTTAGGGCGGGACCACTTCCAGCCGTGTCTAGCTGTGTTGTTAGAGCGGGGACACTCCCAGTCTTGTCTATCTGTGTTGTTAGGGCGGGACCACTCCCAGACGTGTCGAGCTGTGTTGTTAGAGCGAGAACACTCCCAGCCGTGTCTATCTGAGTTGTTAGGGCGGGGTCGCTCCCAGCTGTGTCTATCTGTGGTTTTAGAGCAGGATTACTCCCAGCCGTGTCTATCTGTGTGGCTTGGGCGGGACCACTCCCAGCCGTGCCAGCTGTGTTGTTAGGGCGGCGTCACTCCCAGCCTCCCAGCCGTGTCTATCTGTGTTGTTAGGGCAGGGTTACTCCGAGACTCCCAGCCGTGTCTATCTGTGTTTTTCGGGCGGGAACATTCCTAGCCGTGTAATCTATGTCGTTAGGGCGGGGTCACTCCCAGCCGTGTCTATGTGTGCGGTTAGGGCGGTACCACTGCCAGCCGTGTCTGTCTGTGCTGCAATGGCGGGACCACTCCCAGCCGTGTCTACCTGAGTTGCTATAGCGGGGCACGCCCAGCCGTGTCTACCTGTATTGTTCGGGGGAGGTCACGCCCTGCTGTGTTCTGAGGGCGGGGTCACACTCTGCCGTGTGCGCTGTGTTGTTAGGGCGGGGTCACTCCCAGCTGTGTATCTGTGTTGTTCGAGCGGGGTTACTCACACCTGTGTCTCTCTGTGTTGTTAGGGCAGAACCATTCCCAGCCTTCCAGTCGTGCCTATCTGTGTTGTTAGGGCGAGTCACTCCCAGCCGTGTCCATCTGTGTTGTTAGGGCGGGATCGCTCCCAGATGTGTCTATCTGTGTTGCAAGAACGGTACCACGCCCAGCCGTGTCTATTTGTGATGTTAGGGCAGGGCCACTCTCAGCCGTGTCCCTCTGTGTTATTAGAGCGGTACCACCCCCAGCCATGTCTATCTGCCTTGTTATGGCGGGAACATTCCCAGCCGTGTCTAGCTGTGTTGTTAGGGCGAGGTCACTCCCAGCCGTGCCTGTTTGTGTTGTTAGGGCGTGGTCACTCCCAGTTTTGTCTATCTTTGTTGTTAGGACGAGCCACTTCCAGCCTTCCAGAAGTTGCCGATCTGTGTTGTTCGGGCGAGATAATTCCCAGCCTCCCAGCCGTGTCTGTTTGTGTTGTTAGGGCGTGGTCACTTCCAGCTGTGTCAATCTGTGTTGTTAGGGCGAACCGCACCCAGCCGTGTATATCTGTGTGGTTCAGGCGAGGCACTCCCAGCAGTGTCTATCTGTGTTGTTAGTGCAGGGTTACTCTCAGCCGTGTCCATCTGTGTCGTTTGAGCGGTACCACTCCCAGCCGTGTCTATCTGTCTTGTTATGGCGGGACCATTCCCAGCCGTGTCTCGCTGTGTTGTTAGGGCGAGGTCACTCCCAGCCGAGTCAATCTGTGTTGTTCGGTCGTGGTCACTCCCAGCCACCAGCCGTGTCAATCTGTGTTGATCGGGCGGGACAATTCCCAGCCGTGTCATCTATGTTGTGAGAGCGCGGTCACTCCCAGCCGTGTCTATCTGCGTTGTTAGGGCGGGACCACGCACAGCCGTGTATTTCAGTGTTGTTAGGGCGGGACAACTCCCAACCGTGTCTATCTGTGGTTTTAGAGCAGAGTTACTCCCAGCCGTGTCTATCTGTGTGGCTTGGGATGGACCACTCCCAGCCGTGTCAGCTGTGTTGTTAGGGCTGGGTCACTCCCAGCCTCCCTGCCGTGTCTATCTGTGTTGTTAGATCAGGGTTACTCTCAGCCGTGTCCATCTGTGTTGTTTGAGCGGTACCACTCCCAGTTGTGTCTATCTGTCTTGTTATTGCGGGACCATTCCCAGCCGTGTCTCGCTGTGTTGTTAGGGCGAGGTCACTCCCAGCCGAGTCTATCTGTGTTTCTAGGGCGAGGACACTCCCAGCTGTGTCTATCTGTGTTGTTATGGAGATGTGGCTCCTGGATGTATCTAGCCAAGTTGTTAGAGCGGGGTTACTCGAAAACTTGTGTATCTGTGTTGTTCGGGTGCGGCCACTCCCAGCCGTGTCTCCATGTGTTGTTAGAGCGGAACCACTCTTATCCGTGTCTATCTGTGTTGTTAGAGCGGGCCCATATCCAGCCGTGTCTAACTGTGTTGTTCGGGCGTGATCACTCCAAGCTGCGTCTATCTTTGTTGTTCGGGCGGGACCATTCCCAGCCGCGTTTATCTCTGTTGTTAGGGCGGGGCCAATCCCAGACTCCCAGCCGTGTCTATCTGTGTCGCTTGAACGGTACCACACCCTGCCGTGTCTATCTGTGTTGTTACGGCGGGGTAGTCCCAGCTGTGTCTGTCTGTGTTGTTCGGGCGGGGTCGCTCCTGGCTGTGTCTGTCTGTGTTGTTAGAGCGGCGTTACTCCCAGCGGTGTCTATCTGTGTTGTTTGGGCAGGACCACTTCCAGCCCTGCCTATCTGTGTTGTTAGGGCGGGGCCAAACACAGCTTCCCAGCTGTGTCTATCTGTGTTGTTAAGTGCGTGATCTCTCCAAGCTGCGTCTATCTGTGTTAATATGGGCGGGACAATTCCCTGACTTGTCTATCTGTGTTGTTAGGGCGGGGCCAATCACAGCCTCCCAGCCGTGTCTATCTGTGTTGCTAGAACGGTACCGCTCCCTGCCGTTTCTACGTGTTATTACGGCGGGGTCACCCCCAGCTGTGTCTATCTGCGTTGTTAGGGCGCGGTCGCTCCCGGCTGTGTCTATCTCTGTTGTTAGAGCGGGGTTACTCCCAGCCGTGCCTATCTGTGTTGTTAGGGCAGGACCACTCCCAACCGTGTCTATCTGTGTTGTTAGGGCGGGGTGACTCACAGCTGTGTACATCTATGTTGTTATGGCGGGACCATTCCCAGCCGTGTCTATCTGTGTTGTTAGGGCGGGAACACTTCCGGACGTGATCATCTGTGTTGTTCGGGCGGGTTCACTCCCAGCAGTCATTATCTGTGTAGTTAGGGCGGGGTCTCTCCGAGCCGTGTCTCTCTGTGTTGTAAGGACGGGACCACAACTAGCCGTGTGTATCTGCGTTATTAGAGCGGAGTCACTCCCCGCCGTGTCTCTCTGTTGTTAGGGCGGGCCTGCTCCCAGCTGTGTCTATCTGTGTTCTTAGTGCTGGGTCACTCCCAGCCTCCCAGCCGTGACGAACTGTGGTGTTAGGACGGGACCACTCCCAGTTGTGTCTATCTGTGTTGTTAGGGCGGGACTACTCGCAGCCGTGTCTACCTGGCGAGAACAAAGAGCATAGAACATAGAACATTACAGCGCAGTTCAGGTTCGTCGGCCCTCGATGTTGCGCCGACCTGTGAAACCACTCTAAAGCCCATCTATACTATTCCCTTATCGTCCATATGTCTATCCAATCATCATTTGAAAGCCCTTAGTGTTGGCGCGTCCACTACTGTTGCAGGCAGGGCATTCCATGGCCTTACTACTCTCTGATAAAGAACCTAGCTCTGACATCTGTCCTATATCTTTCTCCCCTCAATTTAATGATATGTCCCCTCGTGCTAGACATCACCATTCGAGGAAAAAGGCTCTCACTATCCACCCTATATAATACTCTGATTATCTTGTATGCCTCAATTAAGTCACCTCTTAACCTTCTTCTCTCTAACGAAAACAGCCTCAAGTCCCTCAGCCCTCCCACATACGATCTTCCCTCCATACCAGGCAACATACTGGTAAGTCTTCTCTGCACCCTTTCCAAGCTTCCACATCCTTCCTATAATGCGGTGACCAGAATTGCACGCAATACACCAAATGCGGTCACACCAGAGTTTTATACAGCTGCAACATGACCTCATGGCTGTTCTTGGCGTGTGATCACTCCCAGCCGTGTCCAGCTGTGTTGTTAGGGCGTAGTCGCTTCCAGCTATGTCTATCTATGTAGTTAGAGCGGGGTTACTCCCAGCCATGTCTATCTGTATTGATAGGGCGGGATCACTCCAAGCAGTGTCTATCTGTGCTGTTAGGGTGGGGTCACTCCGAACCTCCCAGCCGTGTCTATCTGTGTTGTTAGGGCGGGGTCACTCCCAGACTCCCAGCCGTGTCTATCTGGGTTGTTAGGGAGGGATCACTCCCAGCCGTGTCTATCGGTGTTGTCTGGGCGGAGTCACATGCAGGTAGGGCAGTGGATGTTGTCTATGTGGACTTCAGTAAGGCCTTTGACAAGGTTCCTCATGGTAGACTAGTACAAAAGGGGAAGTCACACGGGATCAGGGGTGAGCTGGCAAGTTGGATACAGAACTGGCTAGGTCATAGAAGGCAGAGGGTAACAATGGAAGGATGCTTTTCTAATTGGAGGGCTGTGACCAGTGGTGTTCCAAAGGGATCTATGCTGGGACCTTTGCTGTTTATAGTATATATAAATGATTTGGAGGAAAATGTAACTGGTCTGATTAGTAAGTTTGCAGACGACACAAAGGTTGGTGGAATTGCGGATACCGATGAGGACTGTCAGAGGATACAGCAGGATTTAGATTGTTTGGAGACTTGGACGGAGAGATGGCAGATGGAGTTTAATCCGGACAAATGTGAGGTAATGCATTTTGGAAGGTCTAATGCAGGTAGGGATGATAGAGTGAATGGTAGAACCCTCAAGAGTATTGAAAGTCAAAGAGATCTATGAGTACAGGTCTACAGGTCACTGAAAGGGGCAACACAGGTGGAGAAGGTAGTCAAGAAGGGATACGGCATGCTTGCCTTCATTGGCCGGGGCATTGAGTATAAGAATTGGCAAGTCATGTTGCAGCTGTATGGAACCTTAGTTAGGCCACACTTGGAGAATAGTGTTCAATTCTGGTCGCCACACTACCAGAAGGATGTGGAGGTTTTAGAGAGGGTGCAGAAGAGATTTACCAGAATGTTGCCTGGTATGGAGGGCATTACCTATGAGCAGCGGTTGAATAAACTCGGTTTGTTCTCACTGGAACGAAGAAGGTTGAGGGGCGACCTGATAGAGGTCTACAAAATTATGAGGGGCATAGCAGAGTGGATATTCAGAGGCTTTTCCCCGGGGTAGAGGGGTCAATTACTAGGGGGTATAGGTTTAAGGTGAGAGGGGCAAGGTTTAGAATGGATGTACGAGGCAATTTTTTTACTCAGAGGGTAGTGGGTGCCTGGAACTCGCTACCGGAGGAAGTGGTGGAAGCAGGGACGCTAGTGACATTTCAAGGGCATCTTGACAAATACATGAATAGCATGGGAATAGAGGGATGCGGACCCAGGAAGTGTAGACGCTTTTAGTTTAGTCGGGCAGCATGGTCGGCATGGGCTTGGAGGGCGAAGGGCCTGTTCCTGTGCTGTACAATTCTTTGTTCTTTGTTCTTTGTTCTTTGTTTGTTAGGGCGGCACCACTCCCGGCTGCGTCTATCTGTTTTGTTAGAGCTAGGGTTACTCCCAGCCGTGCCTCTCTGTGTTGTGAGGGCAGGACCACTGCCAGCCTCCCAGTCGTGCGTATCTGTGTTGTTAGGGCGAGCCCATTCCCACCCTCCCAGCCGTGTCTATTTGTGTTGTTAGGGCGGGGTCATTCCCAGCCGTGCATATCTGTGTTGTTAGGGCGGGGTCACTCCCAGCGGTGTCTCTCTGTGTTGTTAGGGCGGGGTCACTCCCAGCCGTGTCTATCTCTATTGTCAGGGCGGGACCATTCCCAACCGTGTCTATCTGTGTTGTTAGGGCGGGGTCACTCCGAGCCTCCCAGCCGTGTTTATCTGTGTTGTTAGCGCGGGGTCACTCCCAGCCGTGTCTATCTGTGTTGTTAGCGCGGGGTCACTCCCAGCCGTGTCTATCTGTGTTGTTAGGGTGGGGTCACTCCAAGCCTCCCAGCCGAGTCTATCTGTGTTGTTCGGGCGGGCTCACTCACAGCCGTGTCTATTTGTGTTGTTACGGCGGTCCTGCTCCCAGCCGTGCCTATCTGCGTTGTTAGGGACGGGTCACTCCCAGCCTCCCAGCCGTGTCTATCTGGGTTGTTAGGGAGCGATCACTCCCAGTCTTGTCTATCGGTGTTGTTAGGGCGGGACCACTCCCGGCCGTGTCTATCTGTGTTGTTAGAGCGGGGTTACTCGCAGCCGTGTCTATCTGTGTTGTTCCGGCGAGACCATTCCCAGCCTCCCAGCCATGTCTATTTGTGTTGTTGGAGCATGGTCACTCCCAGCCGTTTCTACGTGTGTTGTTAGGGCTGGGTCACACCCAGCGGTGTCTCTCTGTGTTGTTACGGCGGGGTTACTCCCAGCCGTGTCTATCAGTCTTGTCAGGGCGCGGCCAGTCCCAGGTGTGTCTATCTGTGTTGTTAGGGCGGGGTCACTCCGAGCCTCCCAGCCGTGTTTATCTGTGTTGTTAGCGCGGGGTCACTCCCAGCCGTGTCCATCTGTGTTGTTAGAGCGGGGTCAATCCCAGCCGTTTCTGTCTGTGTTGTTCGGGCAGGACCACTCCCAGCCTCCCAGTCGTGCCTATCTGTGTTGTTAGGGCGAGACCATTTCCAGCCTCCCAGCCGTGTCTATTTGTGTTGTTAGGCGTGGTCACTCCCAGCCCTGTCTATGTGTATTGATAGGGCGGTGTCACACCAGCCGTGTCTGTCTGTGTTGTTATGGCGGGACCACTCCCAGTCGTGCCTATCTGTGTTGTCAGGGCGGGACCATTCCTAGCCCTGTCTATCTGTGTTGTTAGGGCTGGGTCACTCCTATCGTCCCAGCCGTGTCTCTCTGTGTTGTTAGGACGGGGTCACTCCCAACCGTGTCTATCTGTGTTGTTAGGGCGGGGTCACTCCCAACCGTGTCTATCTGTGTAGTTAGGGCGGGGTCACTCCCAACCGTGTCTATCTGTGTTGTTAGGGCGGGGTCACTCCCAACCGTGTCTATCTGTGTAGTTAGGGCGGGCTTGTTCCCAGCCTTGTCTATCTGTGTTGTGAAGAAAGGGTCACTCCCAGCCTCCCCGCCGTGTCTATCTGGGTTGTTAGGGAGGCGTCACTCCCAGCCGTGTCTATCTATGTTTTCAGGGCGGGACCATTCCCAGCCTTGTCTCTCTGTGTTGTTAGGGCTGGACCACTCCCAGCCGTGTCTATCTGTGTTGTTCGGGCAAGCCCACCCCCTGCCGTTATTAGGGCGGGCTCACTCCCAGCCGTGTCTACCTATGTTGTTAGGACGGGCCCTTCCCATCCCTGTCTATCTGTGTTGTTCGGAGACCGCCGGGTCTGGACATAAAGTCTGGCAATGGTCCCAGCCGAGGGTTCAGTGTGCCGGGGCAAATCTTACTCTTACCGAATCCTGGCCCTGCCCTATCATCTTGAACCCAGCGGCCGGACGCGGTGGGTCGAGCTACAAGCTGGACACAACAATGAATGATTGCTTCTCGGAAGAGAGATTTTGTTCCAGCTGGAAGCCGAGCTTTTCCTCACTCACCGACAGGTGGCAATCCCACGGGGCTACCTTTCGATTCATTAATGATTCTAGAGTAACGTGTTTAGTAGAGAATCTATGTCCGATAAACCACGATTGGACAACTCAAGAGGCAGGCGGGAAGGTGTGTCAGGGTCTCCTGTTTGGGCAGAAGCAAGCTGTTGTGGACGGGCCGGGATGGACATTACCATAGTTTCCTCGCCCTTCCATTAATCCTCCATCCGTTTCGCCTTCGACCGTAAGCTCAGGAAGGGTAATAGTGCGGACTTTGCCGACACCGGCATTATCCGACCTACCCATCCGTCACCAGTTCGGCCGGTGCAGAAAAAGAATACCTCCTGGCGACTGACCATAGATTACACGGCCGTAACAAAGTGACTCCTAAATTAGACGCATTCGTGGCCAATCCTGTGGGCATCCTTACTTAGATTCCAAAGATACAATCTTTTCCACATTCGAAGTTCCAACTGGTTTTTGGACGTATCTACTGCGCTCCGATTCCCAAGACAAGCTTTCCTTCTCCGTGGCAACCATACAATATAGCTGGACACACCTGCCCAACACTCCTGCTACATTTCAGAGCCTGGAAGAAGATCTCCCGCCAGCTCCCACAGACCCCGGCTCTCTGCATGTCTGCAGTGTGTGGATGACATACACTTGGGCAGCAAATCAACGACGGACCACCTCCGTGCCTTTATCTCCGTCCTGATTCGCAAAGGATTTAAGTTAAATCCCCGCAAAACCTTTATCGAAGGTGATATATCTCGGACCAGCGACATCGGAAGGAGGAAGAACACTGATCCCTCAGCGAGGAAGAATCTGTTGAAGATGGGACGCCCATATTCCATCAGTGACGTCAGAACCTCCTGTGACCCCTTAATTAGAGTTTCTTGTATGCAGCGGACATTGCCGACCTTTTGAAAGATCTCCTCCGTGGACGTTTGCACTGTGATGCTCACTGAGAACGGACAGCGGAAGCGGCAAGCACTTTTAAACACGTTCAGGTCACCCTGAGCAGGGCACCGGCTTTAGGACCGCCGCCCCCCCCCCCCTGTCCGCCGCCCGTTCACATCTGGAGCTGGGGAGGGAGCAGGGATAAGAATGCTTTTCTCAAACAAATCCGGGAGAAACACCTACAGCCTCTGGGTTATTATTCAGGGGGATGCCGTCCTCTGAGGCCGGCCAACTCCCATGTCTAACTGTAGCTGACAGAGCAGCGTGGGTTTTGGAGGCTCTTGGCCGCCTGGTTGGACACGGGAGAGTTATACTCCACACCGGACACCCATTGCTAATTTCTGTCGGGCGGTTTAAAGACAAAATCAAACCAATTCAAACCAGACAAAATCACAAAAGTGATTGTTGCTGGTAGGGCAGTGGATGTTGTCGACATCGACTTCAGTAAGGCCTTTGACAAGGTCCCTCATGGCAGACTGATGCAAAAGGTGAAGTCAAACGGGATCAGGGGCAGCTGGCAAGATGGATAAAGAACTGGCTAGGTCATAGAAGGCAGAGAATAGCAATGGAAGGGTGCTTTTCTGATTGGAGGGCTGTGACTAATGGTGTTCCACAGGGATCAGTGCTGGGACCTTTGCTGTTCGGAGAATATATAAATGATTTGGGAGAAAATGTTCCTGGTCTGAGTAGTAAGTTTACAGACGTCGCAATGGTTGGTGGAATTGCGGATAGCGATGAGGACTGTCAGAGGTACAGCAGAATTCAGATCGTTTGTAGACTTGGGCGGGGAGATGGCAGATGGAGTTTAATCTGGACAAATGTCAGGTAATGCATTTTGGAAGGTCGAATGCAGGTAGGGAATATACAGTGAATGGTAGAACCCTGAAGAGTATTGACAGTCAGAGAGATCGAGGTGTACAGGTCCACAGGTCACTGAACGGGCAACACAGGTGGAGAAGGTAGTCAAGAAGGCATACGGCATGCTTGCGTTTATTGGCCGGGGCATTGAGTATAAGAATTGGAAAGTCATGCTGCAGCTGTACAGAACCTTAGTATAGCACATTTGGAGTATAGTGTTCAATTCTGGTCGCCACACTACCAGAAGGATGTGGGGGCTTTAGAAAGGGTGCAAAAGAGATTTACCAGGATGTTGCCTGTTATGAGGGCGTTAGCTATGAGGAGCGATTGAATAAACTCGGTTTGTTCCCTCTGTAACGACGGAGGTTGAGGTGCGACGCGATAGAGGTCTACAAAGTTATTGGCAACATAGACAGAGTGGATAGTCAGAGGTTTTTTCCCAGGGTAGAGGGGCCAATTACCAGGGGCATAGGTTTAAGGTGCGAGGGGCAAGATTTAGAGCAGATGTACGAGGCAAGTGTTTGACACAGAGGGTAGTGGGTGCCTGGAATTTGCTGCCGGAGGAGGTGGTGGAAGCAGGGACGATGATGACGTTTAAGGGGCATCTTGACAAACACATAAATAGGATGGGGATAGACGGATACGGACCCAGGAAGTGTAGAAGATATTAGTTTAGATGGGCAGCATGGTTGTCAAAGGCTTGGAGGGCCGAAGGGCCTGCTCCTGTGCTGTACCTTTCTTTGTTATTTGTTCTTTTGTTCAATAACAGGTACGTTGGGAAGATTGCCTGCTGGCAAGGCCGTTCATATTGAAATGGACAGATGCCAGAACTAACCCTTCTTCCTCTGGGTGCAAGAGGATGCCCCTCACCACTGCCGAGGCGACTTCTCCTGGAGCAAGTGGGTCCCTTGTATATTGAAGCTCTAACCCAGGCTGGGCTTCCAGCCAGGATGGTATGCGGGTCACTGCGTGCGCCGCTGTTGCCCCATTCAGCAGCGGTAGTTCGGGCTGGCCTGTTAGATCAGTGAGGGGCCCATCCCGCTGACGTGGTGGCTCTCACTGCCACCCCCCTGGTGGGGGCCGGACGTCTAGTAAATGTCTACAATGAGAGCCAGTATGCCTTTTCGGTGGAGCATGATTTCGCCAGCCTCTGGCATCAAAGGAGCTGCCTGACCACACTGGGACAACCCACTAGACATGCAAGGGTCAAAGGGTCACTGACTGGTGCCTCCTGGTGCCCTGCAGAAGTGTTGGCTATAAAGGTCAATGCCCACCAGCGTGTCGATAGCTGGGAGTCCCAGGGGAACAGATCAGCAGACCAGGCGTCTCAAGCGGCCGCATTCGGGACCCCAGCAGACTCCGCCATCCCCTTCTCGAGGACACATAGAAACGCAACCAACGGGAAGCTTACGGCCTCGAGACGGCAGAAGCAATGGTGGAATGGGAAAGGGGAGGTGCCTGACTTAACCTGGAATGTTACTGAGTGAGAGATGACTCATACTCATACACGGTCCCCACTCCAGTGCCACTGACCCTGATGCAGTCCTCTTCCGAACCACGCCACCTGGGAGGACCAGAGTCCTCCACTTGATATACCAAAACGAGTGGCGGTCAATCATGGCGGAGGAAATAAACGAATACTCCGGGGCTTGCTTGATTAGCTTACGAGCCGGCACTGGGGGGGGGGGGGGGGGGCATGTGAAGATCCAGGCTGTCTAGGCCCTCCCAGGACACACCTCCAAATTGGATTGGATTGGATTTGTTTATTGTCACGTGTACCGAGGTACAGTGAAAAGTATTTTTCTGCGAGCAGCTCAACAGATCATTAAGTACATGAGAAGAAAAGAGAATAAAAGAAAATACATAATAGGGCAACGCAACATATACAATGTAACTACAAAAGCACTGGCATCGGATGAAGCATACAGGGTGTAGTGTTCATGAAATCAGTCCATAAGAGGGTCATTTAGGAGTCTGGTGACAGTGGGGAAGAAGTTGTTTTTGAGTCTGTTCGTGCGTGTTCTCAGACTTCTGTATCTCCTGCCCGATGGAAGAAGTTGGAAGAGTGAATAAGCCGGGTGGGAGGGATCTTTGATTATACTTCCCGCTTTCCCCAGGCAGCGGGAGGTGTAGATGGAGTCAATGGATGGGCGGCAGTTTCGTGTGATGGACTGGGCGGTGTTCACGACTCTCTGAAGTTTCTTGCGGTCCTGGGCCGAGCAGTTGCCATACCAGGCTGTGATACAGCCTGATAGGATGCTTTCTATGGTGCATCTGCAAAGTTGATAAGAGTCAATGTGGACATGCCGATTTCCTTAGTTTCCTGAGGAAGTATAGGCGCTGTTGTGCTTTCTTGGTGGTAGCGTCGACGTGGGTGGACCAGGACAGATTTTTTTGAGATGTGCACACCTAGGAATTTGAAACTACTAACCATCTCCACCTCCACCCTAACCAAATGAACTTAACCAGTCTTTAACCCCGGGTAGAGGATTCTCTCACGTTTTTGTGGCCATTGACCTGTTTAGCGGTTGAATAGCGGCAATTCCCACTCGGGAAAATGTGACGAAATCTGCGGCGAAGTTTTCGCGATGAGAGAGCCCAAATAGACTCGAATCGGGAAGCGGTTTCAACAGGTAAGCAATGAAACAGGCGCGAAAAATGTCAGGTGCACAACAGAGATTCCACATCCCTACAACCCTCAATGTTCTGTCACGGTTAATCACATGAATCGAATTATTAAAGCAACCGTCACGAAGGCAATCCTCCAGCCGAGGATGGGGCGGCACTCCTTACGACCTGCGATCCTCTGGGGAATTCGGAAACCCCCCATTAAAGTGGGTGGACTATCCCCTTGTAACTAATGAACGGATGAGCCACGATCATTCCACAGGATGCCCCTCCCCAGAAACCAGTCAGCTTCCTGTTCCCAGACTCTGCTAAAATATCTCCGGATCCTCAGCAATTCCAACCTCCAGAACACTCACACCGCTCAATTGGCCCAAGGGTGAATAGAGTTCACTGTTTTCTGAGCCTATTAGCCACCTGTGTCTCCAATGTCACACGGCTCGGGGGATCCTATTGTTTGATTGCAAAAGCCAAAAATCCTCAAATTGATCTCCGAGACTCAGAGGCCTTCAGACTCCTGGCGGTTGCTCCAATGATGTGGGGAAGATGTTTCACAGACGAAGGGTTACCGGATATCTGCTCTTTCCGAGAGATCGCAAGCCTCCTCTCCGCCGTATCAGAACGGCCGGTTCCGATCCAGAAAACCCGGATGCAAGTCCCGGTTCCTACCCTTACGAAAGTACACTTCCCCATTTGCTCCATACTCCAACCAGGGAGCCCTGGAGCAAGAGGCCGTTACCTTCCAGCTTGATTTCCTTTGCGAGACCCTTTCCCGCGCCACAACTTACCTTTAGTCCACCAACAGGGAAATACCTGGTGTTCAAATCCGTCGCCGTTGTTCCGCATAGTCGGAGGATTCCGAAAGAAAGTTCTACAGACTCAGCGCGAGATAGCTGATAAGGCAATGAAGTCAGCGATGTTTCCTATTTGAATGACGCTGGCTAGGTGGCCTCGGTCTTTCAAGGGGTCAACGACCATAAATACCCCCACAGCAGTTTCTTAGCATCATCAGGCTAACATATGGGTCTGGTCTACGTGATCTTCTGTTGCATCACCGATGTGTCACAGAACGGTCAGTGAAAACGTGGGGTAACAACGTCATCAGCCAAAGCTCCGAGGGTCGTAGGCAAATATGATTTACATAAAAACATAGAAAATAGGAGGAACAGGCCATCGGTGCTTCGATAATGACAGATCTGTAGCACAAGTGATTAGCACTGTTGCCTCACAGCCCCAGGGTCCCAGGTTCGATTCCCAGCTTGGATCACTGTCAATAGAACATAGAACATTACACCGCAGTACAGGCCCGTCCTGTGAAACCACTCTAAAGCCCATCTACACTATTCCCTTATCGTCCATATGTCTATCCAATGATCATTTGAATGCCCTGAGTGTTGGCGAGTCCACTACTGCTGCAGGCAGGGCATTCCATGCTCTTACTACTCTTTGAATAAAGAACATACCTCTGACATCTGTGTTATACCTATCTCCCCTCAATTTAAAGCTATGTCCCCTCGTGCTCGACATCACCATCCGAGGAAAAAGGCTCTCACTGTCCACCCTATCCAATCCTCTGATCATCTTGTATGCCTCAATTAAGTCACCTCTTAACCTTCATCCCTCTAACGAAAACAGCCTCAAGTCCCTCAGCCTTTCCTCATAAGATCATCCCTCCATACCAGGCAACATACTGGTAAATCTCCTCTGCACCCTTTCCAATGCTTCCACATCCTTCCAATAATGCGTCGACCAGAATTGCACGCAATACTCCAAATGCGGCCGCACCAGTGTTTTGTACAGCTGCAACATGACCTCATGGCTCCGAAACTCAATCCCTCTACCAATAAAAGCTAACACACCGTACGCCTTCTTAACAACCCTCTCAACCTGGGTGGTAACTTTCAGGGATCTATGTACATGGACACCGAGATCTCTCTGCTCATCAACACTGCCAAGAATCTTACCATTAGCCCAATACTCTGTCTTCCTGTTTTACCTTCCAGAATGAATCATCTCACACTTTTCTGCACTAAACTCCATTTGCCATTTCTCAGCCCAGCGCTGCAGCTTATCTATGTCCCTCTGTAACTTGTAACATCCTTCCGCTCTGTCCACATCTCCACCGACTTTAGTGTCATCTGCAAATTTACTCACCCATCCTTCAACGCCCTCCTCCAGGTCATTTATAAAAATGGCAAACAGCAGTGGCCCCAAAACAGATCATTGCGGTACACCACTACTAACTGGACTCCAGCCTGAAAATTTCCCATCAACCACCACCCTTTGTCTTCTTCCAGCTAGGCAATTTCTGATCCAAACTTCTAAATCACCCTGAATCCCATGCCTCGGTATTTTGTGCTGTAGCCTACCGTGGGTAACGTTATCAAACGCTTTACTGAAATCCATACGTGAAATCAACTGCTTTACCTCGTCCACCTGTTTTGTCACCTTCTCAAAGAACTCAATAAGGGTCGTGAGGCACGAGCTACCTTTCACAATACCGTGTTGACTATCTCTAATCAAATTATTCCTTTCCAGATGATTATACATCCTATCTCTTATAAACCTTTCCAAGATTTTGCCCACAACAGGAGTAAGGCTCACTGGTCTATACTTACCGGGGTTGTCTCTACGCCCCTTCTATGGACAATGATGCGGAAAATCTGCTGGTGCGGCTGAGGATGCACAGGATCCATGTGATGCATGAGCAGCTGGAGATCGCCCGCCAGCTGCTGCTTTTGATGATTGCACCGTCCCTCCATATCCCTCCTCCCTACCCCTCCCTACATCCCCCTCCTCCCTCCCCCTCCTTCCATCCCCCTCCCCGCTCCTCCTTCCTCCAACCCCTCCTTCCTTCCCCTCGCTCCATCCCTCCTCCCCCTCCCTCCATCCCCCTCCTCCCACCCCCAACCTCCATCCCTCCTCCCCCTCCATCCATCTCCCTCCACCCCCCCTCACTCCATCCACCTCCTCCCTCCCCTCGCTAAACCTCACCTCCTCCCTCCCCCTCCTTCCATCCCCCTCCTCCCCTCCCTCCATCACATTCTTCCCTCCCCTCAGTCCATCCCTCCCCCGGCCACCCCCTCTTCAAACCAACTCGCTCCATCCCCTCCTCCCTACCCTCCCTCCAGCCCCTTCCTCCCTTCCCCTCCACCCGTCCTCCTCCCTCCCCTCCCTCTATCCAACCTCCCTCACCCTCCCTTCAACCCTTCCTCCTGCTCCCTCCATCCCACCTCCTCCCTCCCCCTCCCCATCCCTCCGCCCTCCCGCTCCCTCCATCCTTCCTTCTCCCTTCCCCTCCCTCCATTCCGCCTTCATCCCCCTCCACCCGTCCTTCCCCTCCCTCCATCCCCCTCCTCCCTCCCCTCCCTCCATCCACCTCCTCCCTCCCCATCCCTCCGTCCTCCTCATCCCTCCCCCTGCCTCCAACACCCTCCTGCCTCCCACTCCCTCTACCCCTCCTCATCCCAACCCCTCCCTCCACCCTGCCTTTCTTTCCCTTCCTATAAAAAGGCAATGGACCGTTGTTTTCCAATTATCAAAATAATTGAATCGTCGTTCTGTTCCAGTGAAACGAAAACTTTTTTGCAAGTTATTTGACAATGTTGAGATAGTTATGAATCGAAATGTCAACCGCTGACGTGTTATCACCGGTTTGTATTTACACTCGTTGATAAATGTTTACGAGTAAACTTTACAAACAGCTGCACATATCTTATTTAAGCATCAACACACAACATTTAAACATTAGATAGAGATAACTGAATAACAACGTTGAAGTCAACAAGGCAGAAAATACCGATGGGGAGCATGAATTAAAAAAACAACTGTTTGAAAACAACACAGTTTCCAAGTCAGTGGCCAGCTGCAAAGAACAAATAAAACAGGAACAATTGAGTTGCATTTATCACAGGTCAGGTCGTTACAAACAGACATCAAACAGAAATCATTGGGTTTTGTCAAGGTTGAATTTGACACCAAAATCTGAGTAGGCAGAACAAGCATCATTCCCTTTCTTAACTTTTGCATGATGTGGAGATGCCGGCGTTGGACTGGGGTGAGCACAGTGCGAAGTCTTACAGCACCAGGTTAAAGTCCAACAGGTTTGTTTCGATGTCACTAGCTTTCGGAGCGCTGCTCCTTCCTCAGGTGAATGAAGAGGTCTGTTCCAGAAACACATATATAGACAAATTCAAAGATGCCAGACAATGCTAGGAATGCGAGCATTAGCAGGTGATAAAATCTTTAATGATCCAGAGATGGGGTAACCCCAGGTTAAAGAGGTGTGAATTGTATCAAGCCAGGACAGTTGGTAGGATTTCGCAGGCCAGATGGTGGGGGATGAATTTAATGCGACATGAATCCCAGGTCCCGGTTGAGGCCGCACTCATGTGTGCGGAACTTGGCTATAAGTTTCCGCTCGGCGATTCTGCGTTGTCGTGGGTCCTGAAGGCCGCCTTGGAGAACGCTTACCTGGAGATCAGAGGCTGAATGCCCTTTACTGCTGAAGTGTTCCCCGACTGGAAGGGAACATTCCTGCCTGGTGATTGTTGCGCGATGTCCGTTCATTCGTTGTCACAGCGTCTCGCCAATGTACCACGCTTCGGGACATCCTTTCCTGCAGCGTATGAGGTAGACAACGTTGGCCGAGTCGCACGAGTATGTACCGCATACCTGGTGGGTGGTGTTCTCACGTGTAATAGTGGTATCCATGTCGATGATCTGGCACGTTTTGCAGAGATTGCCATGACAGGGTTGTGTGGTGTCGTGGTCACTGTTCTGAAGACTGTGTAGTTTGCTGCAAACAATGGTTCGTTTGAGGTTGCGCGGTTGTTTGAAGGCAAGTAGTGGGGGTGTGGGGATGACCTTGGCAAAATGTTCATCGTCATCAACGTGTTGAAGGCTGTGAAGAAGATGACGTAGTTTCTCCGCTCCGGGGAAGTGCTGGACGACGAAGGGTATTCTGTCGGTTGTGTCCCATGTTTGTCTTCTGAGGAGGTCGGTCCGGTTTTTTGCTGTGGCGCGTTGGAACTGTCGATCGATGAGTCGAGTGCCATATCCCGTTCGTGCGAGGGCATCTTTCAACGTCTTTAGATGTCTGTTACGCTCCTCCTCGTCTGAGCAGATCCTGTGTATACGGAGAGCTTGTCCATAGGGGATGGCTTCTTTATTGTGTTTACGGGTGGAAGCTGGAGAAGTGGAGCATCATGAGGTTATCCGTGGGTTTGCGGTAAAGCGAAGTGCTGAGGTGACCGTCCTTGATGGAGACGAGTGTGTCCAAGAATGCAACTGATTTTGAAGAGTAGTCCATGGTGAGTCTGATGGTTGGATGGAACTTATTAATGTCATCGTGTAGTCGTCTCAGTGATTCTTCGCCGTGGGTCCAAAGGAAAAAAATGTCATCGATGTATCTGGTGCATAACGTCGGTTGAAGGTCCTGTGCGGTGAGTAGGTCCTGTTGAAACTTGTGCATGAAGATGTTGGCGTATTGGGGTGCGAATTTGGTCCCCATGTCTGTTCCGTGCGTCTGGATGAAGAACTTGTTGTCGAAGGTGAAGACGTTGTGATCCAGAATGAAGCAGATGAGTTGCAGAATTGCGTCTGGAGATTGGCAGTTGTCGGTGTTGAGTACTGAGGCTGTTGCAGCAATGCCGTCGTCATGGGGGATGCTGGTGTAGAGTGCCGAGACGTCCATTGTGACGAGGAATGTTCCTGGTTCAACTGGTCCATGGGTGCTGAGTTTCTGTAGGAAGTCCGTCGTGTCGCGACAGAAGCTGGGCGTACCTTGTACGATGGGTTTCAAGATGCCCTCGATGTAGCCAGAGAGGTTCTCACACAGGGTCCCATTGCCTGAAACGATAGGGCGGCCTGGTGTGTTGGCCTTATGTATATCCGGGAGGCAGTAGAGATCTCCAATGCGGGGAGTACGTGGGGTGTGAGCACGTAGGGTGCTCTGAAGATCTGGCACAGCAAAAAACCGGACCGACCGCCTCAGAAGACAAACATGGGACACAACCGACAGAATACCCTTCGTCGTCCAGTACTTCCCCAGAGCGGAGAAACTATGTCATCTTCTTCACAGCCTTCAACACGTCATTGATGACGATGAACATCTTGCCAAGGTCATCCCCACACCCCCACTACTTGCCTTCAAACAACCGCGCAACCTCAAACGAACCATTGTTTGCAGCAAACTACCCAGTCTTCAGAACAGTGACCACGACCACCACACAACCCTGTCATGGCAATCTCTGCAAGACGTGCCAGATCATCGACATGGATACCACTATTACACGTGAGAACATCACCCACCAGGTACGCGGTACATACTCGTGCGACTCGGCCAACGTTGTCTACCTCATACGCTGCAGGAAAGGATGTCCCGAAGCGTGGTACATTGGCGAGACCATGCAGACGCTGCGACAACGTCAACGTCATATCTCTGGATCTGTAATGATTTAATCACCTGCTAATGCTCGCATTCCTAGCATTGCCTGGCATCTTTGAATTTGTCTATATATGTGTATCTGGAACAGACCTCTTCATTCACCTGAGGAAGGAGCAGCGCTCCGAAAGCTAGTGACATCGAAACAAACCTGTTGGACTTTAACCTGGTGTTGTAAGACTTCGTACTTAACTTTTGCAGTCAGTGACTAGGATTCAGATTTTTTGGAATTACTTCGTATCTTAAATGTATATACACACCATGTCCACCAATCCCCGTGCCGTTCTGACGTCTCTGTTTCACGACTACATTTTGAGTTGCCGTATTGTAGACTGAAATAGACGAATCGTTTTAAGCACGTCACACGTAAAGTTCATAGAATTTACAGTGCAGAAGGAGGCCATTCGGCCCATCTAGTCTGCACCGGCTCTTGGAAAGAGCACCCTACGCAAGGTCCACCCCTCCACCATATCCCCATAACCTAGTAACCCCACCCAACACGAAGGGCAAATTTGGACATTCAGGGCAATTTATCATGGCCAATCCACCTAACCCGCACATCTTGGGACTGTGGGAGGAAACCGGAGCACCCGGAGGAAACCCACGCACACACGGGGAGGATCTGCAGACTCCACACAGACAGTGACCCAAGCCGGAATCGAACCTGGGACCCTGGAGCTGTGAAGCAATTGTGCTATCCACAATGCTACCGTGCTAATGTTAGATTATAACATATTGACGATTTCAACAGTTGTTTCATAGACTTAAAACAAATAAAGAAACATATTTTCATTCATACATTTTGCATATTGCGTACCGGGCAGCACGGTAGCATGGTGGTTACTGGGTTATGGGGATAGGGCTTGGGTAGGGCGCTCTTTCAAAGAGCCGGTGCAGACTCGATGAGCCGAATGGCCTCCTTCTGCACTGTAAATTCTAATTCTATGGCATATTCATTGTCAGTGATCAGGAAATGTTCACAGTAACTTCATTGCAATGTTGATGAAAGTCTGCTTGTGGCAATACAGATTATGATTATCATGAATCAAATAAAAAGACACTTTAAACGAACTGGTAACAAAGTATCAACTGTTTAAAGGAAAGAACATAAAAAACGACAATGTAACCTCCACATACACGAATAATAGCGGGGGACCCTTCATCTTTTTGTCTGCAGTTTGAAATACTTTTCACCGCATGCCCTTAATGAGAGCTCTCAAACTTGCAAAGGCGGGGCTGTATTCCACCTGTGCAGTGCTGGGTCCCGTGAATTTTGGCCAGTCCCAGGCCCGTGCTTGCGGACATCATCGGGAATTCCACCGCGAGTTATCAACGGATGTAACTACGCGGGGAAAAACGACACTTCAATTTCTGGCCCACTATTTTCCAACGTTGGGCGGAAGTTTTACTGGGAAGCAACAGTTGACAGTTGAGCCAATTATCTCTGCGTGAGTGTGCCATCAAAAGCAACCTGGACTTGGTATAGGTGACAGATACACGGCAGTGCAGGGCATTAGTGAAATATGTGGATATTAAAATAAATATGTGCATCCGTTGGGCAGCACGGTAGCACAAGTGGTTGGCACTCTAGTTTCACAGTGCCAGGGTCCCGGGTTCGATTCCCCACTGGGTCACTGTCTGTGCGGAGTCTGCACGTTCTCCCCATGTCTGCGTGGGTTTTCACAGTGTGCTCCGGTTTCCCACAGTCCAAAGACGTGCAGGCTAGGTGGATTGGCCATGAACAATTGCCCTCAGTGACGAAAAAGGATAGGAGGGGTTATTGGGTTACAGGGATAGGGTGGGAAGTGAGGGCTTAAGTGGGTCGGTGCGGACTCGATGGGCCGAATGGCCTCCTCCTCCACTGTATGTTCTATGTCCTATCTAATGAGGCCTGCATTTTATACAAAAACGGTTATTAATGTAAAATTCACCTCCAGTGGTCAGATATGAACTCACGTCAGCGGAGAACCATGAAGAATCACTGAGAATAGAGAAATGGGCTCCAAGGGGCTGGAGGTTATTACAGAGATAAGGAAGAGTGTAGGGATGGAGGATTCTACCGATAATAGAGGTTTTATGGACTGCCGAAACTGTCGTGGTCATGTGGGATGTAGGGTCTGGAGCACAGCACGGCATTGTGGAGGATCGAGGACATGGGGTAACCGGAAAACACATGTGGATATTTTAAATCCGCTTCCTGGCTTGAACGGCAAGCAATTTAATTAAGAGACAACAGGATATGTGAATGCGACTCAATGCGAGCTTGATCTCGGGCCCAAAAGAGAAAATTCTGGACCATCTCAGTAGGTCTGAAACCATCTGTGGAGAGAGAAGGGAAATAGCCGTTCTATATTAGATGTTTCTCTGTCAAAGCGTTGACAACGAGCCAGAACCCTGCGTCTGCAGTAATTTGCCTTTATTTTCTATTTGCAGTCACCGGTTATTGGATGACCTCAAGTCTATGGAAGGAAATTTGCACCATTTGGCGCTGGGGTTCATTGGAATAACCACGTTTACAAGGAACAGAATCTTCGAAAGTATATTTCAGAGTTGCTCTTGAGGTGTACATCGGTATTTTCCCGTACCAGCCTCCCCGAAGGGGCGCCAGAATGTGGCGACTAGGGGCTTTTGACAATAACTTCATTTGAAGCCTACTTGCGACAATAATCGATTTTCATTTCATATCATATTGTAGCTGTGAACGTGGAAAATTGCGTTGTGTTTTCGCTTATGCCGCCGTATGGCCAAAAGTGCGTCTGAAATAGGAAAGGGGGTGGCGGTGACAGCGATGGGACAGCAGTGCTAGCTGACCTGTAATTGGAAAAGAAGATTACGAACATTTCACGGTTTCGCTGATCTAATCAGATGGACAGGCATTGCACCAGGAAAACACATATACCTAGAATTTACAGTGCAGAAGTAGGCTCTTCGGCCCATAGAGCCTGCACCGGCCCTTGGAAAGAGCACTCCACTTAAGCCAATACCTCCGCCCCGTACCCGTTACCCAGCACACCCACCCTTTGGACACTCTGGATAATTTAGCATGGCCAATCCACCTAAACTGCACGGAGGCACCGAGGTGGATAATGTGGACTTCCGGCTGATCTTTAGTGCCGACACACTGGATATAATCTTTGATCATTTCCGCACGGTCCCAGGTTTACTCTGTTTGGAGCCGAGTTCCAGCAAACACGGCAGACGCATTTGCGAGACAAGTTTGCACTGAGTGCTGAATTTGGTGCATTTGAGTGCGTTCGTGAGAGTTTGGTGACTAAGGGAGTTAAGTGAGGAGGGAGTAAGGTGCTCCTTTCATTTTGGTTCCTACAATTCCGCAAAGAGCGAAAAGGGAGCCAGGAGTTTACAGAGAGTGCAGCTGACTGGGAGCAAAGTCGGAGGGCGGAGGTCCAGTTGGTCCACAGGGCAGCTATATTCTGTAAGGTAAGAGGGGATGGAGGCTAGGCCAGTTGCATGCTCCTCCTGTAGGATGTGGGTGGTGAGGGATAACACTGGTGGCCCCGCTGACTATACCTTCGGGAAGTGCAGCCAACTCCAGCTCCTCAAAGACCGTGTTAGGGAACTGGAGCTGAAGCTGGATGAACTTCGGATCATCCGGGAGGCAGAGGGGGTGATACAGAAGAGTTACAGGGAGGTAACCACACCCAAGGTACATGAAAAGAGTAGCTGGGTTACAGACAGGGGAAAGAAAACCAACAGGCAGACAGTGCAGGGAACCCTCGTGGCCGTTCACCTTCAAAACAAGTATACCGTTTGGGATGCTGTTAGGGGGGATGACCTACCGGGGGAAGGCCCCAGCGGCCAGGTCTCTGGCACTGAGTCTGGCTCTGGGGCTCAGAAGGGGACGGGGGGGGGGGATAGAAAAGCAATAGTTGGAGGAGATTCAATGGTTAAGGGCAATAGATAGGAGATTCTGTGGTCGCGAGCGAGACTCCCGGAGGGTATCTTGCCTCCCGGGTGCCTGGGCCATGGATGTCTCGGATCGTGTCTTCAGGATCCTTAAGGGGGAGGGGGAGCATCCAGAAGTCGTGGTGCACATTGGTACCAACGACGTGGTTGGAAAAGGGGTGTGGAGGTATTAAACAAGTTTAGGGAGTTAGGCTGGAAGTTAAAAGCCAGGACAGACAAGGTTGTGATCTCTGGTTTGTTGTCGGTCCCACGTGATAGCGAGGCTAGAAATAGGGAGAGAGTGCAGCTGAACATATGGCTGCAGGAATGGTGTAGGAGGGAGGGCTTCAGGTATTTGGATAATTGGAGCGCATTCTGGGGAAGGTGGGACCTGTACAAGCAGGACGGGTTGCATCTGAACCAGAGGGGCACCAATATCCTGGGAGGGACGTTTTCTAGTACTCTTCGGGAGGGTTCAAACAAATTTGGCAGGGGAATGGGAACCGGATTTGTAGTCCAACAACTAAGGGAGCCGATATTCAGGACGCCAAAGCGTGTAATGAGGCAGTGGGGAAGGGAACACTGACAAAGGAGAGCACTTGCAGGCACGGGAATGGGTTGAAGTGTGTATACTTCAACGCTAGAAGCATCACGAATAAGGTGGGTGAACGTAAGGCATGGATCGGTACTTGGGACTACGATGTGGTGGCCATCACGGAAACTTTGATAGAAGCGGGGCTGAAATGGTTGTTGGAGGTCCCTGGTTATAGATGTTTCAATAAGATTAGGGAGGGTGTTAAAAGAGGTGGGCGGGGGTTGACATTGTTAATTAGAGATAGTAAACAGCTGCAGAAAGGCAGTTCGAGGAGTATCACCCTACTGAGGTAGTATGGGTTGAAGTCAGAAATAGGAAAGGAGCAGTCACCTTGTTAGGAGTTTTCTATAGGCCCCCCAATAGTAGCAGAGATGTGGAGGAACAGATTGGGAAACAGATTTTGGAAAGGTGCAGAAGTCACAGGGTAGTAGTCATGGGTGACTTTAACTTTTCAAATATTGAGTGGAAACTCTTTAGATTAAATAGTTTGGATGGGGTGGTATTTGTGCAGTGTGTCCAGGAAGCTTTTCTAACACAGTGTGTAGATTGTCCGAACAGAGGAGGGGCAATATTGGATTTAGTACTTGGTAATGAACCAGGGCAAGTGATAGATATGTTAGTGGGGGAGCATTTTGGAGATATTGACCACAATTCTGTGACTTTCACTTTAGTAATGGAGAGGGATAGGTGCGTGCAACAGGGCAAGGTTTACAATTGGGGAAAGGGTAAATACGATGTTGTCAGACAAGAATTGAAGTGCATAAGTTGGGAACATAGAATGTCAGGGAAGAACACAAGTGAAATGTGGAACTTGTTCAAGGAACAGGTACTACGTGTCCTTGATATGTGTGTCCCTGTCAGGCAGGGAAGATATGGCCGAGTGAGGGAGCCATGGTTGACAAGAGAAGTGGAATGTTTTGTTGAGACGAAAAAGGAGACTTATGGAATGCTGAGGAAACAGGGTTCAGACAGGGCATTGCAGGTATACAAGATAGCCAGGAGGGAACTGAAGAAAGGGATCAGAAGAGCTAAGAGAGGGCATGAACAATCTTTGGCGGGTCGGATAAAGGAGAACCCCAAGGCCTGTTACACATATGTGAGAAATATGAGAATGACTAGAGCGAGGGTAGGTCCGATCAAGGACAGTAGCGGGAGATTGTGTATTGAGTCTGAAGAGATAGGAGAGGACTTGAACGAGTACTTTTCTTCTATATTTACAAATGAGAGGGGCGATATTGTTGGAGAGGACAGTGTGAAACAGATTGGTAAGCTCAAGGAAATTCTTGTTCGGAAGGAAGATGTGTTGGGCATTTTGAAAAACTTGAGGACAGCCAAGTCCCCCGGGCCTGACGGGATATATCCAAGGATTCTATGGGAAGCAAGAGATGAAATTGCATTTCCGTTGGCAATGATCTTTTCGTCCTCGCTGTCAACAGGGGTGGTACCAGGGGATTTGAGAGTGGCGAATGTCATGCCCCTGTTCAAAAAAGGGACGAGGGGTAACCCTGGGAATTACAGGCCAGTAAGTCCTACTTAGGTAAGAAGTCTTACAACATCAGGTAAAGTCCAACAGGTTTGTTTCGATGTCACTAGCTTTCGGAGCGCTGCTGCTTCCTCAGGTGAATGAAGAGGTGTGTTCCAGAAACACATATATAGACAAATTCAAAGATGCCAAATAATGCTTGGAATGCGACCATTAGCAGGTGATTCAATCTTTACAGATCCAGAGATGGGGTGACCCCAGGTTAAAGAGGAGTGAATTGCATCAAGCCAGGACAGTTGGTAGGATTTCGCAGGCCAGATGGTGGGGGATGAATGTAATGCGACATGAATCCCAGGTCCCGGTTGAGGCCGCACTCATGTGTGCCGAACTTGGCTATCAGTTTCTGCTCGGCGATTCTGCGTTGTCACGCGTCCTGAAGGCCGCCTTGGAGAACGCTTACCCGGAGATCAGAGGCTGAATGCCCTTGACTGCTGAAGTGTTCCCCGACTGGAAGGGAACATTCCTGCCCGGTGATTGTTGCGCGATGTCCGTTCATTCGTTGTCGCAGCGTCTGCATGGTCTCGCAAATGTACCACGCTTCGGGACATCCTTTCCTGCAGCGTATGAGGTAGACAACGTTGGCCGAGTCGCACGAGTATGTACCGCGTACCTGGTGGGTGGTGTTCTCACGTGTAATAGTGGTATCCATGTCGATGATCTGGCAAGTCTTGCAGAGATTGCCATGGCAGGATTGTGTGGTGTCGTGTTCACTGTTCTGAAGAATGGTTAGTTTGCTGCAAACACTGGTTCCTTTGAGGTTGCGCGGTTGTTTGAAGGCAAGTAGTGGGGGTGTGGGGATGACCTTGGCAAGATGTTCATCATCATCAATGACGTGTTGAAGGCTGTGAAGAAGATGACGTAGTTTCTCCGCTCCGGGGAAGTACTGGACAACGAAGGGTATTCTGTTGGTTGTGTCCCATGTTTGTCTTCTGAGGAAGTCGGTGCGGTTTTTCGCTGTGGCGCGTTGGAACTGTCGATCGATGATCGATTACTTCATGGTAGGCAAAGTGATGTAAAGGGTACTGAAAGATAGGATTACTGAGCATCTGGGAAGACACTGCTTGATTAGGGATAGTCAGCACCGATTTGTGAGGGGTACGTCTTGCCTTACAAGTCTTATTGAATTGTTTCAGGAGGTGACCACGCATGTGGATGATGTTAAAGCAGTGGATGTAGTGTACATGGATTTTAGTAAGGCATTTGATAAGGTTCCCCATGGTCGGCTTCTGCAGAAAGTAAGGAGGCATGGGATAGTGGGAAATTTGGCCAGTTGGATAACGAACTGGCGAACCGATAGAAGTCAGAGAGTGGTGATGGATGGTAAATATTCAGCCTGGATCCCAGTTACCAGTGGCGTACCGCAGGGATCAGTTCTGGGTCCTCTGCTGTTTGTGATTTTCATTAATGACATGGATGAGGGAGTTGGATGGTGGGTCAGTAAATTTGCAGACGATACGAAGATTGGTGGAGTTGTGGATAGTAAGGAGGGCTGTTGCCGGCTGCAAAGAGACAAAGATAGGACGCAGAGCTGGGCTGAGAAGTGGCAGGTGGAGTTTAACCCTGGAAAGTGTGAGGTTGTCCATTTTGGAAGAACAAATATAAATGCGGAATACAGGGTGAACGGTAGAGTTCTTGGCAATGTGGAGAAGAAGAGAGATCTTGAGGTCCATGTTCATACATCTTTGAAAGTTGCCACTCCAGTGGATAGAGCTGTGAAGAAAGCCTATGGTGTGCTAGCGTTCATTCACAGAGGGATTGAATTTAAGAGCCGTGAGGTGATGATGCAGCTGTACAAAACTTTGGTAAGGCCACATTTGGAGTACTGTGTACAGTTCTGGTCGCCTCATTTTAGGAAGGATGTGGAAGCTTTCGAAAAGTGCAAAGGAGATTTACCAGGATGTTGCCTGGAATGGAGAGTAGGTCTTACGAGGAAAGGTTGAGGGTGATAGACCTTCTCTCTTTAGAACGCAGAAGGATGAGGGGCGACTTGATAGAGGTTTATAAGATGATCAGGGGAATAGATAGAGTAGACAGTCAGAGACCCTTTTCCCGGGTGGAACAAACCATTACAAGGGGACATATATTTAAGGTGAATGGTGGAAGATATAGGGGGGGATGTCAGAGGTAGGTTCTTTACCCAGAGAGTAGTGGGGGCATGGAATGCACTGCCTGTGGAAGTAGTGGAGTCGGAAACATTAGGGTCCTTCAAGCAGCTATTGGATAGGGACATGGATTGCGGTAGAATGATATAGAGTCGATTAATTTGTTCTTAAGGGCAGTGCGGTAGCATTGTGGAGAGCATAATTGCCTCACAGCTCCAGGGTCCCAGGTTCGATTGCGGCTTGGGTCACTGTCTGTGCGGAGTCTGCACATACTCCACGTGTGTGCATGCTTTCCTCCGGGTGCTCAGGTTTCCTCCCACAGTCCAAAGATGTGCAGATGAGGTGGAATGGCCATGATAAATTGCCCTTAGTGTTCAAAATTGCCCTTAGTGTTGGATGGAGGTGTTGACCTTGGGTAGGGTGCTCTTTCCAAGAGCCGGTACAGACTCAATGGGCCGAATGGCCTCCTTCTCCACTGTAAATTCTATGATAATCTATGATTTATCTAGGACAAATGTTCGGCACAACATCGTGTGCCGAAGGGCCTGTTCTGTGCTGTTTTTTTCTATGTTCGATGTTCTATGCTCTACGTTCTTTGTTAAACATAGCTTGAGCCAAAATGTGGTTAAAACATATTATCATGTGAACAACGGTCAAAGAAAAGTACAGCACAGGAACAGGCCCTCCGGTCCTCCAAGCCCGTGCCGACCATGCTGCCCGATTAAACTACAATTTTCTACACTTCCTCGGTCCGTATCCCTCTATTCCCATCCTATTCATGGACTTGTCAAGATGCCCCATAAATGTCACTATCGTCCCTGCTTTCACCTCCTCCTCCGCCAGCGACGTCCAGGCATCCACTACCCTCTGTGTAAAATACTTGCCTCGTACATCTGCTCTAAACCTTGCCAATCGCACGTTAAACCTATGCCCCCTAGTAATTGACCCCTCTGCCCTGGGGAAAAGCCTCTGACTTTCCACTCTGTCTATGCCCCTCATAATTTTGTGAACCTCTATCAGGTCGCCCCTCAACCTCCGTCGTTCGAGTGAGAACGAACCGAGTTTATTCAACCGCTCCACATAGCTAATGCCCTCCATACCAGGCAACATTCTGGTAAATCTCTTCTGCACTCCTCTAAAGCCTCCACATCCTTCTGGTAGTGTGGCGACCAGAATTGAACACTATACTCCAAGTCTGGCCTAACTAAGGTTCTATGCAGCTGCAACATGACTTGCCATATCTTATCCTCAATGCCCCGACTAATGAAGGCAAGCATGCCGTATGCCTTCGTGACTACCTTCTCCACCTGTGTTGCCTCTGTCACTGACCTGTACACCTAGATCTCTCTGACTTTCAATACTCTTGCGGGTTCTACCATTCACTGTATATTCCCTACCTGCATTAGACCTTCCAAAATTCATTACCTTACATTTGTCCGGATTAAACTCCATCTGCCATCTCTCCGCCCAAGCCACCAAACAATCTAAATCCTGTTCTAACCTCTGACAGTCTTCATCGCTCTCCGCAATTCCACCAATATTTGTGTCGTCTGCAAACGTACTAATCAGACCAGTTTCATTTTCCTCCAAATCATTTATATATACTACAAACAGCAAAGGTCCGAGATCTGATCCCTGCGGAACACCACTAGTCACAGCCCTCCAATTAGAAAAGCATCCTTCCATTGCTACTCTCTGCCTTCTATGACCTAGCCAGTTCTGTATCCACCTTGCCAGCTCACCCCTGCTCCCGTGTGACTTTACCATATGCACTAGTCTACCATGAGTGACCTTGTCCAAGGCCTTACTGAAGTCCATATAGACAACATCAACTGCCCTACCTGCATCAGTTATCTTTGTGCCCTCTTCGAAAAACTCTATCAAGTTCGTGAGACACGACCTCCCCTTCACAAAACCATGCTGCCTCTGATGAATACGTCCATTTGCTTCCAAATGTGAGTAGACCCTGTCTCGAAGAAAGCTCTCCAGTAATTTCCCTACCACTGACGTAAGGCTCACCGGCCTTTAGTTCCCTGGATTATCCTTGCTACCCTTCTTAAGCAGAGGAACAACATTGGCTATTCTCCAGTCCTCCGGGACATCACCTGAAGACAGTGAGGATCCAAAGATTTCTGTCAAGGCTTCAGCAATTTCCTCGCTAGCCTCCTTCAGTAGTCTGCTGTAGATCCCCTGAGTCCCTGGGTACTTATCTGTCTTAATATTTTTCAAGACGCCCAACGCCTTGTCTTTTTGGATCTCAATGTGACACAGGCTATCTACACACCCTTCTCCAGACTCAACACCCACCAATTCCTTCTCGTTGGTGAATACTGATGCAAAGTATTCATTGAGTACCTCGCCCATTTCCTCTGGCTCCAAACATAGATTCCCTTGCCTATCCTTCAGTGGGCCAACCCTTTCCCTGGCTACCCACTTGCTTTTTATATACGTTTAAAAATACTTTGGATTTTCCTTAACCCTATTTGCCAATGACTTTTCGTGACCCCTTCTAGCCCGCCTGACTGCTTGCTTAAGTTCCTTCCTACTTTCCTTATATTCCTCACAGGCTTCGTCTTTTCCCAGCATTTTAGCCCTGACAAATTACTCCTTTTTTTTTGACGAGGCCTACAATCTCTCTCGTTATCCAAGGTTCCCGAAAATTACCGTATTTATCATTTTGCCTCACAGGAACATGCCGTTCCTGAATTCCTTTCAACTGACACTTGAAAGCCTCCCACATGCCAGATGTTGATTTACCTTCAAACATCCGTCCCCAATCTAGGTTTTTCAGTTCATAGAATCATAGAATCATAGAAGTTTACAGCATGGAAACAGGCCCTTCGGCCCAACCAGTCCATGCCGCCCAGTTTTTTACCATTAAGCTAGTCCCAGTTGCCCGCACTTGGCCCATAACCCTCTATACCCATCTTACCCATGTAACCATCTAAATGCTTTTTGAAAGACACAATTGTACCCGCTTCTACTACTACCTCTGGCAGCCCATTCCAGACACTCACTACCCTCTGAGTGAAGAAATTGCCCCTCTGGGCCCTTCTGAATCTCTCCCCTCTCACCTTAAACCTATGCCCTCTAGTTTTAGACTCCCCTACCTTTGGGAAAAGATGTTGACTATCTACCTTATCTATGCCCCTCATTATTTTATAGACCTCTATAAGATCACCCCTAAGCCTCCTACGCTCCAGGGAAAAAAGTCCCAGTCTATCCAGCCTCTCCTTATAACTCAACCATCAAGTCCCGGCAACATCCTAGTAAATCTTTTCTGCAGTTCCCGCCTAATATTGTTATAATTACCCTTCCCCCAATTTAGCACATTCACCCTAGGACCACTCTTATCCTTGTCCACCAGCACTTTAAAACTTACTGAATTGTGGTCACTGTTCCCGAAATGCTCCCCTACTGAAACGTCTACCAACTGACCGGGCTCATTCCCCAATACCAGGTTTAGTACAGCCCCTTCCCTAGTTGGACTGTCTACATATTGTTTGAAGCTGCCCTCCTGGATGTTCCTTACAAACTCTGCCCCGTCTAAGCCCCTGGCACTAAGTGAGCCCCACTCAATATTGGGGAAGTTGAAGTCTCCCATCCCAACAACCCTGTTATTTTTGCTCTTTTCCAAAATCTGTCTACCGATCTGCTCCTCTATCACCCTCTGGCTGCTGGGAGGCCTGTAGTGAACCACCAACATTGTGACTGTACCCTTCTTATTCCTGATCTCTACCCATATAGCCTCACTGCCCTCTGAGGTGCCCTCCCGTAATACAGCTGTGATATTCTCCCTGACCAGTAGCGCAACTCCGCCACCACTTTTACATCCCCCTCTATCCCGCCTGAAACATCTAAATCCTGGAACGTTTGGCTTCCAATCCTGCCCTTCCCTCAACCAGGTCTCTGTAATGGTAACAACATCGTAGTTCCACGTACTAATCCAAGCTCGACGTTCATCTGTTTTACCCGGAATACTTCTTGAATGTCACTTCAAGAAATGTTTGGCGGCTCAAGTAGCTGCAGTGATGTCAGAGTGAGGGTGGAGCTGAGCTCTGGCTCTGATCTTTAGTTTCGCTTTGAGGAAAAGCTTGGGCGTGTCTGGTTGTTTTTTTTAGTTTCCTTTCAGTGTTGGAGCTGCGGCCACCCAAATAATGTGTAATTTTGATCTCTCTGCCATCTAAAGACTATCTCTAGATCAAAGGGCTTTCTTGTCTTATGGATGTTAAAAGGAAAGTTTAAGGATTACTTAGAGTGTTGTATTCTTTGAGGGCTGTAATCGAATTGATGTTTGCTAAGGTGTTCAGTGTATGTTTTAAAAAGGCGAACTGAGTTCATAGAATAAACATTATTTTGCTTTCAGAAATACTTTCAGATTTCAGCTGCACCACATCTGGGCCGTGGGCTTCCCATATCACATTATAGTAAAAGCCGTGGGTCAGGTGGTCTCCATGATATACTTTGGAGTTCTCTAAACCCTGGCCCATAATAATATGTAGTATTTTGGGGGGACTGAGGTGTCTTAGCTTGTGATTTTGAGACGAACGTTAATCGCAGCTGGTTTAGTGAGTGATGGCGTCGCGAAAATTGAGAGAAACTCTTTAGTAATATCAGGTAACATGGCAGTGATGTCCTTGCATTGGGTTCCGACACGCTGCCGAGAACCTGCGCCGATCCAGTCCACAGATATCCACCAGCTTCCCTATTTCAGTTGGCGAGAGAGAAGGAGAGACACCATCGACTGGGTGGAGGGGGTGGAACTGCCAGGCGCAGGTAGTGTATCCGGAATAAAACAATAATAGCATCAATATTAACAAACATCATCATTACTAATTTCCACAAGACTTTCAGTTCCATGTGTTGGACTGACAATATAAGGTTCGCTTTTTCCGGATGCCAACATTTCCGAATTGATACAGTGAAAGCAGAGGACCAATATGGTTATTGTTTTAGCTCCTGACCAGCAGAGGGTGATGTATCGCTTTTGTTCCCAACTTTGCATTCCAACTTTTGAATGTCACCTCTTGCTCATGGCCACTTCCTTCTGGTTTTATTGATTTCAATGGTCTGTTAGTTCGAGTGTAAAAGTACAGCCTCGCTTCCGGGCCCAGTATTCTTCGGCTTACCTGATTCCTGCTGCTGATTTACTTCCTTCCTCAAGACAACACATATTGCATTTGCTTCACTGTTACTGTTCCGGTGTGACAATCTCTGCTCTTATACCTACGACCCTCAAGCCATCTATCTGTCTTTGATTGCCCCCTCTCTTTAAGGATTGTAATTTACTGCAGCAGCCTCTTACCGCCCATCCTCTAAAATTTGCCTCTATCAGAAGCCACAGAATGTCGTCAGTTGCCAGCTATTTATTCAATTAGGTGGAGTGTGGTGTCCTAAATGCAAAGCGCGACCACTAACCCCAACAGCGTCACCGCAACCTGCCCACCCCACGTTCAACTTACCATAACCGTGTGTGCATTCCGTTCATCAATTATTTCTGGTGCCATTCAGTTAATGGGAAGCTGAGGTTAAACATTCCGTTATGGATTTTAAACGCTGGAATCCACCTGTTGGATAGTCTCAATTGATCTACTTCTTCAATAATTGAATAAATGATGCAACTGGATATTGCATCGCTCTTTTGAGCTGCGCTCTGAACTTGGACTGAGTCAGTCCATAAATAAATGTGTTGGTACAACAATTAAAATTCGCCAGCATAATCCCAGCTTGTTGAAGGAAAAATTCAGAACTTGTGTAAGTCCCTGGGTCTTTTCCTGTAAAGCTGTAATACAAGAATTCTATTACAAACGTCAGCCACAGAAGAATGAAACTGCCGGAAATGGTGAAGAGTAAAATCATGGACTTCCTTCTGCTCTCCATTTCCGGGTCATTGGATTTATCTCCTGTGATTTGACCCCTTAACCCCTTCCGGATTTTACTGGCGACTAAAATGTACCTGACTGTCAGAGCGTTGAACAACAAAACCAATGTAAATGGGAATAATGGGATTAACATTGTATCAAACCAGTCAAATATGATCCATCCAGGCTCAGTGAAATAGTTTGGCTTCCTATAACAGAACCACGGTACATTGTCAATTATCTCCCCAGGTTCATATACAAAGTAAAACGGGACATTTTTGAAGCAGAGCAGAATGCAGACTGTTGTCACAACCACGGTCGCAGTTTTTCCAGTGCAGTATCTTCTTTTCAAATTGTGACAGGAAATGGCTACAAATCGATCAAAGGTGAAAGCAACAGTTAACCAGACAGAGCAGTCTGTGGCTGCACTGGTGAGGACAAGGATAACACTACACACCGGGGTGATGTTCAGATAAGAAACTGCAAAATAGTAACAACCGATGTTGAACAGGATGTCTGCTGTGATAACGACCATTAGATCCGACGCTGCCATGGCCACCAGGTATCGTGTGGTGCAAGCGGAGAGCCCACACTTACCTCTGGCCAAGATGACACCCGCCACGAAATTAACTGGAAGAGAAAGAATTGAAAAGAGACAGGAAAATATTGCTGGAAACGTTTTACTTGCCTCTCATCATGCAGTTAGTCCGGCTCCCCGTAACAAAATCAAAATGGTTAAAATGGTACAAAGATTAAAGGAGCTCAGCAGCGGAAAAGCCGATCTATAATACTCCAACTGTAAGTTTAGAAACGTGGGCACAGGGAACGTCGGAGCAGATGCAGATAAGTCCGTCTTTCAAGCCTGCCCCACCATTTAATTTGACGATGGCTGATCCTTTATCAGAGTGCATTAGTTCTACTCTTGCTGACAGCCCTTACAACTTACAGCCTCGAAATATATCTATTTCCTTCTGAGCAGGTATTCACTTACATGACCTCCGCAGCCATCTGTAGTAAATTATTAGACAGATTCACCACTCTCTGAATGAAGGTTTCTCTCCTGATTTCAGCTCCAAATGGCCCACCAGGTATTACGAGGTGACCCGCTGTACCAGACACCCCAGCCAGAGGACAATATCCCTGCATCCACGTTGTACAGGCCTGTCAGAATGTTATACGTTTCAATCAGACCAACTCTCATTAATCAAAACTTCGGTTAAGGAAGGCTCAATCGATACAACCTATCCTCATGAAACAATCTTACCTTTCGAGCAATCAAGATAGAAATAGGAAGTAGGTGATGTGACCGAAAGATATCTGTTGGTTTGATAAATGTTTTCATAGAGCTTAACGTCTCAAATTTCCATTTTTAACATTGGAGGGCAAATGTTGCCATGCCTCTGCAGGAAGCAAATGTAGCTTCATATGGAATGAAATTGGTTTTCCTGCACCTCTAATTGTAGGCCCGGAAGAATATTAATTGAACTGACCCCTACCCTCACTTCCTCAGTAGCTCACTCATTTTTCCAATGCTCCATCAAATTCTCCGCACGCAATTCCTATGGTGGAATTGTGACCAATAATTTATGGCCTAGAATAATGCTCTGAAGACACAAGTTCGAATGTCAGCACGGCAGACTTTGAATTCGACAAAATAATCTCTAATTAAAAATCTATTGATGACCTGGAAACTATAGTCGATTTCGGCGTGAGAACAGCTGGTGAGTCAGTTTCAGCGGGAGCATTGCGGAAGTGGCTGCTGGGAGGTAAGTCAACCTTTAAAAGCACTTGTCTTTGCAGGGGCAGGCCAGTCGATTTCGGCGTGAGAACAGCTGGTGAGTCAGTTTCAGCGGGAGCACTGCGGAAGTGGCTGCTGGGAGGTAAGTCAACCTTTAAAAGCACTTGTCTTTGCAGGGGCAGGCCAGTCGATTTCGGCGTGCGAACCGCTGGTGAGTCAGTTTCAGCGGGAGCATTGCGGAAGTGGCTGCTGGGAGGTAAGTCAACCTTTAAAAGCACTTGTCTTTGCAGGGGCAGGCCAGTCGATTTCGGCGGGAGAACAGCTGGTGAGTCAGTTTCAGCGGGAGCATTGCGGAAGTGGTTGCTGGGAGGGAAGTCTGTCCTTTAAAATCACTTGTCTTTGCAGGGGCAGGCCAGTCGATTTCGGTGGGAGAATCAGCTGGTGAGTCAGTTTCAGAGGGAGCATTGCGTAAGTGGCTGCTGGGAGGTAAGTCAACCTTTAAAAGCACTTGTCTTTGCAGGGGCAGGCCAGTCGCTTTCGGCGTGAGAACAGCTGGTGAGTCAGTTTCAGCGGGAGCATTGCGGAAGTGGCTGCTGGGAGGTAAGTCAACCTTTAAAAACACTTGTCTTTGCAGGGGCAGGCCAGTCGATTTCGGCGGGAGAACAGCTGGTGAGCCTGTTTCAGCGAGAGCATTGCGGAAGTGGTTGCTGGGAGGTAAGTATGTCCTTTAAAAGCACTTGTCTTTGCAGGGGCAGGCCAGTCGATTTCGGCGGGAGAATCAGCTGGTGAGTCAGTTTCAGCGGGAGCATTGCGGAAGTGGCTGCTGGGAGGTAGGTCAACCTTTAAAAACACTTGTCTTATCAGGGGCAGGCCAGTCGATTTCGACGTGAGAACAGCTGGTGAGTCAGTTTCAGCGGGAGCATTACGGAAGTGGCTGCTGGGAGGTAAGTCAACCTTTAAAAGCACTTGTCTTTGCAGGGGCAGGTCAGTCGATTTCGGCGGGAGTGGAGCTGGCTGGTTAGTCAATTTCAGCAGGAGCTGAGAATTTTTCTTTTTTTTTTCAATTTGTTTTTTAGGCGGGAACAGGAAGTCGACCCGCGGACGTTTGGGAAGACTCTCACCAATAAATTCTTGTGGAGAGGAAACCCAAGACACTACACGTGTAGTGTCTCCCACCCGCCCTCCTCCTCTAACCTAATAATAAAACCCATTGGTCTGAGGTAAGTACCATATTTTATTATATTATTATTTTTTTTAATAAAAATTTAATTTAGTTGTCAGCCAGATCTTGGTAGAAAGTAAGAGGAATGGCAGGGAAGGGAGTGCAATGTTCCTCCTGCAGGATGTTTGAGGCGAGGGATGCAGTTAGTGTCCCTGCTGATTTTACCTGCAGGAAGTGCTGCCATCTCCATCTCCTCCAAGACCGAGTTAGGGAACTGGAGCTGGAGTTGGAAGAACTTCGGATCATTCGGGAGGCAGAAGGGGTCATATATAGCAGCTTCAGTGAATTAGTTACACCAAAGATTGGAGATAGGTGGGTAACTGTAAGAGGGACTGGGAAAAAGAAGTCAGTGCAGGGATCCCCTGCGGTCGTTCACCTGAGAAACAAGAATACCGCTTTAGATACTTGTGGGGGGGGGGACGACTTACCAGGGGTAAGCCATGGGGTACGGGCCTCTGGCACGGAGTCTGTCCCTGTTGCTCAGAAGGGAAGGGGGGAGAGGAGCAGAGCATTAGTAATTGGGGACTCTATAGTCAGGGGCACAGATAGGAGATTTTGTGGGAGAGTGAGAGACTCACGTTTGGTATGTTGCCTCCCAGGTGCAAGGGTACGTGATGTCTCGGATCATGTTTTCCGGGTCCTTGGGGGGAGGGGGAGCAGCCCCAAGTCGTGGTCCACATTGGCACTAACGACATAGGTAGGAAAGGGGACAAGGATGTCAGGCAGGCTTTCAGGGAGCTAGGATGGAAGATCAGAACTAGAACAAACAGAGTTGTTATCTCTGGATTGTTGCCCGTGCCACGTGATAGTGAGATGAGGAATAGGGAGAGAGAGCATTTAAACACGTGGCTACAGGGATGGTGCAGGCGGGAGGGATTCAGATTTCTGGATAACTGGGGCTCTTTCTGGGGAAGGTGGGACCTCTACAGACAGGATGGTCTACATCTGAACCTGAGGGGCACAAATATCCTGGGGGGGAGATTTGTTAGTGCTCTTTGGGGGAGGGGGGGTTCAAACTAATGCAGCAGGGGCATGGGAACCTGGATTGTAGTTTTAGGGTAAGGGAGAATGCGAGTATAGAGGTCAGGAGCACAGATTTGACGTCGCAGGAGGGGGGCCAGTGTTCAGGTAGGTGGTTTGAAGTGTGTCTACTTCAATGCCAGGAGTATACGAAACAAGGTAGGGGAACTGGCAGCATGGGTTGGTACCTGGGACTTCGATGTTGTGGCCATTTCGGAGACATGGATAGAGCAGGGACAGGAATGGATGTTGCAGGTTCCGGGGTTTAGGTATTTTAGAAAGCTCAGAGAAGGAGGCAAAAGAGGGTGAGGTGTGGCGCTGCTAGTCAAGAGCAGTATTACGGTGGCGGAGAGGATGCTAGATGGGGACTCTTCTTCCGAGGTAGTATGGGCTGAAGTTAGAAGCAGGAAAGGAGAGGTCACCCTGTTGGGAGTTTTTTATAGGCCTCCTAATAGTTCTAGGGATGTAGAGGAAAGGATGGCGAAGACGATTCTGGATATGAGCGAAAGTAACAGGGTAGTTATTATGGGAGACTTTAACTTTCCAAATATTGACTGGAATAGACATAGTTCGAGTACAATAGATGGGTCGTTTTTTGTACAGTGTGTGCAGGAGGGTTTCCTGAAACAATATGTTGACAGGCCAACAAGAGGCGAGGCCACGTTGGATTTGGTTTTGGGTAATGAACCAGGCCAGGTGTTGGATTTGGAGGTAGGAGAGCACTTTGGGGACAGTGACCACAATTCGGTGACGTTTACGTTAATGATGGAAAGGGATAAGTATACACCGCAAGGCAAGAGTTATAGCTGGGGGAAGGGCAATTATGATGCCATTAGACGTGACTTGAGGGGGGGGGATAAGGTGGAGAAGTAGGCTGCAAGTGTTGGGCACACTGGATAAGTGGGGCTTGTTCAAGGATCAGCTACTGCGTGTTCTTGATAAGTATGTACCGGTCAGACAGGGAGGAATGCGTCGAGCGAGGGAACCGTGGTTTACCAAGGAAGTGGAATCTCTTGTTAAGAGGGAGAAGGAGGCCTATGTGAAGATGAAGTGTGAAGTTTCGGTTGGGGCGATGGATAGTTACAAGGTAGCGAGGAAGGATCTAAAGAGAGAGCTAAGACGAGCAAGGAGGGGACATGAGGAGTATTTGGGAGGAAGGATCAAGGAAAACCCAAAAGCTTTCTATAGGTATGTCAGGAATAAGCGAATGACTAGGGAAAGAGTAGGACCAGTCAAGGACAGGGATGGGAAATTGTGTGTGGAGTCTGAAGAGATAGGCGAGATACTAAATGAATATTTTTCGTCAGTATTCATTCAGGAAAAAGATAATGTTGTGGAGGAAAATGCTGAGCCCCAGGCTAATAGAATAGATGGCATTGAGGTACGTAGGGAAGAGGTGTTGGCAATTCTGGACAGGCTGAAAATAGATAAGTCCCCGGGACCTGATGGGATTTATCCTAGGATTCTCTGGGAGGCCAGGGAAGAGATGTCTGGACCTTTGGCTTTGATTTTTATGTCATCATTGGCTACAGGAATAGTGCCAGAGGACTGGAGGACAGCAAATGTGGTCCCTTTGTTCAAAAACGGGGGCAGAGACAACCCCGGCAACTATAGACCGGTGAGCCTCACGTCTGTAGTGGGTAAAGTCTTGGAGGGGATTATAAGAGACAAGATTTATAATCATCTAGATAGGAATAATATGACGAGGAATAGTCAGCATGGCTTTGTGAAGGGTAGGTCATGCCTCACAAACCTTATTGAGTTCTTTGAGAAGGTAACTGAACAGGTAGACGAGGGTAGAGCAGTTGATGTGGTGTATATGGATTTCAGCAAAGCGTTTGATAAGGTTCCCCACGGTAGGCTATTGCAAAAAATACGGAGGCTGGGGATTGAGGGTGATTTAGAGATGTGTATCAGAAATTGGCTAGCTGAAAGAAGACAGAGTGTGGTGGTTGATGGGAAATGTTCAGAATGGAGTACAGTCACAAGTGGAGTACCGCAAGGATCTGTTCTGGGGCCGTTGCTGTTTATCATTTTTATCAATGACCTAGAGGAAGGCGCAGAAGTGTTGGTGAGTAAATTTGCAGACGATACTAAAGTCGGTGGTGTTGTCGATAGTGTGGAAGGATGTAGCAGGTTACAGAGGGATATAGATAAGCTACAGAGCTGGGCTGAGAGGTGGCAAATGGAGTTTAATGTAGAGAAGTGTGAGGTGATTCACTTTGGAAGGAATAACAGGAATGCGGAATATTTGGCTAATGGTAAAGTTCTTGAAAGTGTGGATGAGCAGAGGGATCTAGGGGTCCATGCACATAGATCCTTGAAAGTTGCCACCCAGGTTGATAGGTTTGTGAAGAAGGCCTATGGAGTGTTGGCCTTTATTGGTAGAGGGATTGAGTTCCGGAGTCGGGAGGTCATGTTGCAGCTGTACAGAACTCTGGTACGGCCGCATTTGGAGTATTGCGTACAGTTCTGGTCACCGCATTATAGGAAGGACGTGGAGGCTTTGGAGCGGGTGCAGAGGAGATTTACCAGGATGCTGCCTGGTATGGAGGGAAAATCTTATGAGGAAAGGATGATGGACTTGAGGTTGTTTTCGTTGGAGAGAAGAAGGTTAATAGGAGACTTAATAGAGGCATACAAAATGATCAGGGGGTTGGATAGGGTGGACAGTGAGAGCCTTCTCCCGCGGATGGATATGGCTGGCACGAGGGGACATAACTTTAAACTGAGGGGTAATAGATATCGGACAGAGGTCAGAGGTAGGTTCTTTACGCAAAGAGTAGTGAGGCCGTGGAATGCCCTACCTGCTACAGTAGTGAACTCGCCAACATTGAGGGCATTTATATGTTTATTGGATAAACATATGGATGATAATGGCATAGTGTCGGTTAGATGGCTTTTGTTTCGGTGCAACATCGTGGGCCGAAGGGCCTGTACTGCGCTGTATTGTTTTATGTTCTATGTTCTATTGTTCATTTTTATTTAATCCCTTCTGGCTCGCAGATGTCCTTTCGGGAAAGGAATTTATTCTGGCAAACTTGAGACTCCAGATTGACAACAATGCTCTTTACTCTTCATCGATCTCGGAAATCGGTTAGCAAGCAATTTCAGTTCAATTAGCCATGTTGCTCAGCCAATGATGCCGACATTCATTGATTGGTTAAAAAAACCAGAAAACGGTTCTGCTGCAATTGGACGTATCGGACAGTATATCCTTCAAAGGGGAACCTACGATATTGAGGAAGGTCAGTGAAGAATCAGAGACGCATCATGTGTAGCTTCGGCAGAGGCGAATGTTCGAAGCGAAGACTTGTTCTTATTTTTTCCTCAGCATTTGAGGAAACGAAATCACACCCCTCCAGTGATCTGTGGAGTTTTATAAGAGGAGAAACAGTAACCCTGAAAAGCTCCGAATCAGGGAGTGAGTGGAACTGCAGGGAGAATGAAGAGAGGATGGAACAACAGCGATTAATTCCAAGTTTAGTGTACGCATGGCAACCACAGGCGAAGGAAATTGACCTGCAAACGACCGACTGCAAAGATCGGGAAATGTGCCGAATGCTGTGAATTTGGTCTAGAGACGGACAATAGAAATAAGCCAGAGCACAAAGGAAATTAATCGGTGCACTTTTGAAGAGAGAACAAACGTTATTCACAAACTGGTGAATACACAGATGCTTGACGAGGAATAATGATTTCGGATGGAAGGAACTAACTATCTAGTCGTAATTGACTATCTCGATCAAAACAAATCCAGTCAGAAGTTTTACAACACGAGGTTAAAGTCCAACAGGTATGTTTCGATGTCACGAGCTTTCGGAGCGCTGCTCCTTCCTCGGGTGAATGAAGAGGTATGCTCCAGAAACATATATATATAGACAAATTCAAAGACGCCAGACAATGCTTGGAATGTGAGCATTAGCAGGTGATTAATTCTTTACAGATCCAGAGATGGGGTGACCCCAGGTTAAAGAGGTGTGAATTGTGTCAAGCCAGGACAGTTGGTAGGATTTCGCAGGCCAGATGGTGGGGGATGAATGTAATGCGACATGAATCCTAGGTCCCGGTTGAGGCCGCACTCATGTGTGTGGAACTTGGCTATAAGCTTCTGCTCGGCGATTCTGCGTTGTCGCGCATCCTGAAGGCCGCCTTGGAGAACGCTTACCCGGAGATCAGAGGCTGAATGCCCTTGACTGCTGAAGTGTTCCCCGACTGGAAGGGAACATTCCTGCCTGGTGATTGTCGCACGATGTCCGTTCATTCGTTGTCGCAGCGTCTGCATGGTCTCGCTAATGTACCACGCTTCGGGATATCCTTTCCTGCAGCGAATGAGGTAGACAATGTTGGCCGAGTCGCACGAGTATGTACCGCGTACCTGGTGGGTGGTGTTCTCACGTGTAATAGTGGTATCCATGTCGATGATCTGGCACGTCTTGCAGAGATTGCCATGGCAGGGTTGTGTGGTGTCGTGGTCACTGATATGAAGGCTGAGAAGTTTGCTGCAAACAATGGTTTGTTTGATGTTGCGCAGTTGTTTGAAGGCAAGTAGTGGGGGTGTGTGGATGACCTTGGGGAAGATGTTCATCTTCAGCGATGACGTGTTGAATGCTGTGAAGAAGATGTCGAAGCTTCACCGCTCCGGGCGTCAATCACCAGGCAGGAATGTTATATTTACAGGGGGATTGAGTTTAAGAGCCGCGAGGTTGTGCTGCAACTGTACATGGCCTTGGTTAGACTACATTTGGAGTATTGTGTTCAGTTCCAGTCACCTCATTAGCGGAAGGATGTGGAAGCATTGGAAAGGGTGCAAAGGAGATTTACCAGGATGCTGCCTGGATTGGAGTGTAGGTCTTATAAGGAAAGGTTGAGGAAGCTAGGGGTTTTCTCATTGGAGCGAAGGAGGACGGGAGGTGACTTAATTGAGGTGGAGAAGATGATGAGAGTGATGGATAGAGTGGTCATTCAGCGAATTTTTCCTCGGGTGGATGTAGCTGTTACAAGGGGGCATAACTGAAAGGTTCATGGTGGAAGTAATAGGAGGGATGTCAGAGGTAGGTTCTTTACTCAGAGAGTGCTTGGGGCGTGAAGCGCCCTCCCAGCTATGGTAGTGGAGTCGGACAGTTTAGGAACTTTCAATCGGTTAATGGATAGGCATATGGAGTGCACTCGAATGATTGGAAGTAGGTTGATTTGATCTTAGTTTCAGACTAGTTGGGCACAGCATCTTGGGCCGAAGGGCCTGTACTGTGCTGTACAGTTCTAACGTCAATGTTCATTTAATACATGACATTTTTTTGAGTGGAGAAATATATACCGTGGGCATTTCCAGGTATCTGAGAGCTCAGTCCTGAGGTTCATGCCGAAGGGATAGACACTAATTGATCTGAGGAGGGGTGTGGAAGTTACGTTTTCACTCTGAAATTGTTCAGAATTTCAGACTTACCGTTCACGTGTTTGTTGAGTTTTGTGAAATTTGACTCGATAGCGTAATGGACGAGGCTAAAAGGAAATGTTTTATATGTAGCAAACGGGAGACGGGTAGGGATTGTCTGAAGTTCATGTGGAACATTTGTAGAATAACCATTTCGTGTCATGTGAATTCTTCTTAATTTTCATCAGCCATATTAATTCACGGGGGCCGGCTTAGCTCTTGTCTAGGCAGCTGGTTCGTGATGCAGAGCGAGGCCAGCGAAATGAAATGAAATGAAAATCGCTTATTGTCACAAGTAGGCTTCAATGAAGTTACTGTGAAAAGCCCCTAGTCGCCACATTCCGGCGCCTGT
This sequence comes from Scyliorhinus torazame, assembly GCF_047496885.1. Taxonomy (NCBI): domain Eukaryota; kingdom Metazoa; phylum Chordata; class Chondrichthyes; order Carcharhiniformes; family Scyliorhinidae; genus Scyliorhinus; species Scyliorhinus torazame. The sequence continues at coordinate 11,284,113 of NC_092732.1, forward strand.
TCGGGGAGGCTGTTACGGGCATTAAACCGTGATGCTGGCTCGCCTTGGTCTGCTTTCAAAGCCAGCGATTTAGCCCTGTGCTAATCAGCCCCAGAGGGGTTTCAACTCACGTACTAAGGTTAAATCAGAACCTTTGGTTATCTGGGGCGATGGGGACTTGATCGTTTACCTAGTATTAGAACATAGAACACAGAACAATACAGCGCAGTACAGGCCCTTCGGCCCACGATGTTGCACCGAAACAAAAGCCATCTAACATACACTATGCCATTATCATCCATATGTTTATCCAATAAACTTTTAAATGCCCTCAATGTTGACGAGTTCACTACTGTAGCAGGTAGGGCATTCCACGGCCTCACTACTCTTTGCGTAAAGAAAGTATTAATTAGTTGCAATCATAAATCGTTAATTAAATCGCAGTTATAATGAACTTTTTGAAACAACACACAATTTATTTATCATTTATAATTACGGTGCTATCAGTGACTCTCATCTGATTGATTATACTTGTAATAATGGGTTGGTTTAGCACAGGGCTAAATCGCTGGCTTTGAAAGCAGACAAGGCAGGCCAGCAGCACGGTTCAATTCCCGTACCAGTCTCCCCGAAAAGACGCCTGAAAGCTTTTCACAGTAACTTCATTTGAAGCCTACTTGTGACAATAAACAATTTTCATTTCATTTCATACAAAAAACAGGCACGCATTTTCTCAGTTACATGGTCACCTCCTCATCATAGAACTCACAGTGCAGAAGGAGGCCATTCGGCCCATCGAGTCTGCACCGGCTCTTGGAAAGAGCACCCTACCCAAGGTCAACACCTCCACCCTATCCCCATAACCCACTAACCCCACCCAACACTAAGAGCAATGTTGGATACTGAGGGCAATTTATCATGGCTAATCCACCTAACCTGCACATCTTTGGACTGTGGGAGGAAACCGGAGCACCCGGAGGAAACCCACGCACACACGGGGAGGATGTGCAGACTCCACACAGACAGTGACCCAAGCCGGAATCGAACATGGGACTCTAGAGCTGTGAAGCAATTGTACTATCCACAATGCTACCGTGCTGCCCCCGTCATAGGGACGAGTCTTACTCTGCAGACAACGATTCAACGTGCGAAGTCGGGAATTGTAATTATTGATATGGACTGATTTGCCAAATCTTTATTGGTTACAGAAATCATACAGTGAATGAAGACAGTGCTTTCTTATTTCTGTACCTCAACAAGATAACAGCACTCAACACATATCACTCAAATATTCTCCGGACTGAAGGCGAATTCGATGGATCAGTAACATGAAGGGTTTAGACTAGAGCAGACGAGAGGAAGGACAGGTTTCTAGATAAGGTATTTTAATGCTGCAGCGTATTTCAACCTATGGTTTACGTGCCAGTAATTATATGTATTCAGCTGCTTAAATTAAACAAGAAACCAAACAATATCAACTTAATTATAGTTGCATTAACCAATATAATTAATTTAAGACGAAGGCGTCAACGTGGCACAGTGTTTAACACTGTTGACTCACAGCACCAGCACCCGAGTTCGTTTCTAACCCATGTTTTCACGTGCCCCCCCCCCCCCCCCCCATCCCCGTGTCTGTGTGGGTTTGCTCCGGGTGCTCCGGTTTCCTCCCACAGTTCAATGGTGTACCAGGTGGAAGGATTGGCCGTGCTAAAATTGCCCTCCATGTCCAAAGATTCGGTGGGGGGGGGGGGGGGGCGGTGTTGGGATGTGGCGCAGGATGCGCCGACGTAGGGTCCACTTTCAGAGGATCTGTGCAGACTCGATGGGACAAATTACCTCCTCCCTCACGGTCAGAATTCTATGTTCTATGTCTAAGGGCTTCCGTTTGACACTGAAGAAAGCACCTCAATGGGCCGGCCAGATCTATCAGTTGAAAAGAATGCTTGAAGACAGAGCATGCTGGCACAATCCAGTTAGTGACGCACATCAATTTGGTTCAACAGTCATAGACACTCACAATAATTGTCCATTGGAGAAAGTATTCCACATCAATTAGCAACCAAACTCAATATTGTTTTACAGTGACATATAGTCTCAGTAACCATTGGCTGTCTAACTCACTCCGGTTAGTGTCCTACAGAACAAATTCTTTTCCTGTTATTGCAACACCTATATTCTTTCTGACTGCTGGCTACCTGAAGATTTGATATCGTACTGCAAAACATTCAATTGACGCAACAGCTGTATGATTTAACCATCCTATGAAGTTCATTCAAACGTTTATTTACGAGCAGACACACGCAAATAAATTGGCGGAGTCATTCAGGATATTTGAGAGAACAATTCTATTCTCTCTATAATGATCACCACTGAATATAGGTCACAGACTGAACTATAGGCTATTTCGCACACAAAGTTCCACAAATCCAATGTGAAAACACTTACCAGGGACACCAATAATGGCAATGCTGATGTAGATTATTTTTGCAGCACTGAAATATGTTTCGTACATTTTCCTTTGCAGTGATCTGTCCCTTCCCGATCCAGGTCCTCTCCCTGAATAAACGTGTGAGGCGATACATTCGCAGTTCCTTTAATTTATACCCTGAGGGGTCTCCACGGGGACAACGAGTTTGCAAGATTGTTCACGCTATTCTCTGTTAATATTAATCAACTGGTTACGACAGCTGAATTAACTCCCTATCATGGGAGATGCTGTAATTCGTCCTGAGATTTAGTTGGGAAATATGGAGCAGTTATGCTCACTTTGTTTAATAAAAGACACTTTACCGTTGTAGTTTCCATCAGTATCGACGCTCCCTCCATCATTATCTCAAACTTCTCCGGGACGCTTCAGGATGGGCAATGAATATTGGCCTCGACAGCGAATCTTACACTGTTTTGATCATTTATCTAACGGTGTTATGCCCGTTAATAAGTTCCATTCCAAACAGTAGCTGGACATCTCAGTGCCGCGCTTTGATGGCATTTGCTGTTGTCCAGAATATAAGTATAAATGTCACCGGTATTTTCAGAAGCAAAGGCAGCGTCAGGTGTATACATCAGTATAACTGGATGAGATTGCTTGTGGTAGAAGGGGTAGGTGTGATTTGCTGGTCAGTTGGAGTGAGAAGATTAATAGAGAAGTATTCAAGGTTGGGTGGGGCAGTGGTGGATGGAAGATAAACATGGAGTTTGGAGTATATTGGAGTGTGTCTGAAGGGTAGCCCTAGGGATGGGATCACTCGGCTCTGTTGGGAGGGCATCCAGATGGTCGGCGTGATGTAGACACTGTATCGAATGAGGTGTTTGTGTGATTAGTGGGTCATTATTGAACTCTGTTTTAAATGTGCTGCCTCTTATCCTGTTGTTCTAAATTTCCCCACAATATCCAGCATCAGCTCCACGTTTACTTTATGTAGACCTTATCATCTTGGATACCTCAATTGGATCCCTCCTCATTCATCTAAACTCTCGAGAGTTTAGGCCTAAACTGTTCAATCTGTCTTCATACGACAATTGCGCCATCTCTGAAATTAACCAACTGAAGATCCTCTGAACTGCCACTATATCTTTCCTCAAATAAGAGGACCAAAGTTGTGCACTACACTCCAGGCGTGCTCTTGCCGATGCCTTGTATTGTTGCAACTACACTTCCCTCCCGTTATACTCTATTCTTTTAGGTTTAAATGCCAACATTCCAATTTCTTTCTTTCTTATTCGCTGTATCTGCAGGCTTGTTTTATGTGACTCATGACTGAGAACCCCAGATCCCTCTGCAACTGAGCACACTGAAGTCTCCCCCTTTATAGATAATAAGCTGTCTTCCACTTTTTACGACCAAAATGCACGAACCCATACTTATCCAAGTAAATATCCATCTGCCACATTTGGCCCACTCTCCTAACCAATCTAAATCCATTTGCAAGTTTCTGATTATTCATTGATACTTTCTGTCCCACCTCTTTTTATGTCGTCTGCAAAATTTGGCTATAGAAGCTTCGAACCTGTATCCCGGTCATTTATATTGATTGCAAATAGCTGGGGCCCAAGGACCGAACCCGCTGGCTCCCCACAAGATACAGCTTGCCATCCAGAAAAAGAAAAATACCCATTCATCTTAACTCCACCTAACAGATTTCATTTGATTTTCCATATGCCCCTTATCGTAGGAAAAAAACAATTATCCCCCAGTCGAAAATGATTATTGGGTTGCAGATTTCCACTCACCTTTGCGTGAAGATCTAATACGTAACATCACCAATGGGTGGCTGGGTAACTCAGTGGTAGTACTGTTGCTTCACAGCGCCAGGGCACCAGGTTCGATTCCTGGCTTGGGTCACTGTCTGTGTCGAGTCTGCATGTTCTCCGCGTGTCTGCATGAGTTTCGTCCGGCTGCTCCGGTTTCCGCCCACAAGTCCAGAAAGACGTACTTCTTAGGTAATTGGACATTCTGAATTCTCCCTGTGTACCCGAACTGGCGCCAAAATGTGGCGACTAGGGTGTTTTCACAGTATCTTCATTGCAGTGTTCAGTGTGACACTAATAAAGATTAATATTACCTCTGGTTCCAATTGGAAGGTTCTTCCCCCTGTTTTTTTATGGTTCCTCACCACAGCAAGTAAACTAACTTATTTTTATCAATGCTAATGAATAATCTACTCATTTTGAACATCCGTGTTCGGTCACCACAGTTTGTGTCGGAAGGTACGAAAGTGGTCGGACACATACAACCTGTCCTCCTATTATTACATATTTTTCCCCAGGATTGTTCTGGTGAACTTAGATCTGTTTGGTGTAGCGATTCAATATAATCTTAATTGACATTAGTATGAAATCGAATGTTAGCTATTTAGGTGCATCTCAAAGTATTTACTGGACTGTTTGTTGGAGATGGTTCTGGAAAGTAGTATTCCGGGAACTGTCTTTGCTGCTCCTCAAGCTGATCTGGTTACATTTCTAATTTGCAATGGAAAGAATGGGTATATTTCTACATTTGAGACTCTGATCGGTAACCAGATGTGGTGTTGGGACTCGAAAAGCTGCGCTGATAAAAGTTAAGTTTTTGTCTTGCACTTATCAGGTCACTTCACCAGGATGCCGGCATACGAAGAAAACAGCAATTCATGCTTCTATCAGAGGAAAATGCTCATTTGCTTGAAAGCAGAATCTGATTGTGACCATTGCCGTGCAGAATATACAACAGGTAGGAATATCGAAAGGCAAAATACCACATTGAAAGAGCCTGCATGTTACCTTTCTGATCAATCTATGATGCAACGACAGGAAGACTTCCCTGAAACAAATTAACATTTACAATTGCACAGGAGACCCACATTTTAGAGGACGGGATTTTACATGGCGGAGAGCTTTGTGAACCATAGTTCCAAATATGCACTATCTTGAAAAACACTCTACAGTCACCCGATAGTACTGGCTTAAGGGTTAATATAAACAGAATCAAAAACATGATTTGGTAAAGTAAAAGTGAACCATCACAATTTCGCTGAATCACATTTGCAACTCATCCTTTTTGATTTATTTTCAAATGCAGCAAACTCCAGAGAGCTGGAGAGAGTTCCGTCTTGAGAATGGAAAATATATGAAATGGTAATATTCAATGATAGTTAAAGGCCAGGTATTTCCCCACATACCCGCTATATAGAATCTCAGACTGAAGCAAAACCAAGGGAGGCCATTGGCTCGCCGTGGCTGTGTTGGCTATTTCAAAGTACTCCGCAATTACTCGCACTGTACGAATATCTTTCCCAGATCGCCTTTCACATTTTATCCTTCAAGTATTCATCTCATTCATCTTAAGCAAGTTACAGTCAAATCTGCACCAATCAACTTATTTATCAATTAGGACAATATTGTCTTCGGTCTGCAGAGGAATTTCCTTAGTTCGTGAATGGTTTTAGACTCACGTTAGACAGAGAATTTGCAAAACACTGGTAAGTCAATTAGAAAGAGAAGTAGATATTTACTAAACGCTGACGGGGACATTGTATCCAGAACATTTAACTATCTTTTCAGTTATCAGATAGTATGAGTGTTGACGTGTATGATCTATGTCCAGTTAGTGGAACTATGGGATTTGATGAAATTCGGAGTCTCTAGACGGTGAACTCCTTCTGATCAGCCACGTGAAATATGCAAAGTTCGGCATTTTACAGTATCCCAAAAATACAAATGTACTGTATATTATTCCACCTCATTCATTCAATTCACCTATTTTGCACTCAGGTATGTCACTATATATCCCTCTGACAGTATCCACCTGTGTATTAATGGTTAAGCCGTGAACTGAAACTTCTACTTATTTATCAAATCTCTCATTAACGGTAGGATAAATCCCGCCAATAAGCTTGAGTTCCCGATGCTCCAAAGTCCATTCGTAAGCCAAAGATGCAGCATACACCATTGTTAATCTAATATAAGAAGAGATGAACATTGACGATATACACGCAACGCCGTCCTCGCCGCTGCCGTCCACCACCGCCCCCCCCCCCCCCCGCCTTTCCCTCTCCAAAGATATCCTTGTCTATTTTCAAGTCTGATGTAATCTTGTGTGGGAACTAAAACTACCCCTGTGTATGTAATTTAAAAAAATATATACTCATGGCTATTTAGTACCTGTAGACTGGACCTCGCAGGCTGAAGTATACACACGAAGATAGCAGATCATTCTGCCAATGGGAGCAGTGTATCCCGAACCGCCTCGAGACCACATGATTTTGAACATCTCTATCAAATCACCTCCCGAAGGTCCTTCTTCGAGGAGTTTGTAGGGTGTATACAGGAACGCTCCTTGATGCAATAAATAGATAGTCCAACTAGGGATGGAACAGTACTGGATCTGATATTGGGAAATACGCCGGAACAGGTGGCAGAGGTTTCATTTATGGAACATTTTGGGAGTAGGGGCCACGATTCCGTAAGTTTTAAGATACTTTTGGACAGGGATGAGGGTACCTCGCGTTAAGGTGCTTAACTGGGGAAAGGCAAATTTGGATAACGTTAGGCAGGTATTGAACAATTTTGATTAGGTACGGCTGTTTGAGGGTAAATCAACATCGGAAATGTGGGAGTCTTTCAAGCGACAGTTGATTAGGATTCAGGAAAGTCACGTTCTTGAGAACGAACTATAAGGCTTGGATAACGAGGGATATTGTGAACCTCGTCAAAATGAAAAAGGGAGACTTTTTTACGGTTTAGATGGTTGGGGACAGTCGAAACCTGTGAGGCATAAAGAAAACAGGAAGGTACTTAAGCAGGAAATTGGGAGGTATAGTGGAAATTTCACCGAGTTCACCGCCCAATTGGTGAGTCGTCCATCTATAAGAAAGTCTTGAAAGCACTGCTAACCCCTTCCCTTCCGATGCTACCTGTGCCACGTGTGAGCTAGAGTAGGGGTAAGGGTAGATAAGATGAATGCGTAGCTTGAGAGATGGTGCAAGAGGGAGGGATTCAAATCATTTGGAACTTTGGAACCTGTTGTGGCGAAGGTGGAACCAGTACAAAGCGGATGGTCTGCACCTGGGCAGGACCGGACCCAATGATCTCGGGGGAGTGTTTGATGGTGTTTTTCGGGAGGGTTTAAACTAATATGGCAGGGGGATGTGAACCGATACAGGAAGTCGGAGGGAAGAAAGGTGGGGGCAAAAACAAAAAGGCAGTAAAGGGAGAAATGGAAGGCAAAGAAACCAAAGACAACAATCAAAAAGGGCCACATTGCATCATAACTCTAAAAGGGCATTCTACGTAAAAAAAAAAAGAAGCCTGAAGACTCTGTGTATGAATGTGAGAAGCATTGAGCAAGAGGGGTGATGGATTAACTGCGCCGACAATCATTAATGCATGTGATTCAATTGGGATCACGGAGATCCGGCTCCAGGGTGACTAAGATGGGAACACAACATCCAGGGGCATTCAAAATTCAGGAAAGATAGAAGGAAAGGAAAGGAAAGTAGGGTAAGTTGGCGGTTAAAGAGGAGTTTGACGCAATAATAAGGAAGGCCGTTAGCCTGAACGACGTGGAATCTGTATGGGTGGAGCTGTGGAATACTAAAGGGAAAAACACGTTAGTGGGAGTGGTGTACAGACGAACAAACAGTAGTTTTGAGGTTGGGGATGTCATCAAACAGGAAATCAGTGATGTGTGGAGTAACAGCAGATATTATGCGTGACTTAAATCTGAATATCGATTGGGCTAAGCAAACAGGTGGCAATGCTGTAGAGAAGGCTTTCCTGGAATGTATAAGAATGGTTATCTCGACCTGGATGTCGAGGAACCAACGAGTCGGCAGACCGTTCTAGACGGGGTATTGTGCAATGAGCTAGGATTAATTAGCAACATTGTCACGCGATATCCTTCAGGAAACAGCGACCATAATATGAACGAATTATTCATTAAGATGGAGAGTGACACAGGTAAGTCGGAGACTAGGGTTCTGAACTTAAAGAAAGTTAAGTTTGATGGGATGAGACGTGCATTGGCTAGGGTAAGCTGGCAAAGGATACATAAGGGGCTGACTGTGAGTAAGCAAAGACAGACATTTGAAGAACACATGGATGATCTTCAATACTTGTCTATCTGTGTCTGGCGCAAGAGTAAGAAGGGGAAGGTGGACCAACCATGGCTAACAAGGGAAATCAGGGGTAGCGTGAGAGCCAAAGAAGAGGTATAAAAACTGGACAGAAGAAGCAGCAAACCTGAGGACTGGGAGAAATGTGAAATTCACCAGAGGAGGACAAAGGGTTGAACTCGGAAGGGGAAAATAGAATATGTGAGTAAGCTTGCAGGAAACATAAAAGCTGACTGCAAAAGCTTCTATAGATATGTGAAGAGAAAAAGGCTGGTGCAGACAAATGTATGTCCATGAACTTTACAATCAGGTGGATTCATAGTGTGCAACAAAAAGGTGGCAGACCACAGAATAACAGGATCATAGAATGTACAGTGCAGAAAGAGGTAATTTGGCCCATCGAGTGTGCACTGGCCTTTGGAAAGAGCACCCAACCCAGCCCTTACTCCGCAACCCAGTAAGCCCGCCCAATCATTTTGGACACTAAGGGCAATATATCATGGCAAATGCACCTAACCTGCACGTCTTTGACTGTGGGAGGAAACCGGAGCACCCAGAAGAAACCCACGCAGACACAGGGAGAACGGGCAGACTCCGCACAGACAGTGACCCAATCCTGGACCCTGGAGCTGCGAAACAACTGGGCAAACGACTGTGCCGCCCATATCAGTTGAACACATACATTGGATCTGTCTTCACTGGGGAGGACACAGATAACCTTCTGGAAATACTGGGGACAGAAGGTCGAGCATGAAGGAGGAGCTGAAGGAAATCGTTATTCGTCAGGAAATTGCATTGGAGAAATTTATGGGATTAAAACCTGATAGGTCCCCAGGGCCTGATGTTCTGCATTGCATGGTTCTTAGGGTAGTGGCCCTAGAAATAGTGGACGCATTGATGATCATTTTTCAGCATTCTATTGACTTTGGAGGAATTCCAGCGGATTGGATGGCAGCTAATGTAACCCCACTTTAAAACAACAGAGGGAGAGGGAAAATGGGGAATTTCAGACCAGTTAGCCTGACATCGATGGTGGAGAAAATGCTGGAGTAAAATATTGTGATTGAAATACAGGATTTTCAAATAGGGACAAGATCAGTCCAAGTCAGCATGGGTTTACTAAAGGAAAATCATGCTTCACAAATCTTTTGGACTTTTGTGAGAATGGGACCAGTAGAGTGGACAAGGGTGAACTAGTGGATGTTGTGCACCTGGACTTTCAGAAGTCTTTTAATAAGCTCCCACACAAGAGATTGGTGAGAAAAAGTAAAGCTCCTGCTAATGGGGGTAATGTATTGACTTGGATAGAGAACTGGTTGGAAGACAGGAACGGAGAGTGGGAATAAACGGGTCCTTTTCAGAGTGACAGACAGTAACTAGTGGGGTACCGCAGGCTCAGATCTGGTACGCCAGCTGTTCACAATACACATAAATGATGTGGCGAAGGCATTGTAACAATTTCGCCAAATGTGCCGAACACACTAAGCTAGGTGGTAGAGTGTGCTCTGAGGACGATGCGCAGAGCCTGCTTGATAAGGTACTGCACAGAAGCGACATGGCAGCACAGTGGTTAGCACTGCTGCTTCACAGCCCCAAGGGTCCCAGGTTCGATTCCCGGCTTGGGTCACTGTCTGTGCGGAGTCTGCACGTTCTCCTTGTGGCTGCGTGGGTTTCCTCCGGGTGCGGATTCGCTTCTACACTGTAAATTCTATGATTCTTTGATTCAACGTGAAGACACTGGCACTTTGAATTGCTGGCGGAATCGGATGTGATATGAGGAAAGAGTGCTGCGAATTACTGTATGTGTGAAATATTTTGCAGAGAGGCTTGACACTGAGTGACAATCAAGCGAGCTTGTCCTTCTTGCAGCGGGCTGCTGGTTGTGGCAGCAAAGAGACGCGTTAACTGTCAGCGCGGCTGTTTGTTTCTTGCCTCAGAAAGAGCACAATACATTGGTGGGTGAGTGCGAAGCACATCAAGCGGCGGAATTCGCTGGCCGATATTCTGACCACGTTACGCTTAAGATGGAAAATTGCCCGAGCCAGTAACTCACTGAGGTTTTCTCTTTTTACATCTGAGGCGCTTCACGTACAAGAACAGCCTGCACAGTTCAAACATTGGAACTCAGTCTTAAACCGCAGACAGGCCAGTGTTTGCTTCCCACGATAGTTTCATCTGAACATGTATCCGGCTCGTGTCAAAATAATCTCATTTGCAGTGGCCTCATCGATGTTCGTCAGGGCCACTCTTTAACTTTCTAATTCGAAAACAATAATGACTGATCCCAAACACTATTTAGAAATTATGCACTCAGTTAACCACCTGTACACAGGAAACCCTGCAGCAAATCGCAAGCCCTTGAAAACCAAGTGCAGCAAACACATGGGGACTCCAACACTTGGAGGTACCGCTCCAAGTCACGCATATCCAAGACTTGGAAATGTATTGGTCGTTCCCGCACTGTCACTGGGTCGGAATCCATTAACTGCTTCCCTAACTATACTTAGGATTTAGAGTCACAACATGGTGCATGGCAGGTGCTTAAGCCGGCTCTTCACCACCGTATTTTCAAGGTAAATTATGGATGGCCACTAATGTTACCGTGGCCGAGATGCTCATATCGCAGAAAAATAAAATCAAAATACTTCGCACACTCTTGCTTTCCTGGAAAGATAAACTTAGGTGGGTGTGTTTAGATTAGACGCTTCATCAATTTTCATCTAGTTTCCCTCAGTTTCTCTCCTTTAATTCATTTAAAGATTCTCGGAGGTTTTCCTGAGTCCGGCATGTGCTGGATTTCTGGTGAGAATTACTTTCAATTCAGTCCTAACTCGGCTCCTTGGCAATCCATAGTTTATTCGATGGAAAATGGCGACAATCATAAATCTTTATTCTCGAAGTTACGAACAGATTATAGCCAGGTTAAAATTCCCCTCATCTCTTCGGGGCTGCATCGCTTCCTTGTCGTGGAGGCTTTTAAGGTCAAGGCTATAGTTTTTCCCTGGTTGCACGTGAAAAGGATGGCAAACCGCATGCAAGTGCCTAAGCAAGTCAGAGAGCATTCTGATTTGAAACGATATCCCCATTCTTTATTCGAACTAAGTCAAAATAGTGGAATGCGACAGCACGTACGTTGTGCCTATAGCACATGGATTGCACCGGTCAAGAAAGCGACGTTCACAAACAGTAAATATGGATTTGTGTTGATATGAGCTGGCTTCACGTCCCAAAAACAATTTAACAATTTCACGGCAACATTCCGCATTGCTATTACCATGTTCTGTCGGTCTTTGAAGCATACCCCAGTGGAGATCTTTATAGGCGCACTGCATCGTGAACGCTGTGACGCAAGGACCATGACCACAATGTATCAAATTCGCCTGTTATTAACCAGGACAACTCACCCTGGATGGTGTGAAAGTTTCCAAAGCAGAACTCGTCATAGTTTCCACTGCATTGACAATGGGAGCGTCTCGCTACCGTTAGGGCGCAGGCCAGTCGGAGGCCATTCGGCCTGCGATACAAACTGCTGAGAGGGACAATAGAGGGGGACTCAGCAATTCTAGATGTACAAGGAATCTTTCTCTCTGATACTCTGTTTTCACCTGCTGCGGGTTTATGCTGAGTAAGAGGAAGGAGAATATTATGAACAGGAATCAACCAGAATCCGCGTTTATTCAGCTGGGAATGCAACTCGCTGATGGCAAGTAATGGGTTAGCTTTGACCATGTGACTTAATGCTCTGTATTAGAACAAAAAACACAGACGAATATAGCACAGGAAAGGCCCTTCGGCCCTCCAAGCCTGTACCCGTCATCTAGTATTCTCCTATAACGTGAAGAAAAAACCCAATTTGACTCATAAATCCAGCGAAGAATAATGAACGACAACATGCGATTGTGCTTTAAAAAATAGTCGAATGCCTCAAAGCAACTGCTTCCTGTCTCTCAATAAATATCACTAATGTAACAGTAATCACTCTAGTTCCAGATTCCGAATGCTCCCCGTCTCGCAGCCCCTTCGCAATGACAGATGTATTCGGCCAGACGGTGAAAATCCCCTGCCACTACAATGCAGACGCGGAATAGGTGGATGTTGTTTTTTGGTGCAAACAAAGACTGTGGTGAGTTGGTGAGGTAAGCTTTTCTTTCCTATTTTTCTTTCCACCCTTCCACCACCTCTAATCTGCGGGGTGTGTGAAAATCAGGTAAGTTTTTTTTTCTCCCTGTAATTGTCAAGTGGATAAATGGAAGGGATGGCAGAGAGGGCAGTGCAATGTTCCTCCTACATGATGTTCGAGGTGAGGGACACCGTCAGTGGCCCTGCTGAGTTCACCTGCGTGAAGTGCACCCATCTCCAGCTCCTGAAAGACCGTGTTAGGGAACTGGCAGCTGGAGTTGGATCAACTGAGGATAATTTGGGAGGCAGAATCGGTTATCGATAGAAGTTACAGGGATGTATGTACTTCTTAGAATGAAGGTAGCTGGGTGACGTTTCAAACGAGGGGGAAGAAGCAGTCAGTGCAGGGATCCCCTGAGGTTGTTCCCCTCAATAACAGGTATACTGTTTTGGATATTGTCGGGGACGACGAACTACAAGATGTATCCCACGGTGACCAGGTATCTGGCACTCAGTCTGTCCCTGTGGCTCAGAAGGGAAGGGCGGAGAGCAGGAGAGCATTAGTTATTAGATATTCTATAGTTAGAGGTACAGATGGGCTGTTCTGTGGCAACGATAGAGGCGCACGGTTGGTGTGTTGCCTCCCGGGTGCTTAGGTCCGTGACGTCTCTGATCGTGTTTTCAGGATGCTTAAGGGGGAGGGGCAGCAGCCATAAGTCGTGGTACACATCCATACCAACGGCATAGGTTGGGAAAGTGACGGGAATGTAAAACAGGAATTCAGGGAGCTAGGGTGGAAAATGAGAGCCAGGACAGACCGTGTTGTCATCTCTGGTTTGCTGCCAGTGCCACGTGCTACCGAGGTGAGGAACAGGGAGAGAGTGCAGTTAAACACGTAGCTACAGGATGGTGTAGGAGGGATGGTTTCAGATACTTGGCTAATTGGAGCACATTCTGGGGAAGGTGGGATCTGTACAAACAGGACGGGTTACACCTGAACCAGAGGGGCACCAATATCCTGGGAGGGAAATTTGCTGCAGCTCCTCGGGGGAGGGGGGAGGTTTAAACTAATTTGGCAGGGGGGTGGGCAACTGGTTTGTAGCCCAGGACATAGCGTTGCTGGAGTTCAGGGTGTTGAGGGTAGTGCAGTACTGAGGAAGGTACCAAGGTCATCGTGGGCCGAAGGGCCTGTACTGCGCTGTATCGTTCTATGTTCTATGTCACAAGAGTGGAGCTGCAGCATTAAGGTGGTTTGAAGTGTGTCTACGTCAATGCGAGGAGCATCAGGATTAATGTTGGTCAGCTTGAAGCATGGATTGGTTCCTGGGACTACAATGTTGAGGCCATTACGGAAACGTGGACAGAACAAGGACAGGAATGGTTGTTGGAGGTTCCGGGGTTTAGATGTTTCAATAAGATTAGGAAATGTGGTAAAAGAGGTGGAGGAGTAGCATTGTTAATCAAGAATAGTATAAATGCTGCAGAAAGGCAGTTTGTGGAAGATCTGCCTACTGAGGTAGTGTGGGCTGGTTAGAAATAGGAAAGGAGCAGTCACTTTGTTAGGAGTTTTCTATAGGCACCCAAACAGTAACAGAGATGTGGAGGAAGATATTGCAATGCAGATTTTGGATAGGGTGCGGTAGTCACAGCGTATTGTCATGGTTGACTTTAACTTTCCAAATATTGATTGGAACCACTAAAATTCGAATAGTTTGGATGGGGCTGTTTTTATCCGACGTGTGCAGGCGGGTTTCCTCACGAAATATGCGGATCGACCGACAAGAGGCGGGGCCACATTGGAGTTGGTATTGGGTAATGAGCCCGGCCAAGTGTTAGGTTTGGTTGTGGGAGAGTACTTTGGAGATAGTGACCAAACTTCGGTGACTTTCTCAATAGCAATGGAGAGGGATAGGAACATACGGTAGGGCAAGATTTATAACTGGGTGAAGGGTAATTGCGATACGATTGGGCAAGAATTGGAGAGGATAATATGAAAATAGGAACTGTCAGGAATAGGCAGATTTGAGATGTGAAGCTTGTTCAAGGAGCAAATACTGCGTGTCCTTGATATGTATATCCCTGTCAGGCAGGGAGTAAATGGTAGAATGAGGGAACCATGGATTACAAAAGAGCATTCTTTGAAACAGGGGTTACTCCCATTTGGAAGCAAGTGGACATATTAGTGAGAGGCAGCATGGTTTTGAGAAGGCAAGGCCGCGTCTCAATAACTTGATCGAGTTGTTCTAGGAAGTGACAAAGATGATTGATGAAGTTAGGGCAGTGGATGTTGTCGACATGGACTTCAATAAGTCCATGTCGACAATCCAGGGAACTACAGGCCGGTGAGCCTTACTTCAGTGGTAGGGAAATTACTGGAGAGAATTCTTCGAGACAGGATCTACTCCTATTTGGAAGCAAATGGACGTATTAGTGAGAGGCAGCATGGGTTTGTGAAGGGGAGGTCGTGTCTCACTAACTTGATAGCGTTTTTCGAGGAGGTCACTAAGATGATTGATGCAGGTAGGGCAGTAGATGTTGTCTATATGAACCTCAGTAAGGCCTTTGACAAGGTCCCTCATGGTAGACTAGTACAACAGGTGAAGTCACACGGGATCAGGGGTGAGCTGGCAAGGTGGATACAGAACTGCCTAGGTCATAGAAGGCAGAGAGTAGCAATGGAAGGATGCTTTTCTATTTGGAGGGCTTTGACCAGTGGTGTTGCACAGGGATCAGTGCTGGAACCTATGCTCTTTGTAGTATATATAAATGATTTGGAGGAAAATGTAACTGGTCTGATTAGTAAGTTTGCAGACGACACAAAGGTTGGTGGAATTGCGGATAGCGATGGGGACTGTCAGAGGATACAGCAGGATTTAGATTGTTTGGAGACTTGGGCGGAGAGATGGCAGATGAAGTTTAATCCGGACAAATGTGAGGTAATGCATTTTGCAAGGTCTAATGCATGTAGGGAATATACAGTGAATGGTAGAATCCTCAAGAGTATTGAAAGTCAAAGAGATCAAGGAGTACAGGTCCACAGGTCACTGAAAGGGGCAACACAGGTGGAGAAGGTAGTCAAGAAGGCATACGGCATGCTTGCCTTCATTGGCCGGGGCATTGAGTATAAGAATTGGCAAGTCATGTGGCAGCTGTATAGAACCTTAGTTAGGCCACACTTGGAATATAGTGTTCAATTCTGGTCGCCATACTACCAGAAGGATGTGGAGGCTTTAGAGAGGATGCAGAAGAGATTTACCAGAATGTTGCCTGATATGGGGGGCATTAGCTATGAGGAGCGGTTGAATAAACTCGGTTTGTTCTTACTGGAACAAAGGAGGTTGAGCGGCGACCTGATAGTTGTCTACAAAATTATGAGGGGGATAGACAGAGTGGATAGTCAGAGGCTTTTCCCCGTGGTAGAGGTGTCATTTACTAGGGGGGATAGGTTTAAGGTGAGAGCGGCAAGGTTTAGAGCAGATGTACGAGGCAAGTTTTTTTACGCAGAGGGTAGTGGGTGCCTGGAACTCGCTACCGGAGGAGGTGGTGGAAGCAGGGACGATAGTGGCATTTAAGGGGCATCTTGACAAATACATGAATAGGATGGGAATAGAGGGATACGGACCGAGGAAGTGTAGAAGATTGTAGTTTAGTCGAGCAGCATGGTCGGCACGGGCTTGGAGGGCCGAAGGGCCTGTTCCTGTGCTGTACATTTCTTTGTTCTTTGTTTGTTCATTGACAGGGTCCCTCATGGCAGACAGATACAGAAACTGAAGTCACACGGGATCAGGGCTGAGCTGGCAAGATGGATAAAGAACTGGCTCGATCATCGAAGACAGAAGGTGCTTTCTGAATGGAGTGCTTGGACCTTTCCTGCTTTTAGTATATATAATTGATTTGGAGGAAAATGTAACTGGTCTGGTTAGTAGGTTTGCGGACAACGCGGACAGTAATTGGGACTGCCATATGATACAACAGGATATGGATCGGTTGAAGACTTGGGTGGAAAGATAGCAGATGGGGTTTAATGGGGCAAATGTGAGGTAATGCATATTGGAGGGTCTAATTAAAGTGGGAAATATACAGTAAAACGCAGAACCCTTAAGGATATTGATAGCAGAGTGATCTGGGCGTACAGGTTACACAGGTAACTGAAAGTAGCAACGCAGGTGGGCGAGGTAGTCAAGAAGGCGTACAGCATGCCTGCCTTCATCGGCTGTGACACTGAGTATAAAAATTCGCAAGTCATGCTGCAGCTCTATAGAAACTTGGGTAGGCCACACTTGGAATAAAGTGTTCATCTTTCGTGGCCACTCCACCAGAAGGAGGTTGAGGCTTTGGGGAGGTTTCGGAAGATGTTTACCAATACGTTCCCTGGTATGGAGGGCATTAGCAATGAGATGGTGGATAAACTCGGTTTGTTCTCACTGGAACGACGGAGGTTGAGATACGACGTGATGGATGCCGACAAATTGATGAGGGGCATAGACAGAGTGGATAGTCAGAAGCTTTTCCCAGGGTGGAAGAGTCAATTACTACGGGATGCAGGTTTTATGTGCCGGGGCAACATTTAGAGGAGATGTGCGAGGGGCGTTTTTTACACATAGGGTTGTTGGTTCCTGGAACTCGCTGCCGGAGGAGAGGGTGGAAGCAGATACGATAGCGACGTTTAAGGGGGGTCTTGACAATATATGAATATGATGGGATTAGAGGGATAGGGACTCGGGTAGTTATTATTTTAGGTTCGAGCGGCAGCCTGGATAACGTAGGCTTGGAGGGCTGAAGGACCTGTTCATGCGCTGTACGTTTCTTTATTCCTTTATTAGGGCGCGAAAATACGTAATTGAGACCGTCGCTGCTTTTAGAGTTATGATATGGATTGAGTGAAATAAATGAGGAATACATGAGGTATCAATTGACATAAGGTGGGTAATAATAATAATACCAGAAGGGCATATGAAATTAATCTTTTATGACTTTGTTTTGTGATCTGGAACGCACTGATTGAACGGGGAACGAAAGCACTTTAAACACTAAATTTCAGAAGATGATGTCGATGCATACTTCATGGCTAAACACTTCCAGGGCTGTGGCTGGAGTCGGATAGAAAAGTTGCACAAGTTAACTCAAAGAGTCGGCGGTGGAACGGTGGACCAAATAAACTATTTGTTGTAATATTGCTTGATTTATGTTTCAAGTATTATATTGGTGTAGTATTATCATCGTTGAACATGGAACAATCCTGACATAGCGGTCAGTTAATTAATCTTCACTGGAAACATGTTCACATTTGTACAGGCTTTTGCGTCCAGTCTCCGCTAGCGATGGTTGGCCTTAAAAATAAAATAATTGGCACCGGAGTATGGGGCTCCGAATTTTGAATTGCTGCACTTTCTTATCAGATAATCCTAGAAGAGTGAGGTTTAAGCGACCAGCAGTTTCTAAGTGTTTTCCCTCAATAGAAAGGTGCACTCTGAACATTCCTGTGATCATAACAGTCCTGGCGATAGCGGATCTACATTTGCTGATTATTTGAAATGAAAATGAAATGAAAACCGCTTATTGTCACAATTAGACTTCAAATGAAGTTACTGTGAAAATCCCCTAGTCGCCACATTCCGGCGCCTGTTGGGGGAGGCTGGTACGGGAATTGAACCGTGCTGTTGGCCTGCCTTGGTTTGCTTTCAACGCCAGCGATTTAGCCCAGTGTGCTAAACCTTATTTTCAGTTGGATTCGTAACAGCCGACGATTAGGTGAGGATTCATGGTTTTTTAAGGATCTATTAATGATTATGTGTCCATTATGATTACTTTCTCACAGGTTTAAATAGTTAATTCCATTTTTTTTTTCCAGCAGAACGAGGCTCGAGATCCGGCAATGTAGCGTCAGTAACCGAACGGTTTGCAAAATTCATCACAAACAATCTCGTTGTATTTACCACGCTCTCAACCCAGTTCAGCTCTGATTCCAATACTGTTATCTGGCATTTTCATAGTGTTTTGAGACTGATTCTAAAGCTGATAAACAATTTTGTTCTCAATTATTTCTGACACTTGAGCCAGGATTGACATGAGCTAACACTTGTTTGATATTTTTGCCGACATGCACGCTTACGTTGCGAGAACGAACGCAAAGAGAGGCACGGAATGAGCTAAAGGCGGGTAGGTTGCATAGAAACGTAGGGTCTCATTAAATGCCAAGAATGAGAAAAATGAAAAGATTCATGAGTGTATTGCAGGGGCTGGTTGAGCGCAGGGCTAATTCGCTGGCTTTCAAAGCAGACCAAGGCAGGCCAGCAGCACGGTTCAATTGCCGTACCAGCCTCCCCGAACTGGGGCCGGAATGTAGCGACCTGGGGCTTTTCACAGTAACTTCCTTTTAAGCTTACTTGTGACAATAAGCGATTTTAATTTCATTTCCCACCATCAAAATATTCTGCAGTCACTATCGAATCTGGTGGTAATATACAAGTGCCAAATTATGAAACTGGTATTTGTACCAATAATTCAGACACTTGGGAAAAAAACTGCCTGTCCGGCCATTACCGAATTGATCTGAGATGAATTGTTGAGATTGATACATTGGTGGAACATTTGCGTACTGCGGGGACTTTGGCGCTTTCGGGATCTTTCAGGAATTAGGGTTCTTGGGTATTGTTGGGTACATACGCTTTGGTAGAGTGGTGTCGCACTCTCTAATTACTGATGGATTGGCCAGACTGGAATAATATTTCAATTCATATCTGTACCATCCCCATTCAGGTGACCATTGTCAGGTGACCAGAGCCGCAGTGGACACTTTCATTCTCAATGCAAGTAAGTACAGCCAAACTGTTGCAATAAAACGAGATTCTCGATGGTTTGTGAAAGGCGCATTCTACTAGTTAAGAGAACATGTATTAGGCCCCAGCATCTGAATTAATGTAGAATCCCTCTTCCCTGTTGCTGATACCAGAATATACCAATTATCCCTCTCGCCATCTGATAATACAAAGGTAGGTTAATTTTTCCGGTACAATGTCTGTCGGACTTTGCTCCAGATTTCTGTTTCGTATTTCCAATTTCCCAACGATGCATAGATATATAGAAGATCGGAGCAGGAGGAGGCCTTTTGGCCCTTCGAGCCTGCTCCGCCATTTATTACGGTGATAGCTGATCACCCAACTCAATGGCTTAATTCTGCTCTCTCCCCTTAGCCTTTGATCCCATTCTCCCCAAGTGCTATATCTAGCCGCCTCTTGAATATGTTCAATATATAGCATCAGCTACTTCCTGTTGAAATGAATTCCACAGGCTCACCACTCTTTGTGTGAAGAAAAGTCTCCTCATCTCTATGCCAAATGGTTTACCCTGAATCCTCAGACTGTGACCCCTGGTTCTGGACACACCCATCATTGGTAACATCTTCCCTGCATCTGCCCTGTCTAGTCCTGTTAGAATTTTATAAGTCTCTATGAGATCCCCCCTCATTCCTCTGAACTCCAGCGAGAACATTGCTAACCTAGTCTAACTCTCCTCATGTGGCAGTCCCACCATCACAAGGATGTACTAGAATTTTCTGGAAGCCCCCACGTGCAGTTTCACCTGAGAGCTGTCCAGAAGGACTAAGGTCCCCTTGGCAAATGGGCTGGGTGCTATCTGACAAAACGATGCAGATGTAACGTGGAATGGTGCTGTCCATTTTACACTCCCAGTCACTTGAATAGAGTTAGAATAAATAGAACTCGCTTGCAACTTCCGAGTAACTGTTTAAAAACCCAGACCAAGTCTGCAGGTGCATCTGCCATCGCTTCTTTTTGATCGTCCCTGGTGGGGCTGAGGGACGCTTCCAATCGCCAATCCCACCCGGCCTGAATCAGCAAGTTCTAGCGAGACAGGAGCCTTCCGCTTCCAAGACAGTGTGGCGCAAGGCAGTGGCATTCCGCCGCTGATTGTCACTCCCAGGGTGTTGCGGCTGAGTGGATAGGTCTGCTTTTCTCTCTCAATTTCCTGCTGCATTTCTCAGTCTGAAGTTTGACGTTCCGTGTCCCCCCGCGACGGACTTCAGCACAAAGACGACACTGACATTCCACGGCAGAACCGAAGGACAACTACACGGCCTGATGCGCCTTCCTCGCAGCTACTTTTCTAAGTCAGCCTGTGGACCGGGGAAATTCTCCCTCGTGTGCTGCTTAACCTATCATCCCTCAAACAAGATATCAACAAATAATTTGTTGACAATGATTTCATTAAGTTGTGAAGGGATCAACATTGCAATGATGAGGGGGGAAGAGTTGGGGAAAGTGAGGATAATTGGATGGCTTGCTGAGTGAGCGGATGCAGAGACATCAAGCACAGGGCTGCCTTATTCTCTGAAAGAGCGTTATGTTTTGGGAATAACTGGGCTGTCTTTGAAGTATTTTTGAATGGAAAATGTGTTTGCTAGTCTCCGTGCGGACCTGTCTACACCTCCTTGGAGTTTTCCGCTTTGGAAAAGAGATCAAAAAAAAAAGTCCGGTCGCACATGACAATCGGGATGGTTTCACATGGAGGAGACAGGATTTGCCAAAGAGCCCACGGGCTTGAGAAAATTCATAAGGAAACCGGGAGACTCCAATAACACAGTCAAATTAAGCCCCTGCACAAAGAATGTCATCTACTATGGAATGTAAAGGAATATATTTTGAACATTTCTGAGTCGATTCCATTGTTTTTGTGTAATTCTTCGCTGATAGGAGTATTGTGCAAAAAGCAGAAACTTTCTTGAGTTTCACTGAGACATTTCTGCTCATCTGCCACTGCAGTTACTGGCGGATTTGTATCCATGTGCCAATGCGTGTAAATAAAACTAATATTATTCGATTATAACAGTGCACCAGGGATTCATTAAAATACGTCTTAATTATGCTCACTGTTCCCAAAATGCTCCCCTACTGAAACCTCGACCATCTGGCCGGGCTTATCGCCCAATATAGGTAATTACGGCTCCTTCCCTATTTGGACCATCTACATATTGTTTCAAGACACCATTTGGATGCTCCTTACATACTCCGCCCCACCCGCGCCCCTAGCATTAATTCAGAGCTAGTCTCCATGGGGGAAGATGAAATCACCCGCCGCAACAACTCTGTTACTTTTACACGTTTCCAAAATCTGCCTGCATTTCTGCTTCTCAATCTCCGGCTGACTGTTGGGAGGCCTATAGTAGACCTCCGGCATTTTGACTTCAACCTTCTTGTTCCTGAGCTCTACCCATAGTGCCTCGTTGCATGAGCCCTCTGAGGTGTAATCCCACAATACAGTTCTGATATTCTCCTCAAGGAGTATTGCAAATTCCCAGCCCTTTTACACCCCCCTCTCTATCCCGCCTGAAAGATCTGTATCCTGGAACATTTAGCTGACAATCCTGTCCCTCCCTCAATCTGTAACGGCAATAACAGCATAGATCCAAGTATTAATCCAAGCTCTAAAATAAATTGCCTTCCTTGTTTTACTTCTCTCAAGTGCACTTCAGACCACCAGTCCCACTGTGTTCAGCAACCTCCCCCTGCCTGCTCCTCCACTGAGCCTTACTGGCCCTATTCTCAAGATCACCTCAGTTTGCTCACCTTCTGACCTATTGCTCCGGTTCCTACCCATTGCCACACTAATTTAAATCCTTCCATGTGCAACTAGCAAATCTCGCGGCCAGGATATTGGCGCCCCTCGCGTTTACATGCAACATATCCTTCTTGTCCAGATCCAACCTGTCCAGGAACAGATCCCAATGAGCCATATATGAGAAACCTCCTACACCAGCTCTTTAGCCACGTGTTTGGCTGTTATGTCTTCGTATTTCTAGCCTCACAGGTACGTGGAACAGGGAGTAATCCCGTGACTCCAACCCTCGTGGTCCTGTTATTTGACCACCTACTGAACTCCCTAAACCTCTGCTGCAGGGCCTCTTCACTCCTCCTATCTATGTCGTTAGTACCAATATGTACCACGACGTGTGGATATTCAACCAGACGCTTCGGAATGAGCCTGCGTGTTCAGAGGCATCCTGGAGCCTAGTACCAGGGAGGCTACATCCCAACCTGGAGTATCTTCCATGTCCAGGAAAGCACCCCATCTTCGCCCCTGAATACAGAGTCCGTATAACTATTATTCCTCAACGTTTTTTCCCTCCCTGCTTAACATGAGAGCCAGCCATGGTGCCACTGCTCTGTCTGCTACTGCTATTATCCCCTGATAGGCCACGCCACCCCCCACACCAGTATCCAAAACTGTATTCTTGCTGGACACGGGGATAGTCACAGGGGATTCATGAATGAATGCCTGCCCCATCTTGCGGTCACTCATCTAGCACCTTGGGAGTAACCACTTCTCTGAAACTGCAATCTACGATCCATTCCGCCACCTGCATGCTCCTAATTAATAATAATCTTTACTAATGTGTCATGCAAATGTCACTTTAAGAAGTGTTTGGCTGCTGAAGCCAGACAAAGCAGGTGTACTGCTGTTCTCCCTTTCATGAAAAGACTATCTCTAGATCATTTCGTGAATTCTGAATTATAAATATTCTCAGTAGTGAATGTAAACCTGATGTGCTTCTGTTAAAATGTCTTTCTTTTGTCTTCGGAATGTTGTTTGGGAAGCTACTAAGGATTAATTAGTGTTGTATTCTTTGGGATTTGTATTTGAATTGATGGTTGCTGAGATGTTCACTTTATATTTTGAAAAGGTTAACTTGAGTTCATAAACATTGTTTTGCTTTAAAAAAGACTTTTCCATTTCTGCTGTACCACTACCAGTAGAGTGGGCTGTATGCTCCTCATACTACAATCTATTAAAAGTTATGTGTCAGGTGAAATCCATGATACACTTTGGGGTTCGCTAACCCTGGCCCATAACAAATTGGGGACTCGAGGGGGATAAACGTCTATCTATTCGATTGGCTTAGTGTGAACTTGAGACAGTGATGGGAGAGAATATTGTGGTTGCTTTTCAGGTGTGGTAATCTAGTTTAAGTAGGGAGTGTGTTGTGGACAATGGCTCTTTCAGAGGCTCAGATGTTTATTGGGATGGAGACGGTCACACGCAGTACCTTACGGACAGAGACTAAAAGCAGACTGCTAGCTGTGGCAAAAACATTGCAGTTAAAATTACTTGACAAAATGCGAAAATATGAGGTCATTATGGCGGTGGCTAAGCATTTGGTGTTGCCTGAGATACAGTTTGACTCATTGGAAATGTCAAAAATTCAGTTACAAATTAAGCAAATGGAACATGAAAAAGAAATCAAGCAGCTTGAATACGAATGAGATAGAGAGTAAAAATAAAGAGAAAATAAGATGCAGATCAGGGAAAAAGATACAGAGAGAGAGTTTGAACTTCATAAAATGGCCATGAAACATGGCAGTCAGTAAAAATTGGCAGGCGGAAACGGAAAAGTACAGTTGGATGGTAGCATTGAGGATAATGAGAAAGAGCGTCAAAGTAGAAGGCTTGGTGGGAGTCTATTTGGTGGGAGTCTCCTGGCCACAGGACATGTGGGTATTACTGATTCAAACAAAGCTGGTAGGTCGGGCAAGTGAAGTGCTGCATCACTATCAGAGGAGGTATCTGAGTCGCATGAACAGGTGAAAAAATCCATCTTATGTGCAGACGAACTAGTGACTGAAGCCTCAGATAAAGGTTTAGAAATTTGAGGAAATAATTTGGTCAAATGTACATGGAGTTTGAAAGGCTCAAACAGAGCAATTTTAATAGTAGAGAAGGGATTTGAAAATAGACCAAACGTATGACGCTCTCAGAAAAATTATACTTTTGGAGGAGTTGAAACCTTCAATTCCTGATGTAGTGAGAACTCATGTGGAAGAGCAGAGGGTTAAAACTGCGAGATTCGCAGTAGAAATGGCAGATAATTATGAATTAGTTCATAAATCAAAGTTTGGTTTCCGACATCAGATACAGCCTGTGAGGGATAGAAACTGGGGACATGAGAAATACTCAAGTGGCAGAGGCAAAGGTGATCTGATGGGAGATAATAAGGAGAGTGTGCCTCAGATTAAAAAATAAATCCAGGAGGGTGGAAGAGAAATGAAAAGTTTCAAATGTTTTCAATGTAATAAACTACGCCATGTAAAGTTGCAGTGTTGGTGGTTGAAGAAAAGCTCTGGGAAGGCTGATGTGGTAAAACAGGATAAGGCAGTGGGGTTTGTTAACGTGGTAAAGGAAAGGCCAAGTGAAGCGAAGGAGGTGCAAAAGATTATACAGCATGATCAAGAGCTGATTGATAAGAAGATGCCAGATCTCATAAAAAATGTACTTGTGTGGGTAAAGTTTACTCATGTGTATCAGGAGGAGCAGGTAAAGAAGTAACAATTTTAAGAGATACGGGAGCTAGTCAATCTTTAATGGTAAGAGATAAGGAGTTATGTAGTTTGGGAAGAATGTTGCCAGAAAAGGTGGTGGTATGTGGAATTCAGAGTGAGAGGAGTGGTGTTCCATTATATAAGGTAAGGTTGGAAAGTCCAGTGAAGAGTGGTGAAGTGGTAGTAGGAGTAATAGAGAAACTAACTTGTCCAGGAATGTAGTTTATCTTAGGTAATGGTATAGTTGGATCGCAGGTGGGAGTGATGCCTACTGTGGTTGAGAAGCCAGTGGGAAATCAGACAACTGAAGTGTTGAAAGACGAATATCCTGGGATTTTTTCGGATTGTGCAGTAACAAGGTCGCAAAGTGATAGGTTAAGCCAAGAGGCGGAATCAAAGAGTGAAGATGAAGTTGAAGTGCAATTATCAGAACTATTTTTGATCAGCTGGTTGAAAAACAACAAGAACAGCTGGAGGATGAGGCGGATTTTTTTAGTTCAGAAAAATTGGCGGAGTTACAACTGAAAGATGTAGAAATAAAACGGATGTATCAGAAAGCATACAGGGAAGAGGAATCTGAGTGTATACCAGAGTTTTAATTCCGTAGAAGTGACGTCTTGGTGAGAAAATGGAGACCTTTACATATGCACGCAGATGAAAAGTGGGCAGAGGTTCATCTAGTAATATTGCCGATAGGGTATAGAAAGGAGGTGTTGCGAGTTGCACATGAGGTACCAGTGGGAGGTCATTTGGGAATAAGGAAAACTCAAGCTTAAATCCAGAAACATTTTTATTGTCCTGGACTACATAAAGATGTCGTTAAATTTTGTCAATCATGCCACACGTGCCAAGTGGAAGGGAAACCTCAAGCAGTGGTAAAACTAGCGCCCTTAATACCCATTCCTGCCTTTGAGGAACCTTTTAAAATGGTCCTAATTGATTGCGTAGGTCAGCTTTCTAAAACGAAAAGTGGGAATCAATAGCTTTTCACTATAATGTATGTGTCTACTCGGTTTCCAGAGGCAATTCCAGGTCGTAATATTACAGCTAAAAAGATTGAGGAGGAAGTACTTAACTTCTTTACCAGATATGGACTACCGACAGAAATACAATCGGACCAAGGATCAAATTTTGCCTCAAGGCTATTCAAAGAAGTTATGGATAGATAAGAAAAAAAACAATTTAAATCAACTGCGTACCATCCAGAATCGCAGGGAGCGTTAGAAAGGTGGCATCAGATATTAAAGACAACGTTAAGGGCTTATTGTCAAGATTATCCAGAGGACTGGGATAAAGGAATTCCATTCGTACTATTTGAAATTAGGGATGCACCTAATGAGTCAACAAAATTCAATCCTTTTGAACTAATTTTTGGTCTTGAGGGAAGAGGGCCACTGAAATTGATAAAGGAAAAATTGGTGGGTGAGAAATCGGAAATTTCATTATTGGATTGTGTTAAATTTTTGGGAACGATTAGGGAACGAGCAGGTGAATTACGAGACAACATTTAAACGTTGCACAAAATATGATGAAACGGGTAGCGGACAAGAAATCCAAAGTTCGTTGTTTTGCTCGTGGAGATAAATTTTAGTATTTTTACCAGGTGTAGGTGAACCTTTAAAAGCTAGGTTTTGTGGACCTTATCAGATTGAAAGGAAATTTAGTGAAATGAATTATGTGGTTAAAAACACCAGATAGAAGGAAGACTCACCGAGTGTGTCGTGTGAATATGCTTAAAAGGTACTTTGAAAGGGAAGGGGAGAAAAAGGATGTGGTTTTAATGATTCTAACTCAAAGTGACGAACCAAATCCAGATGACTGTCAATTTGACACACCTCAAATGTTAATGGAAAATGAGGTTGTTCTTAAAAAATGGGATAAATTGTTGAGTTAACTTCCAGAGGAAAAACAGACTGACCGGAAAGAGTTATTGATACCACAAATGCAAATTTGGAGAGACAAATTGGGAAGGAGTAAAATGGCTATAAATAATGTAGATGTCGAAAATGCTGTTCCAATCAAACAACATCCATACAGACTTCACCCTTTAAAATTGGCACAGGTGAACAAAGAGATGACATTCGCCGGGCAGCACGGTAGCATTGTGGATAGCACAATTGCTTCACAGCTCCAGGGTCCCAGGTTCGATTCTGGCTAGGGTCACTGACTGTGCGGAGTCTGCACATCCTCCCCGTGTGTGCGTGGGTTTCCTCCGGATGCTCCGGTTTCCTCCCACAGTCCAAAGATGTGCAGGTTAGGTGGATTGGCCATGATAAATTGCCCTCAGTGTCTAAAATTGCCCATAGTGTTGGGTGGGGTTACTGGGTTATGGGGATAGGGTGTAGCTGTTGACCTTGGGTAGGGTGCTCTTTCCAGGAGCCGGTGCAGAATTGATGGGCCGAATGGCCTCCTTCTGCACTGTAAATTCTATGAAAAATGGATAGTATGCTTAAAATAGCATAATTCAAGTGGGTTGCAGCCAATGGAGCTCACCCATAGTGATGGAACGAAAAGGGGACGGTATCCAACGGTTGTGTGTGGACTATAAAAATGTTAATGCAGTTACAAGAACGGACTCTGATCCTATTCCACGTTTGGAGGATTGCATTGAGAAAGTGGGACAATCAGCTTTTATTTCCAAACTGGATTTCCTTAAAGATTACTGGCAGGTACCTTTATCCGAAAGGACGAAGGAGATTTCAGCTTTTGTGACTCCAGATGGTATACATTACCCAGTTCTGCGGTATACATCGACGATCTGGTAATTTTCAGCCAGACATGGAAAGAACATTTAAATCATCTGATGGAGTTATTCGATCGACTTCAGGAGGCGGGTTTGGTGGAAAACCTAGCCAAAAGTGAATATGGGAAAGCCCAAGTCACGTTCCATGGCAATACAATCGGACAGGATCGAATGGGACCACGGGATGTGAAAACGAAAGTTATTGGGGAGTTTCCGAAACCCTGAAGACGAAGGGAAATATGCGATTTCTTGGCACGAGTGGATTTGATCGAACATTTGCGAACATTTTTTGTGGCGTGGTTGCTCCACTGATGGACTTGCTGAAGAAACTTCGAAAGTTCCAGTGGACAGCGGAGCTTCAGCAGTCATTTGACTGCCTGAAAGCTGTGAGACCAATGCTCATGTGTTGGAGAATTTCAAGAGATTGTGATCAGATTGATCTAAAGTATCTGACTTTAAAGAGAAATGCTGAGGCATAGAAAATTGGATGGACCGTGCAGAGACCTCCTTGTTCAAAGAGAAGTCAATCATGAAGGATTTCAGTTGGAGGACGAAGAACGGGAAAAAATGGACTATATTAATATGCCCGTTTGCCTTTGTTGTATTTTTTTAAACGAAAAAGTATATTTACTGTGTGCATTTCTTAAAGGATAGTGAAAAGGTGAAAAATGAAACCATCTAGAAGTTGATGGTTTACCTTTTTTTTCTTGGGGGGAGGTGTCAAGCGAATGTCACTTTAAGATGTGTTTGGCTGCTCATGTTACCGCAGTGATGTCAGAGTGTGGGTGGAGCTGAGCTCTGGCTCTGTCTTTTAGTTTCACTTTGAGAAAAGCTTGGGTGTGTTTGTGTCTTTTTGGTTTCGTTGTCAGTGTTGGAGCTGAAGCCAGACAAAGCAGGTGTACTGCTGTTCTCCCTGCCATGAAAAGACTCTATCTTGATCATTTGGTGAATTCAGAATTAAAAATGTTCTTACTAATTAATGGAAACCTGATATGCTTCTGTTAAAAGGTGTTTCTTTTGTCTTCTGGATGTTGTTTGGGAAGTTATTAAGGATTACTTAGTGTTGTATTATTTGGGGGTTGTTTTTGAATTGATGTCTGCGAAGATGTTCACTGTATGTTTTGAAAAGGTGAACTTGAGTTCATAGAATAAACATTGTTTTTCTTTAAAAAATACTTTTCCATTTGTGTGTACCACACCAGTAGATTGGACCATATGCTCCCCATACCACAAACTATTAAAATGTGTGGGTCAGGTGAACTCCATGATACACTTTGGGGTTCTCTAATACCTGGCCCATAATAAATGTCACAAGTAGGTTAACATTAACACCACAATGGAGTTGCTGTAAAAAATCTCCTAGTTGCCACACGGCGGCGCCTTTCAGATACTGATGGAAAATTCAGTATGTCCAATTCACATAATAGAGCGTCTTTTGGGACTAATTGGAGGAAACTGGAGCACCTGGAGGAAACCCAGGCAGACACAGGGAGAACGTGCAGAATCGACACAGTGACCCAAGCCGGCATTGAATCCGGGTCCCCGGCGCCGTGAAGCAACAGTGTTAACCACTGTGCTACCGTGCCGCCTTTGTGCATCAAACTACTGCTCCAACCGATCCATGTGGTCTGTGAGGAGTTGCAATTGGTGACACTACCTGTGATGTAGTTGTCCGGAATCCTGGAAGTATCATAGACCTCCCAAAAAATAATAATAAGTAGCCAATAAAGTTACTACATATCACAAGTGAACCATTTTATCCATCTAACTGCTATTTCTGGAACTAATTAATACTTTAAATTGAAAAATGAATACTTCTTAAATTAAAATAAGTTACAGTCAACTGTCTGCGTTTTAACATTAGATTTATCTTTTAAATGTAAAATGCGAAATACAGTAAACACCTGTCTTTGGGTTCGACATCCCTTTAGAACATAGAACATAGAAACATACAGCACAGCACATGCCTTCCGGCCCACGATGTTGTGCCGGACTTTTGTCGTAGATTAAGAACAAATTCATCTACACCCCATCATTCAACCGTAATCCATGCAATAGCCGCTTTAAGGTCCCTGATGTTTCCGACTCAACGAATTACACAGGCAGTGCATTCCATGCCCCCACCACTCTCTGGGTAAAGAACCTACCTCTGACATCCCCCCCCGACATCTTCCACAATTCACCTTAAATTTGTGTCGCCTTGTAATGGTTTGTTCCACCAGGGGAGAAAAGTATCTGACTGTCTGCTCTATCTATTCCCCTGATCACCTTCTAAATCTCTATCAAGTCGCCCCTCATCCTTCTCCGTTCTAATGAGAAAAGGTCTAGCACCCTCAACCTTTCCTCGAAAGACGTACTTTCCATTCCCGGCAACATCCTGGTAAATCTCCTTTGCACCTTTTCAAAAGCTTCCACATCCTTCCTAAAATGAGGCGACCAGAACTGCACAGAGTACTCCAAATGTGGCCTTACCAAGGTTTTGTACAGCTGCATCATCACCTCACGGCTCTTAAATTCAATCCCTCTGCTAATGAACGCGAGCACACCATAGGCCTTCTTCACAGCTCTATCCACTTGAGTGGCAACTTTCAAAGATCTATAAACATCGATCCCAAGATCTCGCTGCTTCTCCACATTGTATTCCACATTCATATGTGTCCTTCCAAAATGGACAACCTCACACGTTTCAGGGTTAAACTCAATCTTCCACTTCTCAGCCCAGTTCTGCACCCTATCTATGCCTCTTTGCAGCCGACAACAGCCCTCCTCACTATCCACAACTCTACCAATCTTCGTATAGTCTGCAAATTTACTGACCCACACTTCAACTCCCTCATCCAAGTCATTAATGAAAATTACAAACAGCAGACGACCCAGAACTGATTCCTGCGGTGCGCCACAGGTAACTGGGCTCCAGGCTGAATATTTGCCATCCACCACCACTCTCTGACTTCTGGCCAAATTTCCCACTCTCCCATGCCTCCTTACTTTCTGCATAAGCCTATCATGGGGGAACGTTATCAAATGCCTTTCTAAAATCCATGTACACTACATCCACTGCTTTACTTTCATCCACGCGCTTGGTCACCACCTCAAAGAATTCAAAAGACTTGTAAGGCAAGACCTACCCCTCACAAATCCGTGCTGACTATCCCTAATGAAGCAGTGTCTTTCCAGATGCTCAGAAATCCTATCCTTCAGTACCCTTTCCATTACTTTGCCTACCACCGAAGTAAGACTAACTTGCCTGTTATTCCCAGGGTTATCCCTGTTCCCTTTTTTGAACAGGGGCACGACATTCGCCACTCTATAATCCCCTGGTACCACCCCTGTTGATAGTGAGGACGAAAAGATCATTGCCAACGGCTCTGCAATTTCATCTCTTGCTTCCCATAGGATCCTTGGAAATATCCCGTCAGGCCCGGGTGACTTGTCTATCCTCAAGATTTTCAAAATGCCCAACACATCTACCTTCCTAACAAGTACCTCCTCGAGCTTACCAGTCTATTTCACACTGTCCTCTCCAACATTATGGCTCCTGTTATTCGTAAATACTGAAGAAACGTACTCGTTCAAGACCTCTCCTGTCTCTTCAGTCTCAACACACAATCTCCAGATACTGTCCTTGATCGGAACTACCTCGCTCGAGTCATTCTCATATTTCTCACATATGTGAAAAACGCCTTTGGGTTTTCCTTGATCCTACCCACCAAAGATTTTTGAATGCCCTCCCTTCGCTCTCCTAATCCCTTTCTTCAGTTCCAACCTGGCTATCTTGTATCCCTCCAGCGCCTTGTCTGAACTTTGTTTCCTCAGCCTTATATCAGTATCCTTCTTCCTCTGAACAAGACATTCAACCTCTCTTATCAACCATGATTCCCACACTCGACTATCTCTTCCCTGCCTGAAAAGAACATACATATCAAGGACACGTAGTATCTTTCCTTGAACAAGCTTCACATTTCAATTGCGTCCTTCCCTGACAGCCTATGTTCCCAACTTCTGCACTTCAGTTCCTGTCTGACAACATCGCATTTACCCTTCCCCCAATTGTAAACCTTGCCCTGTTGCACGCACCTATCCCTTTCCATTACTGAAGTGAAAGTCACAGAAATGTGGTCCCCCACTAACAAATCTATCACTTGCTTTGGTTCATTACCAAGTACCAAATCCAATAAGGCCTCCCCTCCGCTCCGACAATCTACATACTGTGTTAGAAAACTTCCTGGACACACTGCATTGCACAAACACCACCCCATCAAAACTATTTGATCTAAAGAGTTTCCAAACTGTGCCTCCACTTCTCTGTTGTTATTGGGGGTTCTATAGAAAACTCCCAACAAGGTGACTGCTGCTTTCCTCTTTCTGACTTCAACCCATACGAACTCAGTAGGCAGTTCCTCCTCGAACTGCCTTTCTACAGCTGTTCTGCTATCGAAATTAACAATGCCACCCCCCCCCCCCACCTCTTTTACCACTCTCCCTAATTTTATTGACACATCTATAACAAGGAACCTCCAACTACCATTTCAACCCCTCTTCTATCCAAGTTTCCGTGAACGCCACCACATCGTAGTCCCAAGTACCGATCCATGCCTCAAGTTCACCCACCTTTTTGATGATGCTTCTTGCGTTGAAATATCCCCACTTCAACACATCTCCATGACTGCAGGTACTCTCCTTTGTCAGTGTTACCTTCCGCGCTGCCTCACTGCACGCTTTGACGTCCTGAATATCGGCTACTTTAGCTGCTGGACTACAAAACCGGTTCCCATTCCCATGCCAAATTAGTTAAAACACCCCCGAAGAGTACTAGAAAACCTCCCTCCAAGGATATTGGTGCCCATCTGGTTCGGATGCAGCCCGTCCTGCTTGTACAGGTCCCACTTTTCTCAGAATGCGCTCCAATTATACAAATACCCGAAGCCCTTCCTCCTACACCATTCCTGCAGACACTACACTCGCTCCCTATTCCTAGACTCGCTATGACGTGGCACTGGCAACACACTAGAGATGAGAACTCTGTCTGTCCTGGCTTTTAACTTCCAGCCTAACTCCCTAAACTTGTTTACCACATCCACACCCCTTTTCCTACCTACGTCGTTGGTACGAATGTGCACCACGACGTCTGGCTTCTCCCCCTCTCACTTAGGGATCCTGAAGACACAATCTGTGTCATCCCTGGCCCTGGCATCCGGGAGGCAACATACCTTCCGGGAGTCTCGCTCGTGGCCACAGAATATACCATCCATTCCGCTAACCATTGAGTCTCCTATCACTATTGATTTTCTATTCTTCTTCCTTCCCGTCTGAGCCCCAAAGCCAGACTCAGTGCCAGAGACCTGGACGCTCGGAGTTCCCCCTGTCGGTCATCTCCCCCAACAGCATCCAAAACGGTATAGTTGTTTTGAAGGGGAACGGCCACGATCTGCCCGTTCGTTTAATTTCCCCTGACTGTAAGCCAGCTACTCTTGTCCTGTACCTTGGGTGTGTTTACATAAGAACATAAGAACTAGGAACAGGAGTAGGCCATCTGGCCCCTCGAGCCTGCTCCGCCATTTAATGAGATCGTGGCTGATCTTTGTGGACTCAGCTCCACTCTCTGGCCCGTACACCATGTCCCCGAATCCCTTTATTCTTTAGAAAGGCATATATCTTTTTCTTAACAACGTTTAAAGAAGGGGCCTCAACTGCTTCACTGAGCAAGGAATTCCAGAGATTCACAACCCTTTGGGTGAAGAAGTTCCTCCTACACTCCGTCCTAAATCTACCTCCCTTTATTTTGAGGCTATGCCCCCCCCTAGTTCTGCTTTCCCCGACCAGTGAAAACAACCTGCCTGCATCTATCCTATCTATTCCCTTCATAATTGTATATGTCTCAATAAGATCCCCCCCCCCCCGCATCCTTCTAAACTCCAATGAGTACAGTCCCAGTCTACTCAACCTCTCGTCATAATCTAATCCCCTCAACTCTGGGATCAACCTAGTGAATCTCCTCTGCACTCCCTCCAGTGCCAATATGTCCTTTCTCAGGTAAGGTGACCAAAACTGAACGCAATACTCCAGATGCGGCCTCACCAACACCCTATACAATTGCAGCATAACTTCACTAGTCTTGAACACCATCCCTCGAGCAATGAAATAAAAAACTCGATTACCTTCTTAATCACCTGTTGCACCTGCACACCAACTTTTTGCGACTCGTGCACCAGCACACCCAGGTCCCTCTGCACAGCAGCATGTTTTATCATCTTACCGTTTAAATAATAATCCATTCTGCTTTTATTCGTCCCAAAATTGATAGCCTCACACTTGGCAACATTGAATTCCATCTGCCAGAACCTAGCCCATTCACCTAACCTATCCAAATCCTTCTACAGACTTCCGGTATCCTCTGCACCTTTTGCTTTACCACTCATCTTAATGTCGTCTGCAAACTTTGACACATTGCACTTGGTCCCCAACTCCAGATCGTCTATGTAAATTGTGAACAACTGCGGGCCCAACACTGATCCTTGAGGGACCCCACTAGTTACAGGTTGCCAATCAGAGAAACACCCATTTATCCCCACTCTCTGTTTTTTGTTAGTTAACCAATCCTCTACCCATGCTACCACTTTACCCTCAATGCCATGCATCTTTAGTTTATGCAGCAACCTTTTGTGTGGCACCTTGTCAAAAGCTTTCTGGAAATCCAGATATACCACATCCATTGGCTCCCCGTTATCTACTGCGCTGATAACGTCCTCAAAAAATGCTACCAAATTATTCAGACACGGCCTACCCTTTGTGTACCCATGCTGCGTCTGCCCAATGGGACAATTTCCCTCCCAGGTGCCCCGCTATTTCCTCCTTAATGATAGATTCCAGCATTTTCCCTACAACCGAAGTTAAGCTTACCGGCATATAATTACCCGCTTTCTGCCGACCTCCTTTTTTTAAACAGTGGTGTCACGTTTGCTACTTTCCAATCGTCTGGGACCACCCCAGAGTCTAGTGAATTTTGATAAATTATCACAAGTGCGTTTACAATTTCCCTAGCCATCTCTTTTAACACTCTGGGATGCATCCCATCAGGGCCAGGAGACTTGTCTACCTTTAGCCCCATTACCTTGCCCAATACTGCCTCCTTCGTGATTACAATCATCTCAAGGTCCTCACCTATCATATCTTTATTTCCATCAGTCACTGGCATGTTATTTGTGTCTTCCACTGTGAAGACTGACCCAAAAAACCGGTTCAGCTCCTCAGCCATTTCCCCGTCTCCTATTATTAAATCTCCCTTCTCATCTTCCAAAGGACCAATATTTACCTTAGCCACTCTTTTCTGTCTTATATATTTGTAGAAGGTTTTACTATCTGCTTTTATGTTCTGAGCCAGTTTACTTTCATAGTCTACCTTACTCTTCTTTAATGGTTTTTAGTAGCTTTCTGTTGTCCCCTAAAGACTTCCCAGTCCTCTAGTCTCCCACTAATTTTTGCCACTTTGTATGTTTTTTCCTTCAATTTGACACTCTCCCTCACTTCCTTAGATATCCACGGTCGATTTTTCCCCTTTCTACCGTCTTTCCTTTTTGTCGGTATGAACCTTTTCTGAACACTGTGAAAGATCGCTCGGAAGGTTCTCCACTGTTCCTCAACTGCTTCACCATGAAGTCTTTGCTCCCAGTCTACCTTAGCTAGTTCTTCTCTCATCCCATTGTAATCGCCTATGTTTAAGCACAAAACACTCGTGTTTGATTTTACCTTGTCATCCTCCAACTGTATTTTAGATTCCACCATATTGTGGTCGCTCCTTCCAAGAGGATCCCGAACTATGAGATCATTAATCAATCCTGCCTCATTACACAGGACCAGATCTAGGACCGCTTGTTCCCTTGTAGGTTCCGTTACATACTGTTCCAGGAAATTATCCCGGGTACATTCTATAAACTCTTCCTCAAGGCTGCCTTTACCAACCTGGTTAATCCAATCGACATGCAGATTAAAATCTCCCATGATAACCGCTGTACCATTTCTACATGCATCCGTTATTTCTTTGCTTATTGCCTGCCCTACCACCCTGTTACTATTTGGTGGCCTATAGACTACTCCTATCAGTGACCTTTTCGCCTTACTATTCCTGATTTCCACCCAAATTGATTCAACCTTGTCCTCCATAGCACCAATATTATCCGTTACTATTGCCCGAATGCCATCCTTAAACAACAAAGCTACACCACTGCCCTTACCGCCCATTCTATCCTTTCGTATAGTCTGATACCCTTGGATATTTAACTCCCAGTCGTGACCATCTTTTAACCATGTTTCAGTAATGGCCACTAAATCATAGTCATTCACGATGATTTGCGCCATCACCTCATTTACCTTATTTCGTATACTACGAGCATTCATTTACCTCCCTGTAACTTTATTATTACCCCCTCTGCCTCCTGGATGATCCGAAGTTCATCCAGCACTAGGTCCAGTTCCCTAACATGGTCTCTGAGGAGCTGGCGTTGGGTGCACTTCCCGCAGGTATAGCCACCGGTGGTATCCCTCATCACCCATATCCTACAGGAGGAGCATGCAACTGCCCTAGCCTCCAACCCCTCTTACCTTACAGAATTTAGCTGCCCTGTGGAGCAACTGGAACTCCGCCCTCCGACTCTTCTCACAGTCAGCTGCACTCTTTGTATACTCCTGGCTCCCATCACGCACTTTGAGGAAATGTAGGAAATTAAATGGAAGGAGCACCTTACTCCCTCCTCATCTAACTCCCTCAGTCACCATGCTCTCACTATAGCACTCAAATGCACCCACATTCAGCACTCAGTGCAAACAAAGTCTGCACTTTAGCTGGCTCACATTTATACTGCGACTCTTTACGTTTGATTAATTAATTAATTATTTACGTTTAATTAATTTAACAACATTTTATTTTTAAATTGAGTGCAGATTCCCTACCAGCCAACCAGGTCCCAACTTTCCTGTGATGTTGTCTTTTCAGTTGTTTCACCTGATATCAGTGACTTTGTTTACTCACTGGGTGTAACCCCGCCCAATCAATCTGCCCCCTGAACTGGGCTTGGATCCCCGCGTTAAGATTAAACACCCACCGGGGGTAACCCAGCCCAATCAATCTGCTCCGTGTAATTGTCCGGAATCCCCGAGGTCAGTTTATACACTCACCGGATATAACCCGGCCCAGTGACTCTGCTCCCTGACCTGGGCCTGAATCCACGATGTAGGCTTATACGCTCACCTTGTGTAACCCCGTCCAATCAATTCTCGCGCGACGTCCGTTCATCCATTGTCGCAGCGTCTGCATTGTCTCGCCAATGAACCACGCTTCGGGAAATCCTTTCCCTTGTAAATGCTACCACGACACCACACAACCCTGCCATGGCAATCTCTTCAAGGCGTGCCAGAGCATCGACATGGGTACCACCATCACCCGTGAGAACACCACCCACCAGGTACGCTTTACACACTCGTGTGACTCGGCCAACTATGTCTACCTCATACATTGCAGGAAAGGATGTCCCGGAGCGCAGTACATTGGTGAGACCATGCAGGCGCTGTGACAAATGATGAACGGACATGGCGCGACATTCGCCAGGCAGGAATCCCCCCATCCAGTCGGGGAACACTTCAGCAGTCAAGGGCATTCAGCTTCCATTCTTCGCGTAATCGTTCTTCAAGGCGGCCTTCAGGACGCACGACAACGCAGAATCGCCGAGCAGAAACTTACAGCCAAGTTCAGCACACATGAGTACGGACTCAACCGGGACCTTGGATTCATGTTGCATTACATCTCCCCCCCCCCCGGTCATCTGGCCTGGGCTTGCGAAATCCTACCAACAATCCTGGCTTGAGACAATTCACACCTCTTTAACCTGTGATTATCCTTCTCTCCAGTTGCTCCGTTTGAACTTGTAAAGATTTAATACCTGCAAAGACTCGCATTCAATTTATCGTCTTGCATCTTTGACTTTGTTTATACAAATGTTTCTGGAACCTACCTCTTCATTCACCTGAGGAAGTAGCAGTGCTCCGAAAGCTAGTGATTTGAACCAAACCTGTTGGACTTTAACCTGGTGTTGTAAGACCTCGTATTGTGCTCACCCCAATCCAATGCCGGCATCTCCACATCGCAAATAAATGGGAAAGGAAAATATCCATAAATAGTATTTAACTTTAGAAACTATGCGAAGGGTCAGAAATGATAAATTGAGAGAAATGGCCCGATGAAGGATACTGTGATTGGCCAAACGGGGGCAAGAGGAAATTACATCAATTACTGACTATGACGGTCGAGAAACCAATGACAAATTAATCATGCACTACCTGGACAAACCACAGGTTAGCCGTGCACACTTTAAGCCTATTAAGAGGCTTAAAGTGTCCCTCATTTCGGCCAACCAGATGCAATAATACACTTGAAAAGTTTGCGGTTTGCGGCTTGGAGGAAGTTTATAAGCTGCAGCTTTCACAGACAAATGTGTGCATCAAGTTTGGAACTGAAGTTTTCAGAGTCTGCTGTCCTCAGAGAAGCTTGGTAAGAAAACTCAATCTGAGTGCTGAGCTGCACACAAAGGCGAAGAAGGAAGCAAGATTCCGCCTGTAAAATCGTTGCCCCGGTTTATAGAATCATAGAATTTACAGTGTAGAAGGAATCCATTCGGCTTATCGAGTCTGCACCAGCTCGTGGAAAGAACATGCTACTTCAGCCACACCTTCCTTTCGCCGCAACCCAGGAACACCACCTAACCTTTTGGACACTCAGGGCAATTTATCATGGCTATTCCACCTGGTCTGCACATCTTTGGACTGTGGGAGGAAACTGGAGGACCCGGAGGAAACCCACGCAGACACGGGGAGAACGTGCAGACTCCGCACAGACAGTGACCCAGCGGGTAATTGAATGTGGGACCCTGGCGCTGTAAAGCCACAGTGCTATCCACTTGTGCTGCCGTGCTTCCCTCACCATACCTACCTGCACAACCTCTGAATTTAGATAGGCCTTCTCGACAATGCATCCGTGGAACATAATGGGTCATGACAGAGTCCCGGTCGTGGAATCAGATCCAGAGTGGAACAACTGGCGGCTGTGTTCCAAGCCATATCTAACCTCTCACTGCTCCTTTCTGAGCTTTCCTCAAACTTCACGAAGCCGACTATCATACAGGAGCCAAGAAGAGGGAGGCGGCGTGCTTCAATGACTATTGACAGGTGGCGCAAACACTTATTTTTATGAAGTGCTTCGAGAGGCTAGTCATGGGACACATCAACTCTATACTTCCAGATTGTCTTGATCCTCTGCAATTTGCATACCGCTACAACCGGTCCACAGCAGATGCTATCTGCCTGGCCCTACACTTATCCCTTGAGCATCTCGACAGCACGGTCACCTATGTCAGACTCCTGTTGATTGACTACAGCTCTGCCTTCAACAGCATAATCGTTGCCAAACTCTTTTCCAAACTCCAAACTTGGGAATCGGTTCCTCCCTCTGTAACTGGACCCTCGACGTCCTGACCCACTATAAGGATAAACAAACAGTAAGGGTAAACAATTAGTGAAGATAAACAAGGACAACCGCTCCACAGTAGTCTTCAATATCGTACGTCTGCATACTTAGCCCCTACTATACACCCAAGACATACACACGACTGCGTGGCTAAATTCGGCTGCAACTCCAACTACAAATTTGCTGAGGACACGACCGTAGATAGTCGGATCCCGAACAATAACGAGTCAGAGTATAGGAGGGAGATAGAGAACTTAATAGCATGGTGCAATGTCACAAATCTCTCCCTCAATGTCAGCAAAACAAAGGAGCTAGTTATCGATTTTCGGAAGGGAAGTGTCGTTCACACTCCTGTCTGCATCAAGGTTGCCGAGGGAAATGGTTGACAGCTTCAAATTCCTAAGTGTAAAAATCGTCAACAGCTCCGTCTACATCTCCCACTGCCTTAGGAAAGCGGGCCGCATAATCAAAAATCCCCTCCACCCCCATACCCAGTTTATTCTCTCTTCCAACTTCTTCCATGGGGCAGAAGACACAAAAGTCTGAGAACACGGGCCAATAGATTAAAAAACAACTTCTTCCCCGTTTTTAGCAGAATCCTGACTGGCCTTCTTCTGGACTGAACTGATCTTTCTACGCATCTTCTCGAAATTTATAGCACTATCTTCGGTATGCTGCATATTTATTTATTAATTTACTTGTGTATTTATCATATGTTCTCTGTATTCAAGTATGCTGCAATCTGCCTGGACAGTACCCAGAAGAATACTTCTCACCGTTACGCTCTACACGTGACAATAAATCTAAATCTAAAGTACAATCCTCATTTGGAAATTCAAAACTGATTCTTCACTTTCCCTGTCAAAACCCTAAAATAACCTCCCCTCTAACAGAACTGTGGGTGAATTTACATTATGTGAGTTTCCACGATTCAAGAAGGCGACAACCACCCACCCGCCTCCCCTCTCCGATATTCTCAACGTCAATTCGGGATGGGCAATAAAAAAATCAGTGATGCCACTGCAATTGGAGGGGTCACGAAAAGTCTTGAGAAGTAGGGTTAAGTTGTATACGAAAGCTTCGTATTCATATGTAAAAAGCAAGAGGGTGGCCAGGGAAAGGATTCGGCTACTTAAGTACAGTGGGGTGAATTTATGTGTTGAGCAAGAGGAAATGGGCGAGGTAATAAATGAGGTTCGAAATGGGTTTCCACCAGCTGCTCTGGTTTCCTCCCACGGTCCAAGGATGTGCAGGTTTAGTGGATTGGCCATGATAAATTGCTTCTTAGTGTCCAAAAGGTTAGATGGGGCTGCTCGGTTGCAGGGATAGGGTGGAGGCGTGGGCTTAAGTAGGGTTATCTTTCCAAGGGCCTGTGCGGACTCGATGGGCAGAATATCCTCCCTTTCTACTGTAAATTCCATGATGTATCTCTATGATACATACTGTACTCTTCTTTAGACGGAGACTTGGAGAAAGGCTCATCTCCTCCACAGTCTCCGACATGTGGAATTCATTTCATATTCAGTAGTGTGAGCAGGGTATTCGAATTCAATCAAGGCAAATTAATCCGGATGTTTTACAGTCTGGCGAGTCACAGGTAATGAAAGACAGATAGGAAAGTGGAGTTGATAGAAAACCAGATCATCCATGATCCAGTTCAGCGGTGCAGCAGTCCGGGAGGAGACACATCTTGTCCATATTCACTTCTGTACTCATAATCCTACATTGGATTAATGGTTATAGAATTGTGCTTCTTGGAGCATTGAAACACAGTGAAGTCGATAGGGTGGCATTCAAGCGACACAGGTACCAGAAAATAACCAGCTCCAACAACGGTGAAACCAATCACACTTCCTGACATTCATTGTCATTACCATCGCTGTAGATCACGATTTCAACATCTTGGGTGCTGCCATTGACCAGATACACACTGAACTTGATATATGAATACTGTGGCTACAGCAGCTTCCAGAGGCAACAGAGGCGCGCTGGATTGTGCTATCTTAACATCCCAAAGTGTGTCCACCATACATAAAGATTTCAAACGTCAGGAGGGTGATGGGATACCGTCAATTTGCCTGGTAGGTTCAAAACTGACGGAACTGCCCTCAGATATTTTGGGCATAGTCGTGATCACCTGACTCACTTCTGTACTGTGCCTCTGAGGTTAAAGAATATCATAACTAATTTAAACATCACAAATGCCGAAGTCCTCACGGTACCGTTGTCTTGAATATAAAAAAGCCCAATATAGATAAATCGTGCTGCCAGAGCTAAGCATCACATTTGGCCTGGCCCTCTGCGAAGTGTTGAAAAATGGATTTCTGATCACAATATGTTGCAGAGATTCTGCATTGCTCATAATTACTACTCTGAGCTTTGAATCCAGCGGCGTCTTCAGTTTGTAAATGTGGGAAGGTGTTCTTTGAACAGTGTCTGACCATTTAAGCTACTTCCGATTATTTATTTCTATTGTATTTTTTTTTTTCGAATGAATTCCCATTTCCCAAAGCCTGCTTTTTCTCACAGCGTTAACTTTGAACTAGAACAATAATGTTTATAACTGTGTCAAACACACTAAAGCATCATAAATATGATTTGAACCATATTCAGGAAAAGGGGTCCTCATCCACCGTGTCTCCGGTTCTCAGTCACTCACTCCTACCTTTAATTCCACAGCAGGTTTGACATTGATTAACTTGGCGCTTCAGCCTTGCACAATGAAAACCGGGCATTTGATCTTGAGCTTCCAACCTCTCTCCGATGGCCCACAGAAACAGAAAGTGGTCAGAATGCGCACCTAATAATCATCGTCATTGTTACAAGTAGGCTTACATTAACACTGCAATGAACTTACTGTGAAAAGCCCTTGGTCACCACATTCTGGCGCCTGTCCGGGTACACTGAGGGAGAATGCAGTTGTCCAATTCCCGTCTTTCGGCACTTGTGGGAGGAAACCGGAGCACCCAGAGGAAACATACGCGGACACGGGGAGAACATGCAGACTCAGCACAGACAGCAACCCATGCCGGAATTGAACTTGGGATCCTGCCGCTGTGAAGGAACTGTGCGAACCACTGTGCTACCGTGCCGCCCACGAAGTGTTGAGCCAGAGGAAATGGGCGATGTACTAAAGGAGTACGTTGTATCAGTGTTCACCAAAGAAAGGGACTTTGTGGAAGATGATTCTTGGGTAAATTGTGTGGAAAGTCTGGATCACGTTACATCGAAAAGGAGGAGGTATTGGGTCTTTTAAATGATATTGATGTAGAAAGGCGTCCTGTTCCGGATGGGAATTGCCCCAGAATACTAAGGGAAGCCCGTGAGGACATTGCTGGGGCCTTGACTGACATATTGTTTATCCTCATTGTGTTATGGGTACGGGTTTACAGAACCCCAAAGTGTTTCATGGAATTCAACCGACCCACAACTTTTAATAGATTGTCGTGTGGGAAGCTCACGGCGTAATCTCCATGTGTGATACAGCAGAAATGGGCAAATAGTTTTTAAAACAAAACAAATAGTTTTTAAACATCCAAAAGACTTCAAACATTCAAAAGTAGACATTAGGTTACATTCAATATATTTATAGTCTTTGGATTTCAGAAATCAACAGAGTAGCTCTGTGTTTCTTCCTGCAGCTCACAGCAAAACACACAGACACTCCCAGCTGCCTTCTCAAACTGAAACTCAAAAAAGCAGAAGTGAGCTCATCTCCTCCCCACCATCTGACATCACTTCAGTAATACGATCAGCTCCATTTCTTAAAGGTACATAGCTTAAACATCTATTGCTTAAAGGTACTCTCACATGATACCTCCCCCCAAGAAAAAACAAAACCATCAACTTCAAGATGGTTTCATTTTTCACCTTTGCACCATAATTAAGAAAGGCACACAGTAAAAACACTTCATCGGTTCAAAAAAAACAACACACGCAAACAGGTACAGTAATATGGTCCATTTAATTTTACCGTTCTGCTTCCCCCAACATAAATCCTTCCGTTCGTGACAAAGCATCGGCTATCACGTTTT
Source organism: Scyliorhinus torazame (assembly GCF_047496885.1). Classification (NCBI taxonomy): domain Eukaryota; kingdom Metazoa; phylum Chordata; class Chondrichthyes; order Carcharhiniformes; family Scyliorhinidae; genus Scyliorhinus; species Scyliorhinus torazame. Next base: position 11,327,420 of record NC_092732.1, read on the forward strand.
CCCGTCCTGCCACATGTACTATTTTTAAGTGAAATGCCTGTAACAATAAACTCCAGCGAAACAGCGTCGCATTGTTATTCCGGAATCGCTCCAAAAACGTGAACGGATTATGATCAGTATATATAATGGTGTCAGACGGATTGCTGGTCACATAAATGTGAAAATGTTGAAAAAGCCAGCACCAAACTCAAAGTCTCCTTCTCAATCGTCGAATACTTCTTCTGGTGAGGATTCAAGTTCTTTGAAAAATAACTCTATTTTTCTAGCTCTAGCCCTTCGTCGTCGTCTTGTAGAAGCACCGCACCTATGCCACATCGCTCGCATCCACAGCCACTTTGTATGGTTTGGTATAATTTGGGATGACTAACACAGGAGCAGTGTTTAACACAGCCTTCAATCCGTCAAATGCCTGTTGACACTCAGCTGTCCACTGGAATTTGTCACGCTTTTTGAGCAAGTCCGTCAGTGGAGCGACAACACTGCTAAAACTTGGTACAAATTTCCGGTAAAATCCACTCACACCAAGAAATCGCATTATGTCCCGTAGTGTGGAGGGTATTGGAAACTCACCAATAACTTTATTTTTCACATCCCGTCGGACCAATCGACCCTGTCCGATTGCATGGCCAAGGAAAGTGACTTGGGTTTTCCAAATTCACTTTTGGCTAGGTTTATCACAAAACCTGCCTCCTGAAGTTGATCGAATAACTCCATAAGATGTTTGAAATTTTCTTTCCATGTCTGGCGGAAAGCTACCAGATCGTCGACATATAACGCACAATTGGGTAATCCTGAAACGACCATATTATTAACCGTTGAAATGTGGCTGGGGCGTTGTTCATACCAAATGGAATAACTTTGAATTGGTATATACCATCTGGAGTCACAAAAGCTGAAATCTCCTTCGCCCTTTCGGATAAACGTACCTGCCAGTAACCTTTAAGTAAGTCCAATTTGGAAATGAAAGCGGATTGTCCCACTTTTTCAATGCAATCCTCCAAACGTGGGATAAGATAAGAGTTCGTCCTTGTAACTGCATTCACCTTTCGAAAGTCCACACACAACCGTTAGGTACCGTCTGGTTTAGGTACCATCACTATGGGTGAGCTCCAGTGGCTGCAATCCACTTCAATTCTGCCATTTTAAAATATACTCTCAATCTCTTTGTTAACCTGTGCCAATTTCAAAGGATTAAGTTTACATGGATGTTGTTTGATAGGAAGAGCATTTCCCACATCTACATCATGTACAGCCATTTTAGTACTTCCCAATTCATCTCTACAAACTTGCCCATGTGATATCAATAACTCTTTGAGGTCAGATCGTATTTCCTCTGGAAGATAACTCAACAATTCATCCCAATTTTTAAGAACATCCTAATTTTCCAATATGATTTGAGGTATGTCAAATTTACAGTCATCTGGATTTGGTTCGTCACTTTGACTTAGAATTATTAAAACCTCCTCCTTTTTCTCTCCTTCCCTTTCAAAGTACGTTTTAAGCATATTCACACGCCACACTCTGTGAGTCTTCCATCTAACTGATGTTTTTAACCACATAATTCATCTCACTAAATTTCATTTCAATCTGATAAGGTCCACTGAACGTAGCTCTGAAAAGCTCACCTACCACTGATAACAACACTAAAGCTTTATCTCCACTTGTAAAACTACGGACGTTGGATTTCTTGTCCGCTACCAGTTTCATCACATTTTGTGCAACTTTCAAATGTTGTCTAGCCAATTCACCTGCTCTATTTAATTGTTCCCTAAAATTTGACACGTAATCCAATAGTGTAACTTCCGATTTCTCACCCACCAATTTTTCTTTAATAAATTTAAGTGGTCCTCTTACCTCATGACCAAAAATTAGTTCCAATGGACTAAATTTGGTTGACTCATTAGGTGCATCCCTAATTGCAAACAGTACGAAAGGAATTCCTTTATCCCAATCCTTTGGTTAATCATGACAATAAGCACTCAACATTGTCTTTAATGTCTGATCCCGTCTTTCTAACGCTCCCTGCGATTCTCGATGGTACGCAGTTGATTTAAATTGTTTTATTCCTAAACTATCCATAACTTCTTTGAATAACTTTGAGGTAAAAATGTATCCTTGATCCGATTGAATTTCTGTGGGTAGTCCATATCTAGGAAACATAAGAACTAGGAGTAGGAGTAGGCCATCTCCCCCTCGAGCCTGCTCCACCATTCAATGAGAGCATGGCTGATCTTTTGTGGACTCAGCTCCAGTTGCCCGCGCGAACACCATAACTCTGAATCCCTTTATTCTTCAAAAAATTATCTATCTTTATCTTCAATACATTTAATGACGGACCCTCTACTGCTTCACTGGGCAAGGATTTCCATAGATTCACCACCCTTTGGGCGAAGACGTTCCTCCTAAACTCAGTAGTAAATCTATTTCCCCTTATTTTGAGGCTATGCGCCCTAGTTCTGCTTTCATCCGCCAGTGGAAACAACCTGCCCGTATCTATCCTACCTATTCACTTCATAATGTAATATGTTTATATAAGATCCCGCTTCATCCCTCTAAATTCCAACGAGTACAGTCCCAGTCTAGACAACCTCTCCTCGTAATCCAAACCCTTCAGCTCTGGGATTAACCTAGTGAATCTCCTCTGCACACCCTCCAGTGCCTGTACGTCCTCCATCAAGTAAGGAGACCAAAACTGAACACAATACTCCAGGTGTGGCCTTACTAACACCTTATGCAATTTCAGCATAACCTCCCTAGTCTTAAACTCCATCCCTCTAACGATGAAGGACAAAATTCCATTTGCCGTCTTAATCACCTGTTACACCTGTAAACCAACTTTTTGCGACTCATGCACCAGCACACCCAGGTCTCTAAGCACAGCAGCATGTTTTACTATTTTATCATTTAAATAATAATCCCTTTTGCTTTTATTCCGACCAAAATGGATAACCTCACATTTGTCAACATTGTATTCCATCTGCCAGATCCTAGCCCATTCACATAACCTATCCAAATCCCTCTACAGACTTCCAGTATCCTCTGCACTTTTTGCTTTACCACTCATCTTAGTGTCGTATGCAAACTTGGACACATTGCCCTTGGAACTAACAACAAATCATCTACGTAAATTGTGAACAATTTCGCGCCCAACACTGATCCCTGAGGGACACCGCTAGCTACTGATTGCCAACCAGAGAAACACCCATTAATTCCCACTCTTTGCGTTATATTAATTAACCAATCGTCTATCCATGCTACTACTTTCCCCTTAATGCCATGCATCTTTATCTTAAGCAGCAAACTTTTGTGTGGCACCTTGTCAAAGGCTTTCTGGAAATCCAGATATACCACATCCATTGGCTCCCCGTTATCTACCGCACTGGTAATGTCCTCAAAAACTTCCACGAAGTTAGTTAGGCACGACTTGCCCTTTATGAACCCATGCTGCGTCTGTCCAATGGGAATATTTCCATCCAGATGCCTCGCTATTTCTTCCAGGTGATAGATTCCAGCATCTTCCCTACTACCGGAGTTAAGCTCACTGGCCTATAATTTCCCGCTTTCTGCCTATCTCCTATTTTAAACAGTGGTGTTACGTTTGCGAATTTCCAGTCCGCCGAGACCACACCGTAAATTAGTCACTAGTGCATTTGCAATTTCCCTGGCCATCTCTTTTAACACTCTGGGATGCATTCCATTAGGGCCAGGCGACTTGTCTACCTTTAGCCCCATTAGCTTGCCGATCACTACCTCCTTAGTGATGACAATCCTCTCAAGGTCCTCACCTGTCATCACCTCATTGCTATCAGTCACTGGCATGTTATTTGTGTCTTCCACCGTGAAGACCGACCCAAAAAACCTGTTCCGCTCCTCAGCCATTCCCTCAGCTCCCATTATTAAATCTCCCTTCTCATCCTCTAAAGGACCAATATATACCTTAGCCACTCTTTTTTGTTTTATATATTTGTCGAAACTTTTACTGTCTGTTTTTATATTCTGAGCAAGTTTACTCTCATAATCTATCTTACTCTTCTGTATAGCTTTTTTGGCAGCATTCTGTTGCCCCCTAACGATTTCCCAGTCCTCTATTCTCCCACTAATCTTTGCAACTTTGCATGCTTTTTCCTTTAATTTGATACTGAGTGCTGAATTTGGTGCATTTTGAGTGCTATAGTAAGAGTTTGGTGACCGAGGGAGTTAGGTGAGGAGGGAGTAAGGTGCTCCTTTCATTGTGTTTCCAACATTTCCGCAAAGAGTGAGAAGAGAGCCAGGAGTTTACAGAAAGTGTAGCTGACTGGGAGCAGAGTCGGAGGGCGGATATCTAGTTAGTCCACAGGGCAGCTATATTCTGTCAGGTAAGAGGGGATGGAGGCTAGGCCAGTTGCATGCTCCTCCTGTAGGATCTGGGTGGTGAGGGATACCACCGGTGTCCACGCTGACGATACCTGCGGGAAGTGCACCCAACTTCAGCTCCTCAAAGACCGTGTTAGGGAACTGGAGCTGAGGATGGATGACAGTGGCAGACAGTGCAGGGATCCCTCGTGGCCGTTTCCCCTACAAAACAAGTATACCGTTGTGGATGCTGTTGGGGGGGGGGATGACCTACCGGGGAAAGGCCCTAGCGGCCAGGTCTCTGGCACTGAGTCTGGCTCTGGGGCTCAGAAGGGAAGGGGGAGAATAGAAAAGCAATAGTTGTAGGAGATTCAATGGTTAGGGGAATAGATAGAAGATTTTGTGGTCGCGAGCGAGACTACCGGAACGTATGTTGCCTCCCGGGTGACAGGGCCAGGGATGTCTCGGATCGTGTCTTCAGGATCCATAAGGGGGAGGAGGAGCAGCCAGAAGTCGTGGTGCACATTGGTACCAACGATATAGGTAAGAAAACGGGTGTGGAGGTAATAAACAAGTTTAGGGAGTTAGGCTGAAAGTTAAAAGCCAGGACAGACAGAGTTGTCATCTCTGGTGTGTTGCCGGTGCCACGTGATAGCGAGGCTAGGAATAGGGAGAGAGTGCAGTTGAACACGTGGCTGCAGGAATGGTGTAGGAGGGAGGGCTTCAGGTATTTGGATAGTTGGAGCGCATTCTGGGGAAGGTGGGACCTGCACAAGCAGGACCTGTTGCATCTGAACCAGGGGGGCACCAATATCCTGGGAGGGAGGTTTTCTAGTACTCTTCGGGAGGGTTTAATCTAATTTGACAGGGGAATGGGAACCGGATTTGTAGTCCAGTAACTAAGGTAGCCGATATTCAGGACGCCAAAGCGTGTAATGAGGCAGTGGGGAAGGGAACACTGACAAAGGAAAGTACTTGCAGGCACGGAGATGGGTTGAAGTGTGTATACTTCAACGCAAGAAGCATCAGGAATAAGGTGGGTGAACTTAAGGCATGGATCGGTACTTGGGACTACGATGTGTGCCCATCATGGAAACTTGGTTAGAAGAGGGGCAGAAACGTGTCGTTGATATGTATGTTCCTGTCAGGCAGGGAAGAGATGGTCGAGTGAGGGAACCATGGTTGACAAGAGAGGTTCAATGTCTTGTTCAGAGGAAAAAGGAGACTTATGTAAGGCTGAGGAAAGAAAGATCAGACAGGGCATTGGAGGGATACAAGATAGCCAGGAGGGAACTGAAGAAAGGGATTAGGAGAGCTAAGAGAGGGCATGAACAATCTTTGGCGGGTAGGATCAAGGAAAACCCCAAGGCCTTTTACACATATGTGAGAAATATGAGAATGACGAGAGCGAGGGTAGGTCCGATCAAGGACAGGAGCGGGCAATTGTGTATTGAGTCTGAAGAGATAGGAGAGGCCTTGAACGAGTACTTTTCTTCTGTATTTACAAAGGAGAGTGGCGATATTGTTGGAGAGCACAGTGTGAAACAGACTGGTAAGCTCGAGGAAATACTTGTTAGGAAGGAAGATGTGTTGGGAATTTTGAAAAACTTGAGGATAGACAAGTCCCCCGGGCCTGACGGGATATATCCAAGGATTCTATGGGAAGCAAGAGATGGAATTGCAGAGCCGTTGGCAATGGTCATTTCGTCCTCACTGTCAACAGGGCTGGTACCAGGAGATTGGAGAGTGGCGAATGTCGTGCCCCTGTTCAAAAAAGGGACGAGGGATAACCCTGGGAATTACAGGCCAGTTAGTCTTACTTCGGTGGTAGGCAAGGTAATGGAAAGGGTATTGAAGGATAGGATTTCTGAGCATCTGGAAAGACACTGCTTGATTAGGGATAGTCAGCACGGATTTGTGAGGGGTAGTTCTTGCCTTACAAATCTTATTGAATTATTTGAGGAGGTGACCAAGCATGTGGATGAAGGTAAAGCAGTGGATGTAGTGTACATGGATTTTAGTAAGGCATTTGATAAGGTTACCCATGGTAGGCTTCTGCAGAAAGTAAGGAGGCATGGGATAATGGGAAATCTGGCCAGTTGGATAACGAACTGGCTAACCGATAGAAGTCAGAGAGTGGTGATGGATGGCAAATATTCAGCCTGGATCCCAGTTACCAGTGGCGTACCGCAGGGATCAGTCCTGGGTCCTCTGTTGTTTGTGATTTTCATTAATGACTTGGATGAGGGAGTTGAAGGGTGGGTCACTAAATTTGCAGACAATACGAAGTTTGGTGGAGTTGTGGATAGTAAGGAGGGCTGTTGTCGGCTGCAAAGAGACATAGATAGGATGCAGAGCTGGGCTGAGAAGTGGCAGATGGAGTTTAACCCTGAAAAGTGTGAGGTTGTCCATTTTGGAACGACACATATGAATGCGGAATACAGGGTTAACGGTAGAGTTCTTGGCAATGTGGAGGAGCAGAGCGATCTTGGGGTCTATGTTCATACATCTTTGAAAGTTGCCACTCAAGTGGATAGAGCTGTAAAGAAGGCCTATGGTGTGCTAGCGTTCATTAACAGAGGGATTGAATTTAAGAGCCGTGAGGTGATGATGCAGCTGTACAAAACTTTGTTAAGGCCACATTTGGAATACTGTGTTCAGTTCTGGTCACCTCATGTTAGGAAGGATGTGGAAGCTTTGGAAAAGGTGCAAAGAAGATTTACCAGGATGTTACCTGGAATGGAGAGTAGGTCTTACGAGGAAAGGTTGAGGGTGCGAGGCCTTTGCTCATTAGAACGGGGAAGGATGAGGTGCGACTTGATAGAGGTTTATAAGATGATCAGGGGACTAGATAGAGTAGACAGTCAGAGACTTTTTCCCCGGGTGGAACAAACCATTACAAGGGGACATAAATTTAAGGTGAAAGTTGGAAGATATCGGAGGGATATCAGAGGTAGGTTCTTTACCCAGAGAGTAGTCGGGGCATGGAATGCACTGCCTGTGGAAGTAGTTGAGTCGGAAACATTAGGGACCTTCAAGCAGCTATTGGATAGGCACATGGATTACGATAAAATGATATAGTGTAGATTTATTTGTTCATAAGGGCAGCACGATAGCATTGTTGATAGCACAATTGCTTCACAGCTCCAGGGTCCCAGGTTCGATTCCGGCTTGGATCACTGTGCGGAGTCTGCACGTCCTCCCCGTGTCTGCGTGGGTTTCCTCCGGGTGCTCCGGTTTCCTCCCACAGTCGAAAGATGTGCAGCGTAGGTGGATTGGCCATGATAAATTGCCCTTTGTGTTGGGTGGAGGTGTTGAGTTTGGGTAGGGTGCTCTTTCCAAGAGCCGATGCAGACTCAGGGGGCCGAATTGTCTCTTTCTGCACTGTAAATTCAATGATAATCTATGATTAATCTAGGACAAAGGTTCGGCACAGCATCGCGTGCCAAAGGGCCTGTTCTGTGCTCTATTTTCTATGTTCTATGTTTGATACTCTCCCTTATTTCCTTAGATATCCACGGTCGATTTTCCCTCCTTCTACCATCCTTCCTTTTTGTTGGTATAAACCTTTGCTGAGCACTGTGAAAAATCGCTTCGAAGGTTCTCCACTGTTCCTCAACTGTTTCACCATTAAGTCTTGGCTCCCAGTCCAACTCAGTTAGTTCTTCTCTCATCCCATTGTAATCTCCTTTGTTTAAGCACAAAACACGAGTGCTTGATTTTACCTTCTCACCCTCCATCTGTATTTTAAATTCCACAATATTGTGATCGCTCCTTCCGAGAGGATCCCGAACTATGAGACCTTGAATCAATCCTGTCTCATTACACAGGACCAGATCGAGGACCGCTTGTTCCCTTGTAGTTTCCATTACATACTGTTCTAGGAAGCTATCGCGGATGCATTCTATAAACTCCTCCTCAAGGCTGCCTTGACCGACCTGGTTAATCCAAACGACATGTAGATTAAAATCCCCCATGATAACTGCTGTACCATTTCTACATGCATCAGTTATTTCTTTGTTTACTGCATGCCCCGCCATAATGTTAATATTTGGTGTCCTAAAGACTACTCCTATCAGTGACTTTTTTGCCTTCCTCTTCCTGATTTCTACCCAAATGGATTCAACCTTATCCTCCGATGTCATCCCTTACTATTGCCCGGATGTCATCCTTAAATAACAGAGCAACACCACCTCTCTTACCATCCATTCTGTCCTTCCGAATAGTTTGATACACTCGGATATTTAACTCCCAGTCGTAACCATCCTTTAACTATGTTTCAGTAATAGCCACTAAATCATAGTCATTCACGATGATTTGCGCCATCAACTCATTAACCTGATTCCGAATACTACGAGCATTCAGGTAAAGTACACTTATGATGGCTTTTTTTTAACCTCTGTTTTGAATCTTAACACCTCGATCAGTAACCTCTCCTAAGTTATATTTCCTCTTAACTTTTCTCCTAATTTTCCTTGTCGTCGAACCCATATCTTCATGTGACAACCTGCCGCGTCGCTTATCATTAATGTTCCCCTAAGCCACTGTACCTTGTACTCTCGTCCTGTTTTATTTTTGACTATGGCCTCTCTGCCTTACACTTTCCCCCTGACTGCCTTTTCTTTCTGTCCCTGTTTTACTACCTTCCAACTTCGTGCATCGCTTCCCACCCCCCGCCACATTAGTTTAAACATTCTCCAGCAGCTCGAGCAAAGCCCCCCCCCCTCCCCCCCCCCCCCCCCCCCCCGCCCAAGGTCATCGGTTCCAGTCCTGCCCAGGTGCAGACCGTCCGGTTTGTACTGGTCCCACCTCCCCCAGAACCGGTTCCAATGCCCCAGGAATTTGAATCCCTCCCTCTTGCACCATCTCTCGAGCCACGCATTCCTCCTATCGATCCTGACATTCGTACTCTGACTAGCTCGTGGCACTGACAGCAATCCTGAAATTACTACCTTTGAGGTCCTCCTTTTTAGTTTAACTCCTAACTCTCTGAATTCAGCTTGTAGGACCTCGGCCCGTTTTCTACCTATATCGTTGGTGCCCCCCCCCCCCCCCCCCCCCCGCCCCGCGCGCCAGAATGACCTGCAGCCTCTCCGAGACATCCTTGACCCTTGGATCACGGAGGCAGCATACCATCCTGGAGTCTCGATTGCGTCCGCAGAATCGCCTGTCTATTCCCCTTAGGATTGAGTCCCCTATCACTATAGCCTTTCCATTCCTCTTCCTGCCCAGGTGCGCAGCAGAGCCAGCCACGGTGCCATGAACCTGGATGCCGTTGACTTTCCCTGGTGAGTCATCTCCCTCTACAGTATCCAAAGCGGGAAATCGGGTTTGCAGGAAGATGATCGCAGGGGACATTTGCACTGCCTTCCTAATCTTGCTCAGTCTTTTGGTCACCCATTTTCTATCTCCCTCAGTAGCTTTCACCTGCGGTGTGACCAACACGCTAAACGTGCTATCCACGACGTCCTCAGCATCGCGGATGCTCGCGGATGCTCCAAAGTGAGTCCATCCGCAGCTCTAGAGCCGTCAGGCGGTCTAACAGGAGCTGCAACTGGGCACACCTCTTGCACGTGAAGGAGCCAGGGACAGTGGAGGTGTCCCTGAGCTCCCACGTCGCACACGAGTAGCATGACACGGGTCTGGGATTTCCTGCCATGTCTTAGGTAAACTTATACAACTACAATTGCAAAAAACGAAAAAAAAATAAGTAAATTAGACAATGAAAAGAAAAACTACTTACCAGGGATAAAATGCACCCCCTTCCCCTCCCCTCCAGCCTTCGAATTCCCACCTAGCTTCAAATGCCCAAACTCACTCTTGGTTGTGTCTCACGCTGGCTGGGAATTTAAGTAACTCCTCCACAATATTTTTAGCTGTAAGATTACGAACTGGAAACCTAGTAGGCACATCAATTTGAGTCAAGAGATGTTGATTCCCACGTTTTGTTTTAGGAAGCGGTCCTGCACAAACAATTAGGACCCTTGTAAATGGTTCCTCAAATGCTGGAATGGGTATGAAGGACGTTGGTTTTATCACTGCTTGATGTTTCCCTATCACTTGACCTGTGTGACATGACTGACAAAATTTAACTACATCTTTATGTAGTCCAGGCCAATAAAAATGTTTTCGGATTTTAGCTTGAGTTTTCCTTGTCCCAAAGTGACCTCCCACTGGTGCCTTGTGTGCCACTCGCAACACCTCCTTTCTTTCCCCTACCTGCAATACTACTTGATGAACTTCTGCCCACTTTTCTTCCGCCTGCAAATGTACAGGTCTCCATTTTCTCATCAAGACATCACTTTTACGGTAATAACACTCGGTATACTATCAGATTCCTCTTCCGTATATGCTTTCTGATATATCCATTTTACTTCTACATCGTTCTGTTGTAACTCCGCCAATTTTCCTGAACTAAAAATATCCGTCCCATCCTCCAACTGTTCTTGTTCTTTTCAACTATTTGATCAAAAGTAGTTTCTGATAATTGCACTTCCCCTTCACCTTCACTCTTTGATTTCTCCTCTTGTCTTAATCTGTAAGTTGATTTCGGCGGGAGAACAGCTGGTTAGTCAGTTTCAGCGGGAGCTGTGCGGAAGTGGCTGCTGGGAGGTAAGTCTGTCCTTTAAAAACACTTGTCCTTGCAGGGGCAGGCCAGTCGATTTCGGCGGGAGTGGAGCTGGCTGCTTAGTCAGTTTCAGCGGGAGCTGTGCGGAAGTGGCTGCTGGGAGGTAAGGCTGTCCTTTAAAAACACTTGTCTTTGCAGGGGCAGGCCAGTCGATTTCGGCGGGAGAACAGCTGGTTAGTCAGTTTCAGCGGGAGCTGTGCGGAAGTGGCTGCTGGGAGGTAAGTCTGTCCTTTAAAAACACTTGTCCTTGCAGGGGCAGGCCAGTCGATTTCGGCGGGAGTGGAGCTGGCTGATTAATCAGTTTCAGCGGGAGCTGTGCGGAAGTGGCTGCTGGGAGGTAAGGCTGTCCTTTAGTCGACCCGCGGACTTCTGGGAAGACACTCACCAATAAATTCTGGTGGAGAGGAAACCCGAGACACTACACGTGTAGTGTCTCCCACCCGCCCTCCTCCTCTAACTAATAATAAAATCCTTTGGTGTGAGGTAAGTACCATATTTTATTATTATTAATTTTTTTTATTTTTTTTAATTAAAAAAAATTAATTTAGTTGTTAGCCAGATCTTGGTAGAAAGTTAGAGGGATGGCAGGGAAGGGAGTGCAATGTTCCTCCTGCAGGATGTTTGAGGTGAGGGATGCAGTTAGTGTCCCTGCAGATTTTACCTGCAGGAAGTGCTGCCATCTCCAGCTTCTCCAAGACCGAGTTAGGGAGCTGGAGTTGGAAGAACTTCGGGTCATTCGGGAGGCAGAGGGGGTCATAGATAGCAGCTTCAGGGAATTAGTTACACCAAAGATTGGAGATAGGTGGGTAACTGTAAGAGGGACTGGGAAAAAGCAGTCAGTGCAGGGATCCCCTGCGGTCGTTCCCCTGAGAAACAAGTATACCGCTTTGGATACTTGTGGGGGGGACGAATTACCAGGGGTAAGCCATGGGGTACGGGCCTCTGGCACGGAGTCTGTCCCTGTTGCTCAGAAGGGAAGGGGGGGAGGAGCAGAGCATTAGTAATTGGGGACTCTATAGTCAGGGGCACAGATAGGAGATTTTGTGGGAGCGTGAGCGACTCACGTTTGGTATGTTGCCTCCCAGGTGCAAGGGTACGTGATGTCTCGGATCGTGTTTTCCGGGTCCATAGGGGGAAGGGGGAGCAGCCCCAAGTCGTGGTCCACATTGGCACTAACGATATAGGTAGGAAAGGGGACAAGGATGTCAGGCAGGCTTTCAAGGAGCAAGGATGGAAGCTCAGAACTAGAACAAACAGAGTTGTTATCTCTGGGTTATTCCCCGTGCCACGTGATAGTGAGATGAGGAATAGGGAGAGAGAGCATTTAAACACGTGGCTACAGGGATGGTGCAGGCGGGAGGGATTCAGATTTCTGGATAACTGGGGCTCTTTCTGGGGAAGGTGGGACCTCTACAGACAGGATGGTCTACATCTGAACCTGAGGGGCACAAATATCCTGGGGGGGGGGGGGGAGATTTGTTAGTGCTCTTTGGGGGGGGGGTTAAACTAATGCAGCAGGGGCATGGGAACCTGGATTGTAGTTTTAGGGTAAGGGAGAATGAGAGTATAGAGGTCAGGAGCACAGATTTGACGTCGCAGGAGGGGGACAGTGTTCAGGTAGGTGGTTTGAAGTGTGTCTACTTCAATGCCAGGAGTATACGAAACAAGGTAGGGGAACTGGCAGCATGGGTTGGTACCTGGGACTTCGATGTTGTGGCCATTTCGGAGACATGGATAGAGCAGGGACAGGAATGGATGTTGCAGGTTCCGGGGTTTAGGTGTTTTAGTAAGCTCCGAGAAGGAGGAAAAAGAGGGGGAGGTGTGGCGCTGCTAGTCAAGAGCAGTATTACGGTGGTGGAGAGGATGCTAGATGGGGACTCTTCTTCCGAGGTAGTATGGGCTGAAGTTAGAAACAGGAAAGGAGAGGTCACCCTGTTGGGAGTTTTTTATAGGCCTCCTAATAGTTCTAGGGATGTAGAGGAAAGGATGGCGAAGATGATTCTAGTTAAGAGCGAAAGTAACAGGGTAGTTATTATGGGAGACTTTAACTTTCCAAATATTGACTGGAAAAGATATAGTTCGAGTACAATAGATGGGTCGTTTTTTGTACAGAGTGTGCAGGAGGGTTTCCTGAAACAATATGTTGATAGGCCAACAAGAGGCGAGGCCACGTTGGATTTCGTTTTGGGTAATGAACCAGGCCAGGTGTTGGATTTGGAGGTAGGAGAGCACTTTGGGGACAGTGACCACAATTCGGTGACGTTTACGTTAATGATGGAAAGGGATAAGTATACACCGCAGGGCAAGAGTTATAGCTGGGGGAAGGGCAATTATGATGCCATTAAACGTGACTTGGGGTGGGGGTGGGGGGGGGGTAAGGTGGAGAAGTAGTCTGCAAGTGTTGGGCACACTGGATAAGTGGGGCTTGTTCAAGGATCAGCTACTGCGTGCTCTTGATAAGTACGTACCGGTCAGGCAGGGAGGAAGGCGTCAAGCGAGGGAACCGTGATTTACCAAGGAAGTGGAATCTCTTGTTAAGAGGAAGAAGGAGGCCTATGTGAAGATGAGGTGTGAAGTTCCTGTTGGGGCGATGGATAGTTACAAGGTAGCGAGGAAAGATCTAAAGAGAGAGCTAGGACGAGCAAGGAGGGGACATGAGAAGTATTTGGCAGGAAGGATCAAGGAAAACCCAAAAGCTTTCTATAGGTATGTCAGAAATAAGCGAACGATTAGGGAAAGAGTAGGACCAGTCACGGACAGGGATGTGAAATTGTGTGTGGAGTCTGAAGAGATAGGCGAGATACTAAATGAATATTTTTCGTCAGTATTCACTCAGGAAAAAGATAATGTTGTGGAGGAGAATGCTGAGCCCCAGGCTAATAGAATAGATGGCATTGAGGTACGTAGGGAAGAGGTGTTGGCAATTCTGGACAGGCTGAAAATAGATAAGTCCCCGGGACCTGATGGGATTTATCCTAGGATTCTCTGGGAGGCCAGGGAAGAGATGGCTGGACCTTTGGCTTTGATTTTTATGTCATCATTGGCTACAGGAATAGTGCCAGAGGACTGGAGGATAGCAAATGTGGTCCCTTTGTTCAAAAAGGGGAGCAGAGACAACCCCGGCAACTATAGACCGGTGAGCCTCACGTCTGTAGTGGGTAAAGTCTTGGAGGGGATTATAAGAGACAAGATTTATAATCATCTAGATAGGAATAATATGATCAGGGATAGTCAGCATGGCTTTGTGAAGGGTAGGTCATGCCTCACAAACCTTATTGAGTTCTTTGAGAAGGTAACTGAACAGGTAGATGAGGGTAGAGCAGCTGATGTGGTGTATATGGATTTCAGCAAAGCGTTTGATAAGGTTCCCCACGGTAGGCTATTGCAGAAAATACGGAGGCTGGGGATTGAGGGTGATTTAGAGATGTGGATCAGAAATTGGCTAGCTGAAAGAAGACAGAGGGTGGTGGTTGATGGGAAATGTCCAGAATGGAGTTCAGTCACAAGTGGTGTACCACAAGGATCTCTTCTGGGTCCGTTGCTGTTTGTCACTTTTATCAATGTCCTAGAAGAAGTGAGTAAATTTGCAGACGATACTAAAGTCGGTGGTGTTGTCGATAGTGTGGAAGGATGTAGCAGGTCACAGAGGGTTATAGATAAGCTGCAGAGCTGGGCTGAGAGGTGGCAAATGGAGTTTAATGTAGAGAAGTGTGAGGTGATTCACTTTGGAAGGAATAACAGGAATCCGGAATATTTGGCTAATGGTAAAGTTCTTGAAAGTGTGGATGAGCAGAGGGATCTAGGTGTCCATGTACATAGATCCCTGAAAGTTGCCACCCAGGTTGATAGGGTTGTGAAGAAGACCTATGGAGTGTTGGCCTTTATTGGTAGAGGGATTGAGTTCCGGAGTCAGGAGGTCATGTTGCAGCTGTACAGAACTCTGGTTCGGCCGCATTTGGAGTATTGCGTACAGTTCTGGTCACCGCATTATAGGAAGGACGTGGAGGCTTTGGAGCGGGTGCAGAGGAGATTTACCAGGATGTTGCCTGGTATGGAGGGACAATCTTATGAGGAAAGGCTGATGGACTTGAGGTTGTTTTCGTTGGAGAGATGAAGGTTGAGAGGAGACTTAATAGAGGCATACAAAATGATCAGGGGGTTGGATAGGGTTGACAGTGAGAGCCTTCTCCCGCGGATGGAAATGGCTTGCACGAGGGGACATAACTTTAAACTGAGGGGTAATAGATATAGGACAGAGGTTAGAGGTAGGTTCTTTACGCAAAGAGTAGTGAGGCCGTGGAATGCCATACCTGCTACAGTAGTGAACTCGCCAACATTGAGGGCATTTAAAAGTTTATTGGATAAACATATGGATGATAATGGCATCGTGTAGGTTAGATGGCTTTTGTTTCGGTGCAACATCGTGGGCCGAAGGGTCTGTACTGCGCTGTATTGTTCTATGTTCTATGTAACTTTGCGACCTTGTTACTACACAATCCGGAAAAATCCCAGGATATTCGTGCTTCAACACTTCAGTTGTCAGATGTTCCACTGGCTTATCAACCACAGTCGACATGACTCCCACCTGCGATCCAGCTATATCATTACCCAAGATAAACTGCGTTCCTGGACAAGATAGTTTCTCTATTACTCCTACTACCACTTCACCACTCTTCACTGGACTTTCCAACCTTACCTTATATAAGGGAATACTACTCCTCTCACTCTGAATTCCACATACAACCACCTTTTCTGGCAAAATTCTTCCCAAACTACATAACTCCTCATCTTTTACCATTAAGCGCTGACTAGCTCCCGTATCTCTTAAAATTGTTATTTATTTACCTGCTCCTCCTGATACACATGAGTAAAGTTTACCCCCGCAAGTAAATTCTTTGAAGACATCTGGCACTTTCTTATCAATTACTTCTTGAACATGCTGTACAATCGTTTCCACCTCCTTCGCTTCCCTTGGGCTTTCCTTTACCACTCTAACAAACCCCACTGTCTTATCCTGTTTCACCACATCAGCCTTCCCAGTGCTTTTCTTCAACCACCAACACTGTGACTTTACATGGCCTAGTTTATTACAGTGAAAACATTTGAAACTTTTAATTTCTCTTCCACCCTCCTGGATTTTCCTTTAATTCTGAGGTACACTCTCTTTATTATCTCCAATCAGATCACTTTTACCTTTAGCTCTTGAGTATTTCTTGTGTCTATCCCTCACCGGCTGAAACTGATGTCGGATACCAAGCCTTGATTTATGAACTTATTCATAATCATCTGCCATTTCTGCTGATAATCTCGCAGTTTTAACCCTCTGCTCTTCCAAGTGAGGTCTCAGTACATCAGGAATTGAATTTTTAAACTCCATTCAAAAGTATTATTTCTCTGAGCTTCACACGTTTGGCCTATTTTCAATGCCCGTATCCACCTATCCAAATTAATCTGTTTGAGACTTTAAAGCTCCATGTATGTTTAACCAAATTCTTCCTTACATTTCTTTCCTTACATCTGTAAGCTTCAGGCACTAGCTCATATGCAGCTAAGATGGATTTTTTCACCTCCTCATACGTTCCAGATAGCTCCTCCGGTAGTGATGCAAACAATTCACTTGCTCTATCTACCAGCTTTTTTTGAATCAGTAATACCAACATGTCCTGTGGCCATTTCATTTGTTTAGCTCCCTTCTCAAATGAAAAGAAAATGGCTTGGACCTCCTTCTCGTCAAACCATGGCAATGCTTGGACATATTTAAATAGATTCCCACCACGTCTTCGATTATGACGCTCTGTCTCACTATCCTCATCAATCTCATCCAACTGTTTGTTTCCCTTTGCGTCTGCCAATTTTAACTGATTTTCATGTTTCATAGCCATTTTATTAAGTTCAAACTCTCTCTTTTTCCCTTTCCTCTCTATCTCTTTCTTTTTTTCTTTCTTCTGCTTTTCATTTTCCTCTCTATCCCTATCTCTTTCGTTGTTTATTTCTTCTCTCGCCTTTTCTTTTTCTCTCATTGCATATTCAAGCTGCTTTAATTCTTTTTCATGTTCAAATTGCTTAATCTGCAACTGGAGATTTTCCATTTCTCATGAGTCAGAATGTATCTCAGGCAAATTAAATGCTCAGCTACCGCGGGTAGTACCTTACCTTTTCGCATTTTGTCAGGCAATGTTAACTGCAATGCTTTTGCAAAAGCTGACAGTCTGCTTTTAGTCTCTGTCTGTAAGGTATTGCGTGTTACCATGTCCACCCCTAAAAACTCCTAAGGCTCTGAAAGAGCCATTGTCCAAAAGACACTCCCCACGTAAACTAAAATACCACACCAGAAAAGCAACCACAATATGCCCGCAACTCACTGTCTTTAAGTTCGTTAAGCCAGTCCACTCGTTTGACTTTTTTCCCCCTCGAGCCCGCAATTGTTATGGGTCATGGTTTACAGAACCACAAAGTGTTTCATGGAGTTCAAACGACCCACAACTTTTAATAGATTGTGGTGTGGGAAGCACACGGCGTAATCTCCAGGTGTGATACAGCAGAAATGGACAAATGGTTTTTAAAACAAAACAATGTTTCTTCTATGAACTCAAGTTAACCTTTTATAAACAAATATTGAATATCTTAACACCCATTACTTCAAAGATAACCCCAAAAGACTGCAACACGAAATAATCCTTCAAACTGTTCCTTTAAACATCCAAAGGACTTCAAACCTTCAAAATCAGACATTAGGTTACATTCAATATATTTATAGTCTTTCGATTTCAGAAATCAACAGACCAGCTCTGTATTTCTCCCTGCAGCTCTCAGCAAAACACACAGGCAGTCAAAGCTGCCTTCTCAAACTGAAACCGAAAAAAAAGCCGAAGTGAGCTCAGCTCCCCCGACCCTCTGACATCATTCAGTAATATGATCAGCTTCATTTCTTAAAGGTACATTGCTTAAACATCCATTTCTTAAAGCTACTCTGACGTGGCAATTGGCTACAGGTGAGATCTCAGAGGACTGGAGATTAGTTAATGTGGCACCGCTGTTTAAGGATGGTAGCAGGGATAATCCTGGAAACTATAGACCCGTGAGCCGCACGTCGGTAGTAGGTAAATTATTGGAGAAATTTGTCAGAGACAGGATTTATACCCATTTGGAAATAAATGGACTCATTAGCGATAGCTAGCACGGATTTGTGAAGGGGAGGACGTGCCTCACTAACTGGATCGAGTTTTTCGAGCAGGTGACAAAGATTATTGATTTGGGGAGGACGGTGGATGTTGTTTACATGGACTTTAGGGAAGCCTTTGACAAGTTGCTTCATGGCAGACAGGTACAAAAGGTGAAGTCTCACGGGATCACAGGTGAGGTGGTAAGATGGATACAGAACTGGCTAGGTCACAGAAGGTAAAGGGTAGCAGTAGAAGGGTCTTTTTTCTAAATGGAAGGTTGTGACTAGTGGTGGTCCACAAGGATCTGTGCTGGAGCCTCTGTTGTTTGTATTATACATAAACGATTTGAAGGAAAATGTAGCCGGTCTGATTCGTAAGTTTGTGGATGACACCAAGGATGGTGGAGTGGTAGATAGTGTTGAGGATGCAGCAGGGCACAGATAGGTTGGAGACAGGCGGAGAAATGGCAAATGGAGTTTAATCCGGACAAATGTGCGTAAATGCATTTTGGTTCGTCTGACATAGAGGAGAAATATACCGTAAATGGCAAAACCCTTCGGAATATAGAAAGTCAGAGAGATCTGGGCGTGCAGGTCCACAGAACCTTGAAGGTCGCAACACAAATGGACAAGGTAGTCAAGAAAGTAGTCAGAAGGCGTGCCTTCATTGGACGGGGTATCAAGTATAAAAGCTGGTAAGTCATGCTACAGTTGTAGAGAACCTTGGTAGTACCGCACTTCGAATATTGCGCATAATTATGGTGACCATACTACCAGAATGATGTGGAGACTTTGGAGAGAATGCAGAGGAGCTTTACGAGGATATTGCCTGTTCTGGAGTGTGGTAGCTATGTGGAGAGGCTGAATCGACTCGGACTGTTTTCATTCGAAATACGTAGGTCGGGCAGCACGGTGGCACAGTGGGTTAGCCTTGTTGCTTCACAGCGCCGAAGCCCCAGGTTCGATCACGGCTCCGGGTCACTGTCCATGTGGAATTAGCAGATTCTACCCGTGTTTGCGTGGGTTTCGCCCTCACAACGCAAAAGATGTGCAGGCTAGGTCGATTGGCCACGCTAAATTGCGCATTAATTGGAAAGATAAGAAATACATAGGTTGAGGGGTGATCTGATAGAGGTCTACACGATGATGAGAGCCATGGATAGGGTGGATGGGCAGGCACACTTTTCCAGGGTGGAGGCGCCAGTCATCAGGGGCATGGAACATAGAACATTACAGTGCAATACAGGCCTTTCGGCCCTCGATGTTGCGCCGACATGTGAAACCACTCTAAAACCCATCAACACTATTCCCTTATCATTCATATGTCTATCCAATGACCATTTGAATGCCCTTAGTGTTGGCGAGTCCACTACTGTTGCAGGCAGGGCATTCCACGCCCTTACTACTCTCTGAGTAAAGAACCTACCTCTGACTTGTATCTATCTCCCCTCAATTTAAAACAATGTCCCCTCATGCTAGACATCACCATCCGAGGTAAAAGGCTCTCACTGTCCACCCTATCCAATCCTCTGAACATCTTGTATGCCTCAATTAAGTCACCTAGAACCTTCTTCTCTCTAACGAAAACAGTCTCAAGCCCGTCAGCCTTTCCTCATAAGATCTTCCCTCCATACCACGCAACATTCTGGTAAATCTCCTCTGCACCCTTTCCAATGATTCCACATCCTTTCTATAATGCGGCAACCAGAATTGCATGCAATACTCCAAATGATCCGCACAAGAGTTGTGTACAGCTGCAACATGTCCTCGTGGCTACGAAACTCAATCACTCTACTAATAAAAGCTAACACACCGTTCGCCTTCATAACACCCCTCTCAACGTGGGTGGCAACTTTCAGAGATGTATGTACATGGACACCGACATCTCTCTGCTCATCCACACTGACAAGAATCTTACCATTAGCCCAGTACTCTGTCTTGCTGTTATTCCTTCCAAAATGAATCACCTTACACTTTTCTGCATTAAACTCCATTTGTCACATCCGGGCCCAGCGCTGCAGCTTTTCTATGTCCCTCTGTAACTTGTAACACTCCTTCCGCACTGTCCACAACTCCACCGACTTTAGTGTCATCTGCAAATTTACTCACCCATCCATCTACGCCCTCCTCCAGGTCATTTATAAAGATGACAAACAGCAGTGGCCCCAAAACAGATCCTTGTGGTACACCACTAGTAACTGGACTCCAGGTTGAACATTTCCCATCAACCACCACCATTTGTCTTCTTCCAGCTAGCCAATTTCTAATCCAGACTGCTAAATCAACCTGAATCCCATTCCTCCGTATTTTCTGCAGTATCCTACCGTGAGGAACCTTATCAAACGTTTTACTGCAATCCATATACACCACATCAACTGCTCTACCCTCATCCAACTGTTAGGTCCCCTTCTGAAATAACTCAATATGGTTTGTGAGGCACGACCTACCCTCCGCAAAACCGTGTTGAGTATGTCTAATCAAATTATTCCTTTCCAGATGATTATACATCCTATCTCTTATAAACATTTCCAAGATTTTGCCCACAACAGAAGTAAGGCTCACTGGTCTACAGTTACCGGGGTTCTCTCTACTTCCCTTCTTGAACAAGGGGACAACATTTCCTATCCTCCAGACTTCTGGCACTATTCCTGCAGACAAAGATGACTTAAAGATAAAAGGCAAAGGCTCAGCAATCTCCTCCCTAGCTGCCCAGAGAATCCTAGGATAAATACCATCCGGCCCAGTGGACTTATCTATTTTTACACTTTCCGGGATTGCAAACACCTCCTCCTTATGAACCTCAAGCCCTTCTAGTCTAGTAGCCTGCATCTCAGTATTCTCCTCGACAACATTATCTTTTTACTGTGTGAATACTGACGAAATATAGTCATCTAGCACCTCTCCTATCTCCTCGGACTCCACGCACAACTTCCCGCTACTGTCCTTGACTGGCCGTACTCTTACCCTAGTCATTATTTTATTCCTGACATATCTATAGAAAGCTTTAGGGTTATCCTTGATCCTACCTGCCAAAGACTTCTCATATCCCCTCCTGGCACTTCTTAGCTCTCTCTTTAGGTCCTTCCTAGCTAACTTGTAACTCTCGAGCGCTCTAACCGAAGCTTCATGTCTCACCTTTACATAAGTCTCCTTCTTCCTCTTGACAAGTGTTTCGACTGCTTCACTAAACCACGGTTCCCTCGCTCGACCACTTCCTCCCTGCCTGACAGGTACATACTTATCAAGGACACGCAGTAGCTGTACCTTGAACAAGCTCCACATTTCCATTGTGCCCATCCCCTGCAGTTTTCCTCTCCATCCGATGCATCCTAAGTCTTGCCTCATCGCATCATAATTGCCCTCTCCCCCAGATATAACTCTTGCCCTGCGGTATATACATATCCCTTTCCAGCACTAAAGTAAATGTAATCGAATTCTGGTCACTATCACCAAAGTGCTCACCGACCTCCAAATCTAACACCTGTCCTGGTTCATTACCCACTACCAAATCCAAAATGGCCTCGCCTCTCGTTGGCCTATCTACATACTGTGTCAAGATACCCACACAAAAACTACCCTGTTGTCACTTGACAACAGCTGCTCCACAAACCACCTTCAAGTTAGAGTGACCGCACCGGACATATGCACATTTTCCCCACAAGAGCCAATCAGCAGCTCATCTCTTCTGCCCTCAGCTGGATTCTTGTCTTCACTTGAACAGCTATGGTCTCTTGCAAAGGTACATCTTCAAGTTAGAGTGACCGCACCGGTCGTATGCAAATTTTCCTCACAGCAGCCAATCAGCTGCTCCGCTCTACTGCCCTCTGCTGGATGCTTGTCTTCACTTGAACAGCTTGCGTCCCTTGCACTGGTACGCCTTCAAGTTAGAGTGACCGTACCGGACGTCTGCACATTTTCCCCGCAACAGCCAATAGGCAGCTCCGCTCTACTGCCCTCAGCTGGATCCCTAGGCACAGGTTTAAGAGCCATGGGACAAAGTTTATAGGAGATGTGCGTGGCAGGTTTTTTACTCAGAAGGTGGTGATTGCCTGAAATGCGTTGCTAGGGGAGGTTGTGGAAGCAAATACATTAACAGCGTTCCAAAGGCGTCTTAACAAACACGTGGATAGGATGGGTACAAAGGGATACGGCACAAGGAAGTCCTGAAAGTTTTGGGAAAGATTGGTATCATGACCGGTACAGGGTCGGAGGGCCGAAGGGCTTGTTACTCTGCTGAATTATTCTTTGTTCTTCATTACGAGAGATTGAACCTTTATATTTAACTATTAAATTAATTATTGGATATCCTGTCACTGCTTATTTTGACAAAGTATACCATCTCCTCAAATATCATGTGTCATGACGACTTTCGCATTCTGCAATACTGCTTGAATAAACCATGCTCTGCCTAAATTCTTGTTTTCCAACATGGCGCATCTTTATTAATATAACCTAGTTTGAGACTTCTCACAAGTTGAAATAGTATTCATACATTGGCCTCTTTCACCGGTTGCATTGTCTTAAAGAGTTATATCTGCTCATTACTCAGTCTTCTCATTTGTAGCGAACTCATCCTAGTTGTTCGCATCTCAAAAAGGGATCACTTGTGTCTTGTTTGTACTTGCTCTGGTGCATTTAAATATTGGCTGTATTGTGTACGCCAGATTTTCTGACAATTCGAGAGTGGCATATTTAAACAAATGTCCAGGTGGTTCCATTGCATTTGTCATCATTGTTAACAGTATTCTTTGATCAATCTTTACCTTCGTTTTCCAAAGCGAAGAATCTCAGCTTACCTCGTCAACTCCTGAAAAGCAGTCACACATCTCTGCTATCATTGTGCTAAATGACTTCTATTCCATTTGTCCCCAATCGCTCTTGGCCCTACCCTGCTGTTTCCATAATGTGATTCAATGATTCGTGTTGACACAATTCACACCTCTTTAACCTGGGGTTACCCCATCTCTGGATCTGTAAAGATTTAATCACCTGCTAATGGTCGCATTCCAAGCATTGTCCGGCATCTTTGAATTTGTCTATATATATGTTTCTGGAATATACCTCTTCATTCACCTGAGGAAGGAACAGCGCTCCGAAAGCTAGTGACATCGAAACAAACCTGTTGGACTTTAACCTGGTATTGTAAAACTTCGTACTGTGCTCACCCCAGTCCAACGCCGGCATCTCCACATCAATGATTCGTGGTTTAGAATTTCCATCATAACTCGTTTCATCGCTATGAAAGGTTTGAAAACATTCCAAAAATCTAAGAGTAAGAAAGTCCACCACAGCTGATAAAAGAAGAAAATGGCCGCTGGCTTCAGTGTGACGCCTGTTCTGGACTCAAGACTCAAGAACGAATTATTTATTTCCACTTGCAAAGTGACTCCACAATTAAAATATATTGACTGTCCTGTGGAGACTTGTAAATTTTGATGATTATATTACAGGACTTAATCATTAGTAGAATGCCGACGTGTCAGACAAGCCTATATTGATTGTCCGTCAATAATTGTCCTTACGAAATGACTGTTGACTTGGTCTCTTGTTGCAGGAATATGTACTGTGATATACGCGAGAGAGACCCATGGTTTTGGCCAGACGAGAGTCAATGAGCAGCGGTACATTTACAAGTTAGGATGGTGATTTTCGTTGAGTGTGAACGACCTGTTTGTTGTGCTCACATGGAGCTGAGACCCTTGTTCTTCGGGATGTCACGACTTTCGAAGTTTCTGCCGGTGTATCGTCGGTGCGTTTGCGCTGTTCATCTTGTAGATGGTGCAAATTACTGCCATTATTCGTTGTTGTTGGAGGGAGAAAATATTTGTGTAAGGGCTATGTCATGCGAGAGCACCTTTAAGAAATGGCTGTTCATAAATGGGGGTGTATCTGTAGTGAGAGTACCTTTAAGAAATGGATGTTTATTACTGCAGTGATGTCAGAGAGTGGGTGGAGCTAGGCTGTCTGTCAGCTTTTTACTTTCGCTTTAGGCCTTTTGCTGCAGGGTGGGTTTGGTTTCATTTTAGTTTTTGAGAAGCCGCATTCACAACAGGATGTGTGTGAATCTCTACAAGCTTTGAATGTCCATTTGCTGATTTCAACGTAGTAACAGTTCTCAGTAGTGAACTTCAGCCTGATGTCTTTCTCTGCAAAGGCTTAATTTTGTCTTATGGATGTTAAAAGGAAAGTTGAAGGATTACTTAGAGTGTTATTCTTTGGGAGGTGTATTTGAATTGATGGTTGCTAAAGTGTTCACTGTATGTTGTAAAAAGGTTAACTTGAGTTTATAGAATAAACATTGTTTTGCTGAAAAAATATTTTTCCATTTCTGCTGTACCACACCTGTCGAATATGCCGTGTACCCCCCATACCACAATTTATTACAAGTGGTGGATCAGATAAACTCCATGATACACTTTGGGGTTCTCTCAACCCAGGCCTATAACTGGCCGATCAAGAGGGCAGCTTTGTCCCCAGCATCTTGTGTATCGGTGGAAATGCATTCATCTAGCTTTTATTGGTAGAGGGATTGCGTTTCGGAGCCATGAGGTCATGGTGCAACTGTACAAAACTCGGGTGCGGCCGCATTTGGAGTATTGCGTGCAATCCTGGTCGCCGCATTGTAGGGAGGATGTGGAAGCATTGGAAAGGGTGCAGAGGAGATTTACCAGAAGGTTGCCTGGTATGAAGGGAAGATCTTATGAGGAAAGGCTGAGGGACTTGAGGCTGTTTTCGTTACACAGAAGAAGGTTAAGAGGTGACTTGATTGAGGCATACAAGATGATCAGAGGATTGGATAGGGTGGACAGTGAGAGCCTTTTTTCTCGGATGGAGATGTCTAGCACGAGGGGACATAGCTTTAAATTGAGGGGTGATAGATATAAGACAGATGTCAGAGGTACATTCTTTACTCAGAGAGTAGGAAGGGCGTGGAATGCCCTGCCTGCAACAGTAGTGGACTCGCCAGCACTAAGGGCATTGAAATGGTAATTGGAGCGACATATGGACGATATGGGAATAGTGTAGTTGGGCTTTAGAGTGTTTTCACAGGTCGGCGCAACATCGAGGGCCGAAGGGCCTCTACTGCGCTGTAATGTTCTACGTTCTATGTTCTATGTTCTAAATATAGAGTATTCTATCAGTTTCCTGACTCGTTCCTTGAAGAGCGTGCACAGAACCTGGAGAGTCAGTCTT
The DNA here is from genome assembly GCF_047496885.1 of Scyliorhinus torazame. Lineage (NCBI taxonomy): Eukaryota > Metazoa > Chordata > Chondrichthyes > Carcharhiniformes > Scyliorhinidae > Scyliorhinus > Scyliorhinus torazame. The sequence goes on from NC_092732.1 coordinate 11,352,736, forward strand.
GGGTACTTCCGGAATTGCAGTGCCATTGAATGTCAAGGGGCAATGGTTACGTTCACACTGGTTAATGTTGGATATTGACCAACATTTGAATGGCCTCCCTCCTTCACAGTCTCTCCCTCTTTCACATACCTCCCTCTCTTACACCCGCTCTCTCTAACACACTCGCTTCATCTTTCACGCTCTCTCAGTATCTCCCTCTCGCTCTCCTCTCTCTGACTCTCTCCCTCTCTCTCTCCCTCTCCCTCTCTTTCCCACGCACTAACTCGTTCTCTCCCTCTCTTTTTCTCTCACACACACACACATTTACCCACTCAGTTCCGGAATATTTATGACTGCGTTGGCTTCTCTCTATGATTATGTTTGCCTTTAAACACCATTTGTCTTACACCATCGGCCTCCCTCGTCCACGCACTCACTCTGTCTCACTCTCTCCCTTCACTTTGTCACATGGCGTCCTTTTAACATTTATTTCTGCCACCTTCTTTCTCTCTCACCCTCTTTCCCTCTCACCATCTTCCTCCGTCACCCTCTTTCTCTTTCATCTCTCTCTCACTCTAAACACATAAAACAATTGGAACTGAATCGCTGAAAGTTTACAGTTGAAGAGACAGCCACATCCGATGCTGCAGGCATAGTGGCACAGAGGTTAACACTGCTGCTTCACAGCGGCAGAGACACTGTTCCGATTTTGGGGGACTGTCTGTGTGCGTTTGCATATCTTCCCCGTGCTGTGTGGGTTTCCTCCGGGTACTCTGCTTTCCTCCCACAGTCTAAAGATGAGCAGGTAGGTGGATTTGCCATGATAAATTGACACTAGGTGTGGTTGCGGGGATAGATTGAGGGATTGGGCCGAGGTAGTGTACTCTTTCAGAAAGCCAGTCCAGAAACGACGGGCCGAATGGCCTCCTTCAGCATTGCATGGAATTTACGATTCTATGATTCTAACTCCCCAGAGTAACCCACTAACAATTGGACGTGAATCACTGAATGGTCACAGTTAAAGAGGCAGCTCCATCCCAGAGTGCAGTGGAACCACCCAGACAATCACACTGACAATTGGTTACTGAATCACTGAATGATCACAGTTGAGAGGCAGCTACACCCCTGAGTGCAGTGGAACCACCCAGAGATGCACACTAACAATTGCTTACTGAATCACTGAATGGTCACAGTCAACTGAGGGATGTCACTGAAAGACTCGGAGATCTAGAGATGGGACTGATGGTCTTTGAATGGACAGGATCCTTTCTGATCCATCTGTGCTGTACTTTTCTTTGTTCTTTGATATTATTTGTTGATCAATGTAATCAATATAGTCCAGAGTTTGGAAAGTCGCCACTCAGTCAAAGATTAATATTTTATATAACTGAATCCAATGTCGTAATCTGTTTCTTCATATCTTGAGGAAAATAAATTGAATGATGCTGCAACCTTATTATCCCTGAGGTGATTCCTCGGGATATAAATGAAAAACTTTGGGGGAAAAACTCAGAATTTAATAGAGAGACTGCCAGGAACATGAAGGGACACATCACTTCAGACTGAAAATGCATCCTCTTCCAGTTAATATTGCTGAGAAAATATTCTACCCAATCCTTGCTGTTCGTGTTGTTCCTGGTAAGTGACTATCACCAGTGAAGTTGTGTAAACATGTATGTGAGCCGCTCTCTGATTTTAAATTGTGAAAGAAAGTGCTTCATGCTGATTTTGTGCTCACTGTTGTACAGACACCTGATCAACGATATAATTCACTTTTGTCAAATTTCTTTGAACATGTCTATGGTTTGAACCCTATTCATCAGCTGACAATATCCCGCTGTTTATAACTCGCGGGATCTCTGATTCTTGAAGTTATTACATTAAGTGGAATCCTGTATAATGTTAGATTGGATGTCAGTGAAGGCAATCTCTCTGAATGAATGTTTAGTGGAAGTAAGAATGAATTCACACTAAATATGGATCACTAACCAAAGTGGAATAGCTAGCAGCAGTGAACAAGGATTACTGGGACAATCTGTAATTGTAGAATTGGACTGAATGTGAATCTAACACCAGAGTGGAATATCTGATCCGTAAGACCACAAGACATAGGAGCAGAATAAGGCCACTCGGCCCATCGAGTCTGCTCCGCCGATCAATCATGGCTGATATTCTTCTCATCCCCATTTTCCTGCCTTCACCCCATAACCCTGATCAAAAACCTATCTATCACGGTTTTAAAGACATTCAGTGATTTGGTCTCCACAGCCATCTGCGGCAAAGAGTTCCACAGATTCACTGCCGTCCGGCTGAAGAAATTCCTCCTCATCTCTGTTTAAAAGCATCGTCTCTTTAGTCTGAGATTGCGTCCTCTGCTTCTAGTTTTCCGACAAGTGGAAACATCCTCTCCACGTCCACTCTATCCCGGCCTCGCAGTATCCTATAAATTTCAATAAGATCCCCGCTCATCCTTCTAAACTCCAACGAGTATAGAACCGGAGTCCTCAACTGTTTTTTATACAAGTTCTTCATTCGAGGAATCATTCTTGTGAACCTCCTCTGGACCCTTTCCAAGGCCAGCACATCTTTCCTTAGATGCAGGGCTCAAAACTGATCACAATACTCCAAATGGTGTCCAGCCAGAGCTTGATACAGCCTCAGAAGTACATCCCTGGTCTTGGATTCTCGGCATGAATGCTGACATTGCATTTGCCTTCCAATTATCCATCCATTATTGGGACTATCTGTATTGAATTGTGGGAGGGCCAGGACCTGGACTGAAATAAACTTTATTTTCAAATAATGTATGTTTTTGTGAATACGGGCTCCATTCTATGGAGCGCTCTTTGTGTTTTAACTTTGGAATAGATTGAAGACAGGAAGAATTTGGCTGTGTTTTGCAGATGCTTGATATATATTGTATGGAGTGAAATGTCTGGATATGATTTCTATTGAACTGCTCCAACAGAACAGAAACAGATATCACAGTGCCCTGATATTTAAACACTCACAACAATGCAGTTATCTGATAGCTTTTACTGTCTTTTTCCCTCTTTTTCTCACTTTTTCCCCTCCCTCATCTTTGTCACTTGAGTTGCATTTGTTACTTCCCTCTCTGCCATGTTAATCTCTGTGTCCACTCTTCTACCAATACCCCCACCCACCCACTGCCCATTTTATTGATGCTGAAATCCTGTCCTTATTCAGACACGGAGAATGTTTAATCAGTAATTTCCAGGCCCTTCTCCCTTCTCCCTCTGACAGTTAATTTACTGGGATTTGCGATTCTGTGTCGGGGCAAGTGTGGCCTCTCTACCTGAACCACTCGCTACCTGGTGGTCATGGCAACGGCAGATCTGCTGTTTATTATCACTAAACCCATACTGAACAGGGTCAATGATTACTATTTCCAGCGAAATTGCCTGTTCCTCACCCCTGTGTGCAGTGTTATCCTTGCTCTGCTGACTGCAGCCATGGACTGTTCTGTCTGGTTCACTCTCACTTTCCCCTTTGATCGATTCGTGGCCATGGCTGCCAGGAACTGAAAGCTAAATGTTGCAATGGGAAAACTGCAGCTGTGGTTCTGTCAACTTGCGGCCTCCTGCTCTGTGTAAAAAACATCCCCTGGTACTTTAAGAATGAACCTGGAGATACAATCGACAATGTCGTGTTGGACAAAAGGCAGCTTTTACACTGACCCCGGTTGGGTTGCATTGAACTGGTTTTCTCAGGTTTAACCCCATTGATCCCATTCTTTTCAATCCTGTTAATCAACGCTCTGACAGTCAGGCACATTTTACTCACCAGTCGAGTCCGGAAGACACTGAGAGCTCAGAGTCATGTTGAGAATCACAAAGACCCAGAGATGGAGCGTAGAAGGGAGTCAATGATTTCACTCTTCAGCATCTCCTGAACTTTCATTCTCCTCTGGACCGTGTTTTATATTACATTTTACTATTTAGATGTGAGAGGATTATATTTCATTTCCGATCGTCAATATAATTTACAAAGTTAGATTGATGCTGCGGGATTTAAATTGCTGCACAAACGCATTTATATATGTGGTGAGTCAGTACAGGTTCAGGGAGCAGATCAAGATCGCGGTGAAATATCCGGTTACATCAATTATTTAATTAATGAGTAAATAAAACTGACTGACAGCCCCTCAGCCAATCAGTAACTCCAAATACAGGGTGAAAGTCTGCCTCAGCTAATCAGAGATGTTCTGTACTGCCTGAAAACAGGGCGAAGCCAATCTGGGCGATGAACCACCGACTCGCAGCAGGGTGAGCAAATCAGGGAACTCGGAACATTGACTGACAGAACGTTCTGCGAATCAGAGACTCCGCTTTCAGACTGACATTCACGCAGCCAATCAGAACTCCTGTCTGCTGACTGACAGCTGACGCAGCCAATTACATATTCCGCCAGTTTACCGACAACCATTTCAGCCAATCCGAGATTCCGCCCGCTGACTGAAAGCCACCGCGGCCAATCAGAGATTCCGCCCGCTGACTGACAGCTACTTTATCCACTCATGGAGCTTTATTCCGTGAGACGCAGAAGGCTCAATCAATCGGGGAGTTCAATCTGTGACCCGGATCCGCGTCAGTGAGCCTGAACCCGATCACCGCCAATCAGCTGAACCCAGCTAATGCCCGCCCCCTATTAGGATTGTGGTCCAATCATGCGTTGGATGTTGAAGCTACAGCTGATGAGAAGTTGAGAGATTCCCTAAAGTCTGAAGGATGCGCCGCCCGTACAAGACATCACACTGCACTGGATTCACTTTCAGATCACAGTCAAATTCTCCTTTGAATGCTTCAATTGAATCGGCCTTCACCATGCACTCAGACAGGGGATACTCCATCCTCACCACTCGCTGTGTGAAAACGTCATTACATAGAACATACAGTGCAAAGGGCGGCCATTCGGCCCATCGAGTCTGCACCGACCCAATTAAGCTCTCACTTCCACCCTATCCCGGTAACCCAATCACCCCTCCTAACCTTTTTGGACACTAAGGGCAGTCTAGTATGGTCAATCCACCTAAAGTGCACGTCTTTGGACTGTGGGAGCAAACCGGAGGAAACCCACACAGACACGGGGAGAACGTGCAGACTCCGCACAGAGAGTGACCCAACGGGGAATCAAACCTGGCACCCTGGCGCTGTGAAGTCATAATTTTAGTCACTTGTGCTACCGTGCTGTCATTGTTTATATCATCATTACTTCATTTACAAAAAACAAAGAACAAAGAACAATACAGTACAGAAACAGGCCGTCGGACCTCCAAGTCTGCGCCAACCATAGTACTGCCTAAACTAAAACCGTATCCACATAGAGTTCGTATCCTTCCATTCCCACCCTATTCATATATTTGTCTCGATGCCCCTTTAATGCCGCCGCCGTACCTGCTCCCACCACCTCCCCAGGCAGCGAGTTCCATATATTTACCACTCTCTGTATAAAAAACTTGCCTCGCATATCTGTTCTAAACTTTTCCCCATGCAACATAAACCTAGCACTTGACTCTCCCGCCCTCGGAACGAGCATCTGATGATGCACTTTGACCATGGCACTCATAATCTTGTAGACCTATAACAGGTCGTCTCCCAACCTCCGTCGCCCCAATGAGAAAAGACCGAGTTTATCTAACCTCTCCTCAATGCTAAAACTTTACTCATCCATTAAAACCAAAGCCGCTCATTCTTATTTATTTCACGAATGGAAAATCTTCCTCCCCGTCTCCTCCAGACCACACATGATTCTGGACACGTCCAGATTTTCCTCTTTAACCTCTCTTCTCCATGGAAAACCCCATCTAATGACTTAGATCTCTCCAAATAACTGAGATGCTCAGCATTGGGATTATGCTGGTGAATATTTTCTGTACTCTGCACAATAACTTTAAATACTTCCTGAACTGCGGTATCCTGAACTGGACACAATACTCCAGCCCCGACTTTTGCAAGTGCAACGTAAACTCTTGTATTCTGTTCTCTTATCAATTAAACTGATTGCATGATGCTGGATTGAATATTCACTCAAAATATCCCACTAGTCAACGACAAAGCTTCTGCTCTCGCTGGTTTTATAGATGTACCATTTACGTTAAGTCAGTTTATAGATGTTCACCAGAATGCTATGACTGGTCTTGGGAAAAGGTCCCTAAATTGTTAAGCTCCCAAACAGGGACCTAATTTTGCGCCAGTCCAGGGTGAGGAGGATTGTGCCCGCACCATTTCCTCATTCAGTGCACTCGTTTGGATGAAAAGAGGGGAGTTGAAAAGCAACCCCATCCCCGGTGGCCATCTTTAGATTTGTTTTGTTCAGAAAGAACCAATAACTAATTATCCTTCCATATGAACGGTTCCTGCATTGACTATTGTCCCTTCCTGCGAACAGCCCCTGCCCTGAATAAATCCACCTCCCTGTGAGCCGTGCCTTGCTCATTCCCCCCGCCTTGTAAACAGCCCCTATACTGACGAATTCCTCCTCCCTGTGAACATCCTCAACCCTGACTAAGTCCTCCTCCCGGTGAACAGCCTCTACCCTGACTAATTCCCACTCCCTGTGAACAGCCTCCACCCTGACTAAATCCCCCTCCCTGTGAACAGCCTCTACCCTGAGTGATGTGTCCTCCCAATGAACACACCATACACTGTGTAACTCACTCACCCGTAAGCCTCCCTGTGAACACTCCCTAATCTGACTAATTCCCCTTCCACGAGCCATCCCCTACCCAAGTAATGCGCCGTCCCTGTGTTCAGTGCCTATCCTGACTAAATCCCCGTCCATTTGAACAGCCCCTAGACTGACAACATACCTTCCTTGTGATCAATGCCTACCGTGACAAAATCCTCCTCTATTCTAACAGCTCCTACACTGATAACATCTTGCTCCGTGTGAACAGTCCCTACACTGATTAATCCCACCATCCTGTGAACAACTCCTACCAAGGTAAATTCCCCCTACATGCGAAGAACCCTTACCCTGACCAATTTCCCCACACTAACAGCCTCAATACGCCCATGTGAATAGACGCTACACTGGCCAATTCACGCTTCGTGTGAACAGGTCCAGACCTTACTATATCATAGAATTTACAGTGCAGAAGGAGGCCATTCGGCCCATCGAGTCTGCACCGGCTCTTTGAATGAGCACCCTACCCAAGCCTCCACCCTATCCCCATAACCCAGTAACCCCACCCAATAAGGGCAATTTTAGAAACTAAGGGCAATTTAGCAGGGCCAATCCACCTAACCTGCACATCTTTGGACAGTGGGAGGAAACCAGAGCACCCGGAGGAAACCCACGCACACACGGGGAGAATGTGCAGACTCCGCACAGCCAGTGACCCAAGCCGGGAATCGAACCTGGGACCCTGGAGCTGTGAGGCAAATGTGCTAACCACCATGCTACTGTGCTGCCCTTGAGGTCTGCCTAAACAGACCTCAATCTTACTTATTACCCAAGCCCCGTGAACAGCCCCTACCCTAACTAATGCACCCTTCCTGATACCCTCCCTGTGAACTACCTCAACCCTGACTAATGCCCCCTCCCGGTGACAAATTTACCCTTAAAGTGAACAGCCCTACCCTGATTAATTCTGCCTTCAGGGGATTGGATTGGATTTGATTTGTTTATTGTCACGTGTACCGAGGTACAGTGAAAAGTATTTTTCTGCGAGCAGCTCAACAGATTATTTAAGTACACGAGAAGAAAAGGGAATAAAAGAAAATACATAACAGGGCAACACCACATATACAATGTAACTACATGAGCACTGGCATCGGATGAAGCATACAGGGTGTAGTGTTAATGAGATCAGTCCATAAGAGGGTCATTTAGGAGTCTGGTGACAGTGGTGAAGAAGCTGTTTTTGAGTCTGTTCGTGCGTGTTCTCAGACTCAGACTCAGACTTAAGTAACATACCAGTGACTGATGGAAATGAGGCTATGACAGGTGAGGACCTTGCGAGGATTGTTATCACCAAGGAGGTAGTGATGGGCAAGTTAATGGGGCTAAAGGTAGACAAGTCTCCTGGACCTGATGGAATGCATCCCAGAGTGCTAAAAGAGATGGCTAGGGAAATTGCAAGTGCACTAGTGATAATTTACCAAAATTCACTAGACTCTGGAGTGGTCCCGGCGGATTGGAAATTAGCAAACGTGACACCACTGTTTAAAAAAGGAGGTAGGCAGAAAGCGGGTAATTATAGGCCAGTGAGCTTAACTTCGGTAGTAGGGAAGATGCTGGCATCTATCATCAAGGAAGAAATAGCGAGGCACCTGGATGGAAATTGTCCCATTGGGCAGACGCAGCATGGGTTCATAAAGGACAGGTCGTGCCTAACTAATTTAGTGGAATTGTTTGAGGACATTAACAGTGCGGTAGATAACGGGGAGCCAATGGATGTGGTATATCTGGATTTCCAGAAAGGCTTTGGCAAGGTGCCACACAAAAGATTGTTGCATAAGATAAAGATGCGTGGCATTAAGTGGAAAGTAGTAGCATGGATTGAGGATTGGTTAATTAATAGAAATCAACGAGTGGGGATTAATGGGTGTTTCTCTGGTTGGCAATCAGTAGCTAGTGGTGTCCCTCAGGGATCAGTGTTGGGCCCACAACTGTTCACAATTTACATAGATGATTTGGAGTTGGGGACCAAGGGCAATGTATCCAAGTTTGCAGACGACACTAAGATAAGTGGTAAAGCAAAAAGTGCAGAGGATACTGGAAGTCTGCAGAGGGATTTGGATAGGCTAAGTGAATGGGCTAGGGTCTGGCAGATGGAATACAATGTTGACAAATGTGAGGTTATCCATTTTGGTAGGAATAACAGCAAAAGGTTATTTTGTGGCATTCATATCCTTTCTTAGACAAGGAGACCAAAACTGAGCACAATATTCCAGGTCTGGTCTCACCAAAGCCCTGTGACAGGGACATTCTTGTCCCTGTACTCAAATATTTTTGCAATGAAGGCCAACATACCATATCGCTTCCTAACTGTTTTCTATACCTCCATGTTCGCTTTCGGTGACTGGGGTTCAAGGACATCCAGGACCTTTTGTACTTCAATATTTCCCAACATCACCATTTAATCACTACCCTGCCACTCTGCTTCACTGTTCGTAATCAATCGCTTCACATTTATCAACGATATGCTGCATCTTTCATGCATTGCTCCACTCATTCAACTTGTCCAAATCATCTTGAAACCTCTTTTCCTCCACCTCACCACTCACATTCCCATCGAGTTTTGTGTTATCATCAAACTTGCAAAAATTGCTTTTGGGTTCCCTCATCCAAATCATTGACATATATTATGAAAAGCTGTGGCCCGAAACGTTATCCCAGCAGTACTCAACTAGTCACGTCCATCATCCGAAAAAGACCCATTTATTTCTCCTCTCCGACTCTTGTTTTCTAAACAATTCCCAATGCATGCCAATATATTACCTTCAAAAGTATGTGAGTTAATTTTACATTCTAAGATTCATACTAAGACTCTTATTTGGGGCTTTCTCAAAAGCTTTCCGAAAATCGAAATACACCACATACACTGTTTCACCCTTATCTGTTCCACTAATTACATCTTCAAAAGAACAAAGAAAAAATACAGCACAGGAACAGGTGCTTCGGCCCTCCAAGCCTGCGCCGATCCAGATCCTCCATCGAAAACTGTCGCCTGTTTTCTAAGGTTCTGTATCCCTCTGCTCCCTGCCCATTCGTGTATCTGTCTAGATACATCTTAAATGATGCTATCGTGCCCGCCTCTACCACCGACGCTGGCAATGCGTTCCAGGCACCCACCACCCTCTGCGTAAAAAACGTGCCGCGCACATTTCCCTTAAATTTCTCCCCTCTCACCTTGAAGTCGTGACAGCTAGTAATTGAGGCCCCCACTCTGGGAAAAAGCTTCTTGCTATCCACCCTGTCTATAATTCTCAAGATGTTGTGGACCTCAATGAGGTCACCCCCGACCTCCGTCTTTCTAATGAAAATAATCCTAATCTACTCAATCTCTCTTCATAGCTAGCGCCCTCCATACCAGGCAACACACTGGCGAACATCCTCAACACCTTCTCCAAAGCATCCATGTCCTGTTGGTAATGTGGCGACCAGAACTGCACGCAGCATTCCAAATGTGGCCGAGCCAAAGTCTTATACAACTGTAACATGACCTGCCAACTCTTGTACTCAATACCCCTTCTGAAGAAGGAAAGCATGCCGTATGCCTTCTTAACCACTCTATCGACCAGCGCAGCCACGTTCAGAGTACAATGGACCTGAACACCCAGATCTCTCTGTACATCAATTTTCTCCAGGGCTTTTGATTTACCGTATAGTTCGCTCTTGAATTGGGTCTTCCAAAATACATCACCTCGCATTGCCCGGATTGAACGCCATCTGTCATTTCTCCGCCCAACCCTCCTATCTATATTCTGCTGTATTCTCTGACAGTCCCCTTCACTATCTGCTACTCCACCAATCTTAGTGTCATCTCCAAACTTGCAAACAGACCACCTATACCTTCCTCCAGATCATTTATGGATATCACAAACAACAGTGGTCCCAGCACGGATCCCTGTGGAACACGACTGGTCACAGTTCTCCATTTTGAGAAACTCCCTTCCACTAGTACTCTCTCTCACCTGTTGCCCAGCCAGTTCTTTATCCATCTAGCTAGTACACCCTGGACCCCATACGACTTCACTTTCTCCATCAGCCTACCATGGGGAAACTTATCAAATGCTTTACTGAAGTCCATGTATATGACATCTACAGCCCTTCCCTCATCAATCAACGTTGTTACTTCCTCAAAGAAATCTATTAAGTTGGTAAGACATGACCTTTCCTGCACGAAACCATGTTGCCTATCACTGATAAGCCCATTTTCTTCCAAATGGTAATAAATCCTATCCCTCAGTATATTCTCCAGCAGCTTCCCTACCACTGACGTCGGGCTCACCGGTGTATAATTACCTGGATTATCCCTGCTACCCTTCTTAAACAAGGGGACAACATTAGCAATTCTCCAGTCCTCCGGTGCCTCACCCGTGTTCAAGGATGCTGCAAAGATATCTGTAAGGCCCCAGCTATTTCCTCTCTCACTTCCCTCAGGAACCTGGGTTAGATCCCATCCGGACCTGGGGAGTTGTCCACCTTAGAGCCTTTTAGAATACCCAACACCTCCTCCCTCCTTATGCCGACTTGACCGAGAGTAATCAAACATATATCCCTGACGTCAACATCCGTCATGTCCCTCTCCTCGGTGAATACCGATGCAAAGTACTCGTTAAGAATCTCACCCATTTTCTTTGACTCCACGCATAACTTTACTCCTTTGTCCTTGGGTGGGCCAACCCTTTCCCGAGTTACCCTCTTGCTCCTTATATATGAATAAAAGGCTTGGGGATTTTCGTTAACCCTGTTTGCTAAAGATATTTCATGACCCCCTTTTAGCCCCCTTGATTCCTCGTTTCAGATTGGTCCTACATTCTCGATATTCTTCCAAAGCTACGTCTGTCTTCAGTCGCCTAGACCTTATGTATGCTTCCTTTTTCCTCTTAGCTAGTCTCACAATTTCACCTGTCATCCATGGTTCCCTCATCTTGCTATTTCTATCCCTCATTTTCACAGGGACATGTCTGGCCTGCACTCCAATCAACCTCTCTTTTAAAGCCTCCCACATATCAAATTTGGATTTACCTTCAAACACCTGCTCCCAATTCACTTTCCCCAGCTCCTGCCGAATTTTGGTGTAGTTGGCCTTCCCCCAATTTAGCACTCTTCCTTTAGGACCACTCTCGTCTTTGTCCATGTGTATTCTAAAACTTAGGGAATTTTGATCACTATTCCCAAAGTAATCCCCGACTAAAACGTCAACCACCTGGCCGGGCTCATTCCCCAACACCAGGTCCAGTATGGCCTATCCCGAGTTGGACAATTTACATACTGCTCGAGAAAACCCTCCTGGATGCTCTTTACATATTCTGCTCCATCTAGACCTTTGACACCAAGTATATCCCAGTCAATTTTGGGAAACTTAAAATCTCCTATCACCACCACCCTGTTGCTCCTACATCTTTCCATAATCTGTTTACATATGTGTACCTCTATCTCACGCTCGCTGTTGGGAGGTCTGTAGTACAGCACCAACATTATTACCGCACCCTTCCTATTTCTGAACTCTGCCCATATCGCCTCACTGCTCGAGTCCTCCATAGTGCCCTCCATCAGCACATCTGTGATATCCTCTCTGACCAGTAATGCAACTCCTTCACCCCTTTTACCTCCCTCTCTATGCCGCCTGAAGCATCGATACCCTGAGATATTTAGTTGCCAATCATGCCCTTCCCTCAATCAAGTCTCAGTAATAGCAATAACATCATACTCTGAGGTACTAATCCAATCCCTAAGTTCATCTGCCTTACCTACTGCACTTCTTGCATTCAAACAAATGCACCTCAGACCACCATCCATTTGCGTTCATCATCTGCTCCCTACTTACTCTACCCCTTAGTCACGCTGACTTCACGATCTAGTTCCTTGCAGGATTTAGTTTCTACCTCCTTACTGTCCACTAACCTCCTCATTTGGCTCCCACCCCCCTGCCACATTAGTTTAAACGCTCCCCACCAGGTTGCAAAAGCCCATTGAGGACAGGCCAGGTTGCAAAAGCCCATTGAGGGTAGGTCAGGTTAGGAACGCCTTTTTAGTGCAGGCCAATTGGCAACGCCCATTGAGGACAGGCCAGGTTGGTAACACCCATGGAGGGCAGGCCATGTTCGGAATGTCCATTGAGGACAGGCCAGGTTGGGAACGTCCATTGAGGGCAGGCCAGGTTGGGAATGTCCACTGAGGACAGGCCAGGTTGGGAACGCCCATGATGGGCAGGACAGTTTGGGAATGTCCATTGAGGACAGGTCAGGTGGGAATCATCCATTGTGGGCAGGTCAGGTTGGAAACTCCCATTGACGGCAGTCAGGTTTGGGTAACCCATTGAGGGCAGGCCAGGTAATACTGATAATAATAATTTTCTTTGATTGAGTTTTTGTTTGTGATAAGCTCCTAGTCGGGTAAGCTGGTACGGAAATATGAACCCGCGCTGCTGGCCTCCTTCTGCATTGCAAACCAGCTTTATAGCCCACTGAACTAAATGTGAGAAATATGAGAATGACTAGAGCGAGGGTAGGTCCGATCAAGGACAGTAGCGGGAGATTGTGTATTGAGTCTGAAGAGATGGGAGAGGTCTTGGACGAGTACTTTTCTACAGTATTTACGAATGTGAGGGACCATATTGTTGGAGAGGACAGTGTCAAACAGGCTGCTAAGCTCGAGGAGATACTTGTTAGGAAGGAAGATGTGTTGGGCATTTTGAAAAACTTGAGGATAGACAAGTCCCCCGGGCCTGACTGAATATATCCCAGGATTCTATGGGAAGTAAGAGATGACATTGCAGAGCCGTTGGCAATGATCTTTTCGTCCTCACTGTCAACAGGAATGGTACCAGGGGATTGAAGAGTGGCTAATGTCGCGCCCCTGTTCAAAAAAGGGAATAGGGATATTCCTAGGAATTACAGGTCAGTTAATCTTACATCGGTGATAGGCAAAGAAATAGAAAGGGTACTGAGGGATAGCATTTCTGAGCATCTGGAAAGACACTGCTGGATTAGGGATAGTCAGCACGGATTTGTGAGGAGTAGGTCTTCCCTCACAAGTCTTACTGAATTCTCTGAGGAGGCGACCAAGCACGTGGATGAAGGTAAAGCAGTGGATGCAGTGTACATGGATTTTAGTAAGGCATTTGATAAGGTTCCCCATGGTAGGCTTATGCAGAAAGTAAGGAGGCATGGGATAGTGGGAAATTTGGCCAGTTGGACAACGATCTGGCTAACCGATAGAAGTCAGAGAGTGGTGGTGGATGGCAAATATTCAGTCTGGAGCCCAGTTCCCAGTGGCGTACCGCAGGGATCAGTTCTGGGTCATCTGCTGTTTGTGATTTTCATTAATGACTTGGATGAGGGAGTTGAATGGTGGGTCAGTAAATTTGCAGACGATACGAAGATTGGTGGTGTTTTGGATAGTGAGGAGGGCTGTTGTCAGCTGCAAAGAGACATAGATAGGTTGCAGAGCTGGGCTGAGAAGTGGCAGATGGAGTTTACCCCTGAAAAGTGTGAGGTTGTCCATATTGGAAGGACACATATGAATGCGGAATACAGGGTTATCGGTAGGGCTCTTGGCAATGTGGAGGAACAGAGGGACCTTGGGGTCTATGTTCATAGATCTGTGAAATTTGTCACTCAAGTATAGAGTTGTGAAGAAGGCCTCTGGTGTGCTAACGTTCATTAGCAGAGGGATTGAATTTGAGAGCCGTGAGTTGATGATGCAGCTGTACAAAACCTTGGTAAGGCCACATTTGGAGTACTGTGTGCAGTTCTGGTCGCATCATTTAAGGAAGGACGTGGACACTTTGGAAAAGGTGCAAAGAAGATTTACCAGTATGTTGCCTGGAATGGAGAGTAGGTCTTACGAGGAAAGGTTGAGGGTGCTCGGCCTTTTCTCATTAGAACGAAGAAGGACGAGGGGCGACTTGATAGAGGTTTATATGATGATCAGGGGAATAGATAGAGTAGACTGTCAGAGACTTTTTCCCCGGGTGGAACACACCATTACAAGGGGACACAGATTTAAGGTTAATGGTGGAAGATATAGGGGGCATGTCAGAGGTCTGTTCTTTACCCAGGGAGTAGTGGTGGCATGGAATGCAATGCCTGTGGAAGTAGTTGAGTCGGAAACATTAGTGACCTTCAAGCGGCTATTGGTTAGGTACATAGATTACGGTAGAATGATGGGGTGTAGATTAATTTGTTCTTAATTTAGGACAAAGGTTCGGCACAACATCGTGGGCCGAAGGGCCTGTTCTGTGCTGTATTTTCCTATGTTCTATGTTCTAATCCGGACCTAGGTAGGGATTGCCCATTGAAGGCAGGCCAGGTTGGGAATGACCATTGAGAACAGACCAGTTTAGGAAAGCTCATTGAGGACAGACCAGGTTGAGAACTTCATTGAGAGAGACCAGGTTGGTAACGTCCATTGAGGACAGATCAAGTTGGGAACACCCGTTGAGGACAGGCAAGGTTGGGAACGCCCGTTGGTTGCGGACAAGCCGCTTTGGGAACACCCATTGAGGACAGGCCAGGTTGGGAAGGTTCATTGAGGACAGGCCAGGTTGAGAACGCCCATTGAAGACATGCCAGGTTGGGAATATCCATTGAGGACAAGGCAGGTTGGAAATACCCTTTGAGGAAAGGCCAGGCAGTGAACGCCCATTGAGGACAGGTGAGGTTGGCATCATCCATTGTGGGCAGGTCATGTTGGGGACGCAAATTGACGGCAGGCACGGTTGGGAAAACCTATTGAGGGCAGTCCAGGTATTAATGATAATAATAATTATCTTTTATTGGTACAAGTATGACGTTAGTGTGAAAAACTCCCAGTCGCACATTGCGGCGCCTGTTCGGGGAAGCCGGTACCGGAATATGAACCCGCGCTGATGGCCTTGTTCTGCATTACAAACCAGCTGTCCAACCCAATGAGCTAAATAGGCCCTCGGAAGCGAACGCCCATTGAGGGCAGGCCAGGTTAGCAATGGCCATTGAGAACAGACCAGTTTAGCAAAGCTCATTGAGGACTGACCAGTTTGAGAACGTTCATTGAGATCAGGCCAGGTTGGTAACGTCCATTCAGGACAGGCCAGGTTGGGAACTCCCACTGAGGGCAGGCCAGGTTGGGAACGCCCATTGAGGACAGGCCGGGTTGAGAACGCCCATTGAGGACAGGACAGGTTGGGAACTCCCACTGAGAGCAGGCCAGGTTGGGAACGCCCATTGAGAACAGGCCAGACTGGGAACGGCCGTTTAAGACAGGCCAGGTTGGAAACGCCCATTGAGGTCAGGTCAGTTTGGGGACGGCTACTGACTACAGGCAATTAAACAGCAGATCGAGACTGTAAACACAGCAGACAACATATTAAACAGGCCAGGGTGTAGAAGTGTTTTAAACACTTGTTTGCTGTTTTAATAGTGTTTTAAACAGGCATTGCTGACGTTATTGGTTCTTTTGAAGTACAAATCAAAAAGAACAATGCAGCACAGGAACAGGCCCTTCAGCCCTCCAAGCCTGCACCGGGCAGGATACCAGCCTTTGCCCAAACCCTCAGCACTCCCCTGTGCCGTATTCCTCTACACCCACCCTATCCATGTGTTTGTCAAGATGCCTTTTGAATGCCGTTAGTGTATCTGCTTCCACAACCTCCCCTAGCAACGCGTTCCAAGCACTCACCACCCTCTGCGTAAAATACCAGTCTGGCACGTCTCCTCGAAACATGGCCCCATGGACCAAAATCTAAGCCCCCTTATGACTGACCTCTCCATCCTGGGAAATAGTCCCTGCCCATCCACTCTATACATGCCCCTCATAATATTGTTGACCTCTATCAGATCAGCCCTCAATCTCCGTCTCTCTAATGACAACAGACTGTGCCTGTTGAACCATTCCACATAACCAACTCCCTCCAGACCAGGCAACATCCTGGTAAACCTCCTCTGCACCGTCTCCAAAGCCTCCACATCCCTCTGGTACTGTGGGACAAGAATTGTGCTTAATATTCCAAGTGCGGCCTTACCAAGGTTCTACACAACTGTAGCATGGCTTGCCAGTTTTTATACTCGATGCCCCGTCCAATGAAGGCAAGCATTTCGTATGCTTTCTTGACAAACTTATTCACCTATGTTGCCACCTTCAAATATCTGTGGACATGCACGTCCAGATTTCTCTGACGTTCGATATTTCTAAGACCTTGCAATTTACTGTTTTCCCCCCTCTATGTTAGACCTACCAAAATGCATTACCTCACATTTCTCCGGATTATACTCCATTTTCCCTTTTTATGTCCAAGTCTCCAACCTATATATGTCCTGCTGAATCTTCTGACAATCCTCAACACTATCTGTCACTCCTCCAACATTGATGTCATCCGCGAACTTATTACTCAGACTGGCTACATTTTCCTCCAAATCGTGTATGTAGAATACAAACAACAGAGGCGCAAGCACAGATCCCTGTAGAACACCACGAGTCACAATACACCATTCAGAAAACCACCCTTCTACTGCTCCACTCTGCCTTCTGTGATCGAGCCAGTTCTGTATCCATCTTCCCAACTCACCGCTGATCCCGTGTGACTTCACCATTTGTACCAGTCTGCCATGCGACACATAGTCAAAGGCTTTACTGAAGTCCATGTAAATAACATCCACCGCCCTCCCCTCATCAATCATCCTTGTCGCCTCCTCAAAAGACTCGATCAAGGTAGTGAGGCACGACCTCTCCTTCACAAAACCATGCTATCCATCGCTTTTGAGTCCATTTGTTTTCAAATAGGTATAAATCCTGTCCCTGAGAATTCTGTCCAATCATTTACATGATCCGACGTGAGGCTCACCGGCCTATAGTTTCCAGGATTATCTCTGCTACATTTTTTAAACTGCCCTACCACATGAGCTATTCTCCAGTCCTCTGGGAATTCTCCAGTCCCTGTAGCCAAGGCCCCAGCAATTTCCTCTCTTTGTTCCCTCAGTATTCTGGGGTAGATCCCATCCGGCCCAGGAGACTTATCTATCTTAATATATTTTCAAAGACCCATACCTCCTCCTTTTCGATGTCAATTTCATTCAGACTGTCCACACAGCCTATCCAAGAATCATCTTCCACAAAGTCCCTTTCTTTGGTGAACACTGAAGCAAAGTACGTATTACGTCCCTCGCTTCATTTCCTCTGGCTGAACTCATAGACCCCCCCCCCCCTCCCACTGTCCTTAAGTGGTCCAATCCTTTCCGCGGCCACACTCTTGGTTTTTTCACATGAATAAAAGCTTTGCGATTCACCTTAATCCTGCATGCCAAGGAATTTTCATGACCCCCCTTCCTAGCGCTCCTAATTTAGCGCTTCAGTGCCTTCCTACTTTCGTTACACTCCTGAAGGGTTGGACTGCCCCATCATTTTTGACCGTGCAAAAGTCTCCTTTTTCTTATTGACGAGATTCACAATATCCCTCTTTATCCAAGTCTCCCAAAACTTTCCACACATCCTTCATTATCTCAGGAATGTGACTTTCCTGAATCCTCCAACAGCCGCACGCAATCCAAATTCAACAATTCCTGTTTAATGTTATCGTCATTTGCCTTTCCCCAGTTTAGCACTTTGACGCGAGAGTTACCCTTATCTCTGTCCAAAGGTACGCGAAGACGTACGGAATTGTGGTCACAACTCCATAAATGTTCCCCGACTGAATTCTCAACTCACCTGTCCAGGCTCATTTCCCAATGCCAGATCCAGTGCTGCCATTTTCATCGTTGGACCATCGACATATTTCATCAAGAAGGCTTCCTGGATACACCTTACAAACTCTGCCCCATGCAAACCCCTAGCACTAAGTGAGTCTCAGTCAATGTAGGAGAAACTAAAATCCCCTACCACAACAACCCTGATTCTTTTCACCGATCCAAAATCCCTCTACCTATCTGCCCCTCTACCTCTTGCTGGCAGTTGTGCGGCCTGGAACAAATGCCCAACATTGTAATTACCACCCTGCTGTTCCTGAGCTCTACCCAAATTGCCTCATTGTATGAGCCCTCCGAGGTGTCCTCCCTCAGTACGGCTATAACATTCTCCTTGACGAGCAGAGCTACACCCCCCCCCCACCACCTCTTTTCCATCCCCTATATCTCTCCTGAAGCATCTATGTCCTCCAACGTTCAGCAGCCAATACAGCCCTTCCTTTATCCATGTTACTGTCATAGCCACAATATCGTAATTCCAAGCACTAATACGTTTAAATTAGTATGCAAGGGGGTTGGGTACCGGAGCAAAAGGTCAGAAGTTGAAATAATTGAGGGAGAACTAGGGAATAGGACCAGTATGGCTCTGAGTAAGAGCAGGCAGGGAGATGTTGCTGAAAACAGCGGGTCGGGTGGTCTGAAGTGCATATGTTTTAATGCAAGATGTATTACAGATAAGGCAGGTGAACTTAGAGCTTGGATTAGTACTTGGAACTATGATGTTGTTGCCATTATAGAGACCTGGTTGAGGGAAGGACTGGATTGGCAGCTACACGTTCCAGAATTTAGATGTTTCAGGTGGGATAGAGGGGGATGTAAAAGGGGTGGCTGAGTTGCGCTACTGGTTAAGGAGAATATCACAGCTGGACTACGGGAGGACACCTCAGAGGGCAGCGAGGCTATATAGGTAGGGTTCATGAATAGGAAGGGTGCAGGCACAATGTTGGGGGTTTACTACAGGCCTCCCAACAGCCAGCGGGAGATAGAGGAGCAGATAGTTGGACAGATTTTGGAAACGAGTAAAAACAACAGGGTTGTTGGACTTCAACTTCCCCAATATTGACTGGGACTCACTTAATGCTAGGGGCTGAGACGGGGGAGAGTTTGTAAGGAGCTTCCAGGAGGGCCCCTTAAAATAATATGTAGACAGTCCAACTGGGGAAGGGACTGTGTTGGACCTGGTATTGGA
Organism: Scyliorhinus torazame; assembly: GCF_047496885.1. NCBI lineage: Eukaryota > Metazoa > Chordata > Chondrichthyes > Carcharhiniformes > Scyliorhinidae > Scyliorhinus > Scyliorhinus torazame. The sequence continues at coordinate 11,372,314 of NC_092732.1, forward strand.
GAATGAGCCCGGCCAGGTGGGAGAAGTTTCAGTTGGGGAGCATTTCGGGAACAGTGACCACAATTCAGTAAGACTTAAGGTGCTGGTGGACAAGGATAAGAGTGGTCGTAGGGTGAATGTGCTAAATTGGGGGAAGGCTAATTATAACAATATTTTGCGGGAACTGAAGAACCTAGATTGGGGAAGGATGTTTGAGGGTAAATCAACATCTGACACGTGGGAGGCTGTCTAATGTCAGTTGAAAGGAATTCAGGACCGGCATGTTCCTGTGAGGAAGAAGGATAAAAACGGCGAATATCGGGAACCTTGGATAACGAGAGATATTGTAGGCCTCGTCAAAAAGAAAAATGAGGCAACTGTCAGGGCTAGAAGACTGGGAACAGACGAGGCCTGTGCGGAATATAAGGAAGGTAGAAAGGGACTTAAGCAAGGAGTCAGGAGGGCTAGAGGGAGTCACGAAAATTCATTGGCAAATAGGGATAAGGAAAATCCCAAGGCTTTTTACACGTACGCAAAAAGCAAGAGGGTAGCCAGGGAAAGGGTTGGCCCACTGAAGGATAGACAAGGGAATTTATGTGTGGAGCCCGAGGAAATGGGCGAGGTACTAAATGTATACTTTGCATCAGTATTCACCAAAGAGAAGGAATTGGTAGATGTTGAGCATGGAGAAGGGTGCGTAGGTAGCTTGGGTCACATTGAGGTCCAAAAAGACGAGGTGTTGGGCGTATTCAAATATTAAGGTAGATAAGTCCCCAGGGCTTGATGGGATCCATCCCAGAATACTGAAGGAGGCTAGAGAGGAATTTGCTGACGCCTTGACAGACATTTGTGGATCTTCACTCTCTTCAGGTGATGTCCCGGAGGACCGGAGAATAGCCAAAGTTGTTCCTTTGTTCAAGAAGGCTAGCAAGGAGAATCCAGGGAATTACAGTCCGGTGAGCCTTACGTCAGTGGAGGAAAATTACTGGAGATAATTCTTCGAGACGGGATCTACTCCCATTTAGAAGCAAATGGGCGTATTAGTGAGAGGCAGCATGGTTTTGTGAAGGGAAGGTCATGTCTTACTAACCAGATAGAGTATTTCGAAGAGGTCACAAAGATGATTGATGCACGTTGGGCAGTGTATGTTGTCTATATGGACTTCAATAAGGCCTTTGACAAGGTCCCTCATGGTAGATTGGTACAGAAGGTGAAGTCACACGGAGGTTGAGGCGCGACCTGATAGATGTCTACAGAATTATGAGGTGCATAGAAAGAGTGGATCGGCAGAGGCATTTCCCCAGGGTAGAGGAGTCAATTACTAGGGGGCATAGGTTTAAGGTGGGAGGGGCAAGGTTTAAAGTAGACACACGAGGCAAGTTTTTTACACCGAGGATAGTGGGTGCCTGGAACTCGCTGCCGGAGGAGGTGGTGAACGCAGGGACGATAGTGATATTTATGGGGCATCTTGACAAATAGAACATAAGAACTAGAAGCAGGAGTAGGCCATCTGGCCCCTCGAGCCTGCTCCACCATTCAATGAGATCATGGCTGATATTTTGTTGACTCAGCTCCACTTTCCGGCCCGAACACCATAACCATTAATCCCTTTATTCTTCAAAAACTATCTATCTTTATCTTAAAAACATTTAATGAAGGAGCGTCTTCTGCTTCACTGGGCAAGGAATGCCATAGATTCTCAAACCTTTGGATGAAGAAGTTCCTCCTAAACTCAGTCCTAAATCTGCGTCCCCTTATTTTGAGGCTGCGCCCCCTAGTTCTGTTTACACCCGCCAGTGGAAACAACCTGCCCACATCTATCCTATCTATTCCTTCTAAATTCCAACGAGTACAGTCCCAGTCTACTCAACCTCTCCTCGTAATCCAACCCCTTCAGCTCTGGGATTAACCTAGTGAATCTCCTCTGTACACCCTTGAGCGCCAGTACGTCCATTCTCAGGTAAGGAGACCAAAACTGAACACAATACTTCAGGTGTGGCCTCACTAACACATTATACAATTGCAGCATAACCTACCTAGTCTTAATCTCCATCCGTCTAGCAACTCTGAACACAGCGGGTCGGGTGGCCTGACGTGCATATGTTTTAATGCAAGAAGTATTACGGGTAAGGCAGAAGAACTTAGAGCTTGGATTAGTACTTGGAACTATTATGTTGTGATAGAGGGGGATGTAAAAGGGGTGGCGGAGTTACGCTACTGGCTAGGGAGTATATCACAGCTGTACTGCCGGAGAACACCTCAGAGGGCAGTGAGGCTATATGGGTACAGATCAGGAATAAGAAGGGTGCAGTCACAATGTTGGGGTTTATTACAGGCCTCCCAACAGCCAGTGGGAGATAGAGGAGCAGAAAAGTAGACAGATTTTGGAAAAGAGTAAAAACAACAGGGTTGTGGTGATGGGAGACTTCAACTTCCCCAATATTGACTGGGACTCACTTAGTGCCAGGGGCTTAGACGGGGCGGAGTTAATAAGGAGCATCCAGGAGGGCTTCTTAAAACAATATGTAGACAGTCCAACTAGGGAAGGGGCTGTATTGGACCTGGCATTGGGGAATGAGCCCGGCCAGGTTGTACATGTTTCAGTATTAGGCGGGAACTGAAGAACCTAGATTGGGGGCGGATGTTTGAGGGCAAATCAACATCTGACATGTGGGAGGCTTTCAAGTGTCAGTTGAAATGAATTCAGGACCGGCATGTTCCTGTGAGGAAGAAGGATAAATACGGCAATTTTCGGGAACCTTGGATAACGAGAGATATTGTAGGTCTTGTCAAAATGAAAAAGGAGGCATTTGTCAGGGCAAAAAGGCTAGGAACAGACGAAGCCTGTGTGGAATATAAGGAAAGTAGGAAGGAGCTTAAGCAAGGAGTCAGGAGGGCTAGAAGGGGGTCACGAAAAGTCATTGGCAAATAGGGTTTGGGAAAACCCAAGGCTTTTTACACGTACATAAAAAGCAAGAGGGTAGCCAGGGAAAGGGTTGGCCCACTGAAGGATAGGCAAGGGAATCTATGTGTGGAGCCAGACGAAATGGGCTAGGTACTAAATGAATACATTGCATCAGTATTCACCAAAGAGAAGAAATTGGTAGATGTTGAGTCTGGAGAAGGGTGTGTAGATACCCTGGGTCACATTGTGATCCAAAAAGACGAGGTGTTGGGTATCTTAAACCCGTGCTGGTGGTCTTGTTCTATATCACGATCCAGCTATCGAGCCCACTGAGCTAATTCTTTGCAGCCAGATTCCTGTTATAGCAATGAGTCTACATGCATTCTCCACTCATCTACCTTCTTTGTAATACTATAATACCATTCACCTGAGGAAGGAGCAGCGCTTCGAAAGCTAGTGATAGCGAAACAAACCTGTTGGACTTTAACCTGGTGTTGTAAGACTTCTTACTGTTCTTTGTAATACTCCTTGCATTGAAGTATAAATATTTTACCCCTAGCATTTTCCCTTGCTAGAAACGTTTAAAACTTTGCTCGCCTGAAATTCCAAGTCTGTTTCTACATCTTCTACATCATGTTCCTAATCTGAATTTAACCTATATGATCCTACCCCTCGGATCCTATCCCCCTGTTACATTAGTTTAAATACAACCCCCCCCCCCCCAACAGAAGTGACAATAACCCCGCCAGGGAATTGGTCCAAACTCTGCCTGGGTGCAACTGGTTAGTTTGTACATGTCCCATCTACTTCAGAACCGGTCCGAGTGCCTCAAGAATCTGAAGCTCTCCCAACTACACCATTTCTCGAGCCACGCATTCATCTGATCGATCCTCGTATCCTTATTCTCTCCAGCGCGTGGAACTGGGAATAATCCCGAGGTCACTACATTTGAGGTCATACATATCAGTTATTTCTGTTTTCTGAATATTTGATGTAAATTATGACTGTGATATGCACGTGGGAGGAGCATTAACGAAAAATAAACAAAAGCTGAGCACAACCTCAACCAAATGCCTTCCCTGCGCCTGAATCAAGAATTGAGGAATATCCAAACAAACGTCAGACATTTTATAATTATTTTATTTTATTTTTTTCACTAACTAAAGGGCAATTTTTGCGTGCCCAATCCAGCTACCGTGCACATCTTTGGGTTTTAGGGTTGAGATTGACGCAGTCACAGAGAACATGTACAAAGTTCACAACGGACAGTGACTCGGGGCCAGGATGGAACCCTGGTCCTCGGCGCCTTGGGGCGCCCTGTGCAACCATGATGCCCCAACATTTTACATTTATGTTGAGCTCTGTCATGTGTTCTGGAAACGATCGATAATGTTCTGTACATGTGTTAGTTGTTTCTAGTGTCAACTAACTTGACAATCGCGAGAACGGGACATTTCAACACACCCTTGAACTGCTCTCTGAATCTACTCTGAGTCACGCCGTAGATAAAGGTATTTGTGCAGGAACTTAAATTCTGCAGCATAAATCCGATGCGGGCAAATGTGTGCAATGAGTCAGTGTAATCATAGTGTGTAGTTGCTGCAATGTTATAATATAAGAACTCTGCAAAATAGGGTAACCACAGCAGTATGAAGCTGCCTGAAATGGTGAAGAGTAAAATAGCGGACTTCTTTCTGCTCTCCATCTCTGGGTCAATGTGTTTCCCTCCCTTGTTCTCACCCCTCAGGCCCTTACGGACTCTGCTGGTCGCTAATATGTGTCTGACGGTCAGAGTATTAATCAGCAAGAGTAAAACATATGGGAGAAATGGGGTTAAGATTGTATCAAACCAGTCAAACGCCACCCATCCGGTCTCAGTAAAGTAGCTGACCATTATATCACAAAACCACGGTGTATTATCGATTATTTCCTGTGGTTCATATATAAAATACCAAACAGAGCTTTTCAGGCTCAGCAGAATGCATGTTGTTGCTATAATTATAGTCGCTGTTCTTTTTGTGCAATATTTTGGTTTCTGCTTTTGGCAACAAATAGCGATGAAGCGGTCAAATGAGAAGGTGATAGTTAACCAAACTGAGCTGTCTCTTGACGCACGAGCCAGGACAGCAATAACACTGCACATAGGGGTAAGGGAGAGCAAAGAACCAGGATAAAATTCAAAACCGATACGAAATAGCATGACTTCAGTGAGAATGACCAGTAGATCCGCCACCACCATTGCCAGCATGTAGCTTGTGATACATTTGGAGAGACCGCACTTCTTCCGCGAGAGTTTCAGAATCGCAATCAAGTTAACTGTAAATGAGAGAGGGGAAGTGAGACAAGAAGTTAGCTACGGATCAGAACAGAGAATAACAAACACCAGATTCTTTAAATTGTGCATTTGATTATGGGACTCTTCCATTATTTCCATCCAAGAGTCGACAAATTCTGCTGCAACTCATGCAGGAGAGAGTGATTAAAAACACAATTCTGAGAATCTGAGTGGAAAAGGCATTGACATCAATCGGTTCCCACGGCATCAAAATCGCCATGTGTATAGGGATGGGAATGATGATCTATAATAAGAAAATGTGAAGTTCCAATCAGAACAGAGGGTGAAGCCAAACCAGTGCATGTTTTGGAACTGAATGTGACAGAGAGTGTGAATGGTAAGATTTGAGGAAGACAGCCAGACAATGGAAATTAGCAAACGTGACACCACTGTTTTAAAAAGAAGGTAGGCAGAAATCAGGTAATTATAGGCCAGTTAGCTACACTTCGGTAGTAGAATCTATCATCAAGGAAGAAATAGCGAGGCATCTGGATGGCAATAATCTCTTTGGACAGACGCAGCATGGGTTCAGAAAGGGCAAGTCGTGCCTAACTCATTTATTGGAATGTTTTGAGGATATTACCAGTGCGGTAGATAACGGGGAGCCAATGGGCGTGGTATATCTGGGTTCCCAGAAAGCTTTTTACAATGTGCCGCACAAAAGATTGCTGCATAAGATAATGACGCATGGCGTTCAGGGTAAAGTAGTAATATGGATAGAGGTTTGGTTAATTAATATAAAGCAAAGAGTGGGGATTAATTTGTGTTTCTCTGGTTGGCAAATCCGTAGCTAGTGGTGTCACTCAGGGATGAGTGCTGGGCCCACAATTGTTCACAATTTACATAGATGATTTTGAGTTGGAGAACAAGTGCACTGTGTCCAAGTTTGCACTAAGATGAGTGGGAAAGCAAAAAGTAAAGCAGGGAGGAAATAGCCGTGTGAGTGAACCATGGTTCTCAAAAGAGGTTGAATGTCTTGTCAAGAGGAAAATGGAAGAGTATGTAAGGATGAGAAAACAAGGTTTAGTCGCGTCACTTGAGGGTTACAAGGTAGCAAGGAATGTGCTGAAAAAAGGGCTTAGGAGAGCTAGGAGGGAACATGAGAAGTCCTTGGCGGGTTGGATCAAGGAAAATAGTTTTTTACTCTTATATGAGAAATAAAAGAATGACCAGGGTGAAGGTAGGGCCGGTCAAGGACAGTAGTGGGAACTTGCGCACGAAGTCAGAAGAAATAGGAGAGGCGTTGAATTAATACTTTTCTTCAGTGTTCACAAAGGAGAGGGTCCATGTGTTTGAGGATTGGCTTTGATCTTTGGGTCCTCACTGTCCACGGGAATAGTGCTAGAGGACTGGAGAGTGGCGAATGTTGTTCCTCTGTTCAAGAAAGCAAATATGAATGATCCTGGTAATTATAGGCCAGTTAGTCTTACTTCGGTGGTCGGTAAGATAATGGAAAAGGTCCTGAAGGATAGGATTTATGACCATTTGGAAAGATGTTGCTTAATCCGGGATAGTCAACACGATTTCGTGAAGGGTCGGCCTTTGCCTCACAAATTTGTTTGAATTCTTTGAGGAGGTAACTAAGTGTGTAGGTGAAGGTAGAGCAGTTGATGTCGTATACTTGGATTTCAGTAAGGCGTTTGATAAGTTTCCCCATGGTCGGATCATGAAGAAAGTAAGGAGGTGTGGGATAGAGGGAAATTTGGCCAATTGAATAGGTAACTGGCTATCACATAGAAGACAGAGGATGGTGGTGGATGGAAAATGTTCAGACTGGAGACCAGTTACCAGCGATGTACCACAGGGGTCAGTGCTGGGTCCTCTGCTATTGGTGATTTTTATAAATGACTTAGAGGAGGCGGCTGTAGGGTGGGTCAGTGAATTTGCTGATGACACCTAGATTGGTGGAGTAGTGGATGAGGTGGAGGGCTGCTATAGGCTGCAAAGCGACATTGAGAGGATGCAGGGCTGGGTCGAAAAATGGCAGATGGAGTTTAAACCTGATAAGTGAGGTAATTCATTTTGAATGCGGATTACAAGGTCAACGGCAGGGTTCCGAGGAATCTGTAGGAAGAGAGAGATCTTGGGGTTCATGTCCACAGATCTCTGAAGGTTGCCACTCAAGTGCCGTGAAGAAGGCTTATAGTGTGTTAGCGTTTATTAACAGGGGGCTTGAGTTTAAGAGCCGCGGGGTTATGCTGCAAATATACATGACCACGGTGAGACCACATTTGGAGTATTGTGTGCAGTTCTGGTCACCTCATTATAGAAAGGATGTGGAAACATTGGAAATGGTGCAAAGGAGATTTACCAGGATGCTGCCTGGTTTGCAGGATATGTCTTATGAGGAAAGGTTGAGGGAGCTAAGGCTTTTCTCTTTGGAGCGGAGGAGGATGAGAGGCGACTTAATTGAAGTGTATAAGATGATGAGTGGGATAGATAGAGGTTCAAGGTGGGAGATATAGGAAGGATGTCCGAGGTAGGTTCTTTACTCAGAGACTGGTTAGAGTGTGGAATGGATTGCCTGCTGTGATAGTGGAGTCGGACACTTTTGGAACTTTCAAGCGGTTATTGCATCGGCACATGGAGCACACCATAATGACAGGGAGTGGGATAGCTTGATCTTGGTTTCGGACAATGCTCAGCAGAACATCGAGGGCCGAAGGGCATGTTCTGTGCTGTAGTGTTCTATGTTCAATGTAAGTGCAGAGGATACTAGAAATCTGCAAAGGGATTTGGATAGTTTAAGTGAATGGGCTAGGGTCGGTCTGGCAGATGGAATACAATGTTGACAAATGTCAGGTTATCCATTTTGGTCGGAATAACAGCAAAAGAGATTCTTATATAAATGGTAAAATATTAAAACATGCTGCTGTGCAGAGGGACCTGGGTGTCCTAGTGCATGAGTCGCAAAATGTTGGTTTACAGGTGCAATAGGTGATTAACAGGGCGAATGGAGTTTTGTCCATCATTGCTCGAGGGATGGAGTTTAAGACTAGGGAGGTTATGCTGCAACTGTATAATTTGTTAGTGAGGCAACACCTGAAGAATTGTGTTCAGTTTTGGTCTCCTTACCTGAGAAGGGATGTACTGGCGCTGGAGGGGATGCAGAGGAGATTCACCAGGTTAATCCCAGAGCTGAAGGTGTTGGATTACGACGAGAGGTTCAGTAGACTGGGACTGCACTCCTTGGAATTTAGAAGGCTGTGGGGGGAGGGGGGGTCTTATAGAAACAGGTAAAATTATGAAGGGAATAGATAGGATAGATGCAGGCAAGTTGTTTCCACTAGCGTGTGAAAGCAGAACTAGGGGGCATAGCATCAAAATAAGAAGAACTAGATTTAGAACTGAGTTTAGGAGGAACTTCTTCACCCAAAGGGTTGTGAATCGATGGCATTCCATGCCCAGTAAACCAGTTGAGGCTCCTTCATTAAATGTTTTCAAGATACATTTAGATAGATTTTTGAAGAATAAAGGAATCAAGGGTCATAGTGTTCGGGTGGGAAAGTGGAGCTGAGCCAACAAAAGATCAGCCATGATCTCATAGAATGGTGAAGTAGACTCGAAGGGCCAGATGGCCTACTCCTGCTCCTAGTTCTTATGTTCTTATGTCTGGTTGTTGTACGCCACATCAATCGGTCTTTGCAGTGACCTTGAGGACAGCACGGGCTACTGAAAATTCAAACAGAGCAAGGAAATTGTATTCTTTGAGGACGTAACTAAGTACATAGATGAAGGTAGAACAGTTGATGTCGTATACATGGTTTTTAGTAAGACGTTTTAGAAGGTGCCCCATGGTCGGCTCATGCAGAAAGTAAGGAGGCATGGGATAGAGGGAAATTTGACCGATTGGATCAGGAACTGGCTATCACATAGAAGACAGAGGGTGGTGGTAGATGGTAAATTTTCATCCTGCAGCCCAGTCTCCAGCGGTGTACCACAGGGATCAGTGCTGGGCCCTCTGCTATTTGTGATTTTTATCAGTGACTTGCATGATGGAGTTGAATCATCATAGAATTTACAGTGCAGAAGGAGGCCATTCGGCCCATCGAGTCTGCACCGGCTCTTGGAAAAAGCACCCTACCCAAGGTCAACACCTTCATCCTATCCCCATAACCCAGTAATCCCACCCAACACTAAGGGCAATTTTGGACATTAAGGGCAATTTATCATGGCCAATCCACCTAACCTGCACATCTGTGGACTTTGGGAGGAAACCGGAGCACCCGGAGGAAACCCACGCACACACGGGGAGGATGTGCAGACTCCGCACAGACAGTGGCCCAAGCCGGAATCGAACCTGGGACGCTGGAGCTGTGAAGCAATTGTGCTATCCACAATGCCACCGTACTGCCCGTGAAGGTTGGGTTAGTTAATTTGCTGATGACACCAAGATTGGTGGAGCAGTAGATAATGTGGAAGGCTGTTATAGGCTGCAAAGAGACATTGATAGGATGCAGAGCTGGGCTGAAAAGTGGCAGATGGAGTTTAACACCACTACGTGTGGGGTGATTCATTGTGGTGGGACAAATTTGAATGCGGATTACAGGGTGAACGGCAGACTTCTGAAGAATGTGAAGGGGCAGGGAGATCTCGGATTTCATGTCATCCCTGAAAGCTGCCACCTAAGTGGATAGAGCCGTGAAGAAAGCCGTGTGTTAGCAATTATTAACAGGGGGATTGAGTTTAAGAGCCGTGAGGTTATGCTGCAACTGTACAAGACCTTGGTTGGCCCACATTTGGAGTATTGTGTGCAGTTCTGGTCACCTTATTATAGTAAGGATGTGGAAGCATTGCAAAAGGTGCATAGAAGGTTGCCCAGGATGCTGCCTGGATTGGAGGGTCGGTCTTACGAGGAAATGTTGAGGGAGCTAGGGCTTTTCGCATTGGAGCGAAGGAGGATGAGAGGTGACTCAATTGAGGTGTATAAGATGATGAGAGGGAAAGATAGAGTGGACGTTCAGCGACTTTTTCCTCGGGTGGATGTAGCTGTTACAAGGGGGCATAACTATAAGGCTCATGGTGGAACATATAGGAGGAATGTCAGAGGTAGGTTCTTTACTCAGAGTGTGGTTGGGGCGTGGAACGCACTCCCATCTATGGTAGTGGAGTCGGACACTTTGGAACTTTCAAGTGGTTATTGGATACGCATATCGAGTTCACTAGAATGATTGGTATAGGTTGATTTAATCTTAGTTTCAGACTTGTTCCGCACAACATCGTAGGCCGTAGGGCACTCTGCTTTACAGTTCTATGTTCCCGTTCCAGCCTCCCCGAACAGGCCCCGGAATATGGCGACGAGGGGCTTTTGACAGTAACTTCATTTGAAGCCGACTTGTGACAAGAAGCGATTTTCATTTCATTTCTTTGTTGTATGTTCTAAATCACATTGGTACAAAAACTGCTCAGACAGAAAACACTAGAATACCTTCTCCTTGTTCATATCTGTGCAGATCATATTGAAAACACCATTCCCGATAATTAAATTTATCTGAACAGCAAAATCAAATGATCTCCCCTACATGGGGCATTACCCAGGAAGTGCATATCCGGAATATTGTTCATATACTTGGCATCCTTACTTCCAAAACTTCTACATGGTTAGAAGCAGTTCAGTGAAGTTTCAGTCGAGTACAATTTGGGTGCTCCTTTGGGGGAATGGGCGTGTCGGAGGCGTGTAATTATATACGATAGTTGAAGAGGCTGTTAAATTTGGAGTCTTGTAGCTAATCTAATGTTCACTGATTAATTTGTTTAGCGGCTTCACTCACAATGTGACCGAACTACTATTTGCCTCCACAATGTCATGATGAGGGTAGAGAATACAGAATCAGCACGGCGTCTTCCAGCTGGTCACTTTCCGAGGTTTAAAGCTCAAGAGTGTGTTCAATAGTTTCATATTTTCAGATGTCGAGCTCAGTTGCAATATTTTTGAATTGATCAACTGCTTGTGATAGAGCAACTTAGAAACAGAATAAAATCGGACGAGATCGTTCAGCCCTTCGAGCCTGATTCAAAAATAAATATGTCTCTTACTGTTTTACTGTTCATTTGTCTCAACGTCATATTACCACTCTCTCCCCATAACCGTTGACATTATTGACATCTAGATATTTATGTCTTAAACATGTTAGGTGCCTTGACCTCCTGAACCTTCTGTTGGTAAATACTTCTAAACGTTCAGTACCGTCTAAGTGAAGAGCTTTTCCTCAGCTCGGTTCCAAAAGGCCAACCCGTATCCTGGGACTGTGATCGCCTGTTTTGACTTTCCCAGCCAGAGGAAGTTGCAAACTGTCATCCAATCTATCCAGATCTCTCAGAATCCTACACGATTCAAACAGATCCCCCTCATTCTCAGCTTCAATGACAACAGCCCAAATCGACCCAAACGCTCCACATACGACAATCCTGCCATCCCAGGAAAGTCCCAGCCTGGTGAACATTCCCTCCACTCCATCTACGACAGGTTTTGCTTTCCTTGGTAACGAGATCTAAACTTCACGCAATGCTCCAGCTCTGATTTGATTAAAGCCCCGTACAGCTGCCATACGAATTACCTTGCTCCTTTACTCGAATTACCTTTCAATGACGGCCAACATAACCATATGCCTTTTTAAAACTTGATGATCCTGCATGCTTGTTTGCAGTGATTTGTGTGGGTCTGGTTTAGCACACTGGGCTAAATCGCTGGCTTTTAACGCATTCCGAGGCAGGCTAGCATCACGGTTCAATTCCCGTACCAACCTCCCCGAACAGGCACCGGAATGTGGCGACTATGACCTTTAGCTCAGTAACTTCATTGAAGACGACTTGTGACAATAAGCGATTTTCATTTCATTATTAAGATTTCCCAGCATATCATAGAACATACAGTGCAGAAGAAGGCCATTCGACCCATCGAGTCTGCACCGGCCCTCACTCTATCCGCTTAACCCATTAACCCCTCCTAACATTTTTCTGGTCAATAAGGACAATTTATCATGGCCAATCCACCTAACCTGCAAGTCTTTGGACTGCGGGAGGAAACCGGAGCACCCGGAGGAAACCCACGCAGACACGGGGATAAAGAGCAGACTCCGCGCAGACAGTGACCCAGCTGGGAATCGAACCTGGGACCCTGGCGCTATGAAGCCACAGTGCTATCCACCTGTGCTACCGTGCTGACCACTAATCATCTTTAAATAATACTGTGCGATTCTGCTTTTGTTACCGACGCTGATAACTTCAATTTCATCTGTTGGATATCTTTAATTTAGATACAATTGCCCATTCACTCAAATTATCCAAATCGATTTTAAGGCTGTTGACATCCTCCTCAATATCCACACTCCAAAGACGTTTCCTGCCATCAGTAAACTTGGAAATATTTGATTAGTTCACCTCATCGAAATCTATATTGTGAATAGTTGGGGACAATGCACTAATCACCGTGCGACTCATTACATGACAATCCGAAACATACACTTTTATTTCTGATCTGTTTCTTGCCTGCTAACCAGCTTTCAATCCATGCAAACATTACGTTCAGTGCCATGTGTTTTCATTCTTCACGCAAACATTTTTAATGAGACGTTAGCAACAATGTCCTAAAATCTGAATACACCAGGTCTACCGGTTCATAGAATCCACAGAATCCCTACAGCTAAGAATGTGGCTATTCGGCCATTATGTCTGCACCGACCCGCCGAAAGAGCACCCTTCCTCTGACCACTAACCTGCCGTATCCCCATAACCACGTAACCCCATCGAACCTGCACACCTTTGGATACTGAGCGGCAATTTAGTGTGGCCAATCTAAGTAATCGGTAGAGATTTCAATTAATTTATTTATTCTGCTCGTTACATTCTCCAAAAAGACCAGTCAGCTTGTCAAACATGATTTCAATTTCATAAATCAAGTGTTTTTGCTAATGGCGTTGATGTTTTCTAAATATTTATGTGATGTCTATTCAACTACCCGAATCCACCAGCCCTATTGATTCAGTTAATCACTCTTCTAAAAGGAGCATCACTTCTTTGGCAGAATATGTTGAACTCAGCGGCAATGAGCGCGTGTTACCACAATTATACATGGACAGTAAGTAAACTGAAAGCAGATGTTACGCAATCCAGCTGTGATCACAGAATCAGAGAATTTACAGTGCAGAAGGAGGCGATTTGACCCATCGAGGCAGCACCGGCCCTTGGAAAGAGCGTCCCACGCCGTCAATCTGACCTAGTAACCCATGCCTCCACCGTAAACCAGTAACCCAATTTAACCTTTTTGGACACCTAGGGTAATTTATCATGGCCAATCCACCTAACCTGCACATCGTTGGACTGTGGGAGGAAGCCGGAGTACCCGGAGGAAACCCACGCACACACGGGGAGAACCTGCAAACTCCGCACAGACAGTGACCCAAGCCGGTAATCGAACCTGGGATACTGGAGCTGTGAAGCAGCCATGATATCCACTGTGCCAGCGGGCTGCCCTCTCGAATTTACATGTTAATGTCATAAAGGAGGAAATGACTTTCTTCGAGTTGGAAGTAATCAGATGTACTTTACACAAATATGTAAAACAATTCAACACTCAGAAGGTCTTTAGAAGTCACTTTCAAAAGCCCGTATTGTTATTCCATCAATTGTCTGTGTTAAATCTGAGGTGACAGATTTTATTTAAAAATGTTGTTGAGGAAAATAATTCGGAGACTGTGGATTGTTCGCTAATCTGCCATAGAATCATAGATTCCATATAGTGCAGAAGGATGCCAGTTGCACCATCGAGTGTGCACCGATCTTCCGAAAGAGCACCCCACCTAGGTCCAAGTTCCCACGCTATCGCCGCAAACCCACCTAACCGTTGGACACTTAGGGTAATTTAGTCTGGCCGATTATTCTAACCTGCTCATGTTTGGACTGTGGGAGGAAACCGGAAGACCCGGAGAAAATCCACGCAAACACGGGAAAAATGTTCAAACTCCACAAAGACAGTCACGAGAGGTTGGAATCGCACCCAGGTCCCTGGCGCTGCGAGACAGCAGTGCTGACCATTGTGCCACCGTGCTGCCCAACGATATATTTAAATGGAGAAGCAGCCTCAAAGCGCTAAATAGCAAATTGCAGCCACTATTCTCATGCTGCAATGTCCATAATGCAACATGTAAATACACACAGAATGAAAGAAATACTCTACCGTGATATTGCATTTAAGGTATTTCTGTCTTCAAAGCCCTCTCCCCAGCATACTTCTGGCAAACGTCAAAGCGATCGAAAACAAGCTGGATGAATTTAACGCCAGACTTTCCTCTCAGAGGGAAGTAAGAGACTGCTCTGTGCTCTGTTTGACAGAGACATGGCTCACCCCTGCCTCACCGGACTGTGCCATTCAACCTGAAGGCTTCTCAATTCAGCGGGCGGACTGCACCGCGTCATCAGCAAAGCGAATGGTGGAGGGGTTTGCCCTCTCATCAACTCCTCCTGGTGCTTGGATGTGGCGACCCTGGTGACCTACTGCTCGACGGATCTGGAATACCTGACCGTGAAGTGTAGCCCAAACTATCTTCCACATGAGTTGACTTAGCCATTATCACAGCGGTCTACATCCCACCCGAGGCAGAAGTGAGGAAGGCCCTGCACGAACTGTACACAGTTTTAAACAACTATGAAATAAATCATCCGGAGGCCTTCTTCAACGTGGACGGAGACTTCAACAAGGCCAACCTCAAGAGTGTACTGCCAAAATTCCACCAGCACATCGCCTGTCCCACCAGGGACGACAACACTCTTGACAGCTGCTACTGAAACATCAAGGGCACCTACAGTTCACCCGACCGCACTTTGGGAAATCAGACCATAAGGCAGTGCTCCTTCTCCCGGCATACAAGCAGAAACTCAAGCGGTAGAATCCAGCTAAGAGAGTAGTGCAGTGCTGGTTCGAGGAAGCAGAAGAGCTCTTACGTGAATGCTCAGAGACAGTGGACTGGTACATATTGAAGAACTCAGCGGCCAACTTAAATGTGTGTGCCAGCACAGTCACAGACTTCATCAGTAAATGTGTGGACGGCTGCGTGCCAAAGAAAGCAGTACATACATTCCCCAACCGGAAACAATGGCTCAATCGCGAGATTTACTCCCGACTGAAGGACAGCTCTGAGGCGTTCAAGTCAGACGACCCTGACCTGTCCAGTAAATCTAGGTACGACCTCGGCAAGGCCACCCGAGATGCCAAGAGGGAATATCAAACCAAGCTAGAGTCACAGACAGACACTCGGCGCTTGTGGCAAGGACTAAACAACATAACGGGCTACAAAGCGAAGCCGATCAGTATGCCCGGCAGGGGCGCACCCCTCCCTGATGAAGTCAATGCATTCTATGCTCGGTTTGAGCAGGTAACCAACAAAACGCTGTCGACTGCCCCAGCAGCCCATAATTCACCCATACCCACCATCACAGTTTCCGAAGTCAGGTCGGCCTTCCTGAAAGTGAACCCTCGGAGGTTCCGGACGGGATCCCTCGTCGTGCACTCAGAGCCTGCGCGAGCCAGATGGCAAAGTATTTGTGGACATCTTTAACCTATCCCGACTCCACTCCGAGGTCCCCATCTGCTTCAAGAAGATCACCATTATACCGGTGCCAACGAAGGACCAGGCAACGTGTCTCAATGACGACTGGCCGGTGGCCCTGACTTCAGTCGTAATGAAGTGCTTCGAGAGGTTGATCATGAAGCACATCACCTCCATACTCCCAGAACACCTTGATCCACTGTAATTCGCATGCCGTCGCATCCGATCCACAGCAGACGCGATTCCCCTGGCCCCACGCTCATCCCTAGAGCATCTCGACAACAAGGACTCCTACATCAGACTCCTATTTATTGACTACAGCTCTGCCTTCAACACCATAATCCCAGCCAAGCTCATATCAAAGCTCCAAAACCTAGGACTTGGCTCCCTACTCTGCAACTGGATCCTCGATTTACTGACCAACAGACGACAATCGGTAAGATTGAACAACAACACCTCCTCCACAATAGTCATCAGTGCCGGGGCCCCGCAAGGCTGCGTACATGGACCCCTACTCTACTCCATGTACACATACGAGTGCGTGGCAAAATTTGGTTCCAACTCCATCTACAAATTTGCTGACGAGGCGACCATAATGGGCAGGATCTCGAATAACGACGAGTCAGAATACAGGCGGGATATAGAGAACCTAGTGGAGTGGTGCAGCGACACCAATCTCTCCCTCAATTCCAGCAAAACTAAAGAGCTGGTGATTGACTTCAGGAAGCAAAGCACTGTGCACACTCCTGTCAACATCAACGGTGCCGAGGCGGAGATGGTTAGCAGTTTCAAATTCCTAGGGGTGAACATCTCCAAAAATCTGTCCTAGTCCACCCAAGTCGACACTACTGACGAATGTGATATAAAATAGTTACTTTAAATATATTAGCTACTGTAATGTAGATGTAGGCAGGTCTAATTCATGTTAGTTCACAGACAAAGGATTTCAGATAGCATGGCAAGGAAAGGGTGTTTAGTGTATGAGGAGAAAAGGATGCTGGGTAACAAGAGGCCAGGGGAAGGAATGAGAATTGAGCCAATTAGGATGTATGGCCTGGTCAGGAGGGGTATAGGATGACCTATGGGAATCGTGTATGTGAAACGTGATGCCATTGAATGTGTTTGTAGAGATTTCTTTGTTCTCCAACAGCACTTGATTCTGGAGTCCTAGGAGACGGCTTGTGCTCTCGGTTTTTGTGAAACGAGTCAGACTTGCAAGTCGAATAAAAATAACTAATGCTCTGCCTACAAATCCATCTCGAGTTTTATTGAGGCCAGACTGACGGGTAAAGAAAGTTATGTTTTGTCATTTGGTGCCGGAAACCCTGGACTTCTCAAGACGGTTCTGACCAACCGCGAAATCAGAATTAGACTGATTTTGGACAAGGAAAGTGGAAAAGGGCCCACAATGTATAGCTGGAAAATGACCGCGCATTGATTTTTCCCCTCTTCTTATGGTTTGATTAGTCTGGTCACTCGCGGTTGGTACGGAAAGATCGTCTCGACGAAATCAAAGGTCAGTCTGGGGATTAAAAATTTAACTGATGGGATTTCATAATTGATGATTCAGTTTTGAGTTAATTTTGGAATTAATGGGACATCAAAAAATGATGGTTTAATTCCATGTGTGAGTGTTTTTGGCGAACTGATGGGACCTCAGGATGAGGGTTTAGTTCAATTAGTGTTTTTAAATCTATAGTTGATTAAGCTAAATTTGTATCCTTGGACTGTAGTGGCGAGAAACGATACATTTTAAAACAAACTGGATGCTGCATGTTAGTTTCAAGCAGAAGTCTCTCAAATGGTTAACAGCAGCTTGAGATAACAGGCAGATTGTGGTGTAATTGGATATCTTTCTTTCGAGTCAGTGAAACTCCAGCAATGTTTTGTTTTGAATTAATTAAAGGAAACCAGTGGATTTCTCCACCTCTTTGATAAACGTTTATTATTTTAGCAAGCAATTGATTGAAATTGACATAATCTTAAGTTTTAATTACTTGAAATAATGTTTATCTCATTTTATTTGTGAATTCATAGAAACTTAAAGAAACACACTGACACCATTTTAAAAAGTGTAAATCTGGAGATGACAGTTGACTTTGCTCCGGTATAAATCACCGCAGCTAACTGCTCCCTCATTGATAGCAGCCAACATTTTTGTCAATGTAAGAAAAACTTGTTAAAACAAAAATTGTTCAGATAAAGAATTAATTAAGTTATACAAGTTTGTGTTAAGCAAATCGTAAATTCAGTTCTGAGTTGAGATCAGAGCTAAGCTTGCAGGTTGCAGTAACTCAATTGGAATTTTAAGCTTTAAAAGAACCTTTACAATAATTTTGCCAAGGAGCAAAAATTGCCATTGGTTATAAATAGGCAAGTAAAAAAAATAAAAAAAGAGAGCCAAAGTGTGAAATCTAAAGAGTTAATTAGATTATGGAGACAATATTGTCAAACATGAGAGGGATAAGATCATGCTATTAAGTTGGCAAGAAAATGCACTTAAAATGGGGATTCCAATTAGTGAAAGGGGGAACCAGAAAAGGAGTGTGCATTCAAAAAAAAGAAAAATAAAAAAAACGCGCAAATAAAGAGAGGGTGGACTGGAGTAAAAAGAAAAGGGAGCTACGTAGTTCAATGGCTGGCCTTGCATTGACAGAGGATGAAGATTTAGAAAATTTGACCAGGTCGGCTAGAGTTCCCACTGCACCAGTAGCATTGTCTGCACTAATTCCGGAACCACCAGAGTATCATCATTTATATCCAGTCACTGCTCCCCAGATTCAAATCATGCCAGCCTCTCCAGCCCTTTCGGTTGATAGCGTGGGTCCTATTTTACCATCTTTACTGTCTGTGAGAGAAGGGGAGCTCTGTTCCACAAGCCCAGTTAGCTCTTGGACCCGATCTCGGACAATGAGAGAGGGGCCTGATCCTATCCAGAAACAATCACACATACCACCTAGATCCCTTCAGACTGATATGGTAGGACAGAAAAGTACGAGAACAAAGGAAGAGGGTGGGGATGGTTCTGAGGATCAGGAGCTCCCCCTAGTGACAGGGAAGGACGTCGAAGTCTTGGAAGAGCCAGAGGAATAAGCTAGAGCGCCCCCTAGAGAGACTCTGAGACAGTTGCCGATTAGGAAAATACCAAACCCTGACGCTGTGACGGCGACGGGCCAGCCCACGATAGACGTTCATTTCCCATGGAGACCCAGTGAGAAGATGGCTGTTATGGCTGCAATCCCAGACAGGAAGAAATCTCCTGCTGCTTTCGTGGATTAACTGATAACTACCATCTCAGTTGATCAAGCTGATTCTAGGGACGTCTGGGCCCTAGTCCAGCAGGTTTTAACCCCAGCAGAGTACCGCAGTCATCTCAATCACTTGAATTATGCTAGCCACGCCGCACTCCAGCAGGCCCATGCTTTGGACGATGAGAGACGGGCACAAATTCTGAGTCCGTTGACTGTCACATTTCAAACGCCCATAAACATTTCTGCTATCTTAGACCTCAAACCTAAAAAGACTGAAGAGCCAGAGAAATGTCTGGAACGTTTTAATGAAATCTACCGTGGGCAGTAAGGCGACTTGCCATACCAAGTTTGTAGTGACGACTGGACTGGACTGTAACTTGTTGGCCCGAGATTTACTGTTTATCTTCCAGCTACAGCTAGAGTGCGGAGACGAATGGGTAACGGTTCAATCATGGAGGATGAGACAACAGTCCTATATTTCTGTCACTCCCCAGTGGTGGACGTTAGACATTGACCATTCACTGCATCACGTTACCCTTGCCTATGACAGAATCGGACAAAACAGGGAGTTGGAGGATACAAACCGGCCGTTAATTGGGACCGAATGGCCAGTCAAGGTTACAGCCACAGTTAGGTGAAAAGAAGGTATTTTGTTACAATACCACCACATTTATGGCCACAGTCAGCTTCGGTATGCCCTCATATTACACGTCAGGACCACGACCAGTACCACGCCAAGGATCTGGGGCCTATGGTAAGGAAGGCAGTGGATCAGTCAGATCCAACAGATTACGTACTTCAAGGCACGCCAGACGGCACTTCCATAAAATATTTTGAGGTCCCTGAAACGACTAATACTCGACTTCAGTACCCCCGGGGCGTGATGTTTTGGAATATGTTAATCCACAGGACTGGGCGGAATACCCATCACAAGTGGGAAAGACAAATGTTACACCTATTAAGGTAACGATTAAGGATCATGTAAAGCTGCCTTCCATTCGGCAATACCCCTTGAAACCCCAAGCTGCGCCGTCTATAGACAAATTAATCCGAGAGCTATTGCAACAGGGTATTTTGGTCCCTTGCCAATCAGAATGTAACACCCCCAATAATTGCTGTGCCTAAACCAGCCAGACCAGACCACTACCGATCAATCAATACCAGCGCACAGCCGTTACATGCTCTCGTCCCTAATCCTTCCCACATACTGACTCAAATTCCAGCTCAAGCCCGGGTCTTCGCCATAATTGACCTTCAGCACGCCTTCTTTGCCCTCCGACTCGCATCTGAAAACCAATATTTGTTTGCCTTCACTTACAATGGACAGCAGTATACCTGGACCCGACTGCCACAGAGGTTCGTCAACTCACCTTCGCTCTTCTCCCGATGTCTGCAGACCCAACTCCAGGCTTTGACATTGGAACATGGTTCCACTCTAGCGAAGTATGTAGATGACATATTGGTAGCGACTCCTGACGGACCCAGTAACAGGGATGATGTGATCCAGTTATTAAACCACCTATCCTCGTTGGGTTATGTTGTTTCACAATCAAAGGTCCTGGTGGCTCAGACAAAAGTCAAGTTCTTAGGAGTTTTACTTACAGCCACAGAAAGAAGTCCCGAACCCAATAGGATTGAACCAATATGCCAATTCCCCGCCCCTACCATAGCCAAGGAGGTCCGTCATTGGCTGGGTATGGTGAATTATTGTCGGCAGTGGATACCAAACATCGCTGTCTGTACAAACTGATGACATCTTACACTAGTGAAGGGGGGAATTTTACTCTTACTACCGAGGCACTCGAAGCCTTCCGTTGCCTGAAGCAGGCCTTGTTACAAGCACCGTTACAAGTAGCATATTGATCTTCCAAACTTGATCCAGTGGCGTTGGGCCACCCTGTTTGCACACAGATCTTGGCAGCGATAGACAATAGTTTGCAGGCTGCTGCCAATATAACTCTCCAACAGGATATTACGGTACATAGCTCCCACTCGGTAATCGCACTATTGGGGCAACTGCAGACTCAGCATCTTACCGCAGCTCGTCAGAATAGGTATGAGATATATCTTTTGAACAATCCACGTCTGACATTTAAACACTGTACCACTATCAATCCAGCCTGTTTTCTTAGCGGTCCCCCTGTCCATGAAGACGCACCTGGCCACGACTGTTTAGCCTTGATTCAGGAAACTATCACAAGAAGGGACGATCTGAGTGATATTCCGTTAGAACAACCTGACATGATTATGTATGGTCAAATATCCCACCGGGGTTTAGTTAATGACCGAGTACAGGCCCTCCTTATGCCTGCGCAGATTTCCGTCATTAAATGCGCTGCCCATACAAACGGTAAGACCCCAGTTGACGTTGGGAATGAACAAGCAGATTGTGCAGCGCGGACAGCGGCGCAAATTCAGCAACTGATGGTGCCTAAAATTTTAAGTCAGACTAAACGATCTGCTATAAATATGTCTGTTTCTGACAAGCCAATGCCAACCATCCAAGACGTCATAAGGTGACAGGTGGACGCTCCTGAGAGTGATAAACAAATGTGGAAACGGTTAGGTTGTACATATGATTATATTTCCTCTTTATGTACCACGCCAGCACATCAGACTTGTATGTCTGATGTACTGGCTTTATGGGGCATCGAATGTGTACACTTTGCAACTCATTGTGGGGCTCGGTGGACTAGTGATTTGTTGCTGGACATTTGGTGGCACCCTAACATACAGGGATTGGCCCAGAGTATCAGGAATCGGTGTTTAATCTGTCAGCAATATACCCTTGTGGTATGGGGCAAACCCCGTTGCCCAGTGGTGCCTTTGAGACGCTCCAAATGGATTACATTGAGTTGGAAAGGTGTCAGTGTTGTCAATGTTACAAATATGTTTTGGTTATTGTGGATGTGTTCAGCAGATGGGCAAGATGTATCCGACTACCGATAATAAAGCTGCTACTATGGTTCAGGTTCTGAGGCGGGAAATCATTCCCCAGTACGGCATACCAGCTCAGTTGAGTTTTGATAACTGGCCTCATTTTCTTGGACAGATTAACCTGCCTCCCTTCCGCAGCACTGTTTTACAGGTGTGAAGTACGATGGGGTGGCTACGCACCGCCTGTGTGACCTTCGGCCTCACCTCGCTTGGAGTGACATCGGCGACGGACATGGAAAATAGAAATATTATCTACATTTGTAACCCCAACCAAACTACAAGGACATTTCGTTTATGCAGAGGTGATATTCTTCGATGCCCCCATATACGAGGGCATGGTATCGACTCAGGGAAGGTGATCAGGTTAACGGACACTGCAGGCCTCATGAAGCAATTGCACCGGTCCCGGCGATGGGAAGGAAACATTACATGGACATTGCCTTGTTTTTGGAGTACATGTAAATTTGATTTTGGATGTGTTAAGATTGGTGCCATAAAGGTTAAATCAGACCGTCAGGAGAGGGTAGGAGAGGTTGTGTGAGAGAGAGGGGGACTAGAGAGAGGGCGGGGCGTGTAAGGACGGAAGTACAACTAGAACGTAGGTTATTAAGAGATACACTTAATTCATTTAGGGCCCAGACTGAGGAAAATCCGGGTAGTATGAATCTCTTCTACCAGACTTACCACCGCTTGTATGGCCAGGGACGTGTTGTCTGCTACCCGAACGCCGCAGCGGTGTCTATGTTATTTTCTGTTTCACCACGATGGGGCACTCCCCAAACGGTGGTTCATTGTCAACGTTCCGAGCCATCGCCGGAGCAAGTCACTCTTCCTTACGATCCGGGTTCAGCACCACCGGGGGGGGGGGGGGGGGGGGGGGGGGAATCCTTGGCGGTCAGCGATAGGAAGTATTTTATTTGTGGCCTTACCATCCTGGGAAACGAAAACTTGGGATCCCTGGGGGCAATAATCAAGGAATTGTCTCAGCTGCGGTTGTTTGCACTGCAGAACGGGTATGCTACTGACTATCTTCTGGGCCGTGAGGGTGGGGTATGCGCCATAGTGCAGGGCAAGTGTACCATGGGAGTTCAAGACCTAACCGCTAAATTCACTAAATTTATGGATCGCATACGGGATCACCTGGACGGAATTCATGATCCTGGCTCTTGGGGTAACTGGGGATTTGGAGGTTGGAAGGACTGGTTGATAAATATGGCCATGTATTTAGCAGTGGCACTCGGCTACATCTTTGTGGGCCTGGCCATCCTTAAATGCGTGATGAGTAGAATGCGGGGTGCACTGGAACAGATAGACGCCCCTAGAATCTTGGCTGTTAGGATCCACGAGGGTGCAGCGGATGAGTGGGGGGGGGGGGGGGGGGGCTACAACAGGAATTGGAAATGCAGCGACGAATATTTTTAGATGAGGGGCCGTAGCTACGGATTGAATAGCTAGGTTACCATGATATGATAAAAGGAGGGAATGACGAATGTGATATCAAATAGTTACTTTAAACATATTAGTTACTGTAATGTAGATGTAGGCAGGCCTAATTCAGGTTCGTTCACAGACAAAGGATTTCAGAGAGCATGGCAACGAAGGGGTGTTTAGTGTATGAGGAGAAAAGGATGCTGGATAACAATAGGCCAGGGGAAAGAATGAGAAGTGAGTCAATTAAGATGTATGGCCAGGTCAGGAGGGGTATAGGATCAACTATGGGAGACGTGTATGTGAAACTTGATGCCATTTGAATGTGTTTGTAGAGATGTATTTGTTCTCCAACAGCACTTGGTTCTGGAGACCTAGGCGACTGATTGTGTTCTGGGTTTGTGTGAAACGAGTCAGACTTGCAAGTCGAATACAAATAACTAATGCTATGCCTACAAATCCATCGCGAGTTTTATTGAGGCCAGACTGACGGGTAAAGAAAGTTATGTTTTGTCATTACAACCTCAGGCAACTAAGGAAAGTCGGCATGCCCACACTAAACCTGACCAACTTTTACAGATGCACCATAGAAAGCATCCCAACTGCCTGCATCACAGCCTGGACTGGCAACTGCTCGCCCAGGACCGCAAGAAACTTCAGAGAGTCGTCAACACCACCCAGTCCACCGCACGAACCTGCCTCCCATCCAGTGACTCCATTTTCACCTCCCGCTGCCTGGGGAAAGCGGGCAGCATAATCAAAGACCACTAGACTTACTCACTCTTCAAACTTCTTCCATCGGGTAAGAGATACTGAAGTCTGAGAATACGCACGAACAGACTCAAAAACAGCTTCTTCCACGCTGTCACCAGACTCCTAAATGACCCTTCTATGGACTGACATCATTAACACTGCACCCTGTATGCTTCATCCGATGCCGGTGCTTATGTAGTTACATTGTATACCTTGTGTTGTCCTATTATGTATTTTCTTTTATTCCCTTTTCTTCCCATGTACTTAATGATCTGTTGAGCTGCTCGCAGAAAAATAATTTTCACTGTACTCTTTCTGTACACGTGGCAATAAACAAATCCAATCCAATCAAAGTAATGGCACGCTCAATCTGATTGAATTATGTAGAATGAATTTGGGGATGTGACTATGTCATTCTTCGAAAACTAGGATGAAGAGCCTCTGATACAGGTCCAGCAGGGAACACCAGGAGAGAAAAGATATAGTCTGTATATGTACGTAAACAAATTGCTGTTGTTTCTATGATAATGAACCTTGGTGAACAAACGCCTTACCTGAGAAAAATATTCTCTCAACGTTTTGAATTTGATAATCCCTGTGGTCGAGAGAGTATGGATGCAATCGGAGCCGGTGACGGAAATACCATTGAATATCAAGGTGAGATGTTTTTTTTTCTTTAATTCATTTATAATATGTGGACATTGATGGCTGGGCCAGCAATTATTGCCCAACCCTAACTACCCTCCGTTACAGAGGACATTTGAGACTCGACCACATTGCTGTGGACGTTTAGTCACCCGTAGGCCAGACAAGGTATGGACGGAATAATTCCTGCTCTAAAGGAAACGTGTGAACCAGATGTGTGTTTACAACAAATTAACATGTTTTTGTGGTCGTAATTCCAAGGAACTGGTCTAGCCACGCAATTCTCTGATCACAAGAGAAGATCATATGCATAGAATACTGCAGCGAGTGACTTCTCTCCTGAATACCCGCACCCTGGGACACAAGGGTAGACACAAGGCAGAAGTCAGCATGTGATTCGCCTGCATTTGTGCATGAGCTCAGATACAAAACGTCTTTAGGAACCGAGCAGTATCCTCATCAAAGCAGGCCGCTTGATTGTCACCGTTGCCACAACTCCCTTCACCACCAAGGAATCGTGGCAGCAGTTTCCAGCATCTGCAAGAATAACTGCAGGGCCTCTCGCCAGCTCCTTGCAAACACGCCCGCCACTTTCTAGAAGGGCAGGGGCAAGAGATACCTGGGAACCATACAACTGGGACGTTCTCCTGCAAGCCATCTGGTGCCCTAGTTCATCTCGAAAGCGTCATGCTGAAATATATGCCGTTCCATCACTGTCGTTGGCTCAGGATTCTGTCAATCCCTCCTTAACAGAACTGTGGGTGCACCTAAACTACAGGAAATGCAGCGGTTCAAGAAGGTCGCTCACTGCCACTTTCTCAAGAGCAGTTAGATGTGGTCAATAAATTCTGGCGTAGACAGCGGCGACAATATCACATAAATAAATAAAAATACCTGTTCCATTATTATCAGATTGAGCTTTGATATCATAGAACATAGTACATAGAAAATACAGCACAGAACAGGCCCTTCGGCCCACGATGTTGTGCCGAACTTTTGCCGTAGATTAAGAACAAATTAATCTACACCCCATCATTCTACCGTAATCCATGTACCTATCCAATAGCCGCTTGAATGTCCCCAATGTTTCCGACTCAACTACTTCCACAGGCAGGGCATTCCATGCCCCCACTATTCTCTGGGTAAAGAATCTACCTCTGACAACCCCCCTATATCTTCCACCATTCACCTTAAATTTATGTCTCCGTGTAAGGTTTGTTCTACCCGGGGAAATAGTCTCTGACTGTACACTCTATCTATTCCTCTGATCATCTTATAAACCTCTAGCCAGTCTCCCCTCATCCTTCCCCGTTCTAATGAGAAAAAGCCTCACACCCTCAACCTTTCCTGATAAGACCTACTCTCCATTCCAGGCACTATCCTGGTAAATCTCCTTTGTAACTTTTCCAAAACTTCGACATCCTTCCTAAAATGAGGCGACTAGAACTGCACACACTACTCCAAATGTGGCATTAACAAGGTTCTGTACAGTTGCATCATCACCTCACGGCTCTTAAATTCAATCACCCTGTTAATGAACGCTAGCACACCATAGGCCTTCTTCACAGCTCTATCAACTTGAGTGGCAACTTTGAAAGATCTATGAACATAGACCCAAGATCTCTCTGCTCCTCAAAATTGCCAAGAACCCTACCGTTAGCCCAGTATTCCGCATTCATATTTGTCCTTCCAAAGTGGACAACCTCACATTTCTCAAGGTTAAACTCCACCTGCCACTTCTCAGCCCAGCTCTGCATTCTATCTATATATCTTTGCAGCCGACAACAACCCTCCTCACTATCCACAACTCCATCAATCTTCGTAACGTCTGCAAATTTACTGACCCACCCTTCAACTCCCTCATCCAAATCATTCATGAACATCACAAACAGCAGAAGACCCAGAACTGATCCCTGCGGTACGCCACTGGTAACTTGGCCCCAGGCCGCATATTTGCCATCCACCACCACTCTCTGACTTCTATCGGTTAGCCAGCTCGGTATCCAACTGGCCACATTTCCCACAATCCCATGCCTCCTTATTTTCTGCATATGCTTACCATGCTGTTGTCAAGTGACACTTAAACCCGAAACACTACAGTGTTTCCCTCCCTACCCTCGTCCTCTAACCAAAAAAACCCAACCGCTGTAAAGATCAAGAGGAAGGCTCGAGGGCAGGTAGAAGTAGAAACAAGTTGAACCGTGACGTCACTGCCTACAGGTAAGGAATTGGCTGTTGACTGGAAATTAGTTTTTATTTTATTTTCCCTCAGGTGTTATCGTGCTGGGGGCAGAGGTTGCTGAGTGAGTGTTGCTAAGAAGTGTAGTGAATATAAGGTAAGCTCTTTCTTTCTTTTTCTTTTTTATCTAGAAGGGATGGCAGGGAAGGTAGTGCAAAGTTCTTCCTGCAGAATGTTCGAGGTGACGGACGCCGTCAGTGTCCCTGCTGATCTTATCTGTGGGAAGTGCACCCATCTCAAGCTCCTCAGAAACCGCATTAGGGAACTGGGGCTGGAGCTGGATGAACATCGGATCATTCGGGAGGCAGACGTGGTCATAGATAGAAGCTTCAGGGATGTAGTTACTCCGAAGAATAAAGATAGATGGGTGACGGTGAGAGGGGCTGGGAGGAAGCAGTCAGTACAGGGATCCACTGTGGTCGTTCCCATTAGTAACACGTATACCGCTTTGGATACGGTGGGGGGGGGGGGACCTACCAGTGGTAAGCCATGGGGTACAAATCTGTGGCACATAGTCTGTCCCTGTTTCTCAAAAGGGCAGGGGGGAGAGGAGCAGAGCATTAGTCATTGGAGACTCCATAGTTAGGGGGATAGCTAGGAGATTCTGTGGGAACGAGAGAGACTCGCGGTTGATGTGTTGCCTCCCAGGTGCCAGGGCCTGTGATGTCTCGGATCGTGTTTTCGGGATCCTTAAGGGGGAGGGGGAGCAGCCCCAAGTCGTGGTCCACATAGGTACCAACGACATAGGTAGGAAAAGTGATAGAGATGTAAGGCAGGAATTTACTAGGACGTTACCGGGAGTTGATGGTTTGAGTTATAAGGAGAGGCTGGATAGACTGGGACTTTTTTCCCTGGAGCGTAGGACGCTTAGGGGTGATCTTATAGAGGTCTATAAAATACTGAGGGGCATAGATCAGGTAGATAGTCAACATCTTTTCCCAAAGGTAGGGGAGTCTAGAACTAGAGGGCATAGGTTTAAGGTGAGAGGGGAGAGATTCAGAAGGGCCCATAGGGGCAATTTCTTCACTCAGAGGGTAGTGAGTGTCTGGAATGTGCTGCCAGAGGTAGTAGTAGAGGCGGGTACAATTGTGTCTTTTAAAAAGCATTTAGATAGTTACATGGGTATAGAGGGTTATGGGCCAAGTGCGGGCAACTGGGACTAGCTTAATGGTAAAAACTGGGCGGCATGGACTGGTTGGGCCGAAGGGTCTGTTTCCATGCTGTAAACCTCTATGATTCCATGAATTCAGGGACATATCGTGGAAACTTAGATGTAGGACAAACAGAGTTATTATCTCTGGGTTGTTACCCGTGCCACGTGCTAGCGAGGCGAGGAATAGGGAGAGAGAGGAGTTGAATACGTGGCTACAGGAATGGTGCAGGAGGGAGGGTTTCAGATTTCTGGAAAATTAGGGTTCATTCTGGGGTCGTTGGGACATCTACAAACGGGATGGTGTACACCTGGACCAGAGGGGCACCAATATCCTTGGGGGGAAATTTGCTAATGCTCTTCGGGAGGGTTTCAACTAGTTCAGCAGGGGTTTGGGAAATTGAATTGTAGCGCCGGTATACAGGGGTTTGAAAGTAGTGAGGCCATGAGTAAGGTTTCAAAGTTGCAGGAGTGTACCGGCAGACAGGAAGGTGGTTTAAAGTGTGTATTTTGAATGCCAGGAGCATCCGGAATAAGGTGGGTGGACGTGCGGCATGGGTTGGTACCTGGGACTTCGATGTTGCGGCCATTTCGGAGACATGGATAGAGCAGGGACAGGAATGGTGTTGCAGGTGCCGCGGATTAGATATTTCAGTAAGCTCAGGGAAGGTGGTAAAAGAGGGGGAGGGGTTGCATTGTTAGTCAAGGACAGTATTACGGTGGCAGAACGGACGTTTGATGAGGGCTCGTCTACTGAGGTAGTATGGACTGAGGTTAGAAACAGGAAAGGAGAGGTTACCCTGTTAGGGGTTTTCTATAGGCCTCCGAAAAGTTCCAGAGATGTAGAGGGAACAATTGCAAAGATGCTTCTTGATAGGAATGAAAGCAACAGGCTAATTGTTATGGGGGACTTTAACTTTCCAAATATTGACTGGAAACGTTATAGTTCGAGTACTTTAGATGAGTCCGTTTTTGTCCAATGTGTGCAGGAGGGTTTCCTGACACAGTATGTAGATAGGCCAATGAGAGGCGAGGCCGTATTGGATTTGGTACTGGTTAATAAACCAGGGCAGGTGTTAGAATTGGAGGTAGGTGAGCACTTTGGTGATAGTAACCACAATTCGATTACGTTTACTTTAATGATGGAAAGGGATAGGTATATACCGCAGGGCAAGAGTTATATCTGGGGGAAAGGCAATTATGATGCGATGAGGAAAGACTTAGGATGCATCGGATGGAGAGGAAAACTGCAGGGATGGGCACAATGGAAATGTGGAGCTTGTTCAAGGAACAGCTACTGCGTGTCCTTGACAAGTAAATACCTGTCAGGCAGGGAGGAAGTGATCCAGCAAGAGAACCGTGGTTTACCAAAGCAGTCGAAACACTTGTCAAGAGGAAGAAGGAGGCTTATGTAAAGATGAGACATGAAGGTTCGGTTAGGACGCTCGAGAGTTACAAGCTAGCTAGGAAGGACCTAAAGAGAGAGCTAAGGAGAGTCAGAAGGGGACATGAGAAGTCTTTGGCAGGTAGGATCAAGGATAAGCCAAAAGCTTTCTATGGATATGTCAGGAATAAAATAATGACTAGGGTAAGTGTAGGGCCAGTCAAGGACAGTAGCGGGATGTTGTACGTGGAGTCCGAGGAGATAGTGGAGGTGCTAAATGAATATTTTTCGTCAGTATTCACACAGGAAAAAGATAATGTTGTCGAGGATAATGCTGAGATTCAGGCTACTGGACTAGAAGGGTTTGAGGTTCATAAGGAGGAGGTGTTCGCAATTCTGGAAAGTGTGAAAATAGACACGTTTCCTGGGCCGTATGGGATTTTTCCTAGGATTGTCTGGGAAGTTAGGGAGGTCATTGCTGAGCCTTTGGCTTTGATATTTAAGTCACCTTTGTCCACAGGAATAGTGCCAGAAGACTGGAGGATAGCATATGTTGTGCCCTTGTTCAAGAAGGGAAGTAGAGAGAACTCCGGTAACTATTGACCAGTGAGCCTTACTTCTGTTGTGGGAATAATCTTGGAAAGGTTTATAAGAGATAGGATGTATAATCATATGGAAAGGAATAATGCGATTAGAGATAGTCAACACGGTTTTGTAAAGGGTAGGTCGTGCATCACAAACCTTATTGAGTTCTTTCAGAAGGTGACCTAACAGGTGGATGAGAGTAGAGCAGTTGGTGTGGTCTGTATGGATTTCAGTAAAGCGTTTGATAAGGTTCCCCACAGTAGGCTACTGCAGAAAATACGGAGGCATGGGATTCAGGGTGATTTAGCAGTTTGGATCAGAAAGTGGCTAGCTGGAAGAAGACAGAGGGTGGTGGCTGATGGGAAATGTTCAGACTGCAGTCCAGTTACTAGTAGTGTACCACAAGGATCTGTTTTGGGTCCACTGCTGTTTGTAATTATTATAAATGTCCTGGAGGAGGGCATAGAAGGATGGGTGAGTAAATTTGCAGATGACACTAAAGCCGGTCGCGTTGTGGACAGTGCGGACGGATGTACAAGTTACAATGGGACATAATAAGCTGCAGCGCTGGGCTGAGAGGTGGCAAATTGAGTTTAATGCAGAATAGTGTGAGGTGATTCATTTTGGAAGGAATAACAGGAAGACAGAGTACTGGGCTAATGGTAAGATTCTTGACAGTGTGGATGAGCAGACAGATCTCGGTGTCCATGTACATAAATCCCTGAAAGTTGCCACTCAGGTTGAGAGGGTTGTTAAGAAGGCGTACGGTGTGTTAGCTTTTATTGGCAGATGGATTGAGTTTCGGACCCATGAGGTCATGTTGCAGCTGTACAAAACTCTGGTGCGGCCGCATTTGGAGTATTGCGTGCAATTCTGGTCGCAGCATTTTAGGAAGGATTTGGAAGCATTGGAAAGGGTGCAGAGGAGATTTACCAGACTGGTGCCTGGTAAGGAGAGAAGATCTTATGAGGAAAGTCTGAGGGACTTGAGGCTGTTTTCGTTAGAGAGAAGATGGTTAAGAGGTGACTTAATTGAGGCATACAAGATGATCAGAAGATTGGATAGGGTGGACAGTGAGAGCCTTTTTCCTCGGATAGTGATACCTAGCACGAGGGGACATAACATTAAATTGAGGGGAGATAGATATAGGACAGACGTCAGAGATAGATTCTTTACTCAGGGAGTAGTAAGGGCGTGGAATGCCCTGCCTGCAACAGTAGTGGTCTCGTCAACACTAATGGCAACATAACTGCACGTACTGTGCTCACCCCAGTCCAACGCCGGCATCTCCACATCATGGCTACCATCGACACCGCATTCAAATGGTCATTGGATAGACATATGGATGATAAGGGAATAGGGTCGATAGGCTTTAGAGTCGTTTCACAGGTCCGCGTAACATCGAGGGTGGAAGGGTCTGTACTGCGCTGTAATGTTCTATGTTCTATGCGGAACCTTATCAAATGCCTTACTAAAATCCATGTACACAACATCCACTGCTTTACCTGCATCCACGTGTTTGGTCACCTCCTCAAAGAATTCAAAAAGGCTTGTGAGGCAAGACATACCACTCACAAATCCGTGCTGACTATCCCTAATCAAGCAATGTCTTTCCAGAAGTTCAGAATTACGATCCCTCAGTACCCTTTCCAATCCTTTGTCTACCACCGACGTAAGACTAACTGGTCTGTATTTCCCAGGATTATCCCTATCCCTTTTTTGAACAGGGGCACGACATTCGCCACTCTCCAATCCGCTGGTACCACCCCTGTTGACAGTGAGGACGAAAAGATAATTGCCAACTGCTCTGCAATTTCATTTCTTGCTTCCCATAGAATCTTTGGATTTATCCCGTCAGGCCCGGGGGACCTGTCTATCCTCAATTTTTTCAAAATGCCCAACACGTCTTCCTTCCTAACAAGTATCTCCTCGAGCTTAGCAGTCTGTTTCACACTGTCCTCTCCAATAATATGGCCCCTCTCATTTGTCAATACTGAATAAAAGTACTCGTTCGACATCTCCTATCTCTTCAGACGCAATACACAATCTCCCACTACTGTCCATGATTGGACCAACCCCCCCTCTAATGATTCTCATATTTCTCACATATGTGTAAAAGGCTATGGGGTTTTCCTTGGTCCTACCCGCCAAAGATTTTTCATGCCCTCTCTTAGCTCTCCTAATCCCTTTCTTTATTTCCTTCCTGGTTATCCTGTATCCCTCCAGCGCCCTGTCTGAACCTGGTTTCCTAAGCCTTACACAAGTCTCCTTCTTCCTCGTCACAAGACATTCAACCTCTCTTGTCAACCATGATTCCCTCACTCGACCATCTCTTCCCTGCCTGACAGGGACATAGATATCAAGGTCACGTAGTATCTGTTCCTTGAACAAGTTCAAGATTTCAATTGTGTCCTTCCCTGGCAGCCTATGTTCCCAACCTATGCACATCAGTTCTTGCCTGACAGCATCGTATTTACCCTTACCCCAATTATAAACCTTGCCCTGTTGCACGCACCGATCCGTCCCCATTACTAAAGTGAAAGTAACAGAATTCTGGTCTCTATCTCCAAAATGCTCCCCCACTCACAAATCTATCACTTGCCTTGTTTTATTACCAAGTACCAAATCCAATATGGCCGCTACTCTGGTCGGACAATCCACATACTGTGTTAGAAAAGCTCCCTGGTCACACTGCACAAACACCATCTCCAAACTATTTGATCTAAAGAGTTTCCACTAATTGTTTGGAAGTTGAAGTCACCCATGACTACTACCCTGTGACTTATGCACCTTTCCAAAATCTGTTTCCCAATCTATTCCTCCAGATCTCTTATGCTTTGGGCGGGCCTATAGAAAACTCCCAACAAGGTGACTGCTCCTTCCCTCTTTCTGACTTTAGCCCATCCTACCTCAGTAGGCAGGTCCTCCTCGAACTGCCTTTCTGAAGATTTTCTACTGTCTCGAAATAACAACTCACAAATCTATTTTACCAACCTCCCTAATCTTTTTAAAACACCTATAACCAGGAACCTCCAACAACCATTTCTGCCCCTCTTCTATCCAAGTTTCCATTTGGCCACCACATGGTAGTCCCAAGTAACGATCCATGCCTTAAGTTCACCTATCTTATTCCTGATGCTCCTTGCGTTGACGTATACACATTTCAACCCAAGTCGGTGCCTGCAAGTACTCTCCTTTGTCAGTGTTACCTTCCCCACTGCCTCACTACACGCCTTGACGTCCTGGACACCGGCTACCTTAGCTGCTGGACTACAAAACAGGTTCCCATTCCCCTGGCAAATTAGTTTAAACCCTCCCGAAGAGTACTAGAAAACTTCCATCCGAGGATATTGGTGCACCTCTGATTCACATGCAACCCGTCCTGCTTGTACAAGTCCCACCTTCCCCAGAATGCGCTCCAATTATACAAACCCTCCCTCCTACACCATTCCTGCAACCACCTGTTCAACTGCACTTTCTCCCTATTCCTAGCCTCGCTATCACGTGGCACCGGCAATAAACCAGAGATGACAACTCTGTCTGTCCTGGCTTTTAACTTCCAGCCGAACTCCCTAAACTCGTTTATTACATCCACACCCCTTTTCCTACCTACGTCGTTGGTACTAATGTGCATCACGACTTTTGGCTGCTCCGCCTCCCCCTTAAGGATCCTGAAGACACGATCCGACACGTTATGAACCCTGGCACCCGGGAGGCAACAAACCATCCGAGAGACTCGCCCGTGCCCACAGATCCGCCTGTCTGTACCTCTAACTATTGAGTGCCCTATAACTAGTACTCTTATCATCCCCCGCCTTCCCGTCTGAGCCCCAGAGACGGACCCCGTGCCAGACACCGGGTCACTGCTGCCTACCCTGCTCGGTAATCCTCCCAACAGTATCCAAAGCGGAACACTTATTGTTCAGAAGAACGACCACAGGGGATCCCTGCACTGACTGCTTCCTCCTCTTCCCACCTCTAACTGTTATCCAGCTACCTTTGTTCTCAGGTGTAACTACGTCCCTATAGCTTATATCTATCACCCCCTCAGCTTCCCGAATGATCCTCAGTTCATCCAGCTCCAGCTCCAGCTCCAGTTCCCTAACACGGTCTGTGAGGAGCTGGTGTTTGCTGCACTTCCCGCAGGTGAAGTCAGCAAGGACACCGGTGGTCTCCATTTCCTCGAACATTCTGCAGTAGGAACATTCCACTGCCATAGCTGCCATCACCTCTACTTTGTCGCCCAGTAAAAAAGAAAAAAAAAGTAAATAGCTCACCTGCTCACAGCACTGAGTCATTTTTTTAGGTTAGAGGAGGAGGGAGGGTGGGAGACACTACACGTGTAGTGTCTCGGATTTCCTCACCGTTCAAATTCATTGGGTAATACAAACATTCCCAGGCCTCCCCACGGCCGACTTCCGGTTTCCTGCTGCTCTGAGAATAAAAAAAGCTCCGAAAAAGTAAGTTAAAAATCAAAAACTCAGCTTAGTTTCCAGCTCTTCCCTCCAAACATCGCTCCCCTCTCTGCCCGCTCCGCTGAAAGAATATCTTCTTCACAATGTTCTCATTAACTGCGTCATTCACATTTGGACATTCAGTTTCCTAAACAGCCCCCATCTTGCACACTCAGCACTTTTGGAAATAATCCAATTGCATTGCCTGACCGATTGCGGGGACCATTGTTGTCCTGGTGGAATCCAGCCCGCGGTGCAACCTGGTACTTTCTCAGAGCTGATGCCAGGGTCGCTGAAAAGGGACTTCTCTTTCCAATAAGTGTTATTTAGTCCCGTCATAACTGTCCTGACCTGGCTGCATCACAGCCCATTTGGAGGTGGTTTGGTCAATAGCAATGTGTATTATTCTCGTCATCCCAATTGCAGGAGGAATATACAGTTTCATGTGGTTGACGTGGATTTTCTTTGTTCCTTCATATGTTCCTGATTCCAACGTGCACTAGAATAACTAGTTCTACGCGGTCTCGTTCCATATTCTTTTGTTGAGGCTCTGATTTTTCCCTTAAATTGGCACGAATTAGACAACGCAATCTTCTCGGTTATCATTCTTGGCTATTGCAGATAATATTTATGCTCCTAATTATCGAGACGCCTTTTTAGGCAAACATCTCTGACATGCTCCTGACATAATTATGACCCCTGCTCCCTCCATCTACAGTGTGAAGCTGTGCGTTCAGCTTTTGCTATTTTTTTCAAAGGTAGGGAGTATATTACGTATTTTATTATGGAACAATATCTGCATTGACTCCGTCTCAAATTTTAATGAATCCCTGATACCCGACTCCCATGCAGTTAAAACGTAAAATTTCCGATATCTTTGTGTACCCCTGGGAACTGAAAATACCATAGAACCATACAATTTACAGTTCAGAAAGAGGCCATACGGCCTACCGAGTCTGCACTGGCTCTTGGCATGAGCACGCTGCCCAAGCCCATACCTCTACCCCATCCCCGTAACCGAATAACCCCATCTAACCTTTTTGGTCCCACAGGCAATTTAGCATGGCCAATCCACCTCACCTGCTGTAGGAGGAAACCGGAGCAACCGGAGGAAACCCACGCAGACACGGGGAGAACATGGACAAGCCGCACAGACAGGGACCGAATCCGGGAATCGAACGTGGGCCCCTCGAGCGGTGAAGCAACAATGAATCGCGCTCTACTACCGTTCCGCCCGACTGTGCTGCCGTGCCGTCCAGTAACCGCATCCTGTGGATTCGATTGTCTCTGCCTCACAAAATGACTTGGAGCCAGAGAGATTTCAAAGAACAAAGAACAAAGAACAAAGAAATGTACAGCACAGGAACAGGCCCTTCGGCCCTCCAAGCCCGTGCCGACCATACTGCCCGACTAAACTACAATCTTCTACACTTCCTGGGTCCGTATCCTTCTATTCCCATCCTATTCATATATTTGTCAAGATGCCCCTTAAATGTCCCTATCGTCCCTGCCTCCACTACCTCCTCCGGTAGTGAGTTCCAGGCACCCACTACCCTCTGCGTAAAAAACTTGCCTCGTACATCTACTC
Organism: Scyliorhinus torazame; assembly: GCF_047496885.1. Taxonomy (NCBI): domain Eukaryota; kingdom Metazoa; phylum Chordata; class Chondrichthyes; order Carcharhiniformes; family Scyliorhinidae; genus Scyliorhinus; species Scyliorhinus torazame. The sequence goes on from NC_092732.1 coordinate 11,408,491, forward strand.
TAAACTTTGCCCCTCTCACCTTAAACCTATGCCCCCTAGTAATTGACCCCTCTACCCTGGGGAAAAGCCTCTGACTATCCACTCTGTCTATGCCCCTCATAATTTTGTATACCTCTATCAGGTCGCCCCTCAACCTCCTTCGTTCCAGTGAGAACAAACCGAGTTTATTCAATCGCTCCTCATAGCTTATGCCCTCCATACCAGGCAACATTCTGGTAAATCTCTTCTGCACCCTCTCTAAAGCCTCCACATCCTTCTGGTAGTGTGGCGACCAGAATTGAACACTATACTCCAAGTGTGGCCTAACTAAGGTTCTATACAGCTGCAACATGACTTGCCAATTCTTATACTCAATGCCCCGGCCAATGAAGGCAAGCATGCCGTATGCCTTCTTGACTACCTTCTCCACCTGTGTAGCCCCTTTCAGTGATCTGTGGACCTGTACTCCTAGATCTCTTTGACTTTCAATACTCTTGAGGGTTCTACCATTCACTGTATATTCCCTACCTGCATTAGCCCTTCCAAAATGCATTACCTCACATTTGTCCAGGTTAAACTCCATCTGCCATCTCTCCGCCCAAGTCTCCAGACAATCTAAATCCTGCTGTATCCTCAGACAGTCCTCATCGCTATCCGCAATTCCACCAACCTTTGTGTCGTCTGCAAACTTACTAATCAGACCAGTTACATTTTCCTCCAAATCATTTATATATACTACAAAGAGCAAAGGTCCCAGCACTGATCCCTGTGGAACACCACTGGTCACAGCCCTCCAATTAGAAAAGCATCCCTCCATTGCTACCCTCTGCCTTCTATGGCCTAGCCAGTTCTGTATCCACCTTGCCAGTTCACCCCTGATCCCGTGTGACTTCACCTTTTGTACTAGTCTACCATGAGGGACCTTGTCAAAGGCCTTACTGAAGTCCATATAGACAACATCTACTGCCCTACCTGCATCAATCATCTTAGTGACCTCCTCGAAAAACTCGATCAAGTTAGTGAGACACGACCTCCCCTTCACAAAACCGTGCTGCCTCTCACTAATACGTCCATTTGCTTCCAAATGGGAGTAGATCCTGTCTCGAAGAATTCTCTCCAGTAATTTCCCTACCACTGAAGTAAGGCTCACCGGCCTGTAGTTCCCGGGATTATCCCTGCCACCCTTCTTAAACAGAGGAACAACATTGGCTATTCTCCAGTCCTCCGGGACATCCCCTGAAGACAGCGAGGATCCAAAGATTTCTGTCAAGGCCTCAGCAATTTCCTCTCCAGCCTCCTTCAGTATTCTGGGGTAGATCCCATCCGGCCCTGGGGACTTATCTACCTTAATATTTTTTAAGACACCCAACACCTCGTCTTTTTGGATCACAATGTGACCCAGGCTATCTACACCCCCTTCTCCAGACTCAACATCTACCAATTCCTTCTCTTTGGTGAATACTGATGCAAAGTATTCATTTAGTACCTCGCCCATTTCCTCTGGCTCCACACATAGATTCCCTTGCCTATCCTTCAGTGGGCCAACCCTTTCCCTGGCTACCCTCTTGCTTTTTATGTAAGTGTAAAAAGCCTTGGGATTTTCCTTAACCCTATTTGCCAATGACTTTTCATGACCCCTTCTAGCCCTCCTGACTCCCTGCTTAAGTTCCTTCCTACTTTCCTTATATGCCACACAGGCTTCGTCTGTTCCCAGCCTTTTAGCCCTGACAAATGCCTCCTTTTTCTTTTTGACGAGGCCTACAATATCATTCGTCATCCAAGGTTCCCGAAAATTGCCGTATTTGTCTTTCTTCCTCACAGGAACATGCCTGTCCTGTATTCCTATCAACTGACACTTGAAAGCCTCCCACATGTCAGATGTTGATTTGCCCTCAAACATCCGCCCCCAATCTATGCTCTTCAGTTCCCGCCTAATATTGTTATAATTAGCCTTCCCCCAATTTAGCACATTCATCCTCGGACCACTCTTATCCTTGTCCACCAGTACTTTAAAACTTACTGAATTGTGGTCACTGTTACCGAAATGCTCCCCTACTGAAACATCTACCACCTGGCCGGGCTCATTCCCCAATACCAGGTCCAGTACCGCCTCTTCCCTAGTTGGACTGTTTACATATTGTTTTAAGAAGCCCTCCTGGATGCTCCTTACAAACTCTGCCCCGTCTAAGCCCCTGGCACTAAGTGAGTCCCAGTCAATATTGGGGAAGTTGAAGTCTCCCATCACCACAACCCTGTTGTTTTTACTCTTTTCCAAAATCTGTCTACCTATCTGCTCCTCTATCTCCCGCTGGCTGTTGGGAGGCCTGTAGTATACCCCCAACATTGTGACTGCACCCTTCTTATTCCTGATCTCTACCCATATAGCCTCACTGCCCTCTGAGGTGTCCTCTCGCTGTATAGCTGTGATACTCTCCTGAACAAGTAGCGCAACTCCGCCTCCCCTTTTACATCCCCCTCTATCCCGCCTGAAACATCTAAATCCTGGAACGTTTAGCTGCCAATCCTGCCCTTCCCTCAACCAGGTCTCTGTAATGGCAACAACATCATAGTCCAAGTACTAATACAAGCTCTAAGTTCATCTGCCTTACCCGTAATGCTCCTTGCATTAAAACATATGCACTTCAGGCCACCAGGCCTGCTGTGTTCAGCAACTTCTCCCCGTCTGCTCTGCCTCAGAGCCACACTGTCCATATTCCCTAGTTCTCCCTCAACGCTCTCACCTTCTGACCTATTGCTCCCGTGCCCACCCCCCTGCCATACTAGTTTAAACCCTCCCGTGTGACACTAGCAAATCTCGCGGCCAGGATATTTATGCCTCTCCGGTTTAGATGCAACCCGTCCATCTTACACAGGTCACACCTGCCCCGGAAGAGCTCCCAGTGGTCCAGATAACCGAAACCCTCCCTCCTACACCAGCTGTTTAGCCACGTGTTTGTCTGCTCTATCTTCCTATTTCTAGCCTCACTGGCACGTGGCACAGGGAGTAATCCCGAGATTACAACCCTCGAGGTCCTGTCTTTTAACTTTCTGCCTAGCTCCCTGAACTCCTGCTGCAGGACCTCATGCCTCTTCCTGCCTATGTCGTTAGTACCAATATGTACAACGACCTCTACCTGTTTGCCCTCCCCCTTCAGGATTCCCTCTACCCGTTCGGAGACATCCTGGACCCTGGCACCAGGGAGGCAACATACCATCCTGGAGTCTCTTTCACGTCCACAGAAGCGCCTATCTGTTCCCCTGACTATAGAGTCCCCTATAACTATTACTCTTCTGCGCTTTGACCCTCCCTTCTGAACATCAGAGCCAGCCGTGGTGCCACTGCTCTGGCTGCTGCTGTTTTCCCCTGATAGGCTATCCCCCCCGACAGTATCCAAAGGGGTATATCTGTTCGAGAGGGGGACAACCACAGGGGATTCCTGCACTGACTGCCTGCCCTTTCTGGTGGTCACCCATTTCTCTGCCTGCACCTTGGGTGTGACCACACTTACATAACTGCGATCTATGACGCTTTCCGCCACCTGCATGCTCCTAAGTGCATCCAATTGCTGCTCCAACCGAACCATGCGGTCTGTGAGGAGCTGCAGTTGGGTGCACTTTCTGCAGATGAAGCCATCCAGGACGCTGGAAGCCTCCCGGACCTGCCACATCTCACAGTCAGAGCACAGCACCCCTCTAACTGACATTGCGTCAATTAATTAAAATTAAAATTTGTCTTTTTTTTTTTTTATAAATACTTTTTTTTTTTAAATTACAAAGTTACTGTCAACTATCTGTTTCCTAGCACTAGATTTCTAATAGAAATGCGATAGCTAACTATAATATCCTCCGATCTCTGGCTTAGATATCCTCTAAATTATAATTAAGTTATTATGTTTAATTAGTTCCCAAATAGTCAAAAAAATTTAGGTTAGAATCCCAACCAGCCACTCAGGTCACAGCTTTTCTGTCCCCCCCGACACACACAATTTGAAAAAAGGTATAAAAGTAAAAATCACTTGAGATTGTGATATCACCCGTATTGCTGTCTGTACAAAGTGGGTTGCTTCCCTTCAACTCCGTTTTCTGATGCACATACGGTCAACTCTATCGTGCATCTTTAAATTGACTTACGTTGTGTTTGTAATTAATTACAGTGATTAAATGGAAAATATATATTGTGTTTCATCGTGATACACTGGAACCAGGGGCTGGTTTAGCACCGGGCTAAATCGCTGGTTTTGAAAGCAGGCCAGCAGCACGGTTCAATTCCCGTCCCAGCCTCCCGGAACAGGCGCCGGAATGTGGCGACGAGGGGCTTTTAACAGCAACTTCATTTGAAGCTTACTTGTGACAAAAAGCGATTTTCATTTCATTTCAACTAATAGATTAATCGAGATTCCATGCATATTTCCGGTTCACAGTTTCGTTCCTGTCTAATTTAATTGGAAGGTACAACAAAAAAGAAACATTCCAACGGGAGGACCCAATGACAGTGGTTAATTTAAAAGAGAAATGTAATTTTTAGTTCAAAGAAACAGAATATAACTGTGAAAGGAAGTGAGATAGTTCGGACGATTAGCCCAAATATAAGAAAATAAAGTGAAGGATGACTTAGATTTTAACAAGGAGATAATAAATAGAATGCAAGAGAAATATGAACACAGAGTAAGATTTACAAATTATAAATTAAAAATAAAATAGTTAAGGTACTGAGTGCGACTATTGTAGAACGCAAATCTGGCTAATTCATGAAGGATATTAAGAACAATGACAGGTGGACTAAAAAGTTATTTACATCGCTCATCATGCCAAAGAATAGAAGTACCGTCCCATAAAGAGTTTAAATTGAATAAAAATTGCAAGGAATGCAAGAACATCAGAAATGTTCATTCTCTGAGAAAGTGGTAAGGACCAACTCTCAGTAGTTGTGGGAGACAAGTCCTTGGATCATCTGCATCGTTCTGGGATGGCCCTATTCGATCGGAAAATGTGCAATTTATTTAATTTCTTTGAAGGTGGGGAAGAGAGAGAGAGAAATCAACAAATAGATTAACGTCTGACATGGTGTATTTTTTTAAAAGGTTAGTAGTAAATAGGTTATTGCAGGGGACTCAGCTAACTTCAAGGTAGTTCGGCAGTGTCAAAGAACAACGCACAAAAAAAATACAGCACAGGAACAGGCGCTTTGGCCCTCGAAGCCTATGGCGACTATGGTGCCCGTCTAACCTAAACATTCCATACTTCCAGGGTCCCTATCCTTCTATTCCCATCGTATTCATGACATTGTCAAGACGCCCCTGAGACGTCACTTTCGTACCTGCTTCCACCACCTCTTCCGTCAGCCATTTCCAGGCACCGACTACCCTCTGTGTAAAAAAAAGCCTCCCTCGCACCTTAGTAATTGACTCTTCAACCCTGGGAAAAAAGCTTCGGACTATCCGTTCTGTCCATGCTCCTCATCATTTTGTAGACTTCTATCAGGTCACTCCTCAACCTCCGTTATTTTCGTGAGAAAAAAACAAGTTTTATCAACCTCTACTCTAAGCTAATGCCCTCCGTACCAGGGGAACATTCTGGTAAATCTCTTCTGCACCCTCTCTAAAGCCTCCCCATCATTTTGGTAGTGTGGCGAACAGAATTGAACAGTATACTCCAAGTGTGGTCTAACTAAAGTTCTATTGAGCTGGAGCATGACTTGCCAATTTTTCTTCTGAAAGACCTGGCCGATGAAGGCAAGTATGTTGCATGCCTTCTTGACTACCTGCTCCACCTGCGTCACCACTTTCAGTGACCTGTGGACCTGGACACCCAGATCCCTCTGCCTGTCAATAGTCTTAAGGGTTCGGCCATTTACTGTATATTTCCTATTTGTATTAGACCTTCCAAAATGTAGTACCTCACATTTGTCCGGAATAAACTCGATCTGTCATCTCTCCGTCCAAGTCACCAACCTTTGACGCATCCGCAATCTTTCAAATCAGACCAGTTACATTTTCCTCCAAATCATTTATGTACGTGACAAACAGCAAAGGTCCAAACATTGATTCCAACGGAGCACCACGAGTCACAGCTCTCCATTCAGAAAAGCACCCTTCCACTGCCACCCTCTGTCTATTTTGACAGAGCCAGTTCTGTATTTATCTTACCAGCACACCTCTTATCCCATGTCATTTCACCTTCTCTTCCAGACTGCCATAAGTGACGTAGTCAAAGTCCACAAAGTTTGGTTAAAGGGACATTTTGCTCCGTCAATTTATTGGAGTTTATTTTAGAAGTAACATCTGCAGTGGATAACGGGAAACGGATGATTATGCGGTAGTTAGATTGCGAGAAGGATTTAATAACGTACCATGTTAAACGTTTTTGCAGACAAAAAGCTAAGGTTCGGAGGAGGGAGGCGGTTAAAGTATTGCAATAGGTTGAAGATTAGCGATCTACCAGGAAACAGGGTGGTGCAGAAATGGGTAGTTATCTGTCTGGTTAGATGTTCTGAGTGGTATGTCGCAGGGATCAGTCCTGAGCATTTACTTGTTTGGAATTCTTTTTTTAAAATGGCTTGGTTGATTGGCGGGAAGCTGCCGTTAAATATTTACTAATGATACAAAGATAAGTAGGCAAGAACGTTTTGACAAGAGCCCGAGGAGCCTACAGCGGGGTATGGATAGGTGAATCAGTGGGAGAAGTTGTGGAAAATGGAGTATAATCAGGGGAAATGTAAAAGTGGTTATTTCAGTGTAAATTGAAAAAGAAGCATATTGTCTCAATATTGAGAGAGTGCAGTGAGCTGCAAGGAGGCCCGGATGTGCCAGTGCTTGAATCGCAAATGGTTTGTATACAGGTGCAGCAAATAATTTGGAAAGTAACTTACGGGAGTAACTCAATGCAAAGTCAAAGGGTTTATCCTCCACATCTGGAATACTATACAAATGCATTGGTCCCTTTATGTCCAGAAGGATATAAATGTGTTGGAAGTAATTCAGAGAAGTTTCAATAATCGACTCGTTGGAATGGGCAAATTTTCCTTTGGAGTAATATTGGGCAAGCTATGATTGTATTCTTTGAAATTTGGAAGTGCAAGGTGTGGACTAATTGAAACATATGGCGCCCTGAGGAATCTTGACTGAGTGGCTGTGCAAAGGATGTTTTGTCTTGTGGGAGAACCTGGAACTATGGGCCATTCTTTAAAAACAAAACGGGGCAGATTTAAGACAACTATGAGGATTGTATTTTCTTTTAGATGGTCGTGAGGCTTTGGATTCGATCGTCGGTCGGAGGTCACTAACCTGCTTGCAGCGCATTTGGGCAGACGCTAATCTGGGGCCGTAAAACATTTTTAACATACCGCGGTAAATTCTGCTCTGATTGGAAGATTAAAAGACTGAAGGAAAAGAGACGGAACTTACTTTGCACTCGAGAGATCAGAGCCAGCAATAGAAGAGAGAAAAAGAGAGAAATTGCCAAATAAATCATCACATAACATATTTGATCAACAACTTAAATCAAGTCTTACCAGAAACTCCAACAGCTGCGAGTACAGGATAATAAATGCGCTCTATCGGAAGGACGAATGAGTATCCCATGACGAACAAACAGTTAAACCAGTCTTGAATATAGCTCTAGTTGCTGCACAGAGCCTATCCTTTGTAAGAGTTAATTTCAAAGAAACCCTAATTCCCCGCAGGCTTGCGTTATTCCCCAGATCTTTCCTATTCCTCACGCTCACATAAACAAACATATTGCATCAGCAGATTTCACGACAATGCAGTTAATATCGTGTGTGAAGGAAAAATATCTCTAAATACAGACTGTTGTAAAATGGAACCCTCAGCTAGAATCTTGCTTAACGCGGAAAGAAAACAGAAACCATTCATGAGTCTTTATTTTCGATGGGAACTCTTCAAATCTACGAGTCGATAAATAAATATTGTTGATTGGTTCAAAATGTGCTCATTTAAAAAGTGACGCAAATAGATTTATTTATTTTTCTTTTGCATCGCATAACCTCACCTTTTCACAGCTTCGATCTCAGATGCTTCCCATGACCCACAGCTTCCTTATCCCCAGGATCGCATTTAGTGGGTATGCCCATTGTGCACTCGGAAATCCTTCCCGAATGTTCGCACGGAAGGATTTTGTCATGATATTCAAACACACACATCATGATGGACACACTAACAGGCAAATCAGAGCACACAACACCACAACCAATCACAGTGGGGAGAAGGAAACAAGAAAGAGCTGTTGAAACACCACAAGCAGGGAGCCCCCCACGTGCAGAGTGCAAAAGACCAAGTTGTAAATAGTGAGTTTAAATAAAGAAACGTTGTACCATATGCAACTGTGTTGGCTCTTCTGTGTGTCAGAACACCCAACACCACAGATTTAGCCGCCAATTTCTCAGGTATGCTCATTTCCCGTGAGAATTGCACTGGGCTGCGAACCATTCGATAGAAGTAATTAAGTTTTTAAGTTCGGATGTTTTTTTGCCAGTTTTAACCTAATGGTCACTCAGAAAGAATGAGAGCAAAAAGTAATTTCCAGCTCCAAAATAGTTCTTTAAAAAAAACATTCGCATCTTGCACGGAACATGGCCCACGCAGAAAAAGCCCCTTAGCGTCCAGGTATGTGCCGGTTAGATATGGCTACGGGGCTGCATGGATAGACCTGATTAGGCCGCTCTTTCTGATGGTTGGTGCATGTTCAGTGTACGAAATGGCCTCCTTCTGCACTGTCATGATTCTATGGTTTAGTTGTTTGTTAAGAATATCAGATTTGTTGCACGAGCAGGAAAATTGCACTCTCCGTGTGCAGTGGATGCATGTGGAAATGTTAGGGAATCCATTTGAGCTTCGTGTCTCCCGTCATCTTGGGCAGCACGGTAGCACTGTGGTTTGCACTGTTGCTTCACAGCTCCAGGGTCCCAGGTTGGATTCCCGCTGGGGTCACAGTTCGTGCGGAGTCTGCACGTTCTCCCGTGTCTGCGTTGGTTTCCTCCGGGTGCTCCGGTTTCCTCCCACAAGTCGCGAAAGACGTGCTGTTAGGCGAGTTGGACATTTGGAATTCTCCCTCTGTGTAGCCAAACAGGCGCCGAAACGTTGCGACTTGGGAATTGTCACAGTAATTTCATTGCAGTGTAAATGTGAGCCTATTTGTGACAAGAATGATTAATATTATTATCATTATTACTGGCGAGATTTTCAGTGAAGAAAACCCATCATCCGCAAATAATAAGGCACAACTACGGACTTTTGCTTTCTAGTCCGTTTAGCACAGGGCTAAATCGCTGGCTTTGAAAGCAGACCAACGCAGGCCAGCAGCACAGTTCAATTCCCGTAACAGCCTCCCCGAACAGGCGCCGTAATGTGGCGACTAGGGGCTTTTCACAGTAACTTCATTGAAGCCTACTTGTGACAATAAGCAATTTTCATTTCATTTCATCTGGCGACGCTCTCCGTCCTAAGCCTGGCAAGCATTATTTTCGGGGCGCATATAGATATCCAACATAGATTCGTACTGTTTTATGCAATCTCCACACAACATCAATCTCATTTAGTGTTCATGCACTGCTGGAGATGAATGAAGACACTTAAAAATGTAATCCAATAAAATTAAAATATCCCTTCAGATAAATGGACTGTTTGACTGGTGAATCCGACTACCCAATCCGAGCAGACGGTTCTAACTCCCAGTCGATCTTCTGCCAGAAGTGCCGACTGGATGATTCATCCCTGTGCCCTCCGGATCTTCAACATCACAGATGTAAGTCTTCAGGCAATCCGGTTCACTCCTCGTGACATCAAGAAACGTCTGAAGGCACTGTATACTGAAAAGGCTATGGGCCTTGACAACATTCCGGCAGTAGGACTGAAGACTTGTGCTCCAGAACGTGCCGCACACCTAATCAAAATATTACAGTACAGCTACAACATTGGCTGCTACCCGTTAATGTGGAAAATTGCACAGGTGTGCCCTGTACGCAAGAAGCAGGACAAATCCAACTAGCCAATTAGTCGATTCTCCATCATTAGCTAAGTGATGGAAGGAGTCATCTCCGGTGCTATCAAGCGGCATTTACTCAGCAATGACCTGCTCACAGACGCTCAGTTTGGGTTCTGCCAGGGTCACTCAGCTACTGATCTCATTACAGCCTTGGTTCACACATGGGAAGAAGAGTTCAATACCAGAGGTGAGGTGTGAGTGGTTCTCCTTGATATTAAGGCAGGATTTAACCGAGTGTGCCATCAAGAAGCCCTAGCTAATCTGGAATTATTGGAAATCGATGGAAAACTTTCCGCGGCTTGGAGTCCGAGCTGGCACAAAGGAAAATGATTGCTGTGGCTGGAGGTCAATCATAGAATCATAGACTTTACAGTGCAGAAGGAGACCATTCGGCCCATCGAGTCCGCACCGACCCTTGGAAAGAGCACGCTACCCAAGTACACACGTCCACCCTATACCCGTAACCCAGTAACCCCACCCAATCTTTATTGGACACTAAAGGCAATTTAGAATGGTCAATCCACCTAACCTGCACATCTTTGGGAGGAGGTCAGAGCATCCGGGAGAACGTGCAGTCTCTGAACAGACAGAGACCCTAACGGGGAATCGAACCAGGCACCCTGGGGCTGTGAAGCAACTGTGCGAACCACTGTGCTACCGGGTGCCCCAAGCTCCTCTGCGCAAGGACATCATGGACAAGTTCCTCAGGGTATTGCCCATGGCCCATCTTCGGCTGCTTCATCAATTTCCTCCTTTCCATCATAAGGCCTGAGGTGGGGATGTTTGCAGATGACTGTACAATGTTCAGAACCATTTACGGCTCTTCAGATAATGAAGCAGTCCATGTACAAATGCAGCAAGACCTGGCCAATATCCAGGCTTGGGCTGTTAAGTGGAAATTTAAATTCGCGAGCTACACATATGCCTAGCAATGACCATCTCCGTCAAGAGGTGATCTAACCATCGCACCTTGACATTCAATGAGATTACTATTATTGAATCCCCCCCCCCCCCCCCCACAATCAACATATTGGGGGTTACTATTGATCAGAAGCTGAAGTGGACTGGCCATATTAATCCTGTGGCTACCAGGGCTCGTCAAACGCTAGGAATCCTCCGGCCATTAACTCACTTCCTGACCGTCCAAAGCTCGCCCACCATCTACAAGGCACAAGTCAGGAGTGTAATGGAATACTCCCCATTTACCTGAATGAGTGTTGGTCCAGCAACACTCAAGAGGCTCGACACCATCCAGGACATAGCAGCCCCGCTTGATTGCTCCTTCTTCCACAAATGTGCAAACCCTCCACCACCGAGGCGCCTTGGCAGCCGTGTGTACCATACAAGATGCACTGCAGGAGCTCGCCAAAGTTCATTTTACAGCACCTTCCAAACCCACAACCACTACCATATAGAAGGCCAAGAGCAACAGATACATGAGAACCCCTCCGCCTGGAGCTTCCTCTCCAAGTCACTCGCTATCCTTACATGGAAATATATCGGCGTTTTTTCAATGTCGCTGGGGGAAAATCCAGGAAATCACTCACCAGCAGCACATTGGGTGTACCTACACCTCAGGACTGCATGGGTTCAAGAAGACAACTCACCGCCACCTTCTGAAGGGCAACTAGGGAGAGGTAATAAATTCTGGCCTAACCGGTGACGTCTACATCCCGTAAATTAATTTTAAAAAACGTCCCAACTTTAGGGGGAACTGTTCCGAATTAGTCAAAGTTCAGTACGTAAAAGGAAGGAAACTGCTTTCTTAGCTCCCCTAGGCATAAGTCTTGTTCTGCATTGGACATGAGTGAAAAAAAGACTTCTTGCAGGCGAGCAGATCAAGATTGCTTCTAATTATTTAGCATAACAGCGTCTCCTAACGGCACACACAAACACACGCTCAGACACACACACTCCCGCTATCTCTCTCACCCACATACACACATAACTGGTCTCTCACACAGACGCACGCAGACTGACTCCCATACACACAGGCTCATAAACACAGTCCAACACCCACAAAGACACATAGCCACACACCCTCTCTCACACACTGGGAAACACCCACATACCGTGTATCTTACTCACAGACATGAACTGTACTAGGGCAGCAGTGGCAGGGAAACAACATCGACTGCATGTTTCTCTCCAAATCACGCACCGTCCTACTTGAAACTATATCAATGTATTTACACTTTCTAGAAGCACTTTGAGTTTACCTATACGGTAGATACTGCAAGGGTTTAACAAGATGGAACATTACGTGCTGCCTTATGAGGAAAGATTGAACAGGCTAGGCTGGTGTCGGTTGCAGTTTAAAAGAGTAATAGGCGACATCGTTGAAAATAATTAAATCCTGACGGGCCTTGCCAGAGTTGTTGTGTCTGATTATCGCGGGTATGAAACAAAGGAACGGCTGAGGAACTGAATAGGTACTGTGCATCAGTATTTACAGTGGAAGACGCCAGTGGCATACCAGAAATTCAAGAGAGTCGTTGGCAAAGGTGAGTGCAGTGACCATCACTTAGCGGATGGTGCTGCGGAAAATGAAAGAACTGAAGGTGGATAAATTACCCGGACCGGATAGACTACACCTCAGGGTTCTGAAGGAAATAGCTGAGGAGATTGTGAAGGCATTGGTGGTGTTCATTGTGGAATCAGTAGAGGCAGGAAGAGTTCCAGAAGATTTGAAACTGGCGAAGGTAACACCCCTGTTTAAGAAGGGAGCGAGGCAGAAGAGAGGAAATGATCGGCCGGTTAGCCTGACTTTGGTTGCTGCAAAGATTTTAGAGTCTATTATTAAGCATGGTATTGTGGAGTACATAGATATTCTTGGTAAAATAGGGCCGACTGAGCACGGATTCGTCAAGGGGAGGTCATGCCTGACAAACCAGTTAGAATTATTTGAGGAGAAAACGAGGAGGTTCGACAAAAAATAACCAGTGGACATAATCTATTTGTATTTCCTGAAGGCTTTTGACGAGCTGCGTTCCACGAGTTTTCAAAATAAGATACGAGCTCGTCGTGTTAGAGGCAAGGTACTGACATGGATAGACGATTGCTTGACTTGCAGAAGGCAGAGAGTGGGGATAAAGGTGCCTATTTCAGGATGGCAGCCGGTGACTACTGATGCTCCGCAAGAGTTAGTGTTGGGACCACAGCTATTCACAATGTACATTAATGATCTAGGAGAAGAATCTGAAGGCACTGTTGCTACGTTTACTAATGGAATAAAGATATATAGAGATTCAGGTTGTGTTAAGAGAGCAGAAACTGCCGAAGTACATGGCAAGGCTGCGAAATGGACACATAATTGGCAGGTGGAATATATTGCAGAAAAGTGTGAGGTTGTGCACTTTGGTAGGAAGAATTGAGATATATACTATTTTCACAATGGTAAAAGACTTCAGAAAGGGGCTTAGAAGTCATTTTTCGGGATTCTCTTAAGGTTGACACGGTGTTAGGAAGGTAAATGCAATGTTAGCATTCATGTTGGCAGAGCGAGAATATAAGAGCAGAAATGTACTATTGAGGATGTATAAGGCTCTGGTCAGATCCCATTTGGAATACTGTGTGGAGATGTGGGTCCCGAATCTAAGGAAGGGTGTGCTGGCCTTGAAAATGAAAAATGAAAATCGCTTATTGTCACAAGTAGGCTTCAAATGAAGTTACTGTGGAAAGCCCCTAGTCGCCACATTCCGGCGCCTTTTCGGAGAGGCTGTTACGGGAAGAGAGTCCAGAGGAGATTCAGAAGAATGATCCCTGGAATGAAGGTCTTGTCATATAAGGAGCGGTTTTGGACTCTGGGTACTCGCTGGAGTTCAGTAGGATGAGGGGGCGTGGGGGATCTCATTGAAACTTACAGTATACCCCGAGGCCTGGGTAGAGTGGACGTGGAGAGGATGTTTCCACTTGTTGGTGAAGCTGGAGCCCGAGGACACAGTCTCAAACTGAAGGAACGATCCTTTAAAATAGAGGTGAGGAGGAATTTCTTCAGCCAGAGGGTGGTGAATCTATGGAACCCTTTGCCGCAGAAGGCTGGGGAGGCCAAATAACTGAGTGTCTTTAAGGCAGCAATATCGGTCTTTGATTAATAAGGGGATCAATGATTATGGAAAAGGCAGGAGAATGGGGATGATAATTCCCTTTAGAGAAACATATCAGCCATGATTAAATGGCGGAACAGAATTAGGCCGTTCGGCACATATTATATTGGATTGGATTGGATTAGATTTATTTATTGTCACATGTACCGAGGTACAGTGAAAAGTACTTTCAGTGAAAAGTATAAGACCATATGTTCTCATGGTCTTAAAGGCGCGATTGACTTTACGGATCCTATCCTATCAGTCATAACCTGAATAAACTGCTGAACTCGCTCGATGGGTTGAATTGCCTGCCCCGGCTCCTTGTTCCTCGGCTCATATGAACGTTCTCATGGATAGTCTCAAGGGGAGGCAGTGACATAGTAGTAGTGTCAGTCGACCAATATTCAGAGACCTTGGGTAATGCTCTGGGTTCGACTCCCACCAGGCGCTGGCATTCAATAAAAAAATCAAATGATTCCCATGAACGTATTGTCAATTTTCGTAACAACCTATCAGGGTGACTAATGCCCATTAGATAAGAAAATCTTAAGCCCTTACCAATCTGGCCTAGCAATGTGTTTGATCTCACGGATGGGCAATAAATGCGACTTCCACATCCCATGAACGAATTTGAAAACAAATGGTGCCCTTTGACGCCACTCACAGAAATAACAAAGCACAAAGACAAGTACAGCACTGGAATATACCCTATTGCCTGCCAGGCCTGCGCCGATCTTGCTGCCCGTCAAACCTGAAACCTTCTACACTTCGGACTCCAGGCATCCACACAATCTGAGCAACAAGCTTCCCTGTCACACCTCCTCTTAACTTTGCCCCTCTCACCTTAAACGCGTGACCCCTAGTAATTGACTCTTACACCCTCGGAAAAGATTTCTGACTATCCACTTGCAGCCACAATATTTATGTGACTAGTACAGTTCAGTTCCTGGTCAATGGGACCCCCCAGGATGTAGATTGTGCGGCATTCAGTAATGGCAATTACAACGATTGTCAAGAGCAGATGATTAGATTGTCACTTGTTGGAAACACTTATGTGGCCGAAACATTACTTGCCACTTATCATCCCAAATCCGAGCGTTGTCTCGGTCGCGTTGGATATGGACCACTTCCGTACCTGAGTTCATGGCACTGAGAACCATGCAATGGTGAGCGAATATCCCCACTCTGATCCATTAAGGATGCACCTGAAGATGTTTGGGTCTACAAAGAACAAAGAACAAAGAAAATTACAGCACAGGAACAGGCCCTTCGGCCCTCCCAGTCTCCGCCGCTACATATTCTTTATCTAATTCTGTCTTCTATTTTCCAAGGATCTAATTCCCTCTGTTCCACGCCCGTTCATATATCTGTCTAGATGCATCTTAAATGATGCTATCGTGCCCGCCTCTACCACCTCCGCTGGCAAAGCATTCCAGGCACCAACCACCGTTTGCGTAAAAAACGTTCCACGGACATCTCCCTTAAACTTTCCTCCTCTCACCTTGAAATCGTCACCCCTTGTAATTGACACCCCCACTCTTGGAAAAAGTTGTTGCTATCCTCCCTGTCCATACCTCTCATAATTTTGTAGACCTCAATCAGGTACCCCCCTCAACCTCCGTCTTTCCAGCGAAAACAATACTAATCTACTCAATCTTTCTACATACCCAGCACCCTCCATACCAGGCAACATCCTGGTCAACCTCCTCTGCACCCTGTCTAAAGCATCCACATCCTTCTGGTAATGTGGCGACCAGAACTGCATGCAGTATTCCAAATGTGGCCAAACCAAAATTAGATACAACTGGAACATGAGCTGCCGACTCTTGTCCCCAATAGCCCGTCCGATGAAAGCAAGTATGCTGTATGCCTTCTTAACCACTCTATCGACCTGCGTTGCCACCTTCAGGGTACAATGGACCTGAACTCCCAGATCTCTCTGTACATCAATTTTCCCCAGGACTCTTCCATTGGCCGTATAGTCCGCTCTTGAATTGGATCTTCCAAAATGCATCACGTCGCATTTGCCAGGATTGAACTCCATCTGCCATTTCTCTGCCCAATTCTCCAATCTATCTATATTTTGCTGTATTCTCTGACAGTCCTCCTCGCTATCTGCAACTCCACCAATCTTAGCATCATCCGCAAACTTGCTAATCAGACCACCTATACCTCGTCCAGATCATTTATGTACATCACAAACAACAGTGGTCCGAGCACGGATCCCTATGGTAGACCTTTCTCCATTTTGAGACACCCCCTTCCACCACTGCTCTCTCTCTCTCTCTCCTGTTGCCCAGCCAGTTCTTTATTCATCTAGCTAGTACACCCTAAACCCCATACGACTTCATTTTTTCCTTCAACCTGCCATGGGAAACTTTATCAAACGCCTTACTGAAGTCCATGTATATGACATCTACAGCCCTTCCCTCATCAATTAACTTTGCCACTTCCTCAAAGAATTCTAGTAGGTTTGTAAGACATGACCTTCCCTGTCCAAAACCATGCTACCTATCACTGATGAGTCTATTTCCTTCCAAAAATGAATAGATCCTAGACCTCAGTATCTTCTCCAACAGTTTGCCTACCACTGACGTCAAGCTCACAGGTCTATAAATCCCTGGATTAGCCCTGCTACCCTTCTTAAACAAAGGGACAACATTAGCAATTCTCGAGTCCTCCGGGACCTCACGCGTGCTCAAGGATGCTGCAAAGATATCTGTTAAAGCCCCAGCTATTTCGTCCCTCGCTTCCCTCAGCAACATGGGATAGATGTGCAGGTTAGGTGGATTGGCCATGCTAAGTTGCCCTTCGTGACCAAAATTGCCCTTAGTGTTAGGTGGGGTTACTGGGTTATGGGGATAGGGTGGAGGTGTGGGCTTGGGTAGGGTGCTCTATCAAAGAGCCAGTGCAGAGTCGATGGGCTGAATGGCCTCCTTCTGCACTGTAAATTCTATGAAATCTATGAAATCTATGATTAGATCCCATCCGGACCTGGGGACTTGTCCACTTTAATACCTTTTAGAATACCCAAAACTTCCCCCTTCCTAATGCCGACTTGAGCTACAATATTTAAACATCCATCCCTAGCCTCAACATCCGTCATGTCCCTCTCCTTGGTGAATACCGATGCAAAGTACTCATTAAAAATCTCACCCATTTCCTCTGACTCCACGTATAAATTGCCTCTTTTGTCTTTAAGTGGGCCAATCATCTCTCTAGTTACCTTCTTGCTCCTTATATACGAAAAAAAGGCTTTGGGATTTTCCTTAACCCTGTTAGCCAGACATATTTTATGACCTCTTTTAGCCCTCTTTATTGCGCGTTTGAGATTTGTCCTACTTTCCCGATATTCCGCCAAAGCTTCATTAGTTTTAAGTCGCCTAGATTTTATGTATGCTTCCTTTTTCATCTTAGCTAGTCTCACAATTCCACCCCTCATCCATGGTTCTCTAATCTTGCCATTTCTATCCCTCATTTTCACATGTCTGTCCTGCACTCTAATCAACTTTTCCTTAAAAGACTCCCACATTTTCAAATGTGGATTTACCCTTCAACAGCTGCTCCCAATCCACATTCCCTAGCTCCTGCCGAATTTTGTTGTACTTGGCCTTTCCCCAATTTAGTACTCTTCCTTTAGGACCACTCTCGTCTTTGTCCATGAGTATTCTAAAACTTACAGAATTGTGATCGCTATTCCCAAAATAATCACCGATTGTAACTTCAACCACCTGGCCGGGATGATTCCCCAATAGCATGTCCAGTATTGCCCCTTTCCGAGTTGGACTATTTACGTAGGCTCTAAAACACTCTCCTGGATGCTCCCTACAAATTCTGCTCCATCTACGCCTCCAACACTACATGAGTCCCATTCAATGTTGGGAAGTTAAAATCTCCCATCACGACCACCCTATTGCTCTTACATTTTTCTATAATCTGTCTACATATTTGTACCTCTACTTCACGCTTTACTATCGGAGGCCTGTAGTAAAGTCCCAACAATGGTACTGCACCCTTCCTATTTCTCAGCTCTACCCATATTGCCCCAGTGCTCGAATCCTCCATTGTGCCCTCCTTAATTACAGCTGTGATATCATCTCTGACCAGTAATCAAACTCTTCCACCCCTTTTACCTCCCTCTCTATCCCTCCTGAAGCATCTACACCCTGGGATATTTAGTTGCCAGTGTTGCCCTTCCCTCAACCAAGTCTCAGTAATACCAATAAGATCATATTCCCAGGTACTAATCCAAACCCTAAGTGTATCTGCCTTACTTGCTACACTTCTCGCTTTGAAACAAATGTAATTTTGCGTTCATCATCTCTTTCCTGTCTACTCTTCCATGCAGAGTAGAAATTCAAGAATAGTCAGAATGAATACGTGCCTTGAAAGATAGTGCATTGAGTTTTTTTTATCAATATCTTACTGGCTTTAGTTGCTGCCTCTTTACTGACCTCTAACTTCCTAATCTGGTTCTCACCCCCCTGCCACATTCGTTTAAACCATCCCCAACAGTGTTAGCAAAAGCACCCCATCGGATATTGGTTCCAGTCCTTCCCAGGTGTAGAGCGTCAGATTTGTAATGGTCCCACGGCCCCCAGAACCGGTTCCAATGTCCCAAAAATCGGAACCCCTCCCTCCTGCACCATCTTTCAGCCACGTATTCATTCTGACTATTCTTGAATTTCTACTCTGACTGGCTAGTGGGACTAGTAGAAATCCTGAGATTACTACCTTTGAGGTCCTACTATTTAACGTATCTCCGAACTCACTAGGTTCTGATTGTAGGAACTCATACCGTTTTTTTAAACCTATATTGCTGTTGCCTATATGCACCACGATAACTGGCTGTTCGCCCTCCCCCTTCAGTATGTCGTGCAGCCGATCTGAGACATCCCTGACCCGTGCACCCGGGAGGCAACATACCATTCGGGAGTCTCGTTGTCGACCACAGAAACGCCTGTCTACTCCCCTTACGATTGAATCCCCTATGACTAGTATGGCAGGGGGGTGGGCACGGGAGCAATAGGTCAGAAGGTGAGAGCATTGAGGGAGAACTAGGGAATAGGGACAGTGTGGCTCTGAGGCAGCGCAGACGGGGAGAAGTTGCTGAACACAGCGGGTCTGGTGGCCTGAAGTGCATATGTTTTAATGCAAGGAGCATTACGGGTAAGGCAGATGAACTTAGAGCTTGGATTACTACTTGGAACTATGATGTTGTTGCCATTACAGAGACCTGGTTGAGGGAAGGGCAGGATTGGCAGCTAAACGTTCCAGGATTTAGATGTTTCAGGCGGGATAGAGGGGGATGTAAAAGGGGAGGCGGAGTTGCGCTACTTGTTCAGGAGAGTATCACAGCTATACAGCGAGAGGACACCTCAGAGGGCAGTGAGGCTATATGGGTAGAGATCAGGAATAAGAAGGGTGCAGTCACAATGTTGGGGGTATACTACAGGCCTCCCAACAGCCAGCGGGAGATAGAGGAGCAGATAGGTAGACAGATTTTGGAAAAGAGTAAAAACAACAGGGTTGTGGTGATGGGAGACTTCAACTTCCCCAATATTGACTGGGACTCACTTAGTGCCAGGGGCTTAGACGGGGCAGAGTTTGTAAGGAGCATCCAGGAGGGCTTCTTAAAACAATATGTAAACAGTCCAACTAGGGAAGGGGCGGTACTGGACCTGGTATTGGGGAATGAGCCCGGCCAGGTGGTAGATGTTTCAGTAGGGGAGCATTTCGGTAACAGTGACCACAATTCAGTAAGTTTTAAAGTACTGGTGGACAAGGATAAGAGTGGTCCGAGGATGAATGTGCTAAATTGGGGGAAGGCTAATTATAACAATATTAGGCGGGAACTGAAGAACATAGATTGGGGGCGGATGTTTGAGGGCAAATCAACATCTGACATGTGGGAGGCTTTCAAGTGTCAGTTGAAAGGAATACAGGACAGGCATGTTCCTGTGAGGAAGAAAGATAAATACGGCAATTTTCGGGAACCTTGGATGACGAGTGATATTGTAGGCCTCGTCAAAAAGAAAAAGGAGGCATTTGTCAGGGCTAAAAGGCTGGGAACAGACGAAGCCTGTGTGGCATATAAGGAAAGTAGGAAGGAACTTAAGCAAGGAGTCAGGAGGGCTAGAAGGGGTCATGAAAAGGCATTGGCAAATAGGGTTAAGGAAAATCCCAAGGCTTTTTACACTTACATAAAAAGTAAGAGGGTAGCCAGGGAAAGGGTTGGCCCACTGAAGGATAGGCAAGGGAATCTATGTGTGGAGCCAGAGGAAATGGGCGAGGTACTAAATGAATACTTTGCATCAGTATTCACCAAAGAGAAGGAATTGGTAGATGTTGAGTCTGGAGAAGGGGGTGTAGATAGCCTGGGTCACATTGTGATCCAAAAAGACGAGGTGTTGGGTGTCTTAAAAAATATTAAGGTAGATAAGTCCCCAGGGCCGGATGGGATCTACCCCAGAATACTGAAGGAGGCTGGAGAGGAAATTGCTGAGGCCTTGACAGAAATCTTTGGATCCTCGCTGTCTTCAGGGGATGTCCCGGAGGACTGGAGAATAGCCAATGTTGTTCCTCTGTTTAAGAAGGGTGGCAGGGATAATCCCGGGAACTACAGGCCGGTGAGCCTTACTTCAGTGGTAGGGAAATTACTGGAGAGAATTCTTCGAGACAGGATCTACTCCCATTTGGAAGCAAATGGACGTATTAGTGAGAGGCAGCACGGTTTTGTGAAGGGGAGGTCGTGTCTCACTAACTTGATAGAGTTTTTCGAGGAGGTCACTAAGATGATTGATGCAGGTAGGGCAGTAGATGTTGTCTATATGGACTTCAGTAAGGCCTTTGACAAGGTCCCTCATGGTAGACTAGTACAAAAGGTGAAGTCACACGGGATCAGGGGTGAACTGGCAAGGTGGATACAGAACTGGCTAGGCCATAGAAGGCAGAGGGTAGCAATGGAGGGATGCTTTTCTAATTGGAGGGCTGTGACCAGTGGTGTTCCACAGGGATCAGTGCTGGGACCTTTGCTCTTTGTAGTATATATAAATGATTTGGAGGAAAATGTAACTGGTCTGATTAGTAAGTTTGCAGACGACACAAAGGTTGGTGGAATTGCGGATAGCGATGAGGACTGTCTGAGGATACAGCAGGATTTAGATTGTCTGGAGACTTGGGCGGAGAGATGGCAGATGGAGTTTAACCTGGACAAATGTGAGGTAATGCATTTTGGAAGGGCTAATGCAGGTAGGGAATATACAGTGAATGGTAGAACCCTCAAGAGTATTGAAAGTCAAAGAGATCTAGGAGTACAGGTCCACAGATCACTGAAAGGGGCTACACAGGTGGAGAAGGTAGTCAAGAAGGCATACGGCATGCTTGCCTTCATTGGCCGGGGCATTGAGTATAAGAATTGGCAAGTCATGTTGCAGCTGTCTAGAACCTTAGTTAGGCCACACTTGGAGTATAGTGTTCAATTCTGGTCGCCACACTACCAGAAGGATGTGGAGGCTTTAGAGAGGGTGCAGAAGAGATTTACCAGAATGTTGCCTGGTATGGAGGGCATAAGCTATGAGGAGCGATTGAATAAACTCGGTTTGTTCTCACTGGAACGAAGGAGGTTGAGGGGAGACCTGATAGAGGTATACAAAATTATGAGGGGCATAGACAGAGTGGATAGTCAGAGGCTTTTCCCCAGGGTAGAGGGGTCAATTACTAGGGGGCATAGGTTTAAGGTGAGAGGGGCAAAGTTTAGAGTAGATATACGAGGCAAGTTTTTTACGCAGAGGGTAGTGGGTGCCTGGAACTCACTACCGGAGGAGGTAGTGGAGGCAGGGACGATAGGGACATTTAAGGGGCATCTTGACAAATATATGAATAGGATGGGAATAGAAGGATACGGACCCAGGAAGTGTAGAAGATTGTAGTTTAGTCGGGCAGTATGGTCGGCACGGGCTTGGAGGGCCGAAGGGCCTGTTCCTGTGCTGTACATTTCTTTGTTCTTTGTTCTTTGTTCTTTGACTATGGCCCTGCCAGTATTTTTCCCGCCCTTCTGTGAAACAGAGCCAGCCACGGTGCCATGAGCCTGGCTACTACTGCCTTCCCCTGGTGAGTCATCTCCCCCAACAGTATCCCAAACGGTATACCTGTTTTGGAGGGAGATGACCGCAGGGGACATCTGCACTGCCGTCCTGAACTTTCTCTGCCTTTTGGTCACCCATTCCCTGTCTCCCTTACCAATCCTAATCTGCGTTGTGACCAACTCACTGAACGTTCTCTCCACGGCCTCCTCAGCATCGCGGATGCTCCAAAGTGAGTCCATCCGCAGCTGCAGAGCTGTCATGCGGTCTAACAGGATCTGCAGCTGGACACACTTCCCGCACATGAAGGAGTCAGGGGCATCGGCCGCGTCCCTGACCTACCACATTGAGGAAGAGGAGCATAACATTGGTCTGGGATCTTCTGCCATTTTTATACTCCCAACAGTAAGTTTAAAAAAAAATACTCACCTTCTCAGCAAGCACTCACTGAGCAAACACTGTGCCCCGCACAATAGCACCTCAGGGAAAATAAAAACCACTTACCAGTCACAGCCAATCGCTTAACTGCAGGCTGTGACGTCACGGTTCAACTTCTTTCTACTTCTACTTGTCCTCGAGTCTCCCTCTTGATCTTTACTTGGCTGGGTTCCTTACAGTGATTGTCTTTTATTTTGGTTATAGGAGGAGGTAGGGAGGGAAACACTGAAGAAGTGTTTCGGGTTTAACTGTCACTTGACAACAGAGCCCCTCCACAAACCACCTTTTGGATGCAGTGACCGTAATGCACGGATGCAACTTTCCCCCGCAACAGCCAACCAGCAGCACCGCTCTAGTGCCCTCTGCTGGATGCTTGCCTTGACTTGAGCACCTAGGGTGTCTTGCTCAGGTACACTTTCTGGATGCAGTGACCACAATTCTCGGATGCAAATATTCCACGCAACAGCCAATCAGCAGCTCCGCTCTAGTGCCCTCTGCTGGATGCTTGCCGTGACTTAAAAACCTAGGGTGTCTTGCTCAGGTACACTATCTGGATGCAGTGAGCGCAATACACGGATGCAAATTTTCACCGAAACAGCCAATCAGCAGCTCCGCTCTAGTGCCCTCTGCTTGATGAGTCGAGGAGAATAACTGCAAGAAATCCCTCCAGCGACATCCGAGGATTGAGATGATTAGCCTCAGCCACAACCTTCTTCCTCTGTGCAATGTATGATTTCAAGCAATCCGGAGTTTCCCCGATTACCATTGACGTAGGGCTCCCTGCATCACACTTGGTCAAGGGCAATCACTCTGAGCTCGTGTCCTATGTCTTCCTGCTGAGGGCTCATGACTATTAACTATCACAGAGAAACAATAAATGTTTTCCGCATTAGTTAGCAGAGGAGTCAGTTCAGTTTAGTGCCACCATCCAACAGATTTTCCATTTTGCCAATGACACTTCGGGTGGAGGAGCAAACCTACGTATAAGTGGAAAAATGTATTCTTGCAGCAGCAGTTCAAGTGGTACTACGCTGACGTACTCCAATTCCCTGGGAGCAGGGAGCGACATGGGATGTGACCTGTGCGAGTTCCCTCAATTACATTGTGGAACAAACCCTGTGGGCTGCACAAGCAACATACTGCCCTGTCTGGTCGTGAGGAACCGGCGAAGGCTGGTGTTACACAAATTAATTTCTCCCAAACAATATATTTATATATTAAAAGCTTTGTGGCAGTACCCGCCGATAAATCCACAACCATCAAAGGTTTTTGCAGAAACATCCGAACGTCTGGTGCAATTGTAAACATCTCAACGTGGCTAGAAGACTGTCTGGCACACAGAAAGCAGAGACGTGGCACAAATTGGCCCATTTAAGTTGGCCAGATGGAAATTCTGATCTTCCATAGGGATCAATACTGGCACCTCAACTCCACAATTTATGCAAATGACTTCAATGAAGGAATTGTAGAGATGATTGCAAAATATGCTGAATATGCAAATAGAAGTCGGAAGGTAAATTGTGGAGGACGTAAGGAGGGTAAAAAGATATACAGGTCAGCGAAGTGAGTGAGCAAAGTTCGGGTGAATTGAGTATAATGTGGGGAAATGTGAAATTATCTATTTTTGCAGGAATAACAAAAAAGTCATTATTAAAATGCTGAGAAATCGCAGTTCTCCGAGGTACAGAGGATGGCTTGCCTTGCGCATGAATCACAAAAAACCGTATTGCAGCTGCAATTGTAAATCAGGAAAGCTAATATAATGTTATCATTTATTCTGAAGGGAGATGAATTGCAAACTAACGGGGTTATGCTTCAGTTATTCTTGGGCTTTGTGAGTCACATCCGGCGTATTGTGCACAGTATCGGTCGCTATATTGAAGAACATATGGCAGAATCAATTCAGAGAAATTTTACCGGACTAATGCCAGGAATGGGCCGCTTGTCTTATGAGGAAAGTTGGATAAGTTAGGCTTGTATCCATTGGAGTTCAAAAGACAAGGATGAGACTGTATTGAAAGGTATAGGTACCGGTGGATATTCATAGAGTGGATATGAACAGGATGTTTCTTCTTGTGGGGGCATCTAGAGCTAGTGGCCACATTTTTAATATAGCGGGTCGCCCATTTAAGATGACGAAATGATTTTACTTTCACTTTTTGGAACTCTTCCTGATAAGGTAGAGGAAGCAGAATCTTTGATTTGTTTTCTAATTCGGTCGTGGAATGCGGGCGTCGCTGGTTGGGCCAGCATATGTTGCCCAATCCGACGGCATTCCTGTGGGGCTGGAGTCATTTGTGGACCCGACGAGGGAACGGCGACGGACCACTTTCCCTAAAAGACATCAGTGAAACTGGTAGGCACTTGAACAATGGTTTCATGGATATCATCAAATTTCTAATTCCAGTTTGCTGTTGATTTCAATTGACACCAACTATAAGTGGGATCCTTATCCAGGTGATTACCAGTGATTACTGGTCCAGTGCCAATACTACTGCAGAGGTGGATAGACTATTGGTTAACACATGACGTAATAGGTCATCAGAGGTAACCGGAAGCAGAATTAAGGCTATTGTCAGATCACCCAGGATTACGTCAAACGGCGTAGCAGAGTTAAGAGGTTAAATCGCCTCCACGTGTTCCTTGCACCGGTGTTCACATTTAAACCAGTGGAATTCCGAGGGGCTTATATGTTGAGAGGGCGCGCCCTCCCGTGAGGGAATCTAGAATTTGGAATCGTAGTTTCAGCAGTAAAATGGAGATGGAGAATAATGACTCCTCTCTGAGAGTCAGTGGATTATGAAATTCTCATTCCCAAAGAGGGGTGAGAACTGGGTAATTGAACACATTCGAGGCTGAATTAGTGCGGATTTAATTAACAATGGAGTTATGGTGATGGAGGGTTGCGGGGGAGGTGTATGAGGCTGATAGTAGGAGGAGGCACGAGGATGGCGATAAGGTCACAATTAGCTCAACATGGTCTTCTGAATGGCATGGCAGGCTCGAGGCGCCTAATGACCAGTACCTGCCGCTATTTCCTATTGCCATTCCGTCTTTCTTCATTGCAAATAAACTGAGGTCGGAATTATTAATTGGTATCAGATTAAATTAAAAAAATAAAATGGAAATGTTAAAGTATCTAAGCTTTGGTGATCAACTGGTTTTGAGACAGTGTTAAACGCAGTCAGAATGTCAATGATACGCTTTGCAAAATGTTATAGAAGCACAGATTTTACAGTGCAGAAGGAGGCCATTTAGCCCATCGAGTCTGCACCGGCCCTCAGAAAGAGCACCACGGAGCCAATTTCTGATCCAAACTGCTAAATCACCCTGAATCCCATGCCTCGGTATTTTCTGCAGTAGCCTAACGTGGGGAACCTTATCCAACGCTTTATTGAAATCCATATACACCACATCAACTGCTTTACCCTCATCCACCTGCTTGGTCACCTTCTCAAAGAGCTCAATAAGATCTGTGAGGCACGACCTACCCTTCACAAAACCGTGTTGACTATCTCTAATCAAATTATTCCTTTCCAGATTATTATACATCCTATCTCTTATAAACCTTTCCAAGATTTTTCCCAAAACAGAAGTCAGGCTCACTGGTCTATAGTTACCGGGGTTATCTCTACTCCCCTTTTTGAACAAGGGGACAACATTTGCTATCCTCCAGTCTCCTGGCACTATTCCTGTAGACAAAGATGACTTAAAGATCAAAGCCAAAGGCTCAGCAATCTCCTCCCTAGCTTCACAGAGAATCCTAGGATAAGTCCCATCCGGCCTAGGGGACTTATCTATTTTCACACTTTCCAGAATTGCTAACACCTCCTCCTTATGAACCTCAAGCCCTTCTAGTCTAGTACCCTGTATCTCAGTATTCTCCTCGACAACATTGTCTTTTTCCTGTGTGAATACTGACGGAACATATTCATTTAGCACCTCTCCTATCTCCTCGGACTCCAAGCACATCTTCCCACTACTGTCCTTGACTGGCCCTACTCTTACCCTAGTCATTATTTTATTCCTGACATATCTATAGAAAGCTTTAGGGTTATCCTTCATCCTACCTGCCAAAGACTTCTCATGTCCCCTCCTGGCTCTACTTAGCTCTCTCTTTAGGTCCTTCCTAGCTAACTTGTAACTCTCGAGCGCCCTTACTGAACCTTCATGTCTCATCTTTACATAAGCCTCCTTCTTCCTCTTGACAAGTGTTTTGACTGCCTTAGTAAACCACGGTTTCATTGCTCGACCACGTCCTCCCCGCCTGACAGGCACATACTTATCAAGGACACGCAGTAGCTGTTCCTTGAACAAGCTCCACATTTCCATTGTGCCCATCTCCTGCAGTTTTCCTCTCCAACCGATGCATTCTAAGTCTTGCCTTATCGCATCATAATTGCCTTTCCCCCAGATATAACTCTTGCCCTGCGGTATATACATATCCCTTTCCATCACTAAAGTAAACGTAATAGAATTGTGGTCACTATCACCAAAGTGCACACCTACCTCCAAATCTAACACATGTCCTGCTTCATTACCCAGTAGCAAATCCAATACAGCCTCGCCTCTCGTTGGCCTATCTACATACTGTGTCAGGAAACCCTGCTGCACACATTGGACAAAAACGGACCCATCTAAAGTACTCGAACTATAGCGTTTCCAGTCAATATTTGGAAAGTTAAAGTCCCCCATAACAACTACCCTGTTGCTTTCGCTCCTATCCAGAATCATCTTTGCAATCCTTTCCTCGACACCTCTGGAACTTTTCGGAGGCCTATAGAAAACCCCTAACAGGGTGACCTCTCCTTTCCTGTTTCTAACCTCAGCCCATACTACCGCAATTGACGAGTCCTCATCAAACGTCCTTCCTGCCACCGTAATACTGTCCTTGACTAATAATGCCAGCCCTCCACCTCTTTTACCACCTTCTCTGAGTTACTGAAATATCTAAACCTCGGCACCTGCAACAACCATTCCTGTCCCTGCTCTGTCCAACTCTAAGAAATGGCCACAACATCGAAGTCCCAGGTACCAACCCATGGCGCAAGTTCACCCACCTTATTCCGGATGCTCCTGGCATTGAAGAAGACATACTTTAAACCACCTTCCTGCCTGCCGGTGCACTCCTGCAACATTAAAACCTTACTCATGACCTCACTACTCTCAACCTCCTGTATACTGGAGCTACAATTCAGGTTCCAAAGCCCCTGCTGAGCTAGTTTAAACCATCCCGAAGAGCATTAGCAAATTCTCCCCCCCCCCCCCCCCCCCACAATGTTGGTACCCCTCTAGTCCAGGTGTAGACCATCCCGTTTGTAGAGGTCCCACCGAACCCAGAATGAGCCCCAGTTATCCAGAAATCTGAAACCCTCCCTCCTGCACCATCCCTGTAGCCACGCATTCAACTCCTCTCTTTCCCTATTCCTCTTCTCGCTATCACGTGGCACGGGTAACAACCCAGAGATAATAAATATGTTTGTCCTAGATTTAAGTTTCCACCCTAGCTCCCTGAATTCCTGCCTTTCATCCCTATCCCTTTTCCTACCTATGTCGCTGGTACCTATGTGGACAACGACTTGGGGCTGCTCCCCCTCCCCCTTACGGATCCCGAAAACACGATCCGAGACATCACGCACCCTGGCACCTGGGAGGCAACACACCAACCGTGAGTCTCTCTCGTTCCCCCAGAATCTCCTATCTATCCCCCTAACTATGGGGTCTCCAATGACTAATGCTCTACTCATCTCCCCCCTTCCCTTCTGAGCAACAAGGACAGACTCGGTGGCAGAGACCTGCACCCCATGGCTTACCCCTGGTAACCCCCCCCCCCCAACAGTATCCAAAGCGATATACTTGTCACTAAGGGGAACGACCACAGGGAATCCCTGTACTGACTGCTTCCTCCCAGCCCCTCTCACCGTCACCCATCTATCTTTATTCTTCGGAGTAACCATATCCCTGAAGCTTCTATCTATGACCACCTCTGCCTCCCGAATGATCCGAAGTTCATCCAGCTCCAGCTCCAATTCCCTAACGCGGTTTCTGAGGAGCTGGAGATGGGTGCACTTCCCATAGATGAAATCAGCAGGGACACTGTCGGCGTCCCTCACCTCAAACATTCTGCAGGAGGAACATTGCACTACCTCCCCTGCCATCCCACTAGATAAAAAAAAGGAAAAGAAAGAAAGAGCTTACCTGTTATTCACTCCCCTTCTCAGCAAGCACTCACTCAGCAACCTCTGTGCCCTGCACGATAACACCTGAGGGAATATAAAAGAAACACTTCTTACCAGTCATCAGCCAATCCCTTACCTGCAGGCTGTGGCGTCACGGTTCAACTTCTTCCTGAACTCGCGCCTTCCTCTTGATCTTTACAGCGGTTGTTTTTTTTTTGTTAGAGGAGGTGGTAGGGAGGGTAACACTGAAGAAGTGTTTCGGGTTTAAGTTTCACTTGTCAACAGCTCTTCCACAAACTACCTTCAAATTAGGGTGACCACGACGGAGGTATGCAAATTTCCCTTGCAACACCAATCAGCAGCTCCGCTCTACTGTCCTCTGCTGGAATTGATAGCTTCTGACGGTTCTTCCAGGCCCCGTCCCTGATCTTCCCCCGTGACCGACATATTCAGTCCAGCGAGGAACTGCTTCATCTTCGAGACACCCTCCGGTGGCTCGGAGCTGTACAGTCCTCTGTAGAAGGGTGCAAAGCTTTTGTTGATCTTTTCTGATGCAGCGACGAGCCTGCGGCCTTTGAACAGAACATTTACCCTCGTGACTGTCTGCTTTCTCAGCTGGTGAGCCAGCAGGCGGATGGCGTTGCCTCCATGTCCATTCCTGGCGGAGCTGCTGGACTGATTTCCCCGTGGTGAGCAGGTTAAAGTCCATTTGTCGCTTTTTCCACTCCGTCAGTCGTTCCACAGTCGGAGTCGAGGAGTACCCTATCTCTTTATTGAAATCATTCAATTGCTTTGCCATGTTTAATCTTTTTCTGGATTTGAGTTTGATGTGTCTGTCCGTGGGTCCTGTTTGGAGATAAAATCCACCTTCCCCACCCGCCAGCCGCCATGATGGGTCGGTGTGAGTCTATGTCGGGACTTCTGCCGTCGTTTTCTTCATGAATTCCGCGCTGTTCCAGTTCGGAGCGTAGACTTTTGCAGGATACCACGAACCATGACGTCAGGAACCCTTTTGTCCATAACCGTCCTCGACGCTGTAAATGCTGTTCTCTTTTGAGAATTATGAGCACCAACATTGCCCCTGTCCCGCAGCACGACTGGTAAGTCTGTCACACCCAGCGTGTTTTACCCAGTGTCGGCCAGTTACTTTCAGTTGTGTCTCCTGGAGGAAGATTATGTCGGCTCTCAGATATTTCTGATTTGAAAAGACTCTGGATAATTTCACTGGGCCGTTAAGTCCACTGACATTCAAGGTTACCAATCTGTTGGGGGATTTACGGCCCCCTCCCCCACCTCCACGGTCAGCCATATTTAACTTGTGGATGCGCCCCTACACTACAGGTATGCCTCAATATCCAGGTGCACACTGATCGAGTGACTCCCGTTTTCAGGACCGCGTATGTATTGCCAAATTCAGGGTACTTTCACAGTCCTGGCATTGGTGCAATTTCGCGATGATGGCCCGCGGCTGTCCGCAGACTTGGGGCTTTGGCCAGAGTAACCAGTGGGGCCTGTCTGTTTCTTGGGGCTTTGGGAAACGTTCTCCACCAACAAGCTTGCCCAACACCTGTGCCATGTACTCCGGGGGTTTCCTGCCCTTGGTGCCTTTTACGTAGGCTCCCAATGCAGAGTGTCTGACGTTGCGACCAGTTTCCTGGTCTTCAACCTTGCCCTTCAGTGCCCCTTGTGTCGCCTCCGACCTTGTCCTCTCCATGTCTACTGATGCAATCCGTTCGCTCTGGTCGTCCGCAGCCTTCTCCAACTCACTGAGCATCGAGTCTTATGCCGGCAGTCGCTGCTCCAGTTCTTCCGGCGCCGCGTACAAGGGGTCCAGTGCCTCCGCTACTGCCACCTTCACCATCGGCATCATTTCTAGTTTGATGCCATCTCTGCACCATTGGAGTTCCTGTGTTTGGACGTCCACGCATTCGTTTTTCGGGTGGTAGCCCGGAATTTAAGTCCGATTCTTCGTCGCCCCTTTGGTTAGTCGTCGCCTCAATCTTCCTCTCCAGGCGTTTGCTCTAGAAGCAACAGGGTAGTTGTTATGGGGGACTTTAATTTTCCAACTATTGACTGATGTGTCAGTTTTTGTCCAATCTGTGCAGGAGGGTTTCCTGACACAGTATGTAGATAGGCCAACAAGAGGCGAGGCCACATTGGGTTTGGTACTGGGTAATGAACCAGGTCAGTTGTTAG
Source organism: Scyliorhinus torazame (assembly GCF_047496885.1). Taxonomy (NCBI): domain Eukaryota; kingdom Metazoa; phylum Chordata; class Chondrichthyes; order Carcharhiniformes; family Scyliorhinidae; genus Scyliorhinus; species Scyliorhinus torazame. The sequence goes on from NC_092732.1 coordinate 11,439,454, forward strand.
ATTTGGAGGGATGTGAGCACTTTGGTGATAGTGACCACAATTCGGTTACGTTTACTTTAGCGATGGCAAGGAATAGGTATATGCCCAGGGCAAGAGTTATAGCTGGGGGAAAGGCAATTGTGATGCGATTAGGCAAGACTTGGGATGCATAGGATGAAGAAGGTAACTGCAGGGGATGGGCACAATGGAAATGTGGAGCTTGTTCAAAGAACAGCTACTGCGCGTCCTTGATAAGTATGTACCTGTCAGGCAGGGAGGAAGTGGTCGACCGAGGGAACCATGGTTCACTAAAGTAGTTGAATCACTTGTCAAGAGGAAGAAGGAGGCTTATGTAAAGATGAGACGTGAAGGTTCAGTTAGGGCACTTGAGAGTTACAAGTTAGACAGGAAGGACCTAAAGAGAGAGCTAAGGAGATGCAGGAGGGGACATGAGAAGTCCTTGGCAGGTAGGATCAAGGAATACCCTAAAGCTTTCTATAGATATGTCGGGGATAAAAGAATGAATTGGGTAAGGGTAGAGCCAGTCAAGGACAGAAGTGGAAAGTTGTGCTCGGAGTCCGAGGAGACTACATGAATATTTTTCGTCTGAATCACACAGGAAAAAGACAATGTTGTCGAAGAGGTACAAGTTAATGGACTAGACGGGTTTGAGGTCCATAAGGAGGAGGTGTTAGCAATTCTGGAATGTGGGAAAATAGATAAGTCCCCTGGGCCGGATGGGAGTTCTCCTAGGACTCTCTGGAAAGCTACGGAGGAGATTGCAGCGCCTTTGGCTTTGATCTTTATGTCGTCATTGACAAAATGAATAGTGCCACAAGACTGAAGGAAAGCAAATGTTGTCCCCTTGGTCACAAGGGGAGTAGAGACAACCCCGGTAACTATAGACCAGTGAGCCTTACTTCTGTTGTGGGCAGAATCTTGAAAAGGTTTATAAGAGGATTTATAATAATCTAGAAAGGAATAATTTGATTAGGGATAGTCAACACGGTTTTGTGAAGGCCGTGCCTCACAGATCTTATTGAGTTCTTTGAGAAGCTGACCAAACAGGTGGACGAGCAGTTGATGTGTTGTATATGGATTTCAGTAAAGCCTTTATTAAGGTTCCCCAAGGTAGGCTTTTGCAGAAAATACGGATGCATTGGATTGAGGGTGATTTAGTGGTTTGGAAAAGGAATTAGAATGTACAGTGCAGAAGGAGGCCGCTCGGCCCATCGAGTCTACACCGGCTCTTGGAAAGAGCACCCTACCAAAGCCCACACCCCCATCCTATCTCCATAAGCCAGTAACCCCACCTAACACCACGGGCAATTTTGAACACTAAGGGCAATTTATCATGGCCAATCCACCTAACCTGCACATCTTTGGACTGTGGGAGGAAACCGGAGCACCCGGAATTAACCCACGCACACACGTGGAGGATGTGCAGACTCCACACAGTCAGTGACTGAAGCCGGGAATCGAACCTGGGACCCTGGAGCTGTGAAGCAATTGTGCTATTCACAATGCTACTGTGCTGCCCCTGGCTGGCTGTAAGATGACAGAGGGTGGTGGTTGATTGGAAATATTCAGACTGAAGTCCAGTTACTTGTGGTGTACCACAATTATCTGTTTTGGGGCCACTGCTGTTTGTTACTTATATAAATAACCTGGAGGAGGGCGTAGAAGGATGGGTGAGTACATTTGCGGATGGCACTAAAGTCGGTGGAGTTGTGACAGTGCGGCAGAATATTTCAGGTTATAGAGGGACATCGATAAGCTGCAGAGCTGGGCTGAGAAGTGGCAAATGGAGTTTAATGCAGAAACGTTCGAGGTGATTTATTTTGGAAGGAGTAACAGGAATACAGAGTACTGGGCTAATGGTAAGATTATTGATAGTGTGGATGAGCTCAGTTTCCATGTACATAGATCCCTGAAAGTTGCCACCCAGGTCGATAGGGTTGTTAAGAAGGCCTACGGTGTGTTAGCTTTTATTGGTACAAGGATTGAGTTTCGGAGCCATGAGGTCATGTTGCAGCTGTACAAAACTCTGGTGCGGCCGCATTTGGAGTATTGCGTGTAGTTCTGGTCGCTGCATTATAGGAAGGATGTGGAGCACTGGAAAGGGTGCAGAGCAGATTTACCAGAATGTTGCCTGGTATGGAGGGAAGATCTTATGAGGAAAGGCTGAGGGACTTGAGGCTGTTTTCCTTAGAGAGAAGAAGGTTAAGTGTCCACCCCCTGCAGTTTTCCTCTCCATTCGATGTATCCTAAGTCTTGCCTCATCGCATCATAATTGCCTTTCCCCCAGCTATAACTCTTGCCCTGCTGTATATACCTATCCCTTTTCATAACTAAAGTAAACGTAATCCAGTTGTGGTCACTGTCCTGTCCTGATTCATTACCCAGTACCAAATTCAATATGGCCTCGCCTCTCATTGGCCTATCTACATACTGTGTCAGGAAACCCTCCTGCACACATTGGACATAAACGGACCCATCTAAAGCACTTGAACTTTTGCGTTTCCAGTCAATATTTGGAAAGTTAAAGTCACCCATAACAACTACCCTGTTGCTTTCGCTCCTATCCAGAAGCATCTTTGCAATCCTTTCCTCTCCATCTCTGGAACTTTTCGGAGGCCTATAGAAAACCCCTCACAGGGTGACCTCTCATTTCCTTTTTCTAACCTCAGCCCATACTACCTCAGTAGACGAGTCCTCATCAAACGTCCTTTCTGCCACCGTAATACTGTCCTTGAGTAACAATGCCATCCCTCCCCCTCTTTTAACACCTTCCCTGAGCTTACTGAAATATCTAAATCACGGCACCTGCAACAACCATTATGTTCACCCACCTTATTCGGGATGCTCCTGACATTGAAGAAGACACACTTTAAACCACCTTCCTGCCTGCCGGTACACTCCTGCAACTTTGAAACCTTACTCATTACCTCACTACTCTCAACCTCTATGCTGGAGCTACAATTCAGGTTCCCAAGCCCCTGCTGAACTAATGGAAATCCTCCCGAAGAGCATTAGCAAATTTACCCTCCAGGCTATTGGCACCCCTCTGGTCCAGGTGTAGACCATCCCGTTTGTAGAGGTCCCACCGATCCCAGAAGTAGCCCCAATTATTCAGAAATCTGAAAGCCTCCCTCCTGCACCATCCCTGTAGCCACGTGTTCAGATCCTCTCTCTCCCTATTCCTCGACTCGCTCGCACGTGGCACGGGTAACAACCCAGAAATAATAACGGTTTGTCCTAGATCTAAGTTTCCACCCTAGCTCCCTGAATTCCTGCCTTACAGCCCAATCCCTTTTCCTACTTATGTCGTTGGTACCTATGTGGACCTCGACTCGGGGCTGCTACCCCTCCCCCTTAAGGATCCCGAAAACACGATGCGAGACATCACGCACCCTGGCACCTGGGAGGCAACACACTAACCGCGAGTCTCTCTCGTTCCCACATAATCTCCTATCTAGCCCCCTTACTATGGAGTCTCCAATGACTTATGCTCTACTCCTCTTTCCCCTTTCCTTCTGAGCAAGAGGGACAGACTCTGTGCCAGAGACCTGTACCCCATGGCTTACCCCTGGTAAGTCCCCCTCCCCAACAGTATCCAAAGCGGTATACTTGTTTCTAAGGGGAACGGGCACAGGGGATCCCTGTACTGACTGCTTCCTCCCAGCCCTATCTTTATTCTTCAGAGTAACTACATCCCTGAAGCTTTTATCTATGACCACCTATGCCTCCCGAATGATTCGAAGTTCATCCAGCTCCATAAGACCAAAAGACCATAAGACATAGGAGCGGAAGTAAGGTCATTCGGCCCATGAGTCCACTCCACCATTCAATCATGACTGATTTCAACTCCATTTACCCGCTCTCTCTCCATAGCCCTTAATTCCTCGAGAAATCAAGAATTGATCAACTTCAGTCGTAAAGACACTCAACGTCCCAGCCTCCACCGCCCTCTGTGGCAATGAATGCCACCGATCCACCACTCTCTGGCTGAAGAAATGTCTCCTCATCTCTGTTCTAAAGTGACTCCCTTTTATTCTAAGGCTGTGGCCCCGTGTCCTAGTCTCCCCTGCTAATGGAAACAACTTCCCTACGTCCACCCTATCTAAGCCATTCATTTTCTTGTAAGTTTCTATTAGATCTCCCCTCAACCTCCTGAACTCCAATGAATATAATCCCAGGATCTCAGACGTTTATCGTATATTAGGCCTACCATTCCTGTGCTCATCCGTGTGAATCTCCGCTGGACCCGCTCCAGTTCCAGTATGTCCTTCCTGAGGTGTGGGGCCCAAAATTGCTCACAGTATTCTAAACGGTGCCTAACTAATGCTTTCTAAAGCTTCAGAAGTACATCCTTGCTTTTATATTCCAAGCCTCTTGAGATAAATAACAACATTGCATTTGCTTTCTTAATTACGGACTCAACCTGCAAGTTAACCTTGAGAGAATGCTGGACTAGAACTCCCAAGTCCCATTGAACTTCAGCATTATGAATTGTGTCACCGTTTACAAAATAGTCCATGCCTCTATTCTTTTTTCCAAAGTGCAAGACCTCGCACTTGCCCACGTTGAAATTCATCAGCCATTGCTTGGACCACTCTCCTAAACTGTCTAAATCTTCCTGCAGCCTCCCCACCTCCTCCATACTACCTGCCCACCCCCCCCCCCCCCCCCCCCCCCCACCTATCTTCGTATCATCGGCAAATTTAGCCAGAATGCCCCCAGTCCCATCATCTAGATCGTTAATATATAAAGAGAACTGCTGTGGCCCGAACACTGAACCCTGCGGGACACAACTCGTCACCGGTTGCCATTCCGAAAAAGAACCTTTTATCCCAACTCTCTGCCTTATGCCTGACAGCCAATCGTCAATCCATGTTAGTACCTTGCCTCGAATACCATTGGCCCTTATTTTACTCAGCAGTCTCCCGTGTGGCACCTTATCAAGGGCCTTTTGGAAGTCAAGATAGATAACATCCATTGGCTCGCCTTGGTCTAACCTATTTGTTATCTCTTCAAAGGACTGTAACAGGTTTGTCAGGCACGACCTCCCCTTACTAAATCCATGCTGACTTGTCCTAATCCGACCCTGCACTTCCAGGAATTTAGAAATCTCATCCTTAACAGTGGATAATATAATCTTGCCAACAACCGAGGTTAGGCTAATTGGCCTGTAATTTTCCATCTTTTTCCTTGTTCCCTTCTTGAACAGGGGGGTTACAACAGCGATTTTCCAATCCTCTGGGACTTTCCCTGACTCCAGTGACATTTGAAATATCATAACTAACGCCTCCACTATTTCTTCAGCTATCTCCTTTAGAACTCTAGGATGTAGCCCATCTGGGCCTGGAGATCTATCAAGTTTTAGACCTCTTAGTTTCTGCAGCACTTTCTCCTTTGTGATGGCTACCATATTCAACTCTGCCCCCTGACTCTCCTGAATTGTTGGGATATTACTCATGTCTTCTACTGTGAAGACTGACGCAAAGTATTTATTTAGTTCCTCCGCTATTTCCTTGTCTCCCATCACTAGATTACCAGCGTCATTTTGGAGCGGCCCAATGTCTACTTTTGCGTCCCGTTTGTTTTTAATGTATTTGAAGGAACTTTTACTATCATTTCCAATGTTACTGGCTAGCCTTCCTTCATATTTGATCCTCTCTTTACTTATCTCTCTCTTTGTTATCCTCTGCTTGTTTTTGTCGACTTCCCATTCTTCTGACTTCCCACTACTCTTTGCCACATTATAGGCTTTCTCTTTTGCTTTGATGCATTCCCTAACTTGCTTTGTCAGCCAAGGCTGCCTAACCCCCCCCCCCCTCTGATAACCTTTCTTTTCTTTGGGATGAACATCTGTACTGTGTCCTCAATTACTCCCAGAAACTCCTGACATTTCTGTTCTACTGTCTTTCCCACTAGGCTCGATTTTCGTCAGTTCCTCCCTCATGCCCCTGTAGTTACCTTTATTTAACTATAACACCTTTACATCTGATTCTACCTTCTTTCTTTCAAATTGGAGATTGAATTCTACCATATTATGATCACTGCCTCCTAAGTGTTCCCTAACTTTAAGATCTATAATCAAGTCTGGCTCATTACATAACACTAAGTCCAGAATGGCCTGTTCCCTCGTGGGCTCCATCACAAGCTGTTCCAAAAACCCCTCCTGTAAACATTCAATGAATTCCCTTTCCTTGGGCCCACTGGCAGCATTATTTACCCAGTCCACCTGCATATTGAAGTCCCCCATGATCACTGAGACCTTGTCTTTCTGACATGCACTTTCTATTTCGTGGTGCATTTTATGCCCCCGGTCCTGACCACTGTTAGGAGGCCTTGACATAACTCCCGTTATGGTTTTTTTGCCTTTGTTGTTCCTCAACTCTACCCACACAGACTCCACATCATCTGACCCTATGTCATTTAGTGCTATTGATTTAATTTCATTCCTAATTAACAAGGCAACACTCCCCCTCTGCCCACCTCTCTGTGTTTTCGATAGGTTGTGAATCCCTGGATGTTTAAATGCCAGTCCTGAACCCCCTGCAACCACGTCTCTGTGATGCCTACCACATCATACCTGCCAGTCACAATCTGGGCCACAAGCTCATCTACCTTGTTCCGTACACTGCACGCATTTAAATATAGCACCTTTAATTCTCTATTGACCGTATCTTTTTGTTTTCTTAGTGTGGTGGACCTTGGTTTACTTCGCCTTTCCATACACTGTGACATATTTTGTGGGATTGGGACTATCGTAACCTCTCCTGAGTTTTGTATTTTCATGCTTTTTTGTATTCCTAAGCAGCTACGCTTCCCACAGCTTACTTCACCTCTTAGTGCCCTGACTTTCCCTTCCGCCCCAATCTCTAGTTTAAAGTCCTATTGACCACCCTATTTACTCTTTTCGCCAGAACACTGGTCCCAGCTCGGTTCAGGTGGAGACCATCCCAACGGTATAGGTCCCCCCTGTCCCAGAACTGATGCCATTGCCCCATGAAAAGGAACCCCTCTTTCCCACACTACTCTTTCAGCCACGTGTTAACTTCCCTTATTCTTGCCTCCCCATGCCAATTTGCACGTGGCTCGGGCAGTAATCCGGAGATTATCACCCTTGAGGATCTATTTTTTAATTTGAATCCTATCTCTTTATAATCTCTAAACAGGTCCTCTTTTCAGACTTGCCTATGTTGTTGGTACCGACATGGACCACAACAACTGGATCCTCCCCCTCCCTCTCCAGTATCCTTTCAAGCCGGTCAGAGATGTCCTGCACCCTAGCACTGGGCAGGCAACATACTATGCGGGACTCTTTATCCTGCTCACAAAGGATACTAACTATTCCCCTGATAATAGAGTCCCCTACAACTACAACTTGCATATTTACTCTCTCCCCTTGAATGGCCTGCTGAACCATGGTGCCTTTGTCAGCTGACTCATCCTTCCTGCAGCCCTGTTCGTCATCCACACAGGGAGCAAGTGCCTCATACCTGTTGGACAGGGTCAAGGGCTGAGGCTCCTGAGTTCCTGACTGCTGGTTCCCTTTACCTGCCTGACTTGCAGTCATACCCTGCTGTCCCTGGCCACTGGCAGGATTTAAACTACTTACTATGACAGGTGTGACTGCCTCCTGAAACATAGTGTGCAGGTATGTCTCCCCCTCCCGGATGTGCCTCAGTGTTTGAAGCTCAGACTCCAGCTCATCAACACTGAGCCGGAGCTCTTCGAGCAGCCAACTCTTACTGCAGACGTGGTCGCTGCAGCACGCAATGGGATCTGCCAGCTCCCACATCAAGCAGCTCAAGCACATCACTTGACCAGCCACCACTAATTAATTAATTAGTTTAATTTAAGTTTACGAGTTTAGCTGTGTTTTTTTTTAAATTTGCGGCAGATTTGCTATCAACCAATCAGATCACAGCTTCCCTCTGACGTCACTTTGGGGGGGCCGGGGGGGGGGGGGGGGGGGGGGTACTGGAAAACGAAGTTACCGTTAGGTTTTTATACTCACAGAGACTGCTCCTCCTCCTCCGAACGGCTCCCGAAATCAGGCCCAGAGAAAGAGAGAGAACAAAACAGTCGGGAAAAAGCACCTTCTCCCACTCTTCACCGAATTACCTCACTGCACCAAATTACCAAATTCTCACTCTGTCTGTGTCTCACTCACTCAGGCTGTGTCTCCTTGGCCTGCGCAATGCTTACCTAGGGAACACTCCAGTTCCCTAACGCAGTTTCTGAGGAGCTGGAGATGGGTGCACTTCCCACAGATGAATTCAGCAGGGACACTGACGGCGTCCCACACCTCAAACATTCTGCAGGAGGAACATTGCACTACCTTCCCTGCCATCCCCGCCAGATAAAAAAAAGAAAAAGAAAGAAAGAGCTTACCTGTTATTCACTCCCCTTCTCAGCAAGCACTCACTGAGCAACCTCTGCGCCCCGCACGATAACACCAGAGGGAAAATAAATGAAAAACTACTTACCAGTCACCAGCCAATCACTTACCTGCAGGCTTTGACGTCACGCTTCAACTTATTTCTACTTCTACCTGCCCTCGAGCCTTCCCCTTAATCTTTACAGCGGTTGTTGATTTTTTGATAATGGACGGGGTAGGGAGGGAAACACTGAAGAAGTGTTTCGGGTTTACGTGTCACTTGACAACAGCTCCTCCACATACCACCTTCAAGTTAGTGTGAGCACACGGACGTATGCAAATTTGCCCCGCAACAGCCAAACAGCAGCTCCGCTCTACTGCCCTCTGCCGGATGCTTGACTTCACTTGAACAGCTAGGGTCTCTTGCTCAGGAACATCATCAAGTTAGGGTGAGCACACGGACGCAGAAACGCCGAGTAAGGAGGCACAGCAGAAACGCCGAGCAGAAATTTATAGCCAAGTTCCGCACACATGATTGCGGCCTCAAACAGGACCTGGGATTCATGTCGCATTGCATTCATCCCCCACCATCTGGCCTGGGCTTGCGGAATCCTACCAACTGTCCTTGCTTGAGACAATTCATACCTCTTTAACCTGGGGTTTCCCCTATCTCTGGATCTGTAAAGACTTAATTACCTGCAAATGCTCGCATTCTAAGCATAGTCTGGCATCTTTGCATTTGTCCATATATATGTTTCTGGAACATACCTCTTCATTCACCTGAAGAAGGAGCAGTGCTCCGAAAGGTGGTGTTTGAAACAACCCTGTTGGACGTTAACCTGGTGTTGTAAGACTTCTTACTGTGCTCACCCCAGTCCAACGCCGACATCTCCACATCCTGCATATTCAGCTCTCTCTGACTGTCTATATTCCTAAGGAATTAGCCATTTGCGGTATATTTCCCCTCGTTAGACATACCAACATGCATTCCTTCACATTTGACCGGAATAAACTCCATTTGCCATTTCTCTGGCAATTCTCCAACCCATCTATGTCGTATTGTACCCTCTGACAATGCTCAACACGATCTTCCACTCCACTGGCCTTCGCATCATTCGCGAACTTACAAATCAGAGCAGCTACATTTTCCTCCAAGTCGTTTATATGTTCTACAAATAACAGAGGCCCCAGCACAGATCCCTGTGCAACACCACTAGTAACAAACTTCCATTCAGAAAATTAACCTTCCACTGAATCCCTTTGCCTTCTGTGACCGTGCTAATTATATATCCTACTTACCACCTCACCTCTAATTCCGTGTAATTTTACATTTTGTATCAGTCTGCCATGAGACTCATTGTAAAAGGCTTCACTAAACTCCATATAAAAACCATCCAACACACTCCCTTCATCAATCTTCTTTGTCACGTCCTCATAAAACTCGATCAAGTTAGTGAGGCACGACCTCCCCTTCAGAAAACCATGCTGCCTATCGCTTATGAGTCCATGTGGTTCCATATAGGTATAAATCACGTCCCTGAGAATTCTCTCCATTAATGGATCTACTACCGACGTGAGCCTCACCGGCCTATACTTTCCACGATTATTCCTGTTAACTTTTTTGAACAGTGGTCCCAATAGAAAGGACAGGCAGATGGGTAAAAGGGGCGGGTTTGCATTGTTAGTAAGCAATGAAGTTAAATCGATAGCAAGGAGCGATATAGGATCAGAAGGCATAGAATGTCTGTGGGTAGAGTTGAGGAATCGCAAAGGTAACAGTACCCTGAGGAGATTCACAAGAATGATCCCTGGAATGAAGAATTAGTCGTATGAGGGACGTTTGAGGACTCGTTGGAGTTTAGAAGGATGAGAGGAAATCCGATTGAAACGTACAAGATACTGCGAGGCCTGGATGGAATGTACATGGAGATCGTGTTTCCACTTGCAGGAAAATTAGAACCGGAGAACACCACCTCCGATTAAAGGGACGATCGTTTAAAACAGAGATAAGGAGGAATTTCTTCAGCCAGAGGGTGGTGAATCTGTGGAACTCTTTGCCGCAGAAAGCTGTGGAGGCCAATTCACTGAGTGTCTTTAAGACAGAGATAGATGTGTTCTTGATTAATAAGGGGATCGGGGTTATAAGGAGAAGGCAGGAGAATGGGGATGAGAAAATGTCAGCGATGATTGAACGGCGGAGCAGAGTCGATGGGCCGAGTGGCCTAATTCTGCTCCTATGTCTTATAGACTTATGGTTCAGTCTATTGACGACATTCCTCATAAACCGTATATTATCCTTCTGGTATTCGATGTCAGTGTAGTTTCCAGTTGGACCGTCAGTGGTGATTGGATGCAGATTACGACGACGACAATTTTCTAATCGCCGCTGCTGCAGAGGAGAGAGATTGTTTGCAATCTGCCTACAGACATCATATCAATAGACCATTCCTGGCCCAGAATCGACCAATATGAATTAACGTTACTTTCATTTTGTACGAGACAGGAGTGGCCCTCAGTTTTAACTTAAAGGATGGCAGTTATGAGAACACCAACGCTGAGCTGGAGAAATTAGTTATCAGATTTGGCAAGGGATAGGCCAATGGAAACGCAATTGTAAACACTTAATTCGATAATCCACAATACACAGAATAGATACATCCAAACGACTAAGAAGCAGTCCAAGATGCAGAATGACAATGCATGGGTAACTGGAAAGCTTCAAGATGATATCAAAGGTAAAGATGAAAAAAAAATGATCGTGCTAATGCAAATGGCGGTTCAGATAAATGGACAGAAGATACGGGAGAGCAGGGGATGTGGAAAATATTTAAAAGCACGTACAAATTAGACCAAGAGCGGAATCTAGCCAGAACCACTGAAAACAAGAGTTAGAATTGTATAAACACTTCGAAAAGAAGAGTTATTCCGGTTTGCTATAGTCTTAGAGAAAGCGAGTCTGTCGAATTGATTAAGGCAATCAATGAAATAGCAGATTAACTGAACAGGTAGGTTGGATCAATCTTTATAATAGATGAATCACGTCACACCAGTGAAACAGCGGCAAACCCGGAAATGAGAGAAGAGTGGACTGACTAAAATACCAGTCACCAGAGAAGTGACACTGACTAAATTGTTGGAGCTTCCGGCTGACAATAGAACTGGTTCCGCTGGACTTCGTTTTCAGGTCCTGATATAAGTGGTTCGTGATTTATTGGCATTAATTTTCCAAACCTCCGTAGATTCGAGAAAGACCACGTTAACTTGGAAGTTGGCAAATGCAGCATCCTTTATTGAAAGTGGGTGGAAACAGAAAACACAAAATTACAGGCTCGTTGGCTTATCTTCTGTCCTATGGAAAATATTAAGAAGTATTGCGACAGAAGTTCTATCATGTCACTTAGCTAAGTCCAATGTTATCAGGCAGAAAATATCAGTGTTTTGCGAAGGAAATCCATGTTCAACCAACTTATTGGCATTATTTGAGGAAGTGACATGTGTTGTGGATAATGTGGACCTGGTAGAACAATCAAACGTCGATTTCCAGAAGACATCTGATAAGGTGCTACATGAAAGGATACGGTAGGAAATTACAATTCGTGGCACAACGGATAACATATTGACAAGGAGTTTGGTTGGATGGCTAACAGGAAACAGACACTCGGCACAAATTGATATTTTCCATCATGGCAAGATTGAACTGTTGTACCATAAGGGTCATTGATAGGACCGCAGCTCTTTAGATATATATAAATGACTTGGATGAAGAGTTAAAGAGATGGTTTCCAAATTTTGTGCTGATTCAAAGAGCAATAGAAAAGAGCAAATGAAAAGTAGTGACCAGAAAAATATAGACGAGTTGCATGAGTGCGCGACGATATTTCAATGTATTATAATGTGGGGAAATATGAAAATGTCCATTGTAATAGGATGAATAAAGTGATGGACATTACCTAAATGGTAAGGGATCTCAGAACGCTGAACTGCAGGGGGTTCTGATGTGCCAGTGCATGAATCAGAACAAAATGCGAATATGCAGTTGCAGCAAGTAATTTGGAAAGCTGAGAGATTTATTCATTTATCGACAGGGGAACTGAATACAAAAGTAGGGAGCTTTATGCTTCAACTGTGCAGTATTTAAGTGAGACCACCGTTTCAGCACTATGTATAATATTATTCACCGTACTTAACGAAGTATGCGAATGCTTTGGAAGCTTCAGGTAAGCTTCACCAGCCTCATACTTATTTGAATTATAAGTAATGGGTTAACAGGTGGGACATATATCCGCTGGAGGTTAGAAGCCCAAGAGACGACTTCATTATCATTTCTAAGGTCCTGAAGGTATTTGCGTGGGTGGATGTGGAGATGGTGTGTTTTTCCTGTGTGGGAATGTATATCAAAGGGTCATTGTTTAAAAATCATGCGTTTCCCATTTCAAATTGAATCAGTCTTTTCTTTATCATAAATGCCCGTTTGTCTTTGCAATTCTCTTCCTGAAAATCTTGTGCAAGCCGCGTCTTTTTAAGGCAGAGGTATATAGATTATTAGTAAGCAAGGGGACATAGACTATCTGTATTGAATATGATGCAGAATTGAGGTTACTATCACATCAATTATTATCTTATTAATTGGTGGAGTTGAGTAAAGTGGCTTGAAGCCGGCTCCTGCTGCTTGTTCGGAAATTAGAGGAGACGAGGGTTATCCTGGGATTTATCCTCAGAATCCCAATATGGTTCATAATTACGACATTTAAAATGGATATGAGGATGAATTTCTTCTTTCAGCTTCAATGGTGTCTGAAATTATCTTTCCCACAGAGCTGTGTGGATTGTGTCACTCAATATATCCACTGCCAAATTAGAACAATTTGTGATCAACAATGGAGTCAATGATTATGGGGTGTCAGACAGGAAAGTGCATAATGAGCCTAGGTAAATGACGGGACAGGATCGAGGGGCAAGAATTACATTATCCTCCTCCCATTTCCTTCGATCATTCAGAATCCGGGCACTGCCAGTAAACACGAAGATTCGAATTATGAATTGGTCTCGGGTTTCTTAATCGTGAAACTGCAATAAGTATTAAAAAGCTATGGATGTTAATCAAACGTTTGAAACATCAATACCCACCCGATCAACTGTTCGCAATACAAATCACGATGAGAATGAAGAGTAGAACACGGATCATCGCGCAACATTTACGTCAAAGAGTCAAAATTCACAATCCTGACAGAGAGACACCAATTAGAAACTGCTGCCGGGTCAAAGGTTCCTTTGTGGGATTATCTCATGGGAAACATGACCCAATAAGAGCATGAATATTCATGTTGAAATGTGTCTGAATGACTCCTGAGGAAACCTGGACACGGAATCTTCAGGAGACTGAGGAAGAAATGAAGCTGGAAGAAAAGAGGCAAACATTCACCTTAATGTGTAGAACATGGCAGAAGGAATTAATGTCAGAATGGGTTCTGAAATGAGCAAACCGTGTTACTCCTCACTGAATGTGAGAACTGTTTTGCAGAAATGACGAGGAAGCGATTCAGTGGAGCTCGCAGCAAAGAGCAGTTCTTGGCACCAAAGACGCATATTTCTGTGACCGCGGCTCTTTGATGAATGTCAAACATACATGGCTCACTGCTGCCCGAGTTTGTGACCGCTTTCTGCCTGTGATGGAAACTGTTCGAGCCAGAAGCTCTCATTGGTTTCCTGTTTTTACAGTTGAGGCGCCTCACTTACAGAACTGCCTGCAAATGTCAAATATCGAGACTCAACGTTAACCTGCAGACACAGGATGGTTGGTCACCACGGATGGATTCAACTAATCAGATAACAGACTGCTGTACGATTAATCTCGTTTACAGTGTTCAAATCAATCTGAGATGGAGTGCCATTGAATTTCCGCCCAAATAGCTGATTATTGTTATTCATAATTTTGGTATTCCTTCATCGGCGTTTCACTGTGTAAATTCGACACAGGGACAGCACGGTAACTGCTCAGCCACTGTCACGTCATTAAAATATTTGCTAAGAACAGAGGGGACGTGGGAACAATGCAATCTCCAGTTGCCCACTAAGCCGCGCAAGGCCTGACTTGGGGCTTTATCGACAGTAAATGCTACGCTGGCCTGAGATGTTTACTTACTATGAATGGATCATCGTAATTTATAATCTCTTCCTTCCATCAGAAGATAAATAGAGGTCTCAGAAAAAAAATGGGCACATTTCACACAATATCCCGCAATTTCTCTCCTCTGAAGATATGTCCCATTAAAGTTTCTGAGGGACTTTCTCCTCCGTAGTTTACCGAGTTTCCACGGAGAAATATCCACAATTTAATTCTGACGCAGCTCTCGAAAAATCTGACCCATTCCACCGATCCAGGCAACAGACATCTCCTCGGGAGCGTTCTCTGTTTAAAATCACGGCATTATTGCGTCGCTTTTGAAAACTCTATGCACTGTTATTGCCCAGTGCAGAATCGATTTCAATAGTTTTGGAAAGGGGAATGCAAGTAGATTCTTTTCTGGATCTTTAAAATTAATTTATCATGGAATTATCACAGAATTTACGAAGCAGAAGGAGGCCGTTAGGCCCATAGCGTCTGCACCGATCCTTGGAATGAGCACCCTACCCAAGCCCGCATCTCGACCCTGTCTCTACACCTTCACCCTATCCCTGTAACCCCACCAACACTCTTTTGGACACTCGGGGTAAGTCAACAAAGCCAATCCACTTACCCGCACACATTCTGACTGTGGGAGAAAATTGGAGTACCTGGAGGAAACCCACGCAGACACGAGGCGAATATATTGACTCCACACAGAGAGTGACCCAAGCCGGCAATCGAACCTGGGACCCTGGAGCTGTGAAGCAACTGTGCTAACCGGTGTGGTACCGTGCTGCTCTTATAGAATGTTCTGTGCCGAAGAATGATATTTGGCCCATCGAGTCTGCACCGGCCCTTGGAAAGAGCACCCTGCCTAAGCTGACACCTCCACAATATCCGTACATATCCACCCTATCCCCGTAACCCCACCTATACTTTTTAATCACCTAACAGCATTGTGGGAATGTGATCACTGTTCAGATGAACACAAAACGAGGCCATGGTTGTGGGCTGTATCTGATCCTAATCAAATCGTTGGTTTATTCTCTTTGTTAATAATTCTGGAGCAAAGCCCCTGTTTGATGAAATTGCTTGTGATATTCACTGGAAAAATACAAACTAACCTGCAGAGAAATATAATTTGAACGCGAGGAAGTTGTTTTTGCTGTATGAACGTGTTTCGAACACTTGCATTAACTGTGGTCATTTCGAGCCCCATGATATAAAAGGATAGAGAGACACGGTCAACGGCGCAAACGCAATTTACAAGAATGGGAGCAGCACTCAGATACGCAGAAAATAACACGAAACAGACCAGGCTGGGTTATTTTAATGAGAGAAAACAAGGCTCAGGTATAAACAAGGCTTTCGAAATTGGATCACAACTTCTCAGTGACAATTTGGGTGGGTTAAAATTGAATGAAACTGTGTCTGCCACATTCAGCATTCATACATCCAAATAATATTCTGCCGAGTCCTCTTTACTGAAACCCGGAAAATGCTTTATAGGCATTCTAAAATTTGCGCGCTGCGACGCACAGTGTCGAACCAATGTTGCATTCCTAAAGGCACCCACAGAAAATGGCGTCATACTTTCCAGAGCACATCTCGTCATAGTTTTCACCTCATCTGAAAGGGGAGCAAGTATCCTGGACTGAGCTCATTTCATTCTGCGGCCATTGCGCCCGCAGAAACAATCCGGGCAATGAGGAAATAGGGAAAATTCACCGCGTCAAAATGGCCAAAGAATATTTGTCCCTGATACTCATTTTCCAAATTCGGCGGGTTAATGGTGAGTAAGGAGTGGGTGAGAAATGTTTTAACCGAGTCAATTTGTATGGCTAGTTAGGCAGAACGAGAGCTTACAAAGCTGAGAATGTGACCAAATGATCAAGTGAAATCATTTGATGTGATCATGTGAGTCTATTTACTGGTCCCTCCTATAACACGAAGAAAAGTAAAACGAAGACTAAACATAACCAACAACGATCGCAGACAATAAGAGAGCGTGTTTACAATGCAGGCGAAGTATCGTTTTAACAATGCTGCCTCATGCATCTCAATGATCAGTTGTATCTTCACAATAATCTCTCCAGTTGCAGAATCTGAGTCATCTATGAACCACATCCCGTTCGCTATGACATCTGAAGTCGGACAGATGGTGGAATTATCTTGTCAGACCAGTTACTAGGTGGTATTGGTGTCTAGCTATTTCAGTTACAAACAACGTGTGGACGAAGCTCCGATACTAATCGACACTGGATACTGCAATGGGGCCGATTGTATGTTTATTACAAAAAAAGGAAAATGGAAAATGTATTGATTCTGGAAATACGCAATGTCCAAGCGAATGACTCGGGTTCCTAATACTGTGCTCATATAGCTAACTATGCACCGCTCCAGAAAGCAGCTACACTACTGGTTGGAGGTAAGAAAGCAAGTACAAATAATTCAGATCGTTCAAAGAATGTTATTTTGTGAAAATGAATCCTTGACTTTGTCCCAATCTCTGTCCAAACAGTTCCACCAATAAGACGGCTGTGTGGGTATTTGTTCCGCCGGGTGAGGTGCATTTGAGGGAAACCGTCCCCTTGGTGTGTTTGGTCAGTGGACTTTCTTCTAACCGGATTGCTATTTTCTGGAATATATCCGGCTTGGTCACTGAGGGATCGAGCGATCCTGGTAGATTGGAGGCGGACGGGTCGTACAGCATAAGAAGTCACGTCATGTTGTCAAGGGGAGTCTGGAGAGGCGGCGTTGTCTGCACATGTACTGTTCAACTGAAGTCACCAGGTACATTTTGGACAAAGAGTGTGTCGTTCCCCAACGCAGCAGAACCATGGATCGGTGAGTTTGTGTTCTGCACAATGGTGGTTGGAATTGCGTTTAAATTCCGTTGTGGTAACTTACAAGAATGCAAAAATGTGAAGACTGTTAATTAAACACGAGAGCTCTTGATCTGGAGCCAACATTTGCAAAGAACGTGCTGTTAGTTTTCTCTTCACGTCAGAATCTGGTTTCCCATTTCGCAGTTATTATTGAACACCCGTCCCACCCTGCCCCTCCCACCCCGTTTTGGGGAAATGGATCTTTGTCAGTTCTACACTGGATGTTCTTTCCAAGTACAAAGCAAACAAAAGAGGTAACCTGTTTGTGAAAACTGACTTCTCATCGCAGACATCCATTCGTTTTATTTTTTATTTCCCGGAATTAAATTTCTCACCCCACAGCTGCTGTTTTAAACGTGTTTTAATTTTAATTGTACTTCTTGATACTTGTAACATTTATGACATTAAAGTCAGAGCCTAAAGCGTCACATAAATTCGATTCTCAGATGTCCCAAGTTTAACATTCCTAAGAAAATATTGTGGGAACAGGCGCTTACATGCGCAAATCATTGAAGGGTGCAGGGCGGTTATTAAAGCAAATAGGACACTGCGAATCAGAACTACAAGAATTTCAACAAGAAATCAATGATGATCATTTACAAAACTCGAGTTGGTATAAACCTGGGCAACGCATTTTATGATTAATATTTGGACATTAGACACAGTTGAGAAAAAGATTGACGAGAATGGCACCAGCGATGAGGACATTGATGCCTGTGCTGAAACTGTTGTTATTCACCTTGAAGACAAGAAGGGCGAGCAGAGGTTTGATACTGGGTTCTACCGATAATGAGGGATCTGCACAGGTAGATAAGGAGAAACTGAACTCCATGAACGATAGATCGAGGACCAGAGGCCGTAGATGGCTGAGGTTGGGAAAGGACGGCGCAGCACCATGATGAAATAGTTTCAGTGCCGGAAAGCTTCATCATCTCGTACGCGCCGCCTGAGAGAGTGGTTGAAGCAGGTCATCGTGTTCAACAGGTAACTGGAGAAATAATCAGAAGAGGAAAATGTGGAGAATGCAAACAAGTACAGAGGAGTGCGGTTAAGCAGATTGTTCTCGCAGAATCTAAGCACAAATGCGATGGACTGAGTGGGTTCCGTCTGTGCTGCAATCAGTCTCTGATCCAATAATTTGGGAGATGGGAGGGGAGCTAAAAGGTTGCTGAAAGACATATGGAATCGTTGACTTGTTCAATTGAGAAGTCGAGTCTAAAAGCAAGGGAGTTACACGTACAGAAAAGCCCATCGGACTACCGCGTGACTTCGGCCCATTGTTAACTTAATCAGTCATGAATCACTGGCCGGCGACGTTCACAGTTCCATGCACGGCTTTTCACGGAAGGCGGACAACGACTTAGAGCGTTCACAGAGGAGATTTAGCCCCGATTGGACAACGTCAGTTAATTTGGAGGGTCTGAGGAAGCTGGGAGTGTTCTACTCGGTGCAGATAAGGTTATGGAGAAATATAATCGAGATCCTTAATGTCATCACCGGCTTTCAAAATCAAATAACACAATCTGTCCGCCGATTTTCCTCAATCTGTTCCTTGTTGGTTACGGAACTCTTCGTGTTAAAGAACTAGGGAGATGCGAAGAATGCATTTTACGCTGTAAGTTCTTGTGATATGCTCTATAATACGTCTGAGGCTGCATACGGCGCTCGTCAGACCCAGTTTGGAGTATTGTGAGCAGATTTGGGCACCGTCTCTAAGGAAAGATGTACTGGCCTTGGAAAGGGTCCCGAGGAGATTCAGAATGATCCCTGGAATGAAAAGCTTGTTGTATGCGGAGCGGCTGAGGGCTGTGCATCTGTACTCGTTGGAGTTTAGAAGGATGAGAGGGGATCTTATTGAAACTTACAGGATACTGCGAGGCCTGGATAGCGTGGACGTGGAGAGGATGTTTCCACTTGTAGGAAAACAATAACCAGAGGACGCAATCTCCGATGAAAGGGACGATCTTTAAAACAGAGATGAGGAGGAATTTATTCAGCCAGAGGGTGGTGAATCTGTGGAACTCTGCCGCAGAAGGCTGCGGAGGACAAATCACTGGGTGTCTTTAAGACAGAGATAGATAGTTTCTTGATTAATAAGTGGCTCGGTGGCTATGGTGTTGGCCACTTCCCGACTTTAAAATGGAGATCCGCTAAGAATGCAGGGAAATTCAGTCAAACGCAGGAAAAAGAAGCAGGTGCAAAGTTTCCTATATATCAGAACTTACAAGAACCCAGACAGCACTGTAACTAACAACCATCTACATATTGATGAGCGATCCCCGGGAACAATTGGAAACAGTTAAGATAAATAAGGCCAAGCCAGACTCTTCGTCGCCAGCAGGAGCCAAGACAAAGGAAGGCCAACGGTCACTTAGGAACCGCCCAGCGATCAGGGAACAGCTCCAGTATTGGAGAAGTCGATCCAAGTGATCAGAACTTAGTCCAATCACTTTGAACCAGGTACGGGGTCCGCCTAAAAGGGCGCGAAGCCCCTGGGGACTGTAAAATAGAAGTTCAATTCGTCCTTCCTGGCAGGGCCTCTCAGCAGCTCGAAACAACCCTTGACCGTGACCTGCCTAGCAGCTGCACCAACCAAGTAAGTCTCCAGTCAACGCACGCTACGAGACAAGCGCTCCTAGCTACCAGTGCATACCAGCTTTGACGCCTGCAGATTCAGAATCGAACGAAAAGCCATTTGTTCCCCTGACCTGGTGGGCCAGTTCCAAAGCTCTTAGTGTTAAAGATAGTCTAGTAAGTAGAGTTTTATACATGAGTAGTGATTGACTGTGCATAATACATGTGTTTTGATTTGAAACTTACTAACTGGTGACTTATTGATCAGTACTTGAACTTGAACCTCGTGGTGGTATCATAAAGATACCTGGCGACTCTAGAGCAAATGTATAAAACAGAGCAATTTAAGTAAAGACACAACGAGCAACAATGGAGAGAAGGCAGGAGAATGGGGATGAGAAAATATCAGCCATAATTGAATGGTGGAGCACACTCGATGGGCCGTGGCCAAATTCGACTTCTATGTTTTATATTCTTATGGTCGCATGGTGGCCAGGAATACGCAGTCCAGGGGGGGCATGTTGCGCAGTGGTCAGCAATGTTACTACGGCGCTGAGGATCCGGGTTAGAATCCCCTCCATGGGTCACTGTCCGTGTGGAGTTTGCACATTCTCCCCATGTCTGCGTGGGTGTTACCCCACAACCCAAAGATGTGCAGGTTAGGTGGATTGGCTACGCTAAATTGCCCCTCACTTGGAAAAAATATTGGCTACTTTAAATTTATTAAAACTAAGGAATATGCAGTCCAAAAGCATATTACTTTAACAATTTTCTTGAACAAGATGAATTATAGAAATATACAATATAGAACATAGAACATTGCAGCGCAGTACAGGCCCTTCGGCCCTCGATGTTTCGCCGACCTGTGAAAGCACTCTAAAGCCCATCTACACTATTCCCTTATTGTCCATATGTCTATCCAATGACCATTTGAATGTCCTTAGTGTTGGCGAGTCCACTACTGTTGCAGGCAGGACATTCCACGCCCTTACTACTCTCTGAGTAAAGAACCTATCTCTGACATCTGTCTAATATCTATCGCCCCTCAATTTAAAGGTATGTCCCCTCGTGCTAGACATCAGCATCCGAGGAAAAAGGCTCTCACTGTCCACCCTATCAAATCCTCTGATCATTTTGTATGCCTCAATTAAGTCACCTCTTAACCTTCTTCTCTCTAACGAAAACAGCCTAGAGTCCCTCAGCCTTTCCTCATAAGATCTTCCCTCCATACCAGGCAACATTCTGGTAAATCTCCTCTGCATCCTTTCCAATGCTTCCACATCCTTCCTATAATGCGGCGACCAGAATTTCACGCAATACTCCAAATGCGGCCGCACCAGAGTGTTGTATAGCTGCAACATGACCTCATGGTTCCTAAACTCAATCCCTCTACCAATAAAAGCTAAGTAAGAAGTCTTACAACACCAGATTAAAGTCCAACAGGTTTGTTTCGATGTCACTAGCTTTCGGAGCGCTGCTCCTTCCTCAGGCGAAAAACCTTCCCAATAAAAGCTAACACACCGTACGCCTTCTTAACAACCCTCTCAACCTGGGTGGCAATTTTCAGGGATCTATGTACATGGACACCGAGATCTCTCTGCTCATCCACACTGCCAAGAATCTTACCATTAGCCCAGTACTCAGTCTTCCTGTTATTCCTTCCAAAATGAATCACTTCACACTTTTCTGCATTATACTCCATTTGCCACCTCTTAGCACAGCGCTGCAGCATATCTATGTCCCTCTGTAACTTGTAACATCCTTCCGCACTGTCATCTGCCGTGTCATCTGCAAATTTACTCACCCATCCTTCTACGCCCTCCTCCAGGTCATTTATAAAAATGACAAACAGCAGTGGCCCCAAAACAGATCCTTGTGGTACACCACTAGTAACTGGACTCCAGTCTGAACATTTCCCATCTTCTTCCAGCTAGCCAATTTCTGATCCAAACTGCTAAATCACCCTGAATCTCATGCCTCCGTATTTTCTGCAGTATCCTACCGTGGGGAACCTTATCAAACGTTTTACTGAAATCCATATACACCACAGGAACTGCTTTCCCCTCATCCACTTGTTAGGTCACCTTCTGAAATAACTCAATATGGTTTGTGAGGCACGACCTACCCTCCACAAACCCGTGTTGATGATGTCTAATCAAATTATTCCTTTCCAGATGATTATACATCCTATCTCTTATAAACCTTTCCAAGATTTTTCCCACAACAGAAGTAAGGCTCACTGGTCTTTAGTTACTGGGGTCATCTCTACTCCCCTTCTTGAACAAGGGGACAACAGTTGCTATCCTCCAGTCTTCTGGCACTATTTCTGTAGACAAAGATGACTTAAAGATCAAGGCCGAAGGCTCAGCAATCTCCTCCCTAGCTTCCCAGAGAATGCAAGGATAAATCCCATCCGGCCCGGGTGACTTATCTATTTTCACACTTTCCAGAATTGCTAACACCTCCTCCTTATTAACCTCAAGCCCTTCTAGTCGAGTAGCCTGAATCTCAGTATTCTCCTCGACAACATTGTCTTTTTCCTGTGTGAATACTGACGAAAAATATTCATTGAGCACCTCTCCTATCTCCTCGGACTCCAAGCACAACTGCCCACATGATCAGACAGAGTGCCACTTTCGGGATAGATCATTCAGAGAGCCGGCAAAGACACAAAGGGTCTGAATCATTCAGTGATTCAATTTTCTAATATGACACTGGCCTGAGGTCTTCATCATGCAAACTTATACACTCTCGTAGCACGGTAGCCTTGTGGATAGCACAATTGCTTCACAGCTCCAGGGTCCCAGGTTCGATTCCGGCTTGGGTCACTGTCTGTGCGGAGTCTGCACGTCCTCCCCATGTGTGCGTGGGTTTCCTCCGGGTGCTCCGGTTTCCTCCCACAGTCCAAAGATGTGCAAGTTAGGTGGATTGGCCATGATAAATTGCCCTTAGTGTCCAAAATTGCCCTTAGTGTTGGGTGAGGTTGCTGGGTTGTGGGGATAGGGTGGAGATGTTGACTTTGGGTAGGGTGCTCTTTCCAAGAGCCGGTGCAGATTCGATGGGCCGAATGGCCTGCTTCTGCACTGTAAATTCTAGGATAAACTCTGAATGTGGCATGATCCTGGCAGTGCTGCGATATAATTGATCTCACCTAGTTAACATAGCGTCACTATACCATCCTGTGCTTTCACCAGTGGCTATCAATTCCACGCGTGTCTTTTCTTTTCGCTGCCGAGTTTGAAACGCCAACTGTTAACCTGGTTTCAGTTTCCAAATAGAGAATCCCAGGGAGGAATAATTTGACCAAGCAGCAAATTTTAATTCTTCTGTCCCTGTGGGATTGTGCAATCCGGCCCGTCCCGTTTCCATAACAATCCTGGTGATTCTGATTCTCCTGTTGACTCTTCTTTCGCTTTGGATTTTGAAAAGTGACAGATCAGGTGAGGATTGATGGCGAGGAGGAATATTGTCCTGATTGCTTGCCCAATGTAATTCCCATCTCCTTGTTTTTCCAGCGCTAATGATAGTTTCTCTTTTTTTTTCAGGAGAATGACACACGGGAAGCCAGAATGAAAAGTGAGGATATGAAACATTTACAGAGTATATCACGAAGACTCTCTTCGTATTTAATTTTGTGTAAAATCCAGTTCAAACCCAACACTGATTCTGTTGTTATAGATTGACATTCTCCACGATATTTTAAGATTGAGTCTAAGACTGGTCGATATTTTCTTTCTCAATTGCAGCTGGCACCTAGTCGGGGATTTGTTGGACCTAACAGCAGTTTAATACATTTTGTCCTCATCTAGTTTTAGCTTGAGAGAGACAACACAAAGAGGGGGACAAGCAGAGCGACAAACGGGTAAGTTTCATTGGAATGTTAACACAGAATAAATCTCACATTTAAATCTCAATCTAAAAGATTGTCAAGGGCACTTCCCGCCATCAAAGGATGCCATCTCCAGCTCCTCCAAGACCGAGTTAGGGAACTGGAGCTGGAGTTGGAAGAACTTCGGATCATTCGGGAGGCAGAAGGGGTCATAGATAGCAGCTTCAGGGAATTAGTTACACCAAAGATTGGAGATAGGTGGGTAACTGTAAGAGGGACTGGGAAAAAGCAGTCAGTGCAGGGATCCCCTGCGGTCGTTCCCCTGAGAAACAAGTATACCGCTTTGGATACTTGTGGGGGGGACGACTTACCAGTGGTAAGCCATGGGGTACGGGCCTCTGGCACGGAGTCTGTCCCTGTTGCTCAGATGGGAAGGGGGGAGAGGAGCAGAGCATTAGTAATTGGGGACTCTATAGTCAGGGGCACAGATAGGAGATTTTATGGGAGCGTGAGAGACTCACGTTTGGTATGTTGCCTCCCAGGTGCAAGGGTACGTGATGTCTCGGATCGTGTTTTCCGGGTCCTTGGGGGGGGGAGGGGGAGCAGCCCCAAGTCGTGGTCCACATTGGCACTAACGACATAGGTAGGAAAGGGGACAAGGATGTCAGGCAGGCTTTCAGGGAGCTAGGATGGAAGCTCAGAACTAGAACAAACAGAGTTGTTATCTCTGGGTTGTTGCCCGTGCCACGTGATAGTGAGATGAGGAATAGGGAGAGAGAGCATTTAAACACGTGGCTACAGGGATGGTGCAGGCGGGAGGGATTCAGATTTCTGGATAACTGGGGCTCTTTCTGGGGAAGGTGGGACCTCTACAGACAGGATGGTCTACATCTGAACCTGAGGGGCTCCAATATCCTGGGGGGAGATTTGTTAGTGCTCTTTGTGGGGGGGGGGGGGGGGGGGTTAAACTAATGCAGCAGGGGCATGGGAACCTGGATTGTAGTTTTAGGGTAAGGGAGAATGAGAGTATAGAGGTCAGGAGCACAGATTTGACGTCGCAGGAGGGGGCCAGTGTTCAGGTAGGTGGTTTGAAGTGTGTCTACTTCAATGCCAGGAGTATACGAAACAAGGTAGGGGAACTGGCAGCATTGGTTGGTACCTGGAACTTCGATGTTGTGGCCATTTCGGAGACATGGATAGAGCAGGGACAGGAATGGATGTTGCAGGTTCCGGGGTTTAGGTGTTTTAGTAAGCTCAGAGAAGGAGGCAAAAGAGGGGGAGGTGTGGCGCTGCTAGTCAAGAGCAGTATTACGGTGGCGGAGAGGATGCTAGATGGGGACTCTTCTTCAGAGGTAGTATGGGCTGAAGTTAGAAACAGGACAGGAGAGGTCACCCTGTTGGGAGTTTTTTTATAGGCCTCCTAATAGTTCTAGGGATGTAGAGGAAAGGATGGCGAAGATGATTCTGGATAAGAGCGAAAGTAACAGGGTAGTTATTATGGGAGACTTTAACTTTCCAAATATTGACTGGAAAAGATATAGTTCGAGTACAATAGATGGGTAGATTTTTGTACAGTGTGTGCAGGAGGGTTTCCTGAAACAATATGTTGACAGGCCAACAAGAGGCGAGGCCACGTTGGATTTGGTTTTGGGTAATGAACCAGGCCAGGTGTTGGATTTGGAGGTAGGAGAGCACTTTGGGGACAGTGACCACAATTCGGTGACGTTTACGTTAATGATGGAAAGGGATAAGTATACACCGCAGGGCAAGAGTTATAGCTGGGCGAAGGGCAATTATGACGCCATTAGACGTGACTTGGGGGGGGGGGGGATAAGGTGGAGAAGTAGGCTGCAAGTGTTGGGCACACTGGATAAGGGGGGCTTGTTCAAGGATCAGCTACTGCGTGTTCTTGATAAGTATGTACCGGTCAGGCAGGGAGGAAGGCGTCGAGCGAGGGAACCGTGGTTTACCAAGGAAGTGGAATTTCTTGTTAAGAGGAAGAAGGAGGCCGATGTGAAGATGAGGTGTGAAGTTTCAGTTGGGGCGATGGATAGTTACAAGGTAGCGAAGAAGGATCTAAAGAGAGAGCTAAGACGAGCAAGGAGGGGACATGAGAAGTATTTGGCAGGAAGGACCAAGGAAACCCAAAAGCTTTCTATAGGTATGTCAGGAATAAGCGAATGACTAGGGAAAGAGTAGGACCAGTCAAGGACAGGGATGGGAAATTGTGTGTGTCGTCTGAAGAGATAGGCGAGATACTAAATGAATATTTTTCGTCAGTATTCACTCAGGAAAAAGATAATGCTGTGGAGGAGAATGCTGAGCCCCAGGGTAATAGAATAGATGGCATTGAGGTACGTAGGGAAGAGGTGTTGGCAATTCTGGACAGGCTGAAAATAGATTAGTCTCCGGGCCTGATGGGATTTATTCTAGGATTCTCTGGGAGGCCAGGGAAGAGATTTCTGGACCTTTGGCTTTGATTTTTATGTCATCATTGGCTACAGGAATAGTGCCAGAGGACTGGAGGACAGCAAATGTGGTCGCTTTGTTCAAAAGGGGAGCAGAGACAACCCCGGCAACTATAGACCGGTGAGCCTCACGTCTGTAGTGGGTAAAGTATTGGAGGGGATTATAAGAGACAAGATTTATAATCATCTAGATAGGAATAATATGATCATGGATAGTCAGCATGGCTTTGTGAAGGGTAGGTCATGCCTCACAAACCTTATCGAGTTCTTTGAGAAGGTGACTGAACAGGTAGATGAGGGTAGAGCAGTTTATGTGGTGTATATGGATTTCAGCAAAGCGTTTGATAAGGTTCCCCACAGAAGGCTATTGCAGAAAATACGGAGGCTGGGGATTGAGGGTGATTTAGAGATATGGATCAGAAATTGGCTAGCTGAAAGAAGACAGAGGGTGGTGGTTGATGGGAAATGTTCAGAATGGAGTACAGTCACAAGTGGAGTACCACAAGGATCTGTTCTGGGGCCGTTGCTGTTTGTCATTTTTATCAATGACCTAGAGGAAGGCGCAGAAGGGTGGGTGAGTAAATTTGCAGACGATACTAAAGTCGGTGGTGTTGTCGATAGTGTGGAAGGATGTAGCAGGTTACAGAGGGATATAGATAAGCTGCAGAGCTGGGCTGAGAGGTGGCAAATGGAGTTTAATATAGA
Organism: Scyliorhinus torazame; assembly: GCF_047496885.1. Lineage (NCBI taxonomy): Eukaryota > Metazoa > Chordata > Chondrichthyes > Carcharhiniformes > Scyliorhinidae > Scyliorhinus > Scyliorhinus torazame. Next base: position 11,466,395 of record NC_092732.1, read on the forward strand.
GAAGTGTGAGGTGATTCACTTTGGAAGGAATAACAGGAATGCGGAATATTTGGCTAATGGTAAAGTTCTTGAAAGTGTGGATGAGCAGAGGGATCTAGGTGTCCATGTACATACATCCCTGAAAGTTGCCACCCAGGTTGATAGGGTTGTGAAGAAGGCCTATGGAGTGTTGACCTTTATTGGTAGAGGGATTGAGTTCCGGAGTCAGGAGGTCATGTTGCAGCTGTACAGAACTCTGGTACGGCCGCATTTGGAGTATTGCGTACAGTTCTGGTCACCGCATTATAGGAAGGACGTGGAGGCTTTGGAGCGGGTGCATATGAGATTTACCAGGATGTTGCCTGGTATGGAGGGACAGTCTTATGAGGAAAGGCTGATGGACTTCAGGTTGTTTTCGTTGCAGAGAAGAAGGTTAAGATGAGACTTAATAGAGGCATACAAAATGATCAGGGGGTTGGATAGGGTGGACAGTGAGAGCCTTCTCCCGCGGATGGAAATGGCTGGCACGAGGGGACACAGCTTTAAACTGAGGGGTAATAGATATACGACAGAGGTCAGAGGTAGGTTCTTTACGCAAAGAGTAGTGAGGCCGTGGAATGCCCTACCTGCTACAGTAGTGAACTCGCCAACATTGAGGGCATTTAAAAGTTTATTGGATAAACATATGGATGATAATGGCATAGTGTAGGTTAGATGGCTTTTGTTTCGGTGCAACATCGTGGGCCGAAGGGCCTGTACTGCGCTGTATTGTTCTATGTTCTATGATGTTCTTCAATCAAAATCATATTCTGCAATCCGTCCCATAAATAGGCCAATAATTAATTCTAACAGCGATGTACCAGACTTTCAATAGGCGCCAGGCACCGGGGTCCATCCAGTGGCGAATTCTAATCCATGCTTTTCTTGATAATTACTGTGTTGAGGGATCAGTTATGTATTAATGGACATTAGCGTCTTTGAGACCCTGCTTTGGATTGACTCGTTTTGACAATTCGGAACAATTGATGTTTTCTGGTCCTTGCTGCAGTAACTCATAATTGGTACAATGAATTCGAATAAATTAACAGGTAACCTTAGTTGAATACCAGTTAAATAAACATCTTAACCTTTAATACACAGGCGAGCATCGTCAAACACAGGCAGAGAGAGCAGAAAACGATGCATCCTGGGTAAGTTTATGAATATGTTGCAATGCTGCACAGAATATTGATGCTTTATTGGTGTAAGGTAAAGGGCATCCCATGCTGGCAACAAAGAGCCGCTTATAACAAACAAATGTATTTTAAAGCACACCCGTCCCGTTTACTGGAATCAGAATGTATTTATCTGCCTCTCTTCTATCTGATAATGCAAGAGATGGGGGAATGTTACCGTTCGAAAATCTCCGCCAGAATTGTCTGCTGTTTTCCAGCAGTCAATATTGCAATTGGTCAGCTTGTAATTGACGAGAATCTGAGGCAGGCGGCTCGCCGTTGGGGGAGGGGAGAGGTTGGGGCGATGCTTTCTATGGTGTCCTGGTCTGCATTTGCTTTCTCAGCCAACATCAAAAAAATTAGTGGAGTCACCATAACATTTCTCTTTATGAAATCGTCTACGTTCCAAATGGGCTGCTGCATTCCTTACATTAAATGTCGTGAATGTAATTTAAAACGCCGTCAGTGTCCCTGCTGATTTCATCTGTGGGAAGTGCACCCATCTCCAGCTCCTCAGAAACCGCATTAGGGAACTGGAGCTGGATGAACTTCGGATCATTCGGGAGGCAGAGCTGGCCATAGGTAGAAGCTTCAGGGATGTAGTTACACCGAAGAATAACGATAGATGGGTGTCGGTGAGAGGGGCTGGGAGGAAGCAGTCAGTCCAGGGATCCCCTGTGGTCGTTCCCCTTAGTAACACGTATACCACTTTGGATAATGTTGGGGGGGGGGGGGGGGCAACGTACCAGGGGTAAGCCATGTGGTACAGGACTCTAGCACAGAGTCTTTCCCTGTTGCTCAGAAGGGCAGGGGGGCGAGGAGCAGAGCATTAGTCATTGGACACTCCATAGGTAGGGGGATAGATAGGAGATTCTGTTGGAACGAGAGAGACTCGCGGTTGGTGTGTTGCCTCCCAGGTGCCAGGGTCCGTGATGTCTTGGCTCGTGTTTTCGGGATTCTTAAGGCGGAGGTGGAGCAGCCTCGAGTCGTGGTCGACATAGATACCAACGACATAGGTAGGAAAAGTGATAGGGATGTAAGGCAGGAATTCAGGGAGCTAGGGTGGAAACATAGATCTAGGACAAGCAGAGTTATTATCTCAGGGTTGTTACACGTGTCACTTGCCAGCGAGACGAGGAATAGGGAGAGAGAGGAGTTGAACACGTGGCTTTAGGGATGGTGCAGGAGGGAGGGTTTGAGATTTCTGGATAATTGGGGCTCATTCTGGGGTCGGTGGGACCTCTAAAAACGTGATGGTCTACAGCTGGACCAGAGGGGTTCCAAAATCATGAGGGGGAAATTTGCTAAATCTCTTCGGGAGGGTTTAAACGAGTTCAGCAGGGGCTTGGGAACCTCAATTGTAGCTCCAGTATACAGGAGGTTGATAGTAGTGAGGTCATGAGTAAGGTTTCAAAGTTGCAGGAATATACCGTCAGGCAGGAAGGTGGTTTAAAGTGTGTCTTATTCAATGACAGGAGCATCCGGAATAAGGTGGGTGAACTTGCGGCATGGGTTGGTACCTGGGACTTCGATGTTGTGGTCATTTCTTAGAGTTGGACAGAGCAGGGACAGGAATGGTTGTTGCAGGTGCCGGGGTTTAGATATTTCAGTAACTGAGAGAAGGTGGTAAAAGAGGGGGAGGGCTGGCATTGTTACTCAAGGACAGTATTACGGTGGCAGAAAGGACGTTTGATGAGGACTCGTCTATTGAGGTAGTATAGGCTGAAGTTAGAAACAGGAAAGGGGAGGTCATCTGTGAGGGTTTTTCTATAGGCCTCCGAAAGGTTCCAGAGATGTAGAGGAAAGGATTGCAAAGATGCTTCTGGATACGAGCGAAAGCAACATGGTAGTTGTAATGGGGGTCTGTAACTTTCCAAATATTGATTGGAAACTGCTATAGTTCGAGTACTTTAGATGGGTCCGTTTTTGTCCAATGTGTGCAGGACGGTTTCCTGACACAATATGTAGCTAGACCAACCAGAGGCGAGGCTATTTTGGATTTGGTACTGGGTAATGGACCAGGACAGGTGTTAGATTTGGAGGTAGGTGAGCACTTTGGTGATAGTGACCACAATTCGATTACGTTTACTTTAGTGATGGAAAGGGATAGGTATATACCGCAGGGCAAAAGTTATATCTTGGGGAAAGGCAATTATGATGCGATGAGGCAAGACTTAGGATGCATCGGATGGAGAGGAAAACTGCAGGGGATGGGCACAATGGAAATGTGTAGCTTGTTCAAGGAACAGCGACTGCGTGTCCTTGATAAGTATGTACCTGTCAGGCAGGGAGGAAGTGGTCGAGCAAGGGGACCGTGGTTTACTAAAGCAATCGAAACACCTGTCAAGAGGAAGAAGGATGCTAATGTAAAGATGAGACATGTAGGTTCAGTTAGTGCGCTCGAGAGTTACAAGTTAGCTAGGAAGGACCGAAAGAGACTGCTAAGAAGAGCCGAGAGGGGACAGGAGTAGTCTTTGGCAGGTAGGATCAAGGATACCCCGAAAGCTTTCTATAGATATATCAGGAATAAACTAATGACTGGGGTAAGAGTAGGGCCAGTCAAGGACAGTAGCGGGAAGTTGTGCGTGGAGTCCGATGAGATAGGAGAGGTGCTAAATGAATATTTTTCGTCAATATTCGCACAGGAAAAAGATAATGTTGTCGAGGAGAATACGGAGATCCAGGCTACTAGACTAGAAGGGCTTAAGGTTCATAAGGCGGAGGTGTTAGGAATTATGGAAAGTGAGAAAATAGATAAGTCCCTTGGGCCGGATGGGATTTATCCTTGGATTCTCTGGAAAGCTAGGGAGGAGGTTACTGAGCATTTGGCTTTGATCTTTCAGTCATCTTTGTCTACAGGAATAGTGCCAGAAGACTGGAGGATAGCAAATGTTCTCCTCTTGTCAAGAAGGGATGTAGAGACAACCCAGGTAACTCTCGACCAGTGAGCCTTACTTCTGTTGTGGGCAAAATCTTGGAAAGGTTTATGAGAGATAGGATGTATAATCATCTGGAAAGGAATAATTTGATTAGAGATAGTCAACACGGTTTTGTGAAGGGTAGGTCGTGCCTCACAAATCTTACCGAGTCCTTTGAGAAGGTGACCAAACATGTGGATGAGGGTAAAGCAGTTGATCTGATGTATATGGATTTCAGTAAAGCGTTTGATAAGGTTCCCCACGGTAGGCTACTGCAGAAAATACGGAGGCATGGGATTCAGGGTGTTTTAGCAGTTTGGATCAGAAAATGGCTCCTGCAAGAAGACAAAGGGTGGTTGTTGATGGGAAATGTTCAGACTGGAGTTCAGTTTCCATTGGTTTACGACAAGGATCTGCTTTGGGGCCACTGCTGTTTGATATTTTTATAAATGACATGGAGGAGGGCGTAAACGACGGGTGAGTAAATTTGCAGATGACACTAAAGTCAGTGGAGTTGTGGACAGTGCGGAAGAATGTTACAAGTTACAGAGGGACATAGATAAGCTGCAGCGCTGGACTGACTGGTGGAAAATGGAGTTTTATGCAGAAAAGTGTGAGGTGATTCATTTTGGAAGGAATAACAGGAAGACAGAGTACTGGGCTAATGCTAAGATTATTGGCAGTGTGGATGAGCAGAGAGATCTCGGTGTCCATGTCCATATACGCCTGAAAGTTGCCACCCAGGTTGAGAGGGTTGTTAAGAAGGCGTATGTTGGGTTAGCTTTTATTGGCAGAGGGATTGAGTTTCGGAGCCATGAGGTCCTGTTGCAGCTGTACAAAACTCTGGTGCGGCCCCATTTGGAATATTGCGTGAAATTCTGGTCGCCGCATTATAGGAAAGACGTGGAAGCATTGGGAAAGTGTGCAGAAGAGATTTACCATAATGTTGCCTGGCATGGAGGGAAGATCTTATGAGGAAAGGCTGAGGGACATGAGGCTGTTTTCGTTACGTAGGAGAAGGTTAAGAGGTGACTTAATTGAGGCATACAAGATGATCAGAGGATTGGATAGGGTGGACAGTGAGAGCCTTTTTCCTCGAATGGTGATGTCTAGCACGAGGGGACATAGCGTTATATTGAGGGGAGATAGACATAGGACAGATGTCAGAGGTAGCTTCTTTACTCAGAGAGTAGTAAGGGTGTGGAATGCCCTGCCTGCAACAGTAGTGGACTCGCCAACATCAAGGGCATTCAAATGGTCATTGGATAGACATATGGATGATAAGGGAATAGTGTAGATGGGGTTTAAAGTGGTTTCACAGGTCGGCGCAACATCGAGGGCTGAAGGGCCTGAACTGCGCTGTAATGTTTTATGTTCTGTGTTCTATTTAGTGAGAGCGGCAGAGGCGCCAAAACCAATGCCCTCAAATGGTTTCCTTTCATGAGACTTGTGCTACCCTTCCGCATTTCGATCTTTGGCCTTCCATCCACTTCAGGACCTTCACAATGTTTGCAGTAATAATTGTGTACGTCTGGGAGCGCCAGATACCTCCTCCTCCATATCTCTCCAGGAATTCGCTCTTGCTTCGAGGAATCTTCCCCGCCCAGACAAAGCGCAGGATTAGCATATTCAAGAACAATTTAGCAGGACAATTGGTAGACTGTGGAACATAAACACGATTTCGGCAGAACCACCATTTTTACTGTCTGATCGCCCCGTCAAGGAGAGTGGCAACCGCACCCCATCTCTTCAATTCCTCTCTTAACTCTTCCACGGTTATCACCGAATTTAGCTGATTTGGTTTTACCCTATCACGGGCCACATATTTCACCAGATTTCGGAATTCTACCTCACCAATCGGTACGGAAGTCTCCTCAAAGTACCCTATTTCTATCCGGTGCCAATCGGGAATATCTCACTTTTTGTCATCTTCAGCTTAGAACTCGAGAAGGTGCCAAACTCGTTAAGAATTGCCATTATCCTACCGAACCAATATACAGCAGGAAGTCTCCCGCAGAAAGGGAGACCCGATGCTTCACCCTCCCAGCTCAGTAACACCAATGACTCAAAAGGGCAGAGAACAGTGGAGAGAGCGCGCACCTCTTCTGTCGTCACACGCCGCAAAATGGAATACTTAGAGCGAACCCATTAGTCAGAAGCTCGCCTTAGAGGCCTTGTAAAATATTCTGACACAGTCTACAAACCTCTGTCCAAACACAAACCAGACCAGTACATCGTACAAGTACGTCCACTGTACTCGGTCGAACACCTTCTTCGCAGACATAGACAACACCACTTCCACCACCCCTTGGTATATCAGCGTCATTACATCCAACGGCCTCCGCAAATCAGTCGAAAATTGCCTACCCTTAACAAACCCCATTTGGCCTCCCCCAACCACATCCAGCACCCAGCCATCAATCTTTGCCAATTCTTAATCGTGAGATCAGCTTGGTATGACACACACTTCAGGATCATTATCCATCTTCAGGATAACTGTGAAGAATGCCTGAGACCCAAATCGCTCGTAGAAGTCAAAAGGAAATTCGTCTTGGTCCCTGGATTTCACAGACTGCATCGATCTCCCACACAATCCATATTGTCATGTGAGAGTACCTTTAGAACATAGAAAATACAGTACAGAACAGGCCCTTCGGCCCACGATGTTGTGCCGAACCTTTGTCCTAGATGAATCATAGATTATCATTGAATTTACAGTGCAGAAGGAGGCCATTCGGCCCTTTGAGTCTGCACCGGCTCTTGGAAAGAGCACCCTACCCAAACTCAACACCTTCACCCAACACCAAGGGCAATTTGGACATTAAGGGCAATTTATCATTGGCCAATTCACCTAACCTGCACATCTTTGGATTGTGGGAGGAAACCGGAGCACCCGGAGGAAACCCACGCAGACACGGGGAGGACGTGCAGACTCCGCACAGTCAGTGACCCAAGCCGGAATCGAACCTGGGACCCTGGAGCTGTGAAGCAATTGTGCTATCCACAATGCTACCGTGCTGCCCATGAGAACAAATAAATCTACTTTATCTTTTAACCGTAATCCATGTACCTATCCAATAGGTGCTTGAAGGTCCCTAATGTTTCCGACTCAACTACTTCCACAGGCAGTGCATTCCATGCCCCCACTACTCTCTGGGTAAAGAACCTACCTCTGATATCCCTCCTATATCTTGCACCTTTCACCTTAAATTTATGTCCCCTTGTAATGGTTTGTTCCACCCGGGGAAAAAGTCTCTGACTGTCTACTCTATCTATTCCCCTGATCATCTTATAAACCTCTATCAAGTCGCCCCTCATCCTTCTCCGTTCTAATGAGAAAAGGCCTAGCACCCTCAACCTTTCCTCGTAAGACCTACTCTCCATTCCAGGCAACATCCTGGTAAATATTCTTTGCACCTTTTCCAAAGCTTCCACATCCTTCCTAAAATGAGGCGACCAGAACTGTACACAGTACTCCAAATGTGGCCTTACCAAAGTTTTGTACAGCTGCATCATCACCTCACGGCTCTTAAATTCAATCCCTCTGTTAATGAACGCGAGCACACCATAGGCCTTCTTCACAGCTCTATCCACTTGAGTGGCAACTTTCAAAGATGTATGAACATAGACCCCAAGATCTCTCTGCTCCTCCACATTGCCAAGAACTCTACCGTTAACCCTGTATTCCGCATTCATATTTGTCCTTCCAAAATGGACAACCTCACACTTTTCAGGGTTAAACTCCATCTGCCACTTCTCAGCCCAGCTCTGCATCCTATCTATGTCTCTTTGCAGCCGACAACAGCCCTCCTTACTATCCACAACTCCACCAATCTTCGTATCATCTGCAAATTTACTGACCCACCCTTCAACTCCCTCATCCAAGTCATTCATGAAAATCACAAACAGCAGAGGACCCAGAACTGATCCCTGCGGTACGCCGCTGGTAACTGGGATCTAGGCTGAATATTTGCCATCCACCACCACTCTGTGACTTCTATCGGTTAGCCAGTTCGTTATCCAACTGGCCAAATTTCCCACTATCCCATGCCTCCTTACTGCCTGCATAAGCCTACCATGGGGAACTTTATCAAATGCCTTACTAAAATCCATGTACACTACATCCACTGCTTTACCTTCATCCACATGCTTGGTCACCTCCTCAAAGAATTCAATAAGATTTGTAAGGCAAGACCTACCCCTCACAAATCCGTGCTGACTATCCCTAATCAAGCAGTGTATTTCCAGATGCTCAGAAATCCTATCCTTCAGTACCCTTTCCAATACTTTGCCTACCACCGAAGTAAGACTAACTGGCCTATAATTCCCAGGGTTATCCCTAGTCCCTTTTTTGAACAGCGGCACGACATTCGCCATTCTCCAATCCCCTGGTACCACCCCTGTTGACAGTGAGGACGAAAAGATCATTGCCAACGGCTTTGCAATTTCATCTCTTGCTTCCCATAGAATCCTTGGATATATCCCGTCAGGCCCGGGGGACTTGTCTATCCTCAAGTTTTTCAAAATGCCCAACACATCTTCCTTCTTAACAAGTATTTCCTCGAGCTTACCAATCTGTTTCACACTGTACTCTCCAACAACATCGCCCCTCTCATTTGTAAATACAGAAGAAAAGTACTCGTTCAAGACTTCTCCTATCTCTTCAGACTCAGTACACAATCTCCCGCTACTGTCCTTGATTGGACCTACCCTCGCTCGAGTCATTCTCATATTTCTCACATATGTGTAAAAGGCCTTGGAATTTTCCTTGATCCTACCCGCCAAAGATTGTTCATGCCCTCTCTTAGCTCTCCTAATCCCTTTCTTCAGTTCCCTCCTGGCTATCTTGTATCCCTCCAATGCCCTGTCTGAACCTTGTTTCCTCAGCCTTACATAAGTCACCTTTTTCCTCTTAACAAGACATTCAACCTCTCTTGTCAACCATGGCTCCCTCACTCGACCATCTCTTCCCTGCCTGACAGGGACATACATATCAAGGACACGTAGCACCTGTTCCTTGAACAAGTTCCACATTTCATTTGTGTCCTTCCCTGCCAGCCTATGTTCCCAACTTATGCACTTCAATTCTTGTCTGACAACATCGTATTTACCCTTCCCCCAATTGTAAACCTTGCCCTGTTGCACGTACCTATCTTTCTCCATTACTAAAGTGAAAGTCACAGAATTGTGGTCACTATCTCCAAAATGCTCCCCCACTAACAAATCTATCACTTGCCCTGGCTCATTACCCAGTACTAAATCCAATATTGCCCCTCCTCTGGTCGGACAATTTACATACTGCGTTAGAAAAGCTTCCAGAAGCTTTAAGACATGGATGTTTAAGGAATGTACCTTTAAGAAAACAGTGATATCAGAGAGTGGGTGCGGCTGGGCTCAGTCCAGCCATTTTGAAGTTTTCAGTTTTGTAAAGTGCCTGGCTGGTTTTGCTGAGAGCAGTTTAAAAGTGCCTGGCTGTTTTGCTGTGAGCTGATTAAAAGGAGAAAGCCATTTTCAGACAGCAGCTTGAGAAGTTCTGGTTTGCTTAGAGTTGCTTGAAGGGAGAAAGCCAGTTTGAAAAAGCTGCTAGGGTGTGTCTGTGTGTTTCCAGAGAGCTGCAGGAAGAAAGCAAAGTGCTGGAGCTGAAGTCAATCAAGCATATATATATCTCAGCCATAAAACAGAAAATATATATTAACTGTGACCTGGTGTGTTGCTGTGTTGAAGGTTTAAAGCCTTTTGGAGGTTTGAAGGAACATTTTGAGGGATTATTTAGCGGTGCATTATTTTCAGGGTTATCTTTGAAGTAAGGGGTGTTAAGGGATCGAATGTTTATTTAAAAGGTTAAGTTGTGTTCATAGAATAAACATTGTTTTGTGTTTAAAAACCACGTGTCCACAATTGTAATATCACACCTGGGGAACAAGCCGCGTGCTCGGAAAAGCAGCAAATCCATTAAAGGGAGAGGTTGGTTGAACTCCATGATGCATTTTGGATTCTGAAAATCCCTCGCCCATAAAGGTATGCTCCTGCAGATCTACTGGAGCCCCCGACTCCTGTTCTACCTTTGAAACCTCCAACCTATGCAGAAAACATGTTCTCCCCTCGTCCCCTGGCGATGTTCCGACCGGTATAGTCTCCGATAGAAAGTGTCAAAAATTCCATTAATCCCCTCCGGATCTGTAACCTCTCCTCCCCCCTTCCCCGCCCCCTCACTCATCCCTCAACCTACCTACCTCTCTGGTCGCCGCCTGTTTGTTCAACTGCTGAGCAAGACTCCTGCTGGCATTCTGCCCGAATTTATATACCACCCTTCTATCAGTATGCAGTTACCTTACCCCATTTTTGATAAAAAATACGTTTTACTCCACCTGCATCCCCCGTCGCTCGTTAAAGTGCGCCTCCTTGGCGACTTCAAGTGTTTGCGATATCCTGCCAAAAATGCCTCCATCAGTCTTGACTGTTTAGCTCGCTCCAGCCTCGGCCTGTGCGCATGGATCGAGATTACCCCCCCCCCCCCCTCCTCCCCCGCCAATCTGGCAAAGAAAGAAAATAAATACAACTTTTAACTTGGGAAGGTAAGTATCGGAAATTCCACAATATGGAGCACCTTTCACCGCGTAATATTTGAAATATAGTCCAGTCACGTCCGGCCATCTGATGGGATTAACGGTTTAAAATGTTCTACCTCGCGTGGCAGTCATCAAGGTCGAAACTGTCTCTACCACGTTCGCCACCGGAAGTCCGAGACATAACGATTTGTATTCAGTTGGGAATCAAATCTTCGAGAAAAAGGAGTTATCCACGGGGAAGTGGAGTTGATGATTATCACATCTATTTTCTTTTCTATTCACTGTATATGACATCAACAATGGGCTGAAGGCATTGGACTATGCATAATATATGGGCCATGACAATATTTCAGCAATAATACTCCAGACGTGCTCCAGAACGTGTTGCGAAACGACCCAAGCTGGTCCAGTATACAAGACACACTCAACTCCAACGCAGCAATTCCCGGCCCATTAAGCTCCTGCCGATCATCAGTAAAGTGATGGAAGGTGCCACGAACAGTGCTGCTAAGCGGCACTTGCTCAGAAATAAACTGCTCATGGACGCTTTGTTCGGATTGCACCAGGGTCACTCGACTCATGATCACGACAGACTTGGTTCAAACATGAAAATAATGATCTGAATTTCAGAGGTGAGGTGAGAGCCACTGCCCTTGACACCTTGGCAGAATTTGTCCGTGTATGATATCAAGGAACCCTGACAAAACTGGGGACAACAGAACTCAGAAGCAAAACCCTCCGCTAATTGGAGACGATATCTAACACAATGCGAGATAGCTGTGCTATTTGGAGATCAAACATCTGAGCTCCAGGACTGCACTGTCCTGAGTCGAAATACCTGTAGTTGCTTCATCAATGGCCTTCCGTCAATCATAAGACAAAACAGCGGATGTTCCGTGATAAGAGCACAATGTTCAGCACCAGCCTCATTGACTATATACTGAATCATTCCTTGTCGAAATTTCATAGAATTTACAGTGAAGGAAGGAGGCCATTCGGCCCATCGAGTCTACACCGGCTCTTGGAATGAGCACCCTACCCAAGGTTAACAGCTCCACCCTGTCCCCATAACCCAGTAACCCCACCCAACACTAAGGGCAATTTTGGACACTAAGGGCAATTTATCATGGCCAATCCACCTAACCTGCATATCTTTGGACTGTGGGAGGAAACCGGAGCACCCGAAGGAAACCCCCGCATACACGGGGAGGTTGTGCAGACTAGGCACAGACAGTGACCCAAGCCGGAATCGAACCTGGGACCCTGGAGCTGTGAAGCAGTTTGCTATCCACAATGCTACCGCGCTGCCCTAAAATCAGGTTGACCTGGCCAGTTTCCAAGCTTGGGCTTTTGAAATGGCAAGACACACTCACACACTCAAGCTAAGCAAGTGCCAGGCAATGGTCATCTCCAACATAAGAGGAACTAACCAGCACCGGTTCAGATGCCATGGCATTCGCATTGCTGAATCCTCCAGTATTAACTTCCAGGGGCTTAGCCCTGACCACTAAATGAATTGGACGAACCAAATAAATACTGTAGCTGCGACAGTATGTCGGAGGCTAGGAACACTGCAGCGAGTAACTCATCTGACTCCTCAATTCATGTCTATCATTTACTGACATGGGAATGCTCTTTACGAAATGTGTTTACCAAATGGCTTCAGTGATGGCATTGTGTGGGTGGACCTGGCTGTGGCATAGCTTTTACTTCCGTTTTCAGCTGGGGGCTGGCTGTGGCTCTGAGTTTTACTTTCGGTGTACACTGTTGGAACGATTCAGACAAAGAAGGTTTCTTTTGTCTCTCGTACCTGTAAAAGGTGTCCAGATCACTTGATAATTTAAATGTGATGACTGTTTTCTGGAAAGAATTCAAACCTATTTTGTTACAAGGATTTTCCAGGTTTAGTGGATGGATGTTGTAATCAACTTTAAACAGTTGAAAGGGACGTTATTAAGGGTTCTATATCAATAGGGAGAACTGTAGCTGTGTGGGGGACCCATGTTTGTAGTTGATAAAATGCTTACTGTGTATATTTACAGAAAAGTTAACTGAATTCGTAGAATAAACTTTGTGTTGTTTAAAAGTGCTGAAGGCCTCTGTTGAATAACACATGAAAAGTAAGCCCTTATGCTCCTCATAACCAAAATTTAAATACGGTTATGTGTCAGGTGAACTCCATGATATACTTTGGTGTTCCCTAAACCATGGCCCATAGCTCTGCAAAGAACAAGTCAGGAGTATGATGCAATATTCTCCACTTAACCCAGGCGAGTACAGCACAAAAAACATTCAATAAGCTCGATACCGTCTGGGACAAACCAGCCTGCATACCGCTTCCATAAATATTAAATCCCTCCAGCACCGGCGATCACTGGCAGAAATGCATCCCTTTTGCAAGATACATTGCAGGCATTCAGCAAGGTTTGCCAGACGGAGCCTTCCAAACCAACGACCATAGCAAAGACTACAGCAGCAGATATTTCCTTCCACGTCATTCGCCATGCTGACTTTGAAATATATCCATTTGATTAATTTTAAAATATATCAGGATCTCATGGAGTTAAGGAATAGAAGCGCAGGGCCGAACATCCTACTTCTGCTTCCCTGCATTCTGGTCTTGTAGGCACATGGACTTCTATACAGGGCATGGAATCAGATTGACCAGTAACATTCAAGAGAATTTTGGAAAATACTTCAAGGAAAGAACATTTCAAACCGAAATGGGGAAGGATGAAGTGAAGGATGGAGATCATGCCCTGTTTTGTAGGGAGCCAATATAGATTCAATTGGCCGAGTGCAAGAAGTGTGTCAAGCAGCGCCGCCTGTTGGACCACTTGACGGCTCTGGAGCTTCTGACGTGTTCACTTTGGAGCTTCCACGATGCCGAGGACGTCGTGGACAGCACGTTTAGTGAAATGGCCACAGCGCAGCTATATATGATAGGAAATGGGTGACCACCAGATAGACGAAGAGTAAGAAGGCGGTGCAGGGATCCCCTGCATCATCTCCCTCCAAAACAATATATACCGTTGCGGATACTGTTGGGAGATGGCTCACCAGGGAAGGCAGTAGCATCCAGATTCATGACACGGTGTCTGGCTCTGCTGCGCAGGAGGGCAGGAAGAAGAGTGACAGAGCTCTATTAATCAGGGACTTACTGGTAAGGGGAATAGAAGGTGTTTCTCTGGACGGAAACGACACTCCAGGAAGGTATGTTGCCTCCCTGGGACAAGGATCAAGGCTGTCTCGGAGTGGCTACAGGACATTCTGGAGGTGTGGGGGGGGGGGGAAGGGGGGAGGGAAACAGCAAGCTGTCGAGGTGACATAAGCACCAACGATACAGGTATAAAGCGGGATGATGTCCGACAAGCTGAATTTCGGGAGTTAAACTGAAACGTAGGACCTCAAAGATAGTAATATCAGGATTGCAACTAGAATAACGTGCGAGTCAGTGTAGGAATGTCAGGACAGATAGAATGACTACGTGGCTTAAGAGATGTGCAGGCGGGAGGGATTCAAATTCCTTCTGACATTGGAACCGGTTCTGGGGGAGATGAGGGCCAGTACAAAATGGACGGTCTGCACGTGGGCAGGACTGGAAGCAATGTCCGAGGAGGAGTGTTTGCTCGTGCTGTTAAGGAAGGTTTGAACTATTGTGGCAGGAAGCTGGGAATCGATGCAGGATGTCGGAGGGACGGAAAGCGCGGAAAGAAAGACATGACAGTAAGAGAAAAAGCAAAAGTCAGAGAAATCAAGTCAAAATTCAAAAAGGGCCACAGTACAGAGTACAGAGGCTGTGACGAACTCAGGGAAAAGGTCCAGGAAGGCTAAGAGAAATAAATCACTTGGAGAGTACAAAACATAACTGGAAAGATTTTCAGAGAAAGCAGAGCAGAGAGCAAGGGAAGTCTAGATTAAATGACATTGATTTGAGAGGAACACAGGGTATAGATATGGGTACATGGGACTGGGATATTATACCTATTACTCAAACATTGCTAAAAGAGGGGGAAAACTGATAGCACTATGCTCCAGGGTACAGATGCCATAGCAAGGATAGAACAGGAGATAAAAGAGGAAGGGAGGTGCGTTTTTGATTTGGGAGACTTTCATGGCATACTCAGAGGGGCTTTATCTGACAGTTTGTCCACTGAGTCTATATGGGTTGATCTCAAAAATATGAAGGTAATAGAGGCCCCCAAATCGTCTGCGCGGAACTGCGGATCAGATATGTGAGGAGATTATAGGTGGCTGCAAGAAAAATAAGGTGGTAATAGTTGGGAAGGTTAAATTTCCCAACATTGTCTAGGACAGCCATAGAATTAGCGGCTTGAATGAGTGTATTCAGGAGGAATTTCTCATTCAGTATGCGGATAGCCCGACGAGGGAGGAGGAAAAACTGACCTCCTTTTGGGAAATAAGAACGGGCATGTGATAGAAGTGTTGGTGAGGGATCAATTACCAGTGACCATCATTGCATCAGTTTTAAGATAGCTATGGGGAATGAAAGTCTGGCCGAAAAGCTATAAGCATAAATTAGGGCAAGGTCAATTTTGATGGTAGTGGACAGAAACTTTCAAAAGTTGACTGGGGGTGTCTGTTGGCAGGCAAAGGGTCGGCCGGTAAGTGGGGGATTTCAAAAGTCCGTTAACCAGGGTTCAGGGAGAGCACATTTTTTTTCAGAGTGAAGGAGAAGGCTGGTTGAAGAAGGGAATCCTGGATGTCTCGGGGTCATATGACATGTACCGGCAGCTGGGATCAGCTGGATCCCTTGAAGAGTATATAAGTTGTCGGAATTGAGTTAAGCGAGAAATCAGGAGGGCAACAAGGGGACATGAGATTGCTTTGGCAGATAAGGGAAAGGAGAATCAAAAGAGCTTCTACGAATACAAATAGGGCAAGATAGCAAATAGGGAGAGAGAAGGGCCACTTCTGGATATGCAAGGTCATCTTTGTGCGGATCCACAAGAGATGGGTGAGATCCTAAATAAATATTTTTCATCAGTGCTTACTGTTGAGAAGGTATGGGTGTGAGTGTACTTGGGGAAATAAATCATGATGTCTTGAGGAATGTGAACATTACAGAGAAAGAGGTGCTGGAAGTCTTAAATTGCATCAAGGTAGATACATCCCCGGGACCTGATGAAATGTATCCCAGGACGTTGTGCGAGGCTACGAAAGAAAGCTCGGGACCCCTCGCAGACATATCTGAATCATCGAAAGACACAGGTGAGGTGTCTGAACATTGGAGGGGAGAAATCTTTGTGCCTTTGTTGAAGACTGTTCGCAGGGAGCATCCTGGGAGCTACAGACCGCTGAGCCTAACATCTGTGGTCGTTGCGTTGACAGAAGGTATTGTGAGAGACAGGATCTGCAGGAATTTAGAGAGGCAATGGCAGGTAAGGAACAGTCAGCATGGAGTTTTGAGTGGAAAACTAATTTGTTTGAGTTTTCGAAGGGGTAACCAAGAAGGTAGATGAGCACAGTGCAGTCGACGTTTTCGACATGGACATTAGCAAGGCTTTTGACAAGGCCGGATGTTAGGTTGTTGCATAACGTTAACTCTCATGGGGCCCAGGATGAGGTAGTCAATTGGATACAAAATTGATTTGACGAAGGAAGACAAAGGGTGGTTGTGGAGAGTTGTGGAGGACTGTGACCAGGTCTGCCTCAGGGTTCAAAGAATAAAAGAATAAAGAATAATTCAGCACTTGAACAGACCCTTCGGCTACCCAAAGCTGCGCAGATCACGTATCCTATCTGGACAGTCGCCTGTAACCTTCAAGGTTGCTAACGTATCTGCGTCAACCACCTCACTTGGTAGTGTATAGCAGGCCACCACCCTCTCTGTAAAAAAAGTTCCCAGCACATCTCCACTGAACCTATCCCCCTCACCTTGAACTTGTGTCCCTTTGTAATTTGCAATTCCGCCCTGTACTCCTCATAATTTTATAAACTTCTATCAGGTCGCCCCTCAGTCTCCCTGTTATTCTCTAGGGAGAATAATCCCAGTTTATTCAATCTCTCCTCATAGCTAATACCCTCCATACCAGGCAACATCCTGGTAAACCTTTTCTGTACTCTCTCCAACTTATCCGCGTCCTTCTGGCAGTGTGGTGACCCGAATTGGACACTATTGCAAATGTGGCTGAACCAACGTTTTATATAATTTTCGAGCTTTCATACTCGATACCCCGTCCTATAAAGGCAACCATGCCATAGGCTTAATTTACCACCATTTCCACCTGTGCTGCCACTTTTAAGGATCTGTGGATGTGCACGCCCATATATCTCTGTGTCTGAATGCTCCTGATGGTTCTGCCATTTATTTCATAGCTCCCACCTGAATTGGATCTACCAAAATGCATCACCTCTAATTTGTCAGGGTTGAATTCCATCTGCCATTTCTTCGCCCAATTTTTCAGCCTATCTAAGTGCTGCTGTATTATCTGGCAATCTACATCACTACCCGCAACTCCTGCCATCTTAATATCATTCGCGAACTTGCTAATGAGATCCGCTACGTTTTCTTTCAAGTCATTTATATATATTACAAACAGCAGACGTCTCAGTACTGATCCCACCGGGACAGCACTAGTTACAGACATCCATTCGGAAAAATACCCTTCCACTGCTACCCGCTGTCTTCAATGGCCAAGCCAGTTCTGATAACATCCAGCTGGTTCACCCCTGACCCCATGTGGTTAATCTTTTGCAAGACCTGCCGTGAGGGACCTTATCACATGCTTTACTAAACCCCATGGAGAAAACATCCACAGTCCGTCCCACGTCAATGAATTTTAAGACCTCCTCAATGAAACTCAATTAAATTAATGAGGCATGATCTCCTTCATACAAAATCATGCTTTTTTGTTGCTAATAAGACCATTCACTTCCACATGTGGACAGATCGTATCTCTGAGAATCTTTTCCAACAATTTCACTATCACTGACGTGCTTTATCTGTTTTTATCAGTGTTGGTTCCTGATCCACTGTCATTAGTTGTTTATATTAATGATTTGGATGGGGATTTAGGAGCCATGGTTAAAACATTTACAGATTACAACAAGATCGGTGGCATAGTGGGCAGTGAAGAAGGTCATCTAGTAGTGCAACACGATCTTGATCAATTGGGCCAGTGGTCCGATTAATATATTTTGAGTTTAGATAATTGTGGGGTGATGTATTTTGGTAAATCGAATCGGGGCAGGACCTACTCTGTTAACGGTAGGGTCTTGGGAAGAGTTATCGAACAAAGAGATCTATAAGAACCTGTTCATATCTCCTTGAACGTAGAGACACGTGAGGGCAGAGTGGCGAGGAAGGCGTTCGGCATACTTGGTTTCATTCGTCAGAACATTTAATACTTGAGTTGGGATGTTTTGTTGAAGTTGTCGAAGACATTTGTAAAGCCACACTTGGAATAATGTGTACAGTTCTGGTCACCCTATTATCGAAATAATCTTTGAAACTAGAGAGAGTACAGAAACGAATTACTTGATGGTTGGAGTTAGCAGGAGAGGATGGATAGACAGGGACATTTTCCCTGCAGCATAAGAGGCTTAGTGGTGAACTTATAGAGGACTGTAAAATAATCAGAGACAAAGAAAAGATACATCATCAAGGGTATCTGAGATTATGGGTTTAGAACAAAGAACAAAGAAATGTACAGCACAGGAACAGGCCCTTCGGCTCTCCAAGCCCGTGCCGACCATGCTGCCCGACTAAACTACAATCTTCTACACTTCCTGGGTCCGTATCCCTCTATTCCCATCCTATTCATGTATTTGTCAAGATGCCCCTTAAATGTCACTATCGTCCCTGCTTCCACCACCTCCTCCGGTAGCGAGTTCCAGGCACCCAGTACCCTCTGCGTAAAAAACTTGCCTCGTACATCTACTCTAAACCTTGCCCCTCTCACCTTAAACCTATGCCCCCTAGTAACTGACCGCTCTACCCTGGGGAAAAGCCTCTGACTATCCACTCTGTCTATGCCCCACATAATTTTGTAGACCTCTATCAGGTCTCCCCTCAACCTCCTTCGTTCCAGTGAGAACAAAGAGAGTTTATTCAACCGCTCCTCATAGCTAATGCCCTCCATACCATGCAACATTCTGGTAAATCTCTTCTGCACCCTCTCTAAAGCCTCCACATCCTTCTGGTAGTGTGGCGACCAGAATTGAACACTATACTCCAAGTGTGGCCTAACTAAGGTTCTATACAGCTGCAACATGACTTGCCAATTCTTATACTCAATGCCCCGGCCAATGAAGGCAAGCATGCCGTATGCCTTCTTGACTACCTTCTCCACTTGTGTTGCTCCTTTCAATGACCTGTGGACCTCTACTCCTAGATCTCTTTGATTTTCAATACTCTTGCGGGTTCTACCATTCACTGGATATTCCCTACCTGCATTAGACCTTCCAAAATGCATTACCTCACATTTGTCCGGATTAAACTCCATCTGCCATCTCTCCGCCCAAGTCTCCAAACAATCTAAATCCTGCTGTATCCTCTGACAGTCCTCATCGCTATCCGCAATTCCACCAACCTTTGTGTCGTCTGCAAACTTACTAATCAGACCAGTTACATTTTCCTCCAAATCATTTATATACACTACAAAGAGCAAAGGTCCCAGCACTGATCCCTGTGGAACACCACTGGTCACAGCCCTCCAACTAGAAAAAGATCCTTCCATTGCTACTCTCTGCCTTCTATGACCTAGCCAGTTCTGTATCCACCTTGCCAGCTCACCCCTGATCCCGTGTGACTTCACCTTTTGTACTAGTCTACCATGGGGGACCTTGTCAAAGGCCTTACTGAAGTCCATATAGACAACATCCACTTCCCTACCTGCATCAATCATCTTAGTGACCTCCTCGAAAAACTCTATCAAGTTAGTGAGACACGACCTCCCCTTCACAAAACCATGCTGCCTGTCACTAATACGTCCATTTGCTTCCAAATGGGAGTAGATCCTGTCTCGAAGAATTCTCTCCAGTAATTTCCCTACCACTGAAGTAAGGCTCACCGGCCTGTAGTTCCCTGGATTATCCTTGCTACCCTTCTTAAACAGAGGAAGAAGATTGGCTATTCTCCAGTCCACCGGGACATACCCTGAAGACAGTGTGGATCCAAAGATTCCTGTCAGGGCCTCAGCAATTTCCTTCAGTATTCTGGGGTAGATCCCATCAGGCCCTGGGGACTTATCTAACTTAATATTTTTTAAGACACCCAACACCTCGTCTTTTTGGATCTCAATGTGACCCAGGCTATCTACACACCCTTCTCCAGACTCAACATCTAACAATGCCTTCTCTTTGGTGAATACTGATGCAAAGTATTCATTTAGTACCTCGCCCATTTCCTTTGGCTCCACACATAGATTCCCTTGCCTATCCTTCAGTGGGCCAACCCTTTCCCTGGCTACCCTCTTGCTTTTTATGTACGTGTAAAATGCCTTGGGATTTTCCTTAACCCTATTTGCCAATGACTTTTCGTGACCCCTTCTCGCCCTCCTGACACCTTGCTTAAGTTCCTTCCTACTTTCCTTAAATTCCACACAGGCATCGTCTGTTCCCAGTCTTTTAGACCTGATAAATGCCTCTTTTTCTTTTTGACGAGGCCTACAATATCTCTCGCTATCCAAGGTTCCCGAAAATTGCCGTATTTATCCTTCTTCCTCACAGGACATGCCGGTCCTGAATTCCTTTCAACTGACACTTGAACACCTCCCACATGTCAGATGTTGATTTTCCCTCAAACATCCGCCCCCAATCTATGTTCTTCAGTTCCCGCCTAATATTGTTATAATTAGCCTTCCCCCAATTTAGCACATTCAGCCTAGGACCACTCTTATCCTTGTCCACCAGTACTTTAAAACTTACTGAATTGTGGTCACTGTTACCGAAATGCTCCCCTACTGAAACATCTACCACCTGGCCGGGCTCATTCCCCAATACCAGGTCCAGTACCGCCCCTTCCCTAGTTGGACTGTCTACATATTGTTTTAAGAAGCCTTCCTGGATGCTCCTTACAAGCTCCGCCCCGTCTAAGCCCCTGGCACTAAGTGAGTCCCAGTCAATATTGGGGAAGTTGAAGTCTCCCATCACCACAACCCTGTTGCTTTTACTCTTTTCCAAAATCTGTTCACCTATCTGCTCCTCTATCTCCCGCTGACTGTTGGGAGGCCTGGAGTAAACCCCCACCATTGTGACTGTACCCTTCTTATTCCTGATCTCTACCCATATAGCCTCACTGCCCTCTGAGGTGTCCTCCCGCAGTACAGCTGTGATATTCTCCCGAACCAGTAGCGCAACTCCGCCTCCCCTTTTACATCCCCCTCTATCCCGCCTGAAACATCTAAATCCTGGAACGTTTAGCTGCCAATCCTGCCCTTCCCACAATCAGGTCTCTGTAATGGCAACAACATCATAGTTCCAAGTACTAATCCAAGCTCTAAGTTCATCTGCCTTACCCGTAATACGTCTTGCATTAAAACATATGCACTTCAGGCCACCAGACCCGCTGTGTTCAGCAACTTCTCCCTGTCTGCTCTGCCTCAGAGCCCCACTGTCCCTATTCCCTAGTTCTCCCTCAATGCTCTCACCTTCTGACCTATTGCTCCCGTGCCCACCCCCCTGCCATACTAGTTTAAACCCTCCCGTGTGACACTAGCAAACCTCGCGGCCAGGATATTTATGCCTCTCCGGTTTTGATGCAACCCGTCCTTCTTATATAGGTCACACCTGCCCCGGAAGAGCTCCCAGTGGTCCAGATAACGGAAACCCTCCCTCCTACACCAGCCGATTAGCCACGTGTTTAGCTGCTCTATCTTCCTATTTCTAGCCTCACTGGCACGTGGCACAGGGAGTAATCCCGAGGTTGCAACCCTAGAGGTCCTGTCTTTTAACTTTCTGCCTAGCTCCCTGAACTCCTGCTGCAGGACCTCATGCCCCTTTCTGCCTATGTTGTTAGAACCAATATGTACAACGACCTCTGCCTGTTTGCCCTCCACCTTCAGGATGCCCTCTACCCGTTCGGAGACATCCTGGACCCAGGCACCAGGGAGGCAACATACCATCCTGGAGTCTCTTTCACGTCCACAAAAGCGCCTATCTGTGCCCCTGACTATACAGTCCCCGATTACTATTGCTCTTCTGCGCTTTGACCCTCCCTTCTGAACATCAGAGCCAGCCGTGGTGCCACTGCTCTGGCTGCTGCTGTTTTCCCCTGATAGGCTATCCCCCCCCCCCCCCCCGACAGTATCCAAAGGGGTATACCTGTTCGAGAGGGGCACAACCACAGGGGATTCCTGCACTGACTGCCTGCCCTTTCTCGTGGTCACCCATTTCTCTGCATGCACCTTGGGTGTGACCACATTTACATAACTGCGATCTATGACGCTTTCCGCCACCTGCATGCTCCTAAGTGCATCCAATTGCTGCTCCACCCGAACCATGCGGTCTGTGAGGAGCTCCAGTTGGGTGTACTTTCTGCAGGTGAAGCCATCCGGGACGCTGGAAGCCTCCCGGACCTGCCACATCTCCCAGTCAGAGCACTGCACCCCTATAACTGACATTGCGTCAATTAATTAAAATTAAAATTAAAAAAATTGTATAAAATGTTTTAATTTTTTTTATTTAATTTCACAGTTACTGTTAACTATCTGCTTCCTAGCACTAGATTTCTAATAGAAATGCGAAAGCTAAGTATAGTACTCTCCGATCTCTGGCTTAGATACCCCTCTAAATTATAATTAAGTAATTATGTTTAATTAGTTACCAATGCTTAATTTTTTTAATTTAGTGTAGATTCCCAAGCAGCCACTCAGGCCACAGCTTTTCTGTGATGTCACTTCAGTTTCCCCCGACACACACAATTTGAAGAAGGTATAAAAGTAAAAATGAGCAAAAATCACTTACTTACCTTCTTACCCTCTGAGTGTCTTAGATGTTCTCAGGTTCTCTCCCTGACAGAGACTGCTCCTCCACCTCCGAACCTTGCGCATCGCTCCCGCTGAAATCGACTGGCCTGCTCCTGTGAAGGTAAGTGTTTTTAAAGGATAAACTTACCTCCCAGAAATCACTTGCGCTCCGCTCCCGCTGAAATCGACTGGCCTGTTCCTGTGAAGGTAAGTGTTTTTAAAGGATAAACTTACCTCCCAGAAATCACTTGCGCACCGCTCCCGCTGAAATCGACTGGCCTGTTCCTGTGAAGGTAAGTGTTTTTAAAGGATAAACTTACCTTCCAGAAATCACTTGCGCACCGCTCCCGCTGAAATCGACTGGCCTGCTCCTGTGAAGGTAAGTGTTTTTAAAGGATACACTTACCTCCCTGAAATCACTTGCCCACCGCTCCCGCTGAAATCCACTGGCCTGCTCCTGTGAAGGTAAGTGTTTTTAAAGGATACACTTACCTTCCTGAAATCACTTGCTCACCGCTCCCGCTGAAATCGACTGGCCTGCTCCTGTGAAGGTAAGTGTTTTTAAAGGATACACTTACCTCCCAGAAATCACTTGCGCCCCGCTCCCGCTGAAATCGACTGGCCTGCTCCTGTGAAGGTAAGTGATTTTAAAGGATACACTTACCTCCCAGAAATCACTTGCGCACCGCTCCCGCTGAAATCGACTGAAATCGGTTTAAGGCAAGGCAATAGGGATCAAGAAAACTTCAGCCATGATGGAATGGCGGAGCGGACTCGATGGTTCAAATGGTCTAATTCCGCTCCCACTTCTTATGGTCTTGTGGTTGAATGATTGAATATTATTGAATACGCCATTTTGCTGCCCCCTCCTGTAGATAATCCTAATTCCAAATAATTTGATAATTCCATCAGTTTAATTGTACGTCCAAATTTCTATTGTTCTATGGTTATATTCTTTACTTCCGAATTAACCCGATCTAGATCATGAGTGAAAGTCCCCTTATTTAAAGTCACACATTCCCAATTGGTTGCACATTTACTCACTCTCGATACGTTTTTGAAGTCACAAATCCTCGACAATTTGAAAGGGATTATGCTTTTTAAAATCCCAGCTAGGAGACGCCGATTTTTGTTCAGAATCTCACTGATGTTACCTGCGAGAGTGTCTCAAAATTCCGAAAGATAACTTAAAACACTGCGTCTTGGTTGAGTCTTTTTGTGTGGAAATATATGATGAAATATGTTCATCCCAGTGGGGAACCAGCCCAGTGGTTATGTGAAAGAAAATTTTAAAAGCAGGACAAAAGAGAAATATACCCCATAGATCATAAATATACGAATAATTAAACACAACTTTTTATCTGAAGTTGCATTTTTTTCCTCAAATATACCCAGTGAGCTCTCTGTAGACACCGAGTTCCCATATAACATCCAATTTCAGTAAATCATTTCTTTTAAAGTATTTTTATTTGAAACATCATCAGCATTTTCATAATACAAAAACAACCCCAAACAACCCAAAACAAACAAACAAAAAACACCCTCCCCTCAACAGTCGACGGTATCCAACTCCTGAAAGTGGATGATCAACAAACCCAACAATTGTAGAACCGACCCTCCACCTCACCTTTAAGACCCTCGTGCTGAGGTGAATTTCACCATTTCTAGAGTTCAAAACTCCAGCAGTTTCCCCGCCATGCCGAAGCACAGGGTGGAGAAACTGAACTTCACCCCAACAAGACTCACTTCCTAAAGATTAGTGAGGTGAAGGCTAACACATTTCCTCCCGCTCGTGTCCGCAAGTCAGGCCGGTCCGACACCCCCGAATGTTGCTTCTCGGGGACCGGGCTCCACATTCTCATGCAAGATTCCGAGATTCTACTGAATACCGTCCTCCAAATCCCTCCCAGCTTCGGGCAGAACGAAAACATATGAACGTCGCTCGTGGAGACCTTTCCCCATCGCTCACATACATTCTCCACCTCCTCAAACAGCCGGGTCATCCTTGGTTTTGTGAGGTGCCGCCTGTAGACTACCTGCAGTTGCATCAGCTCCAATCTCGCACATGAATACGAGGAACTCACCCTACGCAGCACCACACGCCACAGTCCCTCTTGCAAAGCCACGCCGAGTTCTTCTTGCCACTTGGACTTAATCTCCTTTATCGACACCCTATCCTCCCCCCCAGCAGCCTCCCGTAGATCGCTGAGCCGACCTCCTCTCCACCCGCCCCCTCACCCACTGACAGGACAACTACCAGCAACGAGCAGGCCGGCGCTATTGGAAAAGTCGGGCAAACGTTCCTTGCAGTGTACCGCACCTGCATGTAGCTAAAACTTTCTCCCCGCACCTGTCCATACGTTTCCCCAACTCTTCGAGAAGGCAAATCTCGCCCAAATAAGTAATCCTTCATTTCCTTAATCTCCCTTTCGTCAGATCCCCGGAACCTCAGAGCCATCCCTCTTATTCGAACCCTGATCCACGATCAGTTGCACAAAGACGAGCGTTGAATACAACGCTTTATTACACTAAGATGTGTTAGCTCCTACAGCAGCTGCGAAATGGATGCTGCCCGGGGTGCACACATATTTATACTCCGCCCACTGGGCGGAGCCAGAAGGCAGGGACTACCCTCGTACCTGTAGTATAGGGCCATACCACGTATCTCCTAATATATGCAACATTGGTGATTACCACAAACCCATTTACCCCCCCACAGCGTCTTCCCCCCTGACCCGGCCCCCAGCTTCATAAACTACCTCCAAATCGTCAATGTGACCATCGCCACCAAGCTCACCTTCCTTCCTGGTACCATCGAGAGTGGGGCCACTGACAGCGCCCGCAATCCCGAACCCATACAAGAGCCCGCCTCCATCTTTACCCACAGAGCCACCACACCCCCATTCGTGCCCCAGCCCCGCGCCTTTCCCACATTCGGCACTCAATTACAATGCAGCAAGTTTGAGAGGCCGACCCCCCCCCCGCCCTCCCCCGGCAGCGCACCGTTCTACGCCTGCCCTCCCCTCTGGATTATCAGCACCCTAATGCTGCTCGCATTCCCCCAAATGAACAAGGAAACCAGCCAGTCCAGATCCTGAAGCAGGACTTAGGTAAAAGAAGTTCGGCAGACATTGAAATAAAAACAGGAATCGCTGCAAAACATTTACGTGGCTCGCCAACGACAACGGGATCTTGTCCCTTCCCGAGAAATTATCCTTCACCCTTCCGAACAAACGAGCAAAATTGGACTTTCCGAAGGTGTGCCCAATCCGGGCCGCTTGCACCCGCGGCTGCCACATACGCCAAACGGGCCAAAGCCCTGGAGCAGCCCAATTATACTCCTCGCCGACGAATATACAACAGCAGATCATCGGCATATAGCGACACCCTCTGTTCCAACGCCGTTTCCCGTCCACCCCTCCACCAATATTCTCTTCAACAACTCCGAACTCTTCAGCGCAATGACCAAGACTCTGTAGCCAATGCAAACAGGAGGACTGATCTAAGGCACCCCTGCCTCATGCTCCTTTGCAGTGTGAAATACATGAATTCATGCTGTTTGTCCGCGTACTCAGCCTCGGTTCCTTACGCAGCAGCCTTGCCCAAGCCACAAACTTCGGCCCAATTCCAAACCTCTGCAGTATCGCCATCAAATAATTCCACTCTATCCGATAAAATGCCTTCTTTGCCCCTAGTATCTCCACCACCTCCGTCTCCCTTCCCTCTGCCAGAGAAAGGACCACATTCAGCAAACCCATCCCTTCTCGAGCCCCGTCCAGCCCTCTACAATCACCATCGGGAAACACCCTTCCCACCTTAACGCCAACACCTTTGCCAGTATATTGGCATCTGCATTCAGCAGAGATATGAGCTACAGACTACCCACGCTCCACTGGTTCCTTGTCGTTTTTTAGCATCAACGAGATGTGGGTCTGCCCCATGTTGCGGCAAGACACCCATACCCACCGCGCCCTCAAACAGTCCCACATCACCGGCGCCAGCTTGTCTTTCAATTCTTTCTAAAATTAAACCGGGAACCCATCAGGCCGTGTCACCTTCCCTGCCTGCAGTCTCACAATCGCCTCTTCACCTTCTGCCCTGTGAACCAATTGGAACTCCGCCCTCCGACTCTACTCTCAGTCAGCTGCACTCTCTGTAAACTCCCGGCTCCCTTCACGCAATTTGAGGAAATGGAGGAAATGAAATGAAAGGACCACCTTGCTCCCTCCTCACCTAACGCTCTCAGTCACCACACTCTCACTTGAACACTCTAATGCACACATATTCAGCACTCAAGTGCAAAGTCGTAAGGTTTCTGTCATTTATTGCATAAGAGAAGATTGATAAATGCATTACTTGGCATCAAAATACTCTGCAATAACTCTCCTGTCAGTTTGTTATGTGAAATGCAAATGACCAGTTATTTGCCTGATGGACGAAAGACCACAGGCATCAGGATCAGATAACGCATGCCCATTCGTTGACGAACTGAACTCCATTGATCATTTTTGGACAATATGTGTATTGAGGTCCCTTTCAGTGATAGTGCAACTGTAGCCTAATGGAAGCTTGCACGCATTTGGAACTCACTGATGTATGGACGTCTGAGTTATTGGCGGCATCTTTGGCACCTGATATCTCTGTAATACATTATCGATCAGCCAGACAAGGTCAATATTTCATTTCATACCGTAAGCATCAAAACAAAGGCAACTATCGTTAAAACAAGCCGAATAAAACACATCATAGTGCAATTCATTGTTTGGTTGTTATAATAGACAGCAACATGAAGCTATTTTGGGATATACCGCCACATTCTGGATATTTCAGGTGTTCAGAAGAGAATACGTCACAATCGCCAGCAACTGAATGCGTGGCAAGCATCACTCTCCCCGGTAACTTCAGTCCGAACACTTCCCGCACCACTAGACCTATGTGATTACAAAGGGATGGCTAAACGTTCCAGGTCGACGTTCTACTTCAGATTGTAGTAAAGTGTCGATTTCAGATTTCTAGCGTTCTGCTAATTTTGAGATTTGTTTTTAATGTACAGAAAGACAGGTTCCTCTTTCAATCACACCTAACCCCAACCGCCCCGAGCCCCTCCATCCCCTCTCCCAGAACGTATCTAGCTTTGGAAATACACTAGCTGGTGAACATACAGTAACATGATCTCAAACACATTTAT